>NC_142285.1:32315927-32929398 GCF_965620075.1 Prunus avium | reverse complement strand
TCAAAAGAAAAAAGGGTAAAAGAATAATTGACCTTTCCTGATGATAGATGCTGCAGAAGTCAGCCTTTGTGGAACCTAGTGCTTGTACGTCCTGAAGATTAAATCCAGAACCCTTTTTAGATGCTAAAGTACTCAAATTCCCTTTATAGGGCTCATCCTAAGTTGTGGCTAGTCAATAAATAAATGCTAATTTGTAGAGGGGATGTTTTAGGAATGTTTAGCTGTAGTAATATATTTTGTATCACTGTGGTGGAACTCCTTGCCCACTGAGGTGTACTTTTTAGTTTTGTTAATAAAATGTTCCTTTCCTCTCAGAGAAAAACAGATGCTAATTTACATTACATTACCTAACCTGGCACACAGGACTATCTACTCTTTTGAAGAAAGCCCTTCAATGCAATTTTGACATCATATTATTATGTTTTTGGGTAACATGGAAGCCAATATGTGATACTCTTTTTAGCTAGATGAATTAGATCGGTGAGATAATTCTTCTCCATGATTTCTGGTGTTTTATTTATTTTTATTTTTATTTTATTACAGGTGCTATATTATCTTGTTAGAGTTGAACCATTTACAACTCTGTCAATACAACTGCAAGGTGGAAAATTCGATCATGCAGATCGAATGTTTTCAGATATTCCAGGTACTTGGAATGGAGTCATTGAGGACATGAGTGATGTGAAGGAATTGGTATGGTCTCACCATTTTCGTAAAAGCTTCATTTTATCTAATAATATGCAAAGTTTATTTCATTTACACAGTGATTGCTTGCAGGGGCTAATAAGACTATATTTTGGTTATTAATTCATTTATGTATATTAGGTTCCGGAGTTATTCTACCTCCCTGAGATGTTAACCAATGAAAATTCAATCGATTTTGGTACTACACAAACCGGTGGACAACTTGGTAGGTTCGAGTACACTGTACTAGTGGAACTAGTAGATTGTTGTCAACTAAACTGAGTTTGATTGTTCTGCTTTTCTATTTACATGTCAGATTCTGTAAAACTTCCACCTTGGGCCGAAAACCCAATTGATTTCATCCATAAGCATCGGAAGGCTCTTGAAAGTGAGCATGTATCCGCACATTTGCATGAATGGATTGATCTCATATTCGGGTAGGTTTCTGTTTGGAGATTTATTTTTACAAAAATTATTTATAAATTATTTGTTTTCTTCACCTTGTTTAGTTTTGCCTTTTTTGTCATCTTTTATACGTTGGTGACAACTCTAGAATTTGTCTGTATATATCAACTTTGAGAGTTTTATTTTTGAAACTGTTATTTTCATTAATGAATTGGAATATTCAGGTATAAGCAACGTGGCAAAGAAGCTATATTGGCAAATAATGTCTTCTTTTACATTACCTATGAAGGGACTGTTGATATTGATAAGATCTCAGACCCAGTAAGTCTAGTTTCCTTTGGCATCTGTTTGATTTTATCCATAATTGGTTGATTCATAATTTCCTTTTCCCTCAATCTGCCAAAACAGGTACAGCAGCGTGCTACACAGGACCAGATTGCATACTTTGGGCAAACACCATCCCAACTGCTTACAATTCCTCACTTGAAGAAGCTGCCGTTGGCAGATGTTCTTCATTTGCAGGTAACTTTATCTTGTGAAAAACAAGAAACTTAACTGAATAGTACATCTGTCACTGTATAATACATTTTGGATAACTGATACGGATTTGATTTTTTTATGAAAATATTTCTGGTATTGGTTTATCATGCATTACATGTAGATTTCCTTTATATGAACCATTTTCGTGATTGATTTTTGGATGTCAGACCATCTTTCGAAACCCAAAAGAAGTCAAACCATATGCTGTTCCTGCTCCTGAGCGCTGCAATCTTCCTGCAGCAGCCATTCATGCTTCGTCAGATGCTGTCATTATTGCTAATATAAATGCACCAGCAGCAAATGTTGCAGAGCACAAGTGGCAGCCAAACACACCTGATGGCCAGGGTATGCCTTTCCTCTTTCAACATGGAAAGGCTACAGCAAGCTCCACTGGTGGAACGTTTATCCGTATGTTCAAAGGGCCAGCTGGATCTGGTTCTGATGAATGGCATTTTCCCCAAGCGCTGGCATTTGCTACATCTGGAATTAGAAGCTCAGCTGTAGTATCCATAACATGTGATAAAGAAATAATCACTGGTATGTGTTCACTTCCTTACCTCAGTCCTCTGCTTTGTTCTATTATGTAAAAAGTACTTTGTTAATGTTTGATAATATTTATGTTTTTGGTTTTTAGTTTTTTTTGTCTCCTTTTCAAAATTAAAGAGGGAAAACATGTCCCAAAGGCTAGAGGATTTGTTGTAGATCTCAGTCGTGATAAATAATGAGAGAGAATATATTAAACCAAAACTGTTTTAAAAAAATTTGGTTTTCTAGTTTATATTTTATGAATCATTCCATATACATTTTCTCATCCCTCTCTCACATCTCTCATCTCTCTTCTCACTGTTCTCTCATTTTTCCTTCTCTAATTTAAAATAAAAACCAAAATCGAAAATGTTACCAAATAGGTGATTAGCAATTTAGAGTAAGATTAAAGCAGTAAAATGATGGAAGTACAAGAGAAATGAATAGGAAACCTTATCATAACTTTGTGTTAATAGGAAACTTTGACTGTGGAACAATTTTCTTCTGGGTATTTGCATTTTATTATGACAACATTATTCCTCAATTCATGCATCATTTTAAAATGTTTTATGTATAACTGCAGATGGTAAAAATGATAAATCAGTGTTGAGTGTTTACCTCATTTTGTTTATTCAGAAAATATCATGTGATACTATTTGGCTCGTAACTAGCTGGGCATGTATTATATCTTGTTTTAACTGTCTCATATCATTTTTAAATAAATTGGAATCTGAGTACTAGTTTCTGGCTTGTAACTAGGTGGGCATGTGGATAACAGTATCAAGATAATATCATCAGATGGAGCAAAAACATTAGAGACAGCCTTTGGCCATTGTGCTCCAGTGACTTGCCTTGGACTTTCACCTGATAGCAACTACCTTGTGACGGGATCCCGAGACACCACTGTTTTACTTTGGAGAATACATAGGGCATTTACCTCTCGCTCTAGTAGTGTATCAGAGCCTTCCAGTGGGACAGATATACCGCGCACAACCAGTGGTAGTAATTTATCACACATATTAGCAGACAAAAGCAGGAGGCGTCGTATTGAAGGTCCCATACATGTTCTTCGAGGCCACCAGAGGGAAATACTCTGTTGTTGTGTCAGCTCAGATCTTGGCATTGTCGTTTCATGCTCCGATTCATCAGATGTTCTCCTGCACTCTATAAGAAGAGGTCGGTTGATCAGAAGGCTACCTGGTGTGGAGGCGCATGCCGTCTGCCTATCATCTGAGGGAATTGTATTGACTTGGAATAAAACACTCAATACTCTGAATACCTTTACTCTTAATGGGGTTCTGATTGGCAGAGCTCAGATACCTTTCTCTGGTAGCATCAGTTGTATGGAAATTTCTGTTGATGGATGGAGTGCTTTGATTGGAATAAACTCATCTATGGAAATTGATAGAGGCAGCTGGGATTTGAAACTGAATAACACAGAATTTGGGGATCTTAATCAGGAGCCAGATAAAACTGATGAAAACAACAGATTGGACGTTACATTGCCTTCAATTTGCTTTCTGGATCTTCATACACTAAAGGTATGAGAAATGCAAATTAGGGTGCTTTTCCTTCTAGGTTAGCCATATGTTTTTCTTTGACTTTTTTGTTGGTTAAATTTCCTATGTTGGAACAATCTGACTTGTTTGACAATTGGGGATCTTGCTTTCCACATGATAAAAAATTCTGCAATAGGGGCTTTCATTCGTTCTTGTCTTTTCAGATGTGTCTTCCTGGGTTGGATCATACCCATTTGATGTAATGCATGTCTGGTTTCGTAAGTGAACTGGTTCCTATCTTGTTAACAAGCCTGTGGTACTTTCTGCTGCAGGTTTTTCATGTATTGAAATTGGGAGAAGGACAGGATATCGTATCTCTAGCACTAAATGCAGATAACACAAACCTTTTGGTGTCAACTGCAGATAAACAGTTGATAATTTTCACGGATCCTGCTGTAAGTCAAAAATTTGTTTTCCTCATTTAATTTGTATTAGAGTTGATTTTGTGATTTTATCCAACTTGATACTGGGGTTCCAGTCTGGTTGGAGGAACCGCCTCTGACTTTCATGTGCGTAATAATTATAAAATTCACTTTCCTATAACATTGTAAATCTGCTGCTTATTGCATGCAGTTGAGCTTGAAAGTGGTGGATCACATGCTCAAGCTTGGTTGGGAAGGTGATGGGCTAAGTCCCCTCATTAAATCATAGTTTTAGGACATACTGGAAAAAGATACAGAAATACCCAATACAAGTTACCACCAAGGCAAGAACTGCAAGGGCATGCCAGCGGACCCCCCTGTTTGTTAATCGAGCCAATTCATTCAGTTTTGAGCTGTGTTTTGAGTGTAACATATGTGTATTAGGTAAGCAAAACCCTATCTTTATACCTAGAGTTACAGGTTATTAGAGTTGCTGCGAGGGTTTTTTTTGACTCAATTCGGTTGTAAGTATGTACATTGAGATGATGAGTTCAAGTCTATCGGGGCCTCGAGCTGTTCATTTTTGTCCATTAATTTTATATATATATATATATTTTAGTGAATGAAAATATAGAAGCTATTCATTCTTGTAAAGTACTGGATTTGGCTGCCAGGACTGTTCATTAAGAGCGATTGATTGAAACTTGGTTTTCTTGTGCCAAACTGAACTGAATCAGTCCAAATTTCCACTGGAAGTAGTTGTTTCGTTATTATGGTTAACAATTTGTCTGCATTTTTATCCCAACCCCAAATTTAAGTTATTATTTTGTCTACTTAAGATGATACAAGACTTTTCAGACCCATAAAAAAAAGATGATACAGGACTTCCTTATGTAACAAATTGACAAAATCAATCTTAAAAGTTACAAATTGTTACACCGTTGCGTTGTCTTCACCATCTGTTTGACCGCACATGACACCGGTGAGCCTAATTTCTGTTCACAATGGATGCTAATTGATGCTATGCAAAAACAGGTGTCTTGTTCTGCCCACGAGTGGAATTGGAAGAGCTCAACCAGCTTGAGTTATACCCATTAGCGTTGTCCGCATATATTAGTTTCCTTTATTTAAAAAGCCTCAAACCTTTAAGATATAAAGATTAGAAAAATTGCCTACACTACACATCATCAATTTAGCGTAAATGTAGGTGAAAATAAGGTCACCCACTGGAAAAAAAAGTAGTGGTTAGTTTCAATATAGTGTAACAATCCGTAACCTCAAGTTGTTTTTGCTAAGTTTTAAAAGAAAGTTTTTGGGTGACTGATACTAATTAAATTGCATGAGTGCCAATTGTAATCGACACTGTTAAAATTTTAGGTAAATTCACACTAAAAGTATGGCACGCAGATTACAATTTTTTTTTCCTCTATAAAACTACCTAAGAGCAAGTTTGGAGTTGTTCTTTTTTATTTTTCTTGAAAAATAAATTAAGGCTAAAATTAGGACTTGGGATTAGAGAGTATTTTGGTGAATATTTATGAAAGATGAGCTGAGATTTTATCTTTCCTTGAAATAATTTTTACCGGGTCAAGAAAAGAGAAGATAGGTTGGAGGATGGGCCTCAAATAAGCCCAAAAGCCCACAGCCACCTAATTACAGTGATTTAGGGTTTACAGAGAGAGAGAGAGGAGAGAGAGAGAGAGAGAGAGAGAGAGATGGGAGGTAAAGGAAGGAGACGAAGAGAGAAGAACTACAATGCAGCGCACGGAGGCTACACAAGGCTGCCGCCACCACCTGATTATTCCCAAGCCGACGCTTTGCCCTCTAAACTTCGCAAACTCCTGGCCTTCACTAAATCTCATGACCCTCAAGGTTTCTTCTTCACTTTTTGTTTTTTTTTTTCGAAAGAAAAAAATATTTTTACTTAATTTTCTCCCTGTTTAAACTTACTGTTGTCAATTGTTTGTTATCAATGGGTTTCAGACTCTTCTTTCGAGGTCGTAAAAGCTGCTGAACGAAAAAAGAGGGAAAATGGAGTTGATGCTGCTGAACCAGTAAGTGCTTTCCTTGTCGTTGCACTTATGTTACAAAAGTTATTATGCATATGTTTATGAAATTGTGGGTTTTGGCTTCTGGTTTGGTTTGGACAGTTTGATTGAAACTTGAAGCAAGTTTTTTGTGCAAAAATTGCAATTCAATGTTTGAGGTTTAGTTTAATTATTACTGGTGATTGCTCACATTGAATTTGAGTTGGTGACATTGGCATGTTGTATAACAAAGTGAAAAAACAATGGTTATGTGAACAGAAACCCACGGATGAAGTGGACTTCGAGACTGGTTTTGAAGATGAGGGTGATGCTGAGAATTTGGAACCTCAACATACAGATGAGAAGAGAAAGAAGAAAAGAAAGAGAAAGCAAGTGCATGACCTTCGGTTTGAAACAGAAGCATCGAAGCAATCAGAAACTCGTCTAAAAAGAAAGGAGCGCAAGAAAAAGTACGTATTTTAACACCTTTTTCGAATGAAAGTATTGAATGTTTAGCTCCCTGGAAGTGGAATGCTGCATAGATAATATAGCAGGGTCAGTATGACTGCCTTATGTTCTTGTATCAGAATGCTTGTAAATGAATCATCTGGAAAAGTGAACAAATTGCAATTTTCTTGGATTATTGTATCATTGCGGTGATCAAATGAATCAAGCTTACCCATCTTCTATTGATTGGTAACAACTGACAAGCTTTTTATATTCAGGTACTTGGAAGCAAAGAAAAACAAAAAGAAAAAGGGCAAGAAAGAAGAGAATATAGACTTTCCTGGACGCGAGGAAATCAAATTTGGAGACGTGGTTCAAGCTCCTCCAAAGTTGATTGTGCCTAAGGTAGCAAAATACGTTCTTTATGATACAGTACAGATTAAAGTTTGTCAGTTTAATTATAAACTTCCCCTGTTTTGTGAAGGCATTGAAGAATGTACAAGATGCTTCTAAGGAGAGGGTTCGAGTCAAGGCAATCGAGGCGTATAGGCAACGGAAAGGATGGAATGCAAGGCCAGGGATTCAGCTTCCTCCTCCTGTGACTTCAACAGCATTGTAATTGGTGAAACCATTATGCATACTAATTCTTTTGCCTCTCTTTCTACTTGCCTGGTAGATACATGTCTTGAAGTTTGTGACTATATCAAGGGGTACTTTGCCTCTGCAATTTTGTAATTTATGCAGCGAGTTCATTTGCTACAGTCTAGCAATTTGTAAGTGCTGGTTACATTTGTAATGTATGGAAAGAGGATGGAGTATTTTTGTTGTTGATATCTTTGAAGCTCTTTGTTGAATTCAGTTTGACACGGTTTTCTAGGATACATGATCAGTATCATACCAAGGCAAATGACTAAAATCAGAGATTCCTGAAAAAGTTGTTTATTGATTAAAACTTGTTTGTATATAGGGTCATTTATAGTGGAACATTTGCATTGTGAATCTATTATCAAAATACTAACAAATACTAAGTCTTGATATTCTAGTTCAATCCTTTCAGGGGACATGTTGTGGGTTGCCTTTGAAGTATAAATGATGTTACATAATTTGTGACATTACTAATCTAAATTATCTGCGGAAGGCACGAACTTCCAGACCCCCCAGAATGTGAAGATTAATCATTGTCCTGTAAGTGACAACTTTGTTCTCATCACTTATTTTGAACATAAAACAGCTTAACAAAACGGCTGAGAAGATCTTCATTTGTCTATAAGCAAACTCCTTTCCAAGGCATATTCGCGGTCCAGCCTGTCAACCATCACATACATTATACAAAGAAATTAGGGGCATTTAGGTTGCTTCAGTGATGAAGTTAACCAGAAGAGTTAGATATGTCTAGGATAAAGATGAGCTTCAAAAGCAAAACCTGAAAGGCTGAAAACTTGAAAGGGCTCTCTGGCTGGAAGACTCCAGTCTCGTTGAGCCATCTCTCCGGCCTGAACTTCTCTGCATCATCTCCCCATATGACTTTCATCCTGCCCATTGCATAAGGTTGGTATGCTATCAAATCTCCTTTCCTCACACTGTACCCATCTGGCAGAGTATCATCAGAAAAGCATATCTTTGCATCCTGCACAAAAGCAGAATGGATGTTTGAAATGTTGGGAAGTTGAAAAAACTTTTCCAGGATATCACACTAAAGTAGAAATTCATTGCAGCTAGAAAGTAAAGTAATACGAACACAACACAAGGTTTTATGTAGTTAGTCCCTTGATTTTTATATTCTTTCCCTATGGGCCGAGATGAAGAGAAATTCTTTATAATTTTCCTTACCACTGGAACTGCAGGATAGATTCTGAGAGTTTCAGTGATTGCAGCATGGAGATAATGCATCTTTTCCAGAGCATCTTCACTCACACCAGATGCAAACTTGGAAAAGTTGGTGATCTTTTTCATGCCGGTTACTTGCTTCACTTCTTGTACAATTTTTTCTTGTACAGAAGGATGCTTGCACAGCAGGTAAATGAACCACGCAAGTGTGGTTGCTGTTGTGTCTTTACCAGCTATAATGAAATTGAGAATTATATCTCGCAAGTATATGGGATCAGTCCCAGTCACTTGCAAAAACCTTGATAAAATGTCTTCTCTGTCCACCTGCATCGAGTGTAAAACAAGTTTGTATCATGGTTCTAAACTGAATCAGATACAGAAACTTGTAGGTAAGTGTCACTCATAGTTGCCGGACCGTTATCCTTTTTCTGCATTTGCTCAATTTTGTTGTGGATTAGCTTAAACACAAAATCATTAACAATTGTGGTATTTTTCCTTAAGGCAGCTTCTGATCCCAAGTTGAGAAACTTCTTGATCCTCCAGAAAACATCAACGTAACGCCAGAGGGTCAATGCACTTGAATTATCAAAAGCATCACCAAAACTCTTGCCTTCTTCATTTGATCCACACATGTTGTCTAATTCAGTACCAAATGCTACTTGGAAAATCGAGTCCAAGGATGATTTCATAAATAGATCCTACATTAATACCATAGCTAGTTGATTAGGATAATCAAATTGGCTTGGTTTCTTTTTGAACAAATGAGTTTTGTAAACTCACTTGAATATCAATTGCCTGGTTGGAAGTTGCAATTTCGGACACCTTATCAGCAAGTTTTGCTGCATTTTTCCGGAATATTACGCTGCTGAAATCCCTCAACATCTTCGTCGAAAAGTCATGGCTCGATATCTTTCTCTGCTGGCGCCACTTTTCACCATCAACTGCAAAAATTCCATCACCCAGAAGATCCTTCAGAATATTGTAGTTATACCATCCCTGCACAAGAGCAAGTTAGACCCTGCCTCAATACCAAGAATTCAAAACTAAAGTTCCATCCTGATGGCATTCAAGATAACTTGTCCTGGGCTCCTAGCACGATTGTGATCTTATCATAAAATTATCAGCTTTAATCCTTAATATCTTCACAGTAAATTTACACACAAGAACAGAAAATTTGAAATGACCGTATATTGTCATTATTTCTATTTCTGGGGTGTATGCATCTTGAAAGTTAGTTGAATCGGACCAAGGACTTGGTAGATTTTGGTGAAACTTAATTGCAATCCATGAAACTATAAACATCTTGTAACATAAGAACATCCACCCATTGATGATTTTCAAGTTAATTAACCAGAGATGGATAACATACCTTGCCATAATTATCAAAGTTTGTCTTGAGTATGTACTCAACATTTGCTGGGTTGGAGGTGTAAATCTCATTCCTGAAGGGGCCAAGCAGCCTGTAAGTCTTGTGTTTCCTAGCAAGATCAGTCATGTAATCATGTACCCTGTTGAAGTTAAGTAGCTGATGGAGCACTGTGCCAGCAATAGGAGGGTGCTTCTTCTTTGCCTTGGTGAGTTTCCTTGCAAGGATTTGGGCAGTGAAAATGGATAAGGCTAGAACCAGAGCTGTGAGGAAGATGGGGTTTGAAAGAAAGTCCATGGCTGATTCTGACAGTAATCTGTAGTCTTTTTTGTTTATATTTCACTGTTTTTATAGAGAGAGAAGATGCACGAAACTGATTACGTTGGTTCAAATGTGCCAACGTAATCACTGTTTAGGATTAGCATTGCAAAAGTTCTAGAAGGGTAGGCATCAATATGGCCGAACCAACTACACTTGTCGGTTCAAATTATTTGTTTGATTTAGTTCTAATAAAGAAAAAGTGAAACGATTTAAAAATCAAACCAAATAGTATATAACTTAATTTTGAGTTTTTATAAACCGGTATCGAACCGGACTGTATACTTTTTTTTATGAAGAAAAAGGGGAAAAACCCCCAGACACCAACACAACAACTAACTAGTACTAATCAGACGAGCCTTAACAGCTCCCAAAGAATCATTAAGCAACAAATAACCAAGTCTGGTAGGACTCTCCTCAATATATATATCTATATTTATATTTTATTTTACACATGTAATCCTATAATTAGATTATAATTAGGAGTGGATATTGAATTTGACGTTTGAAGGACCCTTGGAGTTATTGATATTTAAATCGTAGCTATATTAGTTACTGAAATTTGAAGTTTTATGACATGTTGAGTTTTAGAATTGTTTGATACGCTAGAAAATAAAAAAATTATGGAGCAATTAGTGAATTTTGTTGTTGTAATTGGGTTAATGATGTTGAAAAATGGAAAAGGAAAGAGAATTGTTTTAGGCTTAGGGTTTCCTTTTTAAATTGGTTTGGTTTGGTTTGGTTTTCTCCGTGATTTTTGTCAAAATTAAACCAAACCAAACCGTTATATTGTAATTGGTTTGGCCGTAATTTTGAGATAAAAACGATCCAATTTGGACTGTGCCCACCCCTACTTTCTAAACTGCCGGTTTGTGTGGGCAAAAACGAAAAGAAATTACATCAAATCTTTGCCGAGGTTCTTCCAAGATTGCAGAGAGTTTCTTGGGGTGATGAAAGTCATGGTTTTACATATTTGCTAATTTACATATATTTACAAGGTTGCTTCCATAATCTACAAATTACAAACAGAATACAGAGCAAAAACCTGCAAATATCATAACAATATCGTAATATGTGATAACCTTGAACATTGATTTTCTTCAGATATAGGAAATTTTATCAGGTTGCCCTTGGAACTGCAAGCATAGGGAGGCTGCCATCTATGTGAAGGGTGAACATGGTCCTATATGTTACAGCTTTTGTTTCATCAGCCAATTTGAAGCGGAAGAAGCAAAGAAGAGCCATTGCTACTATCTTCATCTGCCGGTAAGCAAAGTCCTTCCCTAGACAGATCCGAGGACCTGCCTGCAAGTAGCACCAATTCAGTGAAACAACTATTAGTGAACTTTAGGATGATTAAGCTATGTGACAAGTAAAAGGAAATTAAGTTGCTCACGTGAAATGTGACAAATTTGAAGGGTGATTCAGGCTGAAAAATTCCATTGTTGAGCCATCTTTCAGGCCGGAAATCGTCAGCATCTTTTCCCCAAATATAAGGCATTCTGCCCATGGCATAGGCCATGTAGTTTACTCCATCTCCTTTACTCACTCTAAAGCCATCAGGAAGAATGTCATCTACCTCTGCACATCTCCCATCCTTAGAGGAAAGCCAAAAACACGAAGAAGTCAATATTTTCAGTGCTTATGCATTTGGCCTTAACTTTAGTATATGAAAATTTCACCTTAATGTACAGAACCATAGATATTAAACTCATTTCCCTAATGGAAACTGAAGAATAATTAGACTTAAACATCTTTAGTTTGATAATAGCCAACACAATGGGGTACTTTCAAGGAATATTTCTCTTGTCTTGTGGCGTTGGTGTTGATATATTTAACACAGATTTTATCAAGGCTTTGGCACTGTCCTGTTTAGGTTTTCACAAACAACTATAACAAATAACAATATCTCATTCAAAAACTATCCATAAAGAAAATTAATACAGCGTTATTGGAGTATATACATACAATGGGAACTGCGGGGTATAGCCTCAACGTTTCTGTCAATGCCGCGTGAAGATAATGCATTTGTTCAAGAGTTCCATCAGTAATGTTCTCCACAAATTCATTGATTTTCGCTTCGCCGACCTGATTACCAACAACATCCCTCACTTCTTGTACAACTTTTTCCTGTATTAGAAGGTTCTTGCTGAGTAGGTAAAAGAACCATGAGAGTGTATTTGCACTGGTGTCTTTGCCAGCAATCATAAAATTCAGAATGATGTCCCTTAGATATTTGTCATTCATTTCCTCTGGATCCTTCTTGCTCTCCAATAGAAATCTTGATAGTATGTCTTCCTTGTCATTCTTTGAAACATAACATAAAATTCAAAGTTTCATTAATAAAACTGATGCTATAAAATGGAAAATTCAATGCAGAATCAAAAGAAAAAAAATTATATAAGCACATGCAAAGCCACTATACAGGTGTAAAATTCACTTACAACATCCTTTTGCTCCTCTAGCAATTTCCTCTTGCTCTTGATAACTTGGTGCACAAAATCATCAATGACTTTGACATACTTTTTAAGGGAGGCCTCGGAACCAAGGTTGAGAAATCTTTTCAGTTTCCAGAATGGATCAACATAGCGGAAATAGGTTAAAGCAGTTGATTCATCAAAGGCCTTCATAAATGCAGTCCCTTCTTTGCTTGACCCCTCCAAGCAATTCAGGTCTATTCCAAACCCAACTTTGAATATGGAGTCCAAGGTACATCTCATGAGCAAATCCTACACAAAGAATCATAAACAAGAAAAAGTAAATAACAACTTATATCATTACATCAGCTGTTATGAAATCAGATTCATCTTCTATTTTCCAAGATACTTAAAAAATAGATAGAAAATCCTAAACTTTGGGAGTTTACAAGCTGAGTACTTTTATGGTATGATACGTCCCCTAATTTCACAGATCTTGATTTCTTCTCTCTACTCTTTTGTAACAAAAACCAGCCAAAATTAAAGTTGATCTTAGCTCAGCCCTTTAAATTGATTAATGTTTTATCAAACCAAATTGATCAAGGGGACACTAAACAAGTTTATACCAGCAAGTTATATATTATCTGTATGTCAAATGTCAAATTTAGTTATGCTATTATTAAATAACCACTTAGTGATTTAAACAAGACCAGAAGACAAGTTACAAACAAGAAAAGATACGTTGGCGATTTCAGATTACTGACTTGCATATCAAAAACCCCCCTGGCAACCGAAATCTCAAAAATAACTTTAACCAGTTTGGCAGCATTTCTTCTAAACACAGAGCAGCTAACATCTCTAAGAACTCTCGTCGAGAACTCAAAGCTCGCAAGCTTCCTCTGCTGCTTCCACTTTTCTCCATCAACAATAAATATCCCTTGCCCAAAAATATCAGCCAGAATAGCTTGGTTATACTCCCCTTTCGAATAGCTGCCAAAGTTGGTCTTCAGAACATGCTCAATGTTTCGCATGTCAGTTGTGTATACTGCGCTGCGGTCCGGGGCCAGAAGCCTGTAAGTTGAGTGTTCTTTGGCAACTTCAGTTTGGTAGTCATAGAGTCTGTTGAAGTATAAGAGCTGGTGGAAGACAGTGCCTTTTACAGGTGGGTAGTTTGGGTTTCTGATGGATTTGCCTGTGAAGATTCTAAGTATGAAGAGGGACAAGGTTAGGAAGAGAAAGATCAATATGAAGGTGAAGATGATATAGAAAATACCCATCTTTCTTTTAGCCTGTGACTGCCATTTGTAAACTGAGAGAGAGAGAGAGAGAGAGAGAGAGAGAGAGAGAGAGAGTTTTGGCCTCTTAGCTAAGGTTGCAAACTGAAAGTGAAATGAAGATAAGAGAAAAAATGCAACCAGACAGCACTCTATGTTGCTCTTTAATATAAATAATTTTATACATTTTTCCATGTTTTGTCGATTTGAATTAGTCAAAATAACTTTACGGGTAGAAATTTATATACATGTCCCACATGAGCATGGGAGGATGATGCAATTTCTTTTGTTTCATTTATCTTCTATAAGAGCATCCACTGTGGGGTGTATTTTCAAGGGTGTAAAGCTACTTTTATATCCCTTTTACATCCTCGGGGGTTGTAAATGTGATTTTTGCTCCAATTGAGAAGATGTAAATCTAAAGATGTATAATGGATTTTGTTCACTTTTGTCCACATTTTCTCACTTTTTCTCATGTAAGCCCCACCTGCAAGGGATGTAAAAAAAGGATGCACATGTGCATCTAAATTTACATCTCACGATTGTGATGCAAATTTACAATCGTTTACACCTCCCCATTGCAGATGATTCCGATCATAAATGGTGTACATTTAACATACACTTCATTATATAAGCATCCACAGTGGGAGGATGTATTTTCGGGGGCGTAAAGCCACTTTTACATTCTCTTTACACCTCCGGGGGTTGTAAATGTGATTTTTGCTTTAGTGGGGAAGATGTAAATCTAAATATGGATAATTGATTTCTTTCACCTTTTTTGCTGTAGAGAATATTTTTGTAGAGAATATTTTCTTGTATTAAACAAATTACACAAAGTCCCTATTTATATTGATACATAAATTTTTTTACTTAAGGTAGAAAATAATATAAACATGAATATAATCCGATTTACAGCATGAAAAGCTAATTGCTAGAAGGAGATTATGAAATTGACTTTCGTGTGTGCTAGGAAAGGAAAGCTGCATTAACACCCCCCTGCAAACTGGGCGTCACAAGATGCACAAGTTTGGAAGACATATGCTGATGGCATGGTTTGTGAATGGCTTTGGTAAATAGGTCCGCAAGACACAAGGAACAAAGCAAACTTGATGACTTCCAAGAGCAACCTTTTCACGGACAAAGTGATAGTCCAACTCAATGTGACGTGGGCGGGCATGGAAAACTGGATTGGCAGCTATGCACGTGGTGCTGAGATTGTCACAAAAGAGTTGGATCGGGAATCGAAGACGCACACCCAATTCATGAAAAAGGGAGCAGAGCCAAGTGGTTTTGGCACAAGCATGAGAGAGGGCAAGATATTCCGATTCTGTACTAGAGTGTGAGACTGTGGGTTGTTTCTTGGAACACCATGAGATGAGGTAAGTTCCAAGAGTAATCACATATCCAGTGGTTGACCAACAAGAATCAAGGCACCCAGCCCAGTCTGCATCAGAGTAGGCGGAAAGGTGAGCTGCGGCAGTTTTAGGAGTGAAGGTGAGGTCAAGATCAATAGTGCCCTTGATGTACCTAAGTATCCGTTTGGAGGCAACAAAGTGAGAGGTGCGAGGGGCACTCGTGAACTAAGCAACAGTGTTGACGGCAAAAGATATGTCAGGGCGAGTAAGAGTGAGATACTGTAAACTGCCAACAAGCTCGCGAAACTCGGTCGGTTTAGAGATGATAGCACCATCAGAGACACATAGAGGAGAGCCTTGGCAGCCAATGGGGTAGATATGGATATTGAATTTAAAGTTTGAAGGACCTTTGGAATAATTGATACTTGAATCGTAGCTATATTAGTTATTGAAATTTGAAGTTTTATGACATGTTGAGTTTTAGAATTGGTTGATATGCTAGAAAATGAAAAAATTATGTAGCAAGTTGTGAATTTTTTTGTTTTAATTGGGTTAATTATGTTGAAAAATGGAAAAGGAAAGAGAATTGTTTTAGGCTTAGGGTTTCCATCATAAATTGGTTTGGTTTGGTTCCCTTCGTGATTTTTGTAAAAACTAAATCAAATCAAACCATTATATTGTAGACTGCTTGTTTGTGTGGGCAAAAAGGAAAAGAAACGACATCACATCTTTGCCGAGGTTCTTCCAAGATTGCAGAGAGTTTCTTGGGGTGATGAATGTCATGGTTTTACATATTTGCTAATTTACATATATTTACAATTACAAGGTTGCTTCCATTATCTACAAATTGCAAACAGAATACAGAGCAAAAACCTGCAAATATCATAACAATATCATAATATTTGATAACCTTGAACATTGATTTTCTTCAGATATAGGAAATTTTATCAGGTTGCCCTTGGAACTGCAAGCATAGGGAGGCTGCCATCTATGTGAAGGGTGAACATGGTCCTATATGTTACAGCTTTTGTTTCATCAGCCAATTTGAAGCGGAAGAAGCAAAGAAGAGCCATTGCTACTATCTTCATCTGCCGGTAAGCAAAGTCCTTCCCTAGACAGATCCGAGGACCTGCCTGCAAGTAGCACCAATTCAGTGAAACAACTGTTGGTGAACTTTAGGATGATTAAGCTATGTGCCAAAGAAAAAGAAAATAAGTTACTTACGTGAAATGCGACAAATTTGAAGGGTGATTCAGGCTGGAAAATTCCATTGTTGAGCCATCTTTCAGGCCGGAAATCGTCAGCATCTTTTCCCCAAATATAAGGCATTCTGCCCATGGCATAGGCCATGTAGTTTACTCCATCTCCTTTTCTCACTCTAAAGCCATCAGGAAGAATGTCATCTACCGCTGCAAATCTCCCATCCTTAAAGGAAAGCCAAACACACAAAGAAGTCAATATTTTCAGTGCTTATGCATTTGGCCTTAACTTTAGTATATGAAAATTTCACCTTAATGTACAGAACCATAGATAATAAACTCATTTCCCTAATGGAAACTGAAGAATAATTAGACTTAAACATCTATGGTTTGATAATAGCTAACACAAAGGGGTACTTTCAAGGAATATTTCTCTTGTGGCGTTGGTTTTGATATATTTAGCGCAGATTTTATCAAGGCTTTGGCACTGTCCTGTTTAGGTTCTCACAAACAACTATAACAAATAACAATATCTCATTCAAAAACTATCCATAAAGAAAATTAATACAGGGTTATTGGAGTATATACATACAATGGGAACTGCAGGGTATAGCCTCAATGTCTCTGTCAGTGCCGCGTGAAGATAATGCATTTGTTCAAGAGTTGCATCAGTAATGTTCTCCACAAATTCATTGATTTTCGCTTCGCCAACCTGATTACCAACAACATCCCTCACTTCTTGTACAACTTTTTCCTGTATAAGAGGGTTCTTGCTGAGCAGGTAAAAGAACCATGAGAGTGTACTTGCACTGGTGTCTTTGCCAGCAATCATAAAATTCAGAATGATGTCCCTTAGATATTTGTCATTCATTTCCTCTGGATCCTTCTTACTCTCCAATAGAAACCTTGATAGTATGTCTTCCTTGTCATTCTTTGAAACATAACATAAAATTCAAAGTTTCATTAATAAAACTGATGCTATAAAATGGAAAATTCAATGCAGAATCAAAAGAAAAAAAAAATTATATAAGCACATGCAAAGCCACTATACAGGTGTAAAATTCACTTACAACATCCTTTTGCTCCTCTAGCAATTTCCTCTTGCTCCTGATAACTTGTTGCACAAAATCATCAATGACTTTGACATACTTTTTAAGGGAGGCCTCGGAACCAAGGTTGAGAAATCTTTTCAGTTTCCAGAATGGATCAACATAGCGGAAATTGGTTAGAACAGTTGATTCATCAAAGGCCTTCATAAATGCAGTCCCTTCTTTGCTTGACCCCTCCAAGCAATTCAGGTCTATTCCAAACCCAACTTTGAATATGGAGTCCAAGGTACATCTCATGAGCAAATCCTACAAAAAGAATCATAAACAAGAAAAAGTAAATAACAACTCATATCATTATATAAATTATTATGAAATCAGATGATGTTTAGAAATAATGTCCCTATGCTTTCTCATTTATCTTCTATTTTCTAAGATACTTAAAAAATAGATAGAAAATCCTAAACTTTTGGAGATACAAGCTGAGTACTTTTATGGTATGATACATCCCCTAATTTCACAGGTCATGATTTCTTCTCTCTACTCTTTTGTACCAAAAACCAGCCAAATTAAAGTTGATCTTAGCTCAGCCCTCTAAATTGATTAATGTTTTATCAAACCAACTTGATCAAGGGGACACTAAACAAGTTTATCCCAGCCAGTTATATATTATCTGTATGTCAAATGTCAAATTTAGTTCTGCTATTATTAAATAACCACTATGTGATTTAAACAAGACCAGAAGACAAGTTACAAACAAGAAAAGATATGTTGGTGATTTCAGATTACTGACTTGCATATCAAAAACCCCCTTGGCAACCGAAATCTCAAAAATAACTTTAACCAGTTTGGCAGCATTTCTTCTAAACACAGAGCAGCTAACATCTCTGAGAACTCTCGTCGAGAACTCAAAGCTCGCGAGCTTCCTCTGCTTCTTCCACTTTTCTCCATCAACAATAAATATCCCTTGGCCAAAAATATCAGCCAGAATAGCTTGGTTATACTCCCCTTTCGAATATCTGCCAAAGTTGGTCTTCAGAACATGCTCAATGTTTCGCGTGTCAGTTGTGTATACTGCAATGTGGTCCGGGGCCAGAAGCCTGTAAGTTGAGTGTTCTTTGGCAACTTCAGTTTGGTAGTCATAGAGTCTGTTGAAGTATAAGAGCTGGTGGAAGACAGTGCCTTTTACAGGTGGGTAGTTTGGGTTTCTGATGGACTTGCCTGTGAAGATTCTAAGTATGAAGAGGGACAAGGTTAGGAAGGGAAAGAACAATATGAAGGTGAAGATGATATAGAAAATACCCATCTTTCTTTTAGCTAACTAGAGGCCTTACAAAGTACTATATAAATAACGTTGCAAGGTTGCAAACTGTGAGAGAGAGAGAGAGAGAGAGAGAGAGAGAGAGAGAGTTTTGGCCTCTTAGCTAAGGTTGCAAACTGAAAGTGAAATGAAGAGAAGAGAATAAAATGCAACCAAACAGCACTCTACGTTGATCTATAATATAATGTTATTTATTTTTCCTTGTCGATTTCAATTAGTTAAAAGAACTTGATAGAGTTGGTAGAAGTTAATTGTAGGCCTGATGAACTTGATAGAGTTGGACATTGTTATGAGCATTATTGGTTTCGATATGAACAAGTCTGTTTATACCACAATTGACGGACCAACAAGGAAACAACTCGTGAACTAAAGAGGGAATCCTAGGGTGCCGAACGCAAGACCAGACCCCAAACATTTGATGGACACGTGGAGCACCCACAGTAAAATGTCTACAGTCCTACATCAAAATTCTACACAACATGCACATCTCCCAAGACTTACAAAAGGAGTGCAAATCCAAAAATGGAGGTAACTGATACTTTCGGCAAATATAGCCATTACTCTGTCCAGATTACTATTCACTTCATACTTACTTACGCATCGGAGAGCTTTCGGCCGGTACCACACCATTGCTAAAGGTCTTACTGAACGTTTTATCTTACAGATCAATCGCTCCACCGAGACCCAAAGCATACCAAAGGCCCAGACATCACTAAGTTGGGCTCAAAAGTGCCGTACCATTTTTGTGCATCAACAAAGTCAATGGTTTTTTATGAGCATTATTGGTTTGGAAGGTTCATGGTTTTACCTAGGCTAAATTGTAGCAATGGTCCCTCAAATAAGGCCCTACTTTACTTTTCATCCCTCAACCTCAAAAATTATTATGGTGGTCCTTTAATTAAATATCATGTTGCACTGCTTGTCCTTTATGTCAACTCTATTAGTTTTTCCATCAAAATGGATCACATGTGATCCACGTGATATTTTTTTGAAGCAAATAAGACTTGGACCCTCACCACTTCTCAGCTCAGTAGCACGACCCTCCCCTTACCTCAGCAACCCCGCCTCTTAATCTGAGAACTAAACACTAATGTCCAAACAGAACGAGGCCAATCAACAACAATTCAAGAATGAAAAAGGGAAGTTCAAAAAAAAAACCCAGAAATTCAATTTTATATAGAATTGTACCAGCCCAAAACAGGGATGCGGTAACCGAATTGAGAGAGAGATAAATATATATATGTTGGAATTTTAAAAGGTTTTAAAAATTTAACCGTTTTATTTATTTATTTATTTTGGCTGTTTTATTTTAGTTATGAGCAATGCTATTTAGACACACAACATTGACCACCTTAGCTAACCACCTTATGTGGCAATTGATGTGTCATGTCATATCAATTAATGAATGTTGTCATGAGGCCACTTACTAGGAACGCTAGAGTTTTTTAATTGACATGGCGACATTCATTAATTGACTTGGCATGACACATCAATTGCCACATAAGGTGGTTAGCTAAAGTGGTCAATGTTGTGTGTCTAAATAGCATTACTCTTTATTTATTGTGGGGGTTATAAATATTTAATATTCAGATTTTATTTCTGGTTGGTGAATGCCTTTATTTTTTTATTTTTTTATTTTTTGGTTGGTGAACTTTTATGGTTGGTGAAGGTTACATGTTTTTGGATGCCTATAAAAGGCCACTCCTCCTTCACATTTGAAATACACACAGTACACCATCAGAATATCACATACCACAATCACCACCACAAACTAATTCTCTCCTTTTCTACTTTTATATATATTCTCTACTTTATATTATTATTTTGGCAATGGTTCTGTGACTTGGATACCTATATCCGTCTATGAACGTGCTCATAACAGATCTTGAGTTTGTGTACAATGGGTCGTATCTTGGAGTCTTGTAGACCGTCAGTACAAGCACGTAGGGAGGCTACAAAGGCTTTAGGACAGCGTCTTTGACGTGCCTCACCTTCTTATTTATTATTTATTTTCCTTTTACTTACCTATTATTTTGTTTTCTTCAATTTCATTGTACCTTACAAGCTTTCCAATTTGTTTATAAGTTATTTATAATATAAATATTTTTGTATTTGGCTTTACGGAATAGGAAAACTATATTTTTTTATAACAATATATATTTACTTGAGGAGAATCGTGGCCGAGAGATTGGGGTGAATTGTGGGTGGGGTGGAAGAGGGTCTGCTCATTTTGATGGATTTGAGCCTGGAGGGGCTGAGCTTGAGCTTGGTGATGCAGGGAAAAGCGTAGAGGTGGAAGCTGTTGAGTTGAGGTGGGTGGTTGCGGTGATAAATTTGGGTAAGTGGGGAAGGGGATAAGGTGGCTGTTTTTTCGGTAGTGTCAGTGGGTTTTTTCTTTAAATAGTTTATTTATCTAATAAATATTTGATAAGAATTTGCCAATTTGCCTTTAATTTTGACAGAAAATCTAACAGAATTGATGGAGTGACCAATGATGCAACACAATATCTAATTGAACGACGACCATAACAATTTTTGAGGTTGAGGGACAAAAAGTAAAGTAGGGCCTTATTTGAGGGACTATTACTACAATTTTGCCTTTTATCTAATAAGCTTACGTATTGGTAATTTACATATTACAACAAGGATGT
Organism: Prunus avium; assembly: GCF_965620075.1. NCBI lineage: Eukaryota > Viridiplantae > Streptophyta > Magnoliopsida > Rosales > Rosaceae > Prunus > Prunus avium. The sequence continues at coordinate 32,908,075 of NC_142285.1, read as the reverse complement.
TTCTATTAAAATATAGGCTTAAATGTTAAAATGGTCCCTGTGTTTTATCTCATAGGCCAATTTAGTCCCTATGTTATCAATTTGGCCAATTTGGTCCTTGTGTTTGTATATGTTAGTCAATGTGGTCCATTCCCTTAAAAATATAAAATATAAAATATTTAAAATTAATTAAAAAAATTGTAATTGATTATAAAAATTTTAATTCAATCTGAAAATGGAATATATTTTTTTTAAATTTCACCTTCCCCAATTTCACACACACACACACCTCAACCACCTCCCAAACCCAGCCACCCTCACCACCACCACTCCAACCCCAAACCCATAGCCACCCTCACCACCATTCCAACCGCACCTAAACCACAACAACTCTCTCTCTCTCTCACGGCTTCCTCTCTGACAAATCACGAAAATCTTCATAGCCGGTCACCGTAACCTTGATGGCTCTATTGCGAATTGATCATCCTCGTTGCAGCAAAAGTCGACGACATTCAGGCCAATGGATCGGAGAGGAGAGAAAGATGAAGGGTAGAGTATGAGAAAATCTAAAACATGAGAGAAGAAAAATTGCAGCATGAAAAGAGTAGGCATCAATTCGACTAAGAACCTCTTTTTTTTTTCCTACAGGAATCGAGACCATTGGAGGTTGAGGTTGTGTGGGTTTTAATCATTTTAGCATTATTATTATTTGAGTTTAAATCTTTATAATTAATTACAGATTTTTAAATTAATTTTAAATGTCCTTTTTTTAGGTTTTAACATAATTTTGACGGAAATGATCAAATTTGTTAACAAATACAAACACAGGAACTAAATTGGCCAAATTAATAACACGGGGACTAAATTGTCCAATAAGGTAAAACACAAGGACCATTTCGACATTTAAGCCTAAAATATAACATATCACATGCTATCGTCTCATTTAATTGTATATACATAAAGATTGTGTTCACACTCCAATATCACAAGAGTTGATCAAAGTGAACATTGTTTTGCTTCAGCTTCACATAGAGGAAGTTTATCAGGCTGTCCTCGGAACTGCAAGCATAGGGAGACTGCCATCTATGTGTAGGGTGAACATGGTCCTATATGTTACACTTTTCGTTTCATCAGCCAATTTAAAGCGGAAGAAGCAAAGAAGAGCGATCGCTACTATCTTCATCTGCCGGTAAGCAAAGTCCTTCCCTAGACAGATCCGAGGACCTGCCTGCAAATAGCACAAGTTAAACTGTTAGTGAACACTTGGATGATTAACCTATGTGTTAAAGATAAAGAAAACAAGGTACTAACGTGAAATGCGACGAATTTGAAGGGTGATTCGGGCTGGAAAATTCCATTGTTTAGCCATCTTTCAGGTCGGAAATCGTCAGCATCTTTTCCCCAAATATAAGGCATTCTGCCCATGGCATAGGTCATGTAGTTTACTCCATCTCCTTTTCTAACTCTAAAGCCATCAGGAAGAATGTCATCTACCTCTGCACATCTCCCATCCTGACAGGAAAGTCAAAGACACAAAGATGTCAATATTTTCAGTGCTTATAAATTTGGCCATAATGGAAACTGACAAACAATTAGACCTCTCTTCTTTCACAATAGCGAACACTACATGGTGTTGGTTTTTATAAAATTACCACAAGTTTTTATCAAGGCTTTAGCACTGTCCTGTTTAGATTCTCATAAAATCCTAGAATAAGTATAACGAATAGCAAGCATCTCATTCAGAAAATCATAAAGCAAACTAATACAGGGTTATTGGAGTATATACATACAATGGGAACTGCAGGGTATAGCCTCAACGTCTCTGTCAGTGCCGCGTGAAGATAATGCATTTGTTCAAGAGTTGCATCAGTTATGTTCGCCACAAATTCATCGATTTTCGCTTTACCGATTTGATTGCCAACGACATCCCTCACTTCTTGTACAACTTTTTCCTGTATTAGAGGGTTCTTGCTGAGCAGGTAAAAGAACCATGAGAGTGTATTTGCACTGGTGTCTTTGCCAGCAATCATAAAATTCAGAATGATGTCCCTTAGATATTTGTCATTCATTTCCTCTGGATCCTTCTCGCTCTCCAGTAGAAACCTCGATAGTATGTCCTCCTTGTCATTCTTTGAAACATAACATAAATTTCAATTTCAAATTTTAGAAAATAGAAACTTCAAAGAAAAAAAATTATAGAAGTACTTTCAGTAACACACACAAACAGAGGAATATGACAATGAAAGATGTAAAAGTGCGAAGTTAACTTACAACATCCTTTTGCTCCTCTAGCAATTTCCTCTTGCTCCTGATAACTTGGTGCACAAAATCATCAATGACTTTGACATACTTTTTAAGGGAGGCCTCGGAACCAAGGTTGAGAAATCTTTTCAGTTTCCAGAATGGATCAACGTAGCGAAAGTAGGACAGAGCAGTTGATTCATCAAAGGCCTTCATAAATGCAGTCCCTTCTTTTCTTGACCCCTCCAAGCAATTCAGGTCTATTCCAAACCCAACTTTGAATATGGAATCCAAGGTACATCTCATAAGCAAGTCCTACAAAAATAATCATATGTAAGAAAATGTAAATAATAACTTACACCATAAAGCTGTTAGTTAAAAATAAGATAATGTTCAGAAACACTGTGCCTACGTTTTCTAATTGATCTTATTTTCAAAGATATTTAGAATAGATGGGAAGTACTAAAACTTTGGAGTTTACAATCTGAAATACATCGACTGGTATTTACATTATTTTGATTATGAACAATTTTGTTTGATCAGAATGAGTTCAGCTTGCAATTTTCCAATTTCACAGGTAAATGTTTCCTCTCTAGCATGCTTTACTCTCATATCAGTTCCAAGAACCAGCCCAAATTAAAGTTGACTTTAGGATACCGCCCCAATTTTATAAGCGTAGCTCAGAGTTGAGCTTTTATGAAACCAATTTGATGAAGCAACACTGAACAAGTCTATCTTAGCCTGCAGACTGAACCAACCAGTTTTATGTTATCTATATTATTGAATAGCCACTGTGTGATCTGAACAAAACCAGAAGACAAGTTGTGAAAATTTTTAGAAAAAAATAATAGAGAGAGATGTAGGTTTCAGATGACTCACTTGCATATCAAAAACCCCATTGGAACCTGAAATCTCATAAACAACTTTAACCAGTTTGGCAGCATTTCTTCTAAACACAGAGCAGCTAACGTCTCTAAGAACTCTCGTCGAGAACTCGAAGCTTGCAAGCTTCCTCTGCTGCTTCCACTTTTCTCCATCCACAACAAATATCCCTTGGCCAAAAACATCAGACAGAATAGCTTGCGTATACGCCCCTTTCGAGTAGCTGGCAAAGTTACTTTTCAGAACATGCTCAACGTTTCGTGTATCAGTCGTGTATAATTCGCTGTGGTGCGGGGCTAGAAGCCTGTAAGTTGACTGTGTTTTGGCAACTTCAGTTTGGTAGTCATAGAGTCTGTTGAAGTATAAGAACTGGTGGAACACAGTACCTTTTACAGGTGGGTAGTTTGGGTTTCTGATGGACTTGCCGGTGAAGATTCTAAGTATGAAGAGGGACAAGGTTAGGAAGAAAAAGAGCAATATGAATGTGAAGATGATAACAAGAAAACCCATCTTGATTTTCTTTAAGATAATAAGAGGCAGAGAAATATATATATATATATATATAGAGAGAGAGAGAGAGAGAGAGAGAGAGAGAGAGAGAGAGAGAGAGAGAGAGAGTTTGGCCTCTTAGCTACGAAAGGTTGCAATGATGAAAGTCAACTGAAGAGAAGAATAAAAATTGCAACCAGACAGATCTACTTTGACACATAATATAATCTTATTCATCCTGTTTCGTTATGCCCTGACGCGTGTCAAATGTTGAGAACATTGGGTCAAAACTAAAAATGCTCTCTCGACCTTTGTGGCTTTCTCTTTTGTTTTATAGATAAGTGAGCTGTGGGTGGACAGACCAAGAGTTTGTCGTTCATGGCAAAAAGTTTGTGGGGGTGATGAACAAAAATCATAAAACTATTAGTATTATATTAGGAATCCATTTCTTGTTTTTTTTTTTTTGGTCATCACAATCCATTACTCATTTGTATAGATATGTCGCTTATCTATTAGAAAAATAGTACAATGTAGAATGCATTAATCTAAAAACAAAACACATGTAGGGACCACACCAAGAACATTATTTTGCTTCAAATGTAAGAAGTTTATGAGGCTGTCCTTGCAACTGCACGCAGAGGGAGACCTCCATCCATGTGAAGGGTGAACATGGTCTTATAGGTTACAGTTTTTGTTTCATCGGCCAATTTGAAGCGGAAGAAGGAAAGAAGAGCCGTCGATACTATCTTCATCTGCCGGTAAGCAAAGTCTTTCCCTAGACATATCCGAGGACCTGCCTGTAAGTAATAAAACAAGTGAAACCATTAGTGTAAGTTCAGATTAGATTAATTCATGAACATATGTGATAAAGAAACAGAAAATATGATACTAACGTGAAATGCGACAAATTTGAACGGCGATTCAGGCTGGAAAACTCCATTCTTGAGCCATCTTTCAGGCCGGAAATCCTCAGCATCTTCTCCCCAAATATAAGGCATTCTGCCCATGGCATAGGCCATGTAGTATATTCCATCTCCTTTTTTCAATCTAAAGCCATCAGGAAGAATGTCATCTATCTCTGCACATCTCCCATCCTAAGAGGAAGCCAAAGACATAAAGAAAAGTTTAGGGATGAAGTGAAACGATGGGTCAAAGTTCATACGGCATTGCTAAATTTTCCCCTAAGGTTTAAATAAATTAACCAGCATCTCAATGTCATAAAAATATATACGAGGTTATTTGAGTATACATACCACTGGAACTGCAGGGTATAGCCTCAAAGTTTCTGTTATTGCCGCGTGAAGATAATGCATTTTTTCAAGAGCTGCATCAGTTATATTGGCCACAAGTTCATCAGGGTCACCAACCGGACCACCAACAACATCCCTCACTTCTTGTGCAACTTTTTCTTGTATCAGAGGGTTCTTGCAGAGCATGTACAGGAACCATGAGAGTGTATTTGCACTGGTATCTTTGCCAGCAATCATAAAATTCAGAATTATATCCCTTAGATATGTGTCATTCATTTCCTCCGGATCCTTTTCGCCCTCCAACAGAAACCTCGACAGTATGTCCTCCTTGTCGTTCTTCAAAACATAAAATAAAATTCAGGATTTCATTAACGAAGTTGAAATGAAATCATGTAAGAAACATAGAGAATTGTTTTTGCTTTTTCGGAGAACAAGAATGTAAAATCACTTACAGGATCCTTTTGCCCTGCTAGCAATCTCCTCTTGCTCCTGATAAGTTGGTGGACAAAATCATCGATGACTTTGACATTTTTTCTAAGCGCGGCTTCGGAACCAATGTTAAGAAACCTTTTCAATTTCCAGAATGGATCAACATAGCGCCAATAGGCCAGAGCAGTTGAATCATCAAAGGCCTTCATAAATGCAGTCCCTTCTTTGCTTGACCCCTCCAAGCAATTCAGGTCTATTCCAAACCCAACTTTGAATATAGAATCTAAGGTACATCTCATAAGAATATCCTGCAAATAAATCATATGCAAGAAAAAGAAAATCATATGCAAACAATACAGAACAACTTACATACTCAAGCAAACAGTTATTAACTGCATGTCAAACAATTTGGTTCTTCTGATAATAAAATAGCTAATATTCTAATCTGAACAAGAGCAGAAGGCAATTTACAGAAAAACTTTTATTTGTTTCAGATTACTCACTTGCATATCAAAACTTTTAGTGGCACCTGAAATCTCAAACACAGCTCTAACCAGTTTAGCAGCATTTCTTCTAAACACAGAACAGCTGAAATCTCTAAGAACTCTTGTCGAAAACTCGAAGCTCGCCAGCTTCCTCTGTTGCTTCCACTTTTCTCCATCAACAACAAATATCCCTTGGCCAAAAATATCAGACACAATATCTTGGTTATACTTCCCTTTCGAGTACTTGGAAAAGTTGGTTTTCAGAACATGCTCAATGTTTCGTGTGTCAGTCGTATATACTTCACTTTGCTCAGGGGCAAGAAGCCGAACAGTTGGGTGTTCTTTGGCCATTTCCGTTTGGTAGTCATAGAGCCTGTTGAAGTAGAAGAGCTGGTGGAAGATGGTGCCTTTTACAGGAGGGTAAATTGGGTTTCTGATGGACTTGCCTGTGAAGATTCTAAGTATGAGCAAACAGAAGGTTAGGAAGAGAAAGAGCACTGAGAATGATATGAAGGTGAGTATGATATAGAGAATACTCATCTTTCTTGTTTAGTTAAAGAGGCAAAGACAGCAATATAGATATATATATATATATATATATATATATATATATATATATATATAGGAAAATCCAGAAAATGTCAACAGTATAGCATGTTATATATAAAATTTAGTATGATCAAGTGGGCGTGTTGGTTAAGTATTGGCTTAAATTAATAGTCTAATCAAATAACATATTAAACTGTTTGGCAAAAGAGAAAATGACCTATATATGTAAGACAGAGGAAGCTTTATTCTCATAGGTTGCATCTATCTATGAAAGTGAAATGAAGAGAAAAAAACGACTGCTAGCTGAGGAACTTCGACGTTTGTTTATTATTTATATGGTTTGATTGTCAAAAGAAGAAAACAGAAAAAGGATATCAATCCATGAGATTGGATGGTGCAAATTCTTTGTTATCTTTTTTTTATTGGGGCGAAGACATTCTTGTGGGAGTGTTGACATGGTGGTTCTGTGTTCCCCATGGCCATGGCTGATCAGGACCATCGATCTGTTAGCGGGCCCGCATTCTGATCTTGATTTGTTTGAAAGACAGATTGAATCAACGGTTGTTATCTTCTAGTTATAGCAATTGATTCCTAGTCAGGAGACTAGGAGAGTGTACCTAACCAGCTCCGAAACTTTCTTACTGATGAAGGTTGGTAATTCAGTCATTCTTGCCTGTTAAGGATTGGACTCTTTCTTCTAATTTCCCATACTCACTTTCATCTTGATGATCAAAATGTGTCAAAATTTCTAACAAATGTGCATGGACTTATATCATATGCTGGGATGCGTAGAGTCTTACCTGTTAAGGATTGGACTATTTCTTCCAATTCCAACTTATTTTCCACTTCACCAAGAATATGTCAACATTTTTATAACAATCTAAGATGCGTAGCCATGGTCTCACCTCACCATAAAACCACCATTTTCCATGATGTTGAGCTATACAAGGTTTCCATACTTAACCCAATAAGTCATGTTCATTCCTCTTCTGCTGGTGCTGAAGGCTGATTGCATTTTCTCTAGGGATGCTAGCTTTTGGAGCATTCTCTTTGTGGTTTGCAATAAATTTTATTTACCAAAACCAAAAAACAACAAACAAAAAAGAGTGGAAAGAAACAAAGATTAAGGGGGAAAAGAGAGAAAAGTTGAAGAAAAGCATAAGACCCATCAGCAACCAACAATTAATAAGTGGCTCAAAAGTAGGAGCCCTTTGATTTTGAAACAAAACACATAGGCTCAACATGTTACATGCTATCATACTAGAAGTTCTGATTAAATTGGTGATGTGAATAAGATTCAGGAAAATGCTAGGGAGATCACATTTTATATATCATCTTCAAGATGGCATCTTGTGTACCACCTCTATTAGACGTGGGACGCATTGTAATGGTGGTCTAGAGGTGGTACACAAGGTGGTGGTATATAAAATGTGGTTTCTGACCATTTTTTGCCTTTAGTTTTGCAAAAAAAACTAATTAAGATCAAACTTGGCATATTTGGGAAATTGACATTTTGTTTCTTTTTTAAAAATTTAGAAATTTAACCACACTAAAACAACTTTTCTCTTTTTTCTTCAAAACATACTCGAACCCTTGAATCCCCTTGAATCCCCTTGAATAGTTAAAATTCTAAAAATAAAATATTGTGCAAAAATTGTTTGAACACTTTTCAAAACAAATCATTAAACTGTTTTATTTTTGTGATATACTTCAAAATGTATTTTCCACTTATTATCCTTTTTATTTTCTTCCATAATTATTTATAAAGTATTTAAAACCATCCATCCAATAAATTTCTAGTAAAAATAGGAAGTTAACAATAAACAATTCTTAATAACTACTTTCATTTTAAATCTAAACGACTCTTAATATTGGATTAAGCCAATCATCACCTTAATATGTTGTTATTATACTGTTTTTTATATACTTAAATAATTATAAACTTTTAATGTTGTGCAATTTTAATGAGTTCAGATCCTCGCTCTGTTAGGATCTGGTTGACTTTTATTATTTACATGTTTGTGGCTAATCAAGTCCTTTGTATTCCAAAAATGGATTTTAGTCTCCAAACCCTAAATCAAAGTCACAACGTGATTCGATAATATCAACTAATTGTTGGAGTTTGAATGAAATACATGAACTTGAGTCGCACATTGAAAATAAGAGAAGGTCTTTACGCCTTATAAGTGGGAGTCTTCCCACACGTGTTATATGGAAAGTGGGCCTAGTGGAGTGGAACTTGGGCCTCACCTTTTGCTTGGGCTTGGATTATACATAAATAATAATTAATAAAATTAAATAAGGCTAAGATATTACTTAATTGAAAATAATAAACGAAACAAACTAATTTTGTATAATAAAATAAAATAAAAAACAAAGTACACAAAATAATTAAAAATAATTAATTACTAGTTATTAAGTAATTTATGAAATTAGTAAAATATTTAAATACTAAATATTCACTAAAGAAATAATAATTAAAATATAATTACTGATTAAAGTAATTGAAAAAGGCTTAAGATAAATTACTTAAAAAATTGTCGAAAAGATATTACTTGATTACAAAAAAAGAAAAGCATTTTGTGCAGTATAGCCGGACGGCTATACTTTTAAAATATTCGTATACATTTACAGTGTATAGCCGTACGGCTCTACTTTTAAAATATTTGTATAGATTTACAGTGTATCGCCGTACGGCTATAATGTTAAAATATTCATATATGTTTACAGAGTATAGCCGCTCGGCTATACATTTAAAATATTCCTATATGTTTACAGAGTATAGCCGACCGGCTTTACCTTTAAAATATTCGTATATGTTTACAGAGTATAGCCGATCGGCTGTACTTTTAAAATATTCCATTTAAAATTAAATGCTCAATTTCTTTGAGATTTTCTATTTAAACCCCACACTTCTCTTAGTTCACCCTATGTTCTAAGTTCACCCCAACGTTTAATTTAAAATTTCACAATTTCTAAGAAAACCCCACTATCTTCCCAAACTACCCTTAAATACACCCCATGCTGAAAACATAAGAAATAAAAGAGATTTTCTATTTGCACCCCACAAGCTACCTTGTGTTGATTCATTGTTTCACTTCCTCTATGTACTGAAGCTTTAGGCACTTACTTTGGGTTGATTCATTGTTTCACTTCCTCTAGCTCAATTGTAACATCGAAACAAAATCATAATACATAGCTCCGTCATAGAATAAGAAAACCAAATACATAAACTGCAAATATAAAAATCCATGAATTAAACAAACACACACGAAACAAATTATACAGAGCTCCGTATAATACTGGAGATCTGCCTACCTAGTGAACTCCATGATTGCAGCCATCCTCAACTGTGCATGCGGGCTAGACTTTTCTGCTTTTTAAATAATATATTATCACCACTCATCCTACTAACAATAACTAATATGACAGATTGATTAAGACACTAAAATCCAGACACCTCAGTATTATTAACAGCACATTGCAATACAATTAGTAACAGATCAGATGATGTGGACCTGATAAACAGGGAAGAAGGTGTAACCAGATGGTATTTTACATAATAATATTAGGGTTTGATGATCTTTTTTGTCTTTTTACATAATAATAAAACTTACAGCTTAATGATTTAAGTATTGGGGTGAACTAAGAGAAGTGTGGGGTTTAAATAGAAAATCTCATTTCTTTTGTATGCTGGAGTCTGAAAAGCTAAGCTCCATAAAGAATGACTTGCCCGGAAATGGTAAGAAAGCCCTCTTTCTCTCTCTAAACTCTCTCTCCTCCTCGTCCTCATCCCAATAATCGGCATGCATTTGTTCCAGACATGAGTTTCCTCAAAGGGATCATCGATTCTTTTGGTTCGATCTTCTCCGCCGCCTCCTCCTCATACGAGTCTCACCCAAACTCCGATTCTCCTCCAAATTCGTCAACCATGGAAGGCATAGCTGGACCTGGAGCTTCGGTCTCCAACGAGCGTGTTGCGTACAAGCTTAGGGGGTACTTCGATTTGGCAAAGGATGAGATCGCCAAGGCTGTTAGGGCTGAAGAGTGGGGCTTAGTCGACGACGCCATTGCTCACTATAACAACGCCCAGAGAGTTCTCGTTGAAGCAACATCCACTCCCGTGCCTTCCTATATCAGCCTCAGGTTATCAATTTTTCAGCTTAGTTTCTGATTCTTGTAATTGTTTTCTTCTTTGATTATTGTTGAAGTATTGCTGAAGTTGCTAGTCTGAAACAAATGGTGGGTAGTCTCTAAATTTCCTTCTAGGTATAGATATGTTTATGACTTTATATTTTGTAGAAATAAAAGTTTGACCATTTATATGTTAGATACAAATTTTATCTTGAATTGAAAAAGTACAAGTTTTTCTGAGTAAGTGTGATTAATGTGTTGTAGCATATGAACTTTACTTTTGAAAGTCTTTTGTGTAAGTTGTGAAGTAAAAGTGGCATGAGTATTTGTATTTGGTTAATGACTTCAGTGACAAATAACGATTTTAGCAATTCCAGCGTGAAGAGCTTCATCTCTTAGAATAGGAGGCAAAGCATGACTTTGGTTTGTTGGCTGATTTTTCCCTCTCGAAGGATGGTTTTGTATGTCCTAAAGAAAATGATTTGCATTCTTGCAAATTCGTTAGAGAGAGCAAACATAAATTCATTATCAAGTCAACCATGATGATCGATTCTGATATGCTTTTCCATTGTTATCATAATAAAATGTCTGTTCTTTGTGGCAGTGAGCGAGGGAAGGTCAAATCTTATCGCCAAAAAATATCAAAATGGCAGGGTGAAGTTTCTGAAAGGTTACAGGCCTTAAGTAGGCGAGCAGGTAATATCTCCTATTGATTCAACTTAAATGAGCATTGTCTCCAAACTAACATAGATGCATTCAACTCAACTTCTGACTTTTCTTTCTTTGCATTTGTTTCTCCCTGTCCTCATTTTCAGGTGGCACGTCTGTAAGCAAAGTATGGTTTGGTCTGACTAAAGAGTTCTGCATATTTGTTTTGTTTTGGTTTTTTTTTTTTCAATTGAAACTTTCTTTAGACTTATGCACAATAGTATTATCTCAAGCACCTAATGTGTATTCACAAATGCATGGGAAGAATTGAGCATTTGATAAGATTCAAGATTACTATGCACTGTATATCTAAAAATCAAAATCAAAATCTTTGCAGAGCACCTTAGATCATGTGCAGACTGCTGTAGTTAGACCAACGACATCAAATGCCAGAAAGCATGTGTTACCCAAGTCTCCTCATCCCACTACAAACAGACCCGAAATAAGGAATCAGATTCAGACCAATAATATTGTAAGCTCAAAACCTGTGCAAGAGACTGGTGGTGGTTATGATGCAAAATTAGTGGAAATGATAAATAGTGCTATAGTGGATAGAAGCCCTTCAGTTAAGTGGGAAGATGTAGGTGAGGAATTTATCACATACTCACTATTCTTGTCTCTATATTTCTTTTTCTTTTATTTTTGGTTGCCGTGTTTGTTAAGATTACCAAGTTACTCATTTCAGTTTCTCTGCAGCCGGTCTTGAGAAGGTTAAGAAAACTTTGATGGAGATGGTTATTTTACCAACTAAGAGAAGAGACTTGTTCACTGGTCTACGAAGGCCAGCTAGAGGTAATGCTTTGTAAGACTGTATCATCCATATTGATACCAGTGAAGCAGAAAAAGAACTTGTTTCATAAAAAACTTTGTCTATGTCTTTCAGGTCTGCTTTTGTTTGGTCCACCTGGTAATGGGAAGACCATGCTTGCTAAGGCAGTTGCTTCAGAGTCCGAGGCAACATTTTTTAATGTATCTGCTTCTTCACTGACATCAAAATGGGTGTGTCTCTGTCCTTGGTGCTGCACTTTCTTTTTCTTATATTTGTAATTATTTTTTTGTCCTTATAGGAATTATAATAAGTTTTACTTGCACTGAAATAGGTAGGAGAGGCTGAAAAGCTTGTGCGAACCCTTTTCATGGTTGCTATATCCAGACAGCCATCAGTAATTTTCATGGATGAAGTATGCTACTTTTCCTGCAAACTATTAACTTTACGTTCAATTTCAAAAAGCACCAGCTTCACCTGTTTCATCTTATTGATGGTGTTATGAAGTATGCTATTTCATGCTTGTACTTGAGGACTGTATAGTTGATTTGGAAAACTGGATGAATGATCAGAGATTAGTATGTGGTCATTATCTCTATTTGCATTTGTTGTTAAATGTCATTGGTATCTCACAATATCTAGTGTTACAGCTAATTTTTTTTTTTTTGTATCAGTTTCTTAGTCATCTCGAGGGTGTATAACTGTTATAGGTGACTACAGTTTGATGCTTTTACTGTTCAACATTATATCAGCGATATAATTGTGTCTGTTTTTTGTGTGCTTACAGATTGATAGTATCATGTCAACAAGGCTTGCAAATGAACATGATGCAAGCAGAAGGTTGAAGTCAGAGTTTTTAATACAGTTTGATGGGGTGACCTCTAATCCTAATGATCTGGTAATTGTGATTGGTAAGCTTTAATATCTCCTCTCTTTTTTTAATGAAAACTTTATATCTCAATTCAACCAAAGCCCACCCCAAATGGTAAAGGCCATTCCTTTTATTAAATTGTACGTCAGTGTTGATGAAAGTCTTGGCTACCCTGCCTGCTTCGACAATGCCAACTTGATATACATTACCCTTCTTATATGTTATCATTAGAGTCTGCTGCCCCTAAGGGACCTTGATCAAGGAAAGTAATGTTAAATTTGGATGTTAATTCATTGGAAATTAGTAATAAACTTTCTTGATCCCCTCAAACAATAAAATTAAACAGGTTGGAAGGAGGGAGGGACCTAGTAAACTTCTGTACTATTTTCTTTTGTCTCAACATAGATCCTTACTTTCCTTTTTATCTCATTATCTTCTTGAAGTCCGTTTTTGGGACTGTTTCAATTTTGCATTTTAACACACTTAGACCTGAATAAATTATAGTACATCCTTTGATATCTTTTCTTATGTGCTTGCAGGTGCTACTAATAAGCCACAAGAACTGGATGATGCGGTTCTTAGAAGACTGGTTAGTAGTATTTTTTTTCTTCTTTTGGTTTTCTCTTTCAATATTCTGAGACTTGATTTTTCTAGGGACTTAAAAGTTTGAATTGCTAATAAAATTAATTCTCCAGGTTACTATCTTATGAATCAATACTTTAAAAAAAATATGTACATGTCTGTGCTCATGCACGCACGTCTAATGCTTATCCAGTATTTGAAGCATATTTATCTGATATTTATACCTGAAGATAGGGCTGTGTCTTAGGAAAATGTTTGGGCTTGTAGTGAACACTCTGTTTGGTTCTTCTGTTACTTTAATAGTGGTTATGTCTCGATGTTTTCTGCTCGGAAAGATTTTAATCAAAGAAACAAAAGGTACATGGGGTACAATTTGATCAATACATTCAGAATTATCCTTCTCATCTTTTTCCCCTGTTGGAAACTTTATAAATTGTTGATATCCGTTCTTTTTACTTCTAATTGCTTTTTCTGGTAACAATTTGATCAATACATTCAGAAGTATCCTTCTCACTGTAATATGAAACCCTGAACCAGGTGAAGAGAGTGTACATACCCTTACCAGATTTAACAGCAAGGAGACTGCTTCTGAGGCACAAACTCAAGGGCCAAGCGTTTTCCTTACCAAGTAAGAATATGTTCTTATCTCGTAACCTTCTTGTTGGATATTTTTCTGTTAAAGATTCTTGATCCCATATTTTGTGGTTAGTATGATGTACACAATGTTGTAGTTGACTACTTTAATTGGTGTACTGATTTTTGGTATCTTCATTGGTGTCTCTTATTACAGTGGAGATATGTCATTTTGTAGTAACTTAAAGATAAAAGTGTTCATAATGTCTGAGGAAACGTTTTTGGAACTTTTTTTTTATAAATAATATTTATTCCAACAAGACAAATAATAACCAAAGTGAGTGAATTAAGCAAGCATCCTTTTGTGCCTTGTGGTTAATCTTCTTACGAAATTTACTTCTTATTGCTTGTATTAGGTGGAGATCTTGAAAGACTCGCAAGAGAGACTGAAGGTAAGAACATTTTCCCTGTTATACCCTTCTGAAGTGCTTTTCAGATAGCAGTGATAAGTAAATTCATTTTGCTAAACTAATTTGACCAATGTTGAGTCACTGGGTGCTACCAATCTCAGTTACGCTCAGCGAGTGGTTGATGGTTTACAGCTGGTTGCACTCACCTAGTGGTTGCTGGTTTACAGCCAGTGTTGTGGTGGAATTGAACCTTAATGAAAATCCTCACCAAATAATTATCATTCTGATAAATTATTCAATTGTTACTCTTATATACAGGATATTCAGGAAGTGATCTGCAAGCATTGTGTGAAGAAGCTGCAATGATGCCTATTAGGGAACTGGGTGAAAACATTCTCACAATCAAGGCAAATCAGGTATTATACCAACAACAAGGCCTCAAATAAATAGGTTGTACAGCAGTCTATAAATGTTAATTAATTTTTGGTCTATGCTTTAGTAGATATAGAAGTAAATTTGCCTCAAACACATCTTTACTTTAATGATCTGATTCATTTCATGCAAGTCTTTTTGCTGAGAATATGGTTCATTGAAAATATTTTTTTCCTATTCTGGTTTCCTTGGAGGCTGGGAAAAAAATTATGAGAGCTTGATCTGATAAATGAAGAACTGGATCTTGGATCTGAATTCTTCATGTTTGAAACTGATTTCTTAATAGGAAAAGCTTATGGGCCATAGAAAATGTTATGCAAAATGCATCATTCTCTGAATTCTTCCTATTCCATTCCACTTAAATTGAAGTAATTTAAGTGATAACCTTTTTTTTTTGTTATTATTGTTTATGGAAGTACTTTATTTGCAGAAGTTTCTATTCTATAAAAGAATTTCCTCATTCCAGTCACATGTGTTCATGTCGTTATTTGTTTACCAGGTAAGACCACTAAGATATGAAGATTTTCAGAAGGCAATGACTGTAATCAGGCCAAGCTTAAGCAAAAGCAAGTGGGAAGAGCTTGAACGCTGGAACGAGGACTTCGGCTCTAATTGAATGCCTATTACAGGACTCTCTATGGTTTATATGATCAAAGCAGCCTTGTTTATATGCCGCCACCGGTACAAAGAACGATGCTGAAAAGAGCCAGGAGGTGGGATGTGAAAACCCAAAAGAAGGAAAAAGCATATCTAATTGTGTACATGGCACACACCTCGCCTCAAACTGGTCTCTGCCTGCTCTTAATTCTTTGTATTCTTTTGGGTAAGGTGTACTATATATATTTTGTATATTATAATCATAGTTGGGTTTTCGACGCCGGAAGGCCATTGTAGATGCATTGACAAAATCTTTAATGTACCAAGAAATTGTAAAATTTCCAATATTTTTCTCCGAGTGCCAATGAAGAAGTTGATATTCAGATGATCATTGCAAGCGAGCGAGCGAGCGATCATATGAATTTTCAATAATGTTAAGAGTTACCAAATTCGTTATAAATGATGTGTAACATATCGGAATTTTATCTTTCAAAATAGGGATGTGCAAAAAGCTGCCCTAATAGTTTGGTTTTCAAAAGTTTTTAACTATAAAAAAAAATGCAGTAATAATAGCAAGGAGTCACTGGAGAGCAAATCTAATCGGACGATTAGAAAATCAAATTAAGAAAGACGACAAGAGATAGCCGTCCCGTGAGTTAGGCTAGTTAGGCAGGACATCATACATGTACAATGCAGTCCTTTAGGCTAGTTAGGCAGGACATCATACATGTACAATGCAGTCCTTACCTGAGTTCGAGTCTTTAATCCCCCTTTTTCGGGTTTTCGCCAACAAAAAAAATTCCATATTTTTGGGTGTCCAAAGAGTGTAATCTGTTGAGTATCGTACTTTAGAATATCATTTTGTCCCTAAATTTTAAATTTAAAAAAAATAATTTATTTTCAGGGGCTCCTTAGAAAAATCAATACAGTGTCTCAGCTGTGGCGCTAAAAGGAAAATTCAAATTTTCCACATAGTGGTCGTTTCTCTCTCTCTCTCTCTCTGTGGAAATATCAGAAGAAATGGAAACCCAGAAAGGGCAAGAAAGCCCAAAGAGAGAATGGTCCTTGCGAGACTTCGAGATCGGAAAACCCCTGGGCAAAGGGAAATTCGGGCGAGTCTACGTTGCCCGAGAAGCCAAGGTATTGAATTTTTCAATCGAATTAAACCGAAAACAATTTAGAATTTGAAATGATTGATTTTTGGGTAAATTTTTTTGGGGGCAGAGCAAGTATATAGTGGCATTGAAGGTGATATTCAAGGAGCAAATCGAGAAGTACAAGATTCAACATCAGCTGAGGAGAGAGATGGAGATTCAGACCAGTCTCAGGCACCCCAACATTCTTCGCCTCTACGGTTGGTTCCACGACGACGAACGCATCTTCTTGATCCTCGAGTATGCCCATGGCGGTGAGCTTTATGGGCTTCTCAGGAAAACTAATTACCTCTCTGAGAAACAAGCCGCCACTGTAATTCTCTCTCTCTCTCTCTCTCTCTCTCTCTCTCTCTCTCTGTTTTAGAAATTAATCAAATTTCATATGATTATCAGTACATTCTGAGCTTGACGCAAGCTTTGGCGTATTGTCACGAGAAGAATGTCATTCATAGGGATATAAAGCCTGAAAATTTGCTTCTGGATCATGAGGTATATATATGCTACAACCTCTCCAATTTTTTGCCCTATGCCAGGGTTGTTTGGGTTCTGGGTTTGGAACAGATGGGAAATCTGACTCGTAATCCCTTAATTTCTGCCAAATGTTTAGAAGTCGATAAATGTTATACATCTTCTGATCCCAAACAGTAACAATCACAGCATTTTCACTTGTTCAGTGTTGAAGTTTTTTTCCCTACTTATATAGAAAAAGTGAAAATAGGTCAGTTATTTTGGTTTCAAGGTTAACCTTTTAGGGATGTGGTTTTCTTTATGCAATTTTAGGAGAAATTGCAACCAGGGTTGGTTTACCTGTATATATGTAGAGATTGGGGGGACTCTCATTGTTGTCATTGGTAGTTCCTTTTTGTGTTCAAGAAATAGTTTGGCCAAAACCGTGGCTGCTGGTGCTCGACTTCAAATTCCACTGCTATTGTACAATAATGATATGCGATTAATATTTTCAAGAAGATTGAGCCCAAATATGAGTTCTTATCCCGATGCAACTATTCTATACTTTGATTCAATAACTGGAAGCTATGTTTTTTATGTCTGCACTTAGGTTACGTATTGTCATTGAACAAGTTGAGGAACTGTGTTTGATTACTTGATTACATTATATTTTCGTAGGGTCGACTGAAAATTGCAGACTTTGGATGGTCGGTACAGTCCAGAAGCAAGAGACAGACCATGTGTGGAACTTTAGATTATTTAGCACCAGAAATGGTGGAGAACAGACCTCATGATTATGCAGTTGACAACTGGACTTTGGGCATTCTTTGCTACGAGTTCCTCTATGGTGTTCCTCCCTTTGAGGCAGAAAGTCAAACGGATACATTCAGAAGGTATGAATGAGTGTTTTGTATGCTTCCACCCATGTGATTCCGTAACATGAACTGAACCTAAGTGAATAATAACTTGAGTTTCTATACAGGATAATAAAGGTTGACCTAAGCTTCCCTTCTGAACCTCAAGCTTCTGCAGAAGCTAAACATCTCATTACCCGGGTAAGTGTC
Organism: Prunus avium; assembly: GCF_965620075.1. Classification (NCBI taxonomy): domain Eukaryota; kingdom Viridiplantae; phylum Streptophyta; class Magnoliopsida; order Rosales; family Rosaceae; genus Prunus; species Prunus avium. The sequence goes on along the minus strand of NC_142285.1, from coordinate 32,890,033 downwards.
CATGATTTTGTTCTTAATATTAGGTGGGTGTAAATAAAACTCCAGTAGTTGTTGGTATCAGTATCCATTACCTAATTGAAATAAGTTGAACTTTGCGCAGCTTCTTGTCAAAGACTCCTCAAAGAGGCTCTCTCTTCAGAGGATCATGGAACACCCTTGGATAGTCAAGAACGCCGATCCAACGGGTATCTGCAAATAGCTAGCTTTTCTAACTGTCATCATGCTCTAACCATGGCTGTGGGGAGCTGGCATAGCTGAGTTTGGTATATTTAGAGGGAATGTTTTGGTCAAAATCTCATCAGCACCAAGAGACAATTAACTTATCTACTATGTTCAGCAGCCTTGAGTTTCATGTACCATGTTGTGTTAAGGAAATCCTGTAGCTCGTCAACTTCTGGATTGCCTATAATTACATCAGTTGCTTGCTGAGTACGCTTAATTTCTTCTCAGTTCTCATTGTAGCCAGTAAACAATAAGCTTTTAAAAAAAAATTATGATTGTATAATTTGGTTTGTGTAAAATTTAGATTGCATAAGTTGTTGAATTAATAAATAAACGCTTAAGCAAGATATGCAAGCTAGCAAGTAGCCTACTATATACATTAACTTTCTTGGAAAAGTCTGTTAATGTTAAGGGAAATTGAGAAGAGAAAAATGTTTCGTAATTAAAGATGACCACTTTTTATGTTGAATAGTTTGGAAAATGGGGTTTGATGTTTCAATGGCACTTGAAAAACATTTAAACATGTATAGCTATTTTTGAAGAACTATGCTAATGGAAGTCAAGAAATATCAAGATACAACATTGATTTGGCATCCATGTTTACATTGTACAAGATTTAAAAAGGGTGGGTTGACCTACATGCCTTCAGGAGCAAATCAAACCCCAGTTGAGGTCTCCGAAAACTAACAAGAAATACAATTTCTTTCTTCTTTCTACTGAGATGAAAAGACATCCCATAACGTGAAATCTGAAAATTTCCCAAAACAAAACGCATTTCTTATCCCCTACGTAAAGCAAGAACAGAGGATGTTGGTATTTCCTCACAAAACAAGCGGCCTTCCTTTTCCTTTTCTGTTGATATATTTCCATGAGGATGCTGGTTGCAGGAAAAACCACAAAATTCACAATTTTGGATACCTCAAAATGCTGGAAAGGGTAGTCTTCTAAGAAGAAACATAACTACTGTCACAAGCAGTAAGGCTGGTATCTGTAAGAGTCGTGTCACTATCGCTGCTAGAATTGCTTCTTTCATCATTTCGTCCCGGTGGGGGATTTGCTGGGATGGAGATGCTGAGATTTGTATTAGGGATTGCACAATTAATTTTTCTGCATATGGCTGTTGTCTGAGAGAGCCGAGCGGTATTCATGGCAGCAGCTGAAGAAGAAGGAACAGCAACAGGTTGGAAGTCTTTCATTTGCCTCTTTGCCCCTCTGTGGATATGCTGGCCACAATACTTCTGATCAGGAAGAACATCCCTTCTGCACCGCCACTTCTTTCCATCCGTTCTCCTACACCTCCCTGGTTCAAGTTCTACTCCACTTCCATTGTCGAAGTATAAGCCATTGCAACCTAGAAGAGCTGAAAACAGTGGCAACTGAAATAAATACACAAATGATCCATTTGATTGCAAAGACAAGCTACAGAAGAATTTCCAGTACTTCAACCCATTTTTATCCTTTAATTTTTTTTTATACAACATTCTTATCCTATATGATTCCAACTTTGGGGCACTGTTGGCCTCTCTTGTTAAGGCCCCAGTCGTCGAATTCATAGGTAAGAAGTCAGATAGCTTGGTACCACGAATCAACACATGTTCAACATTCTTTTGTGTGGAAAGCTTTTCAAGACCAGTGGTTATGCTTATCAATCCATATATATTTTGGGAGAAAAAAACATTTTATAACACAAAGGTTCAATCTTACTCATGCGTCTACCTTGGAGAACGCTCTTCGGGGAGAAGCCCAATCCTGGTGATATATTAACAACATTCATGCTGCTTCCTCTGATCATGCAATTGCCACCAGCATGGTTGCTACTATTGTATTTTACACCAATATTGAGGCTATTTTCATTGGTACTGCTGTTGGTGGCGGTGGTTGGTCCGGCAATGGTGGTAGCGGCTACAGCAGCAGGGGTGGTAGTAGCAGATCTGTTGGCAGGTATATTGGCAATGGATGTAGTTGTAACAGGTCTTATGTTTTTCTTACATTCATGATAGCCACTTGAGGCCATGGTTGTACCTTGGCTAACACTAACATAATTGTAGGATTGAGCCATAAGTTGAAGGCCTTTCGGGGTTGAAATCTGAAACTCACCTTCTGAATTCTTGGGTGTTTTAGTGCTGGAAGGAGAAGCAACTTCAGAATTTTCCACAGGCTTTCTTGAACGCTGGCGGCCTCTGTGCATGTGTTGCTGACAGTATTTCTGATCAGGAACTACATTCTTATTGCACCTCCATTTCTTTCCATCAGTTCTTCTGCACCTTCCTGGTTCATGATCCCTATAGTCAAAGCCCAGTGCACTGAACCCTACAACTGAAACAATCAATTGAAATAAACAGTATCAAATTCAACTGAATAAGCAGGGGACCCATTTCAAATATCATGCAAAAGAAAAGCAATCAACAAAGAAATATCCTTCAAAAAGTCAATTTATCTAACCATAAGTCCACAGAAACAATCATTTAGAGAACATTAATCTATTACATTCAAGTTCAATTTCATGAAACTATCTCAATGAACAAAACTCTAAATTCAGGGGATTAAGCGATAAAAAAAAAAACTAATTTACTCAAAGCATATCTCAAATTTGAATCCTAATACACAGACAGAAACATCTGTAAGGGGAAAAACACAACATGTTGCAGTAAAATTAACAGAAACAAACACGATGTCTTGACTAACTCAATCCCATGAAAATCTCAGGTCAAGTAAACCTTGGCCTATCTAAATTTGAAGCAAAATAGGACCCCTTTTAAGAACCCAATCAAACAAAGTCAAATCCATGTAGTCCTCATAAACCCATGTCAAGTTAAAATGTCTTAAAAAGTCTCCCCCCCCCCCCCCCCCCCTTTTCTTATAACTACCCCATAAGCATGCATTTAGTTGTTACTCCAAAATAACAATTTTTTGTGTTGCTTGCTTGTGTGTCAGTTTGTGTAAAAATTGAAACCCATTAAGGGAAAGAGATTTGACTTACAACTGGGGTATTGTCTGTAGATAGCAGCAGCATTTGAGGAGCCAAAAGAGGCAGCCACACTCTTCCAAATGGGAAGCACAAGGTGAAAAGGAACAGGAAGGTTAGCAGCGAAGTGCTTGTAGATAAGCGCTTGTTGCTCCAGCTCATGCAACTGAGAAGCTGTCAACCCACCACCACCATACTTCTTCTTCTTCTTACCAACAACAACTTCTTCAGTCCCATTACGATCATCACCATAACAATCAACCCCAATCCCAAGACCAAGCTTCACCTTACCACCACCCTCCTCCTCCATTGTCATCACAAGCACATCAAACTGTTGCTTCAACAGAGGTGCAGAGAGAAAACCCAATTCAATTTGACTATCAAGTCTCAATATTTAAGGCAAAAACAAGAAAAGCAAAGCTGCACAAGAGGCATATGACTGAATTGATGAACTGGGTCTGGGTGTATTGCAATGTGTCTAAGCGAAATGAAGCCATATCTGCTTTGCTTTGCTTTGTTTTGGCTTTTGTTTAAAGTTGGGCGTGAGAGAGAGAGAGAGAGAGAGGCTGACAATCCCTGCGTCTCTGTTTCAGCCTTTTTCAGTGTCCGCAGGCAAAAGTTTTCAGACCAACTTCGCTTCCTTTCTTGGGTTCTTTAAACCGTGGCGCGTATGTCTCACGCTCCAATGGGTGGGATGCTTCGTGCTTTGCTGGAGACTTGCTCCACGCGCGAGCCAGGACGACTGCTTGTTTGGCAGTAGTGGAAGCCCCGCAGGTCGACACGTCATCCGGTTTTCTGTTAGGTGGGGCCGCGTGTATGTTGGGTTGGGTTGGGTTGGATTGGGTTGGCCTGGGCTGGGATATAAGGCTAGTCTAAGACCAAAAAAAGCCCAAATTCGTAATAGTAGCCTCAAAGCTCAACACTGCATGATATCAAATTGTAAACTATGTCATTGCTCAACACAGCAAATTATATATACATAGCAATCGTGCGAGGAAAAGGAAAGATGAATTTTCCTAACTCAACAACATACCCTTAAGTGACACGAATTAAAAGTACAACCATGATGAATACACATGTCATTACAAACATTACAAGCCATGTGAAACACGTAGTTTTGGACGTCTTCGAGTATATATTGGTCGCCCTTGTATTGGCATGGCCAGTGCTTGCCAAGCTACTTTCAACAGCCTTCTCTGTAGAATCAAGTATCTGCACATAAGCCATACCTTAAGTTATGAGATCGACAGATATGACATTCCATCAGCTATGAATTTACATCAAAGGCACACCAGAGAGTAAGCTTTTATCACAACAATCAATTTTTGAAGTAACACAAGATGTTACATTATTCCTTTGGACATTTTTCCTAAATTTTGATATGTCTGATGATCAATGTTTTCTCTTAGGTTTTCTCTTATTCTTCAACTTCTTCCTTTCTTTTAATTATCTGAACATGGAAAACTCAGACCAAATATCATCTTGCAGACCTCCCCAAACCCCTTTACTTTAAACTCTTTCTAAACAAAAAAACTATATTTACTCTCCTATTACAGCCTAAACTCCTCTGCAAATCTATTGGTTTTAGCCTAAGAATCTCAGGGACTCTTTACAACCCCAACCTTGGTTTCTTTGTTTCACATTTCCCTTTCCAAGCATTTCTCCTGATTCTCGCACCTAAAATCCAAAACATTCTTTCACCTTATCTTCCCTTCAAAAAGACTTCACCCTGGTCAGTGTCACCCCTAAACACAAATCAAACCACAGCCAGCTAAATATAAGTAGTGTTGAGATTATAAAGATCTTACTTTTTCAGCGTCTTGCAGCGAGTGATTCATCATGAGACTACTCTCTTTGAGTTGCCTTGCCAATCCAACCATTTCATCGGTCAAATCCTCTTGAAGCTTTCTGTCCCATGAGAGAAAAATTTATAAGAATCTTAAACAGAATGTGGAAAGCAAATATAATCAACATCTGAAGTTTTAAAAGTAAAGATAGTCTCTGCTCTGGTGAGTTATCTGGTTTCAATTTCATCCAGAGTCTAGTTACTCCAGTTTAATAGGAGAACTTGAGAAAGTATGAAAGTTAATACGACAAAACACCTATGTTTTTCAATGTGTGCTTGGGCTGCAGCATCCAGTTTGACAGGCGCTGAAGAATCAACACTAAGAATCTCATGAGTTCCATCTTCGGAATTTGAGGTAAGCCTATTTAACAAACAAAACCAGTTAAAATCATGAGATAGCATACAAAAGATCACTAAGGAGCTAAACGAAACCATGATCCTAACTACTGTTCACTTACCCAAATCTCCTTCTCAGACCTGGAGAAGGGGGAATCTGATTGTCTCCTGTATCAGAAGAGTTTGCTTTGACAGAAATTCTTGCAAGGGGCTCCTTGGGTGCTTGAATATCGGGCTGGGAGTTTGCCAAAGAAAACATAGTTAGGAGCAATTTACTCCATAAATTGAATACATATACATATATATTGTACAGAAATATTCTCTTGCCAGACTGTTAATCTGGACCATTGATCAGGTGGATTCCTGCTTTCATATATGGTGCCAGATTCACATATAACATGTCAGAAATCTAGCTAAAGAACACAATCGATATGTTAAAGATTCTCTTTAGATATGATGACATAAACTGATACAACCAATTACATGTTAAGCATAAATTCTCAGTATTTTGTTAAGCATGAAATACCAATTTGGATCAGCCTAACAATATTTTTCTTTCTCAGTCGTTATAATTTCCAGACCTTCATACTAAACCTATTATCAGTAAATTAATTATAAATGATACATAACACTAAAAAAATTCAGAAAACCCTAGATCTAAAGAACATTTGCCAAGTGAACTGGTTAAGACATAAAATCAACAATTCAACAAAAGTGACATGTATGCTTTCTAGATCATATGTACGCACCGGCAGAGCAGCTAATTTGGAAGCAATTGCTTCGATCTTCTCTGAATAGTCGCTCAAAACAGCCTTTGAAACCCTGAACATAGAACCATAAATAATCATTCCAATTAGTAAATTAAGAAATTTACAAGCTCTTAAGACAGAGTATCAAGAAAATACATATAAATAATAACTCAAATCATCATTTGGATAAAACTCTTTCCATCCAAAATCCCTAAAACAACGAAAGTGTGCTAATGATGTGAGAAAATGTCTCTAGAACTTAATATGAGTATATAAAAATATTCACTCTAAACACAGTGATTAGAATGTTAATCAATATTTCCATCATATCATGCCTACCAAAACCCTTGGATTGATTTGTAAAGTAGAAGAAAGGAAGCATATTGGAACATGGATCAATTTATTGAAAAAATCAAAGTTAAAGTAAATCAAGGGGGAAAATTAAAACAAATACCAACCTTGGTAAGCCTTCTGGAGTTCTCTCCTCAGCTAGTTGTTCTACCTGTTCTCGTAAAGTAGCAACATACTGCAAAATTCCAGTACTTATATCATCCATAAAGGCTATATATCCCAAAAACACCCAAAAGAAAAAGGAAAGCTAGAACACAGATCAATTGTATGAAAATGAATAAAAGCATATAACCTGTAATTCTAATAACAATATCCATATCAGAGGTGAGCGAGAAGACAAGGATCATACATACATGTCCAAGTTTTGCCTGGTTTTGTTGCTGAGGAGCAGCTGCAAGCAGCCTCCTCAAGTTCACCTCTGTTTTACTGATTCTCATCCCAAAATCCTAAACCACTGGACAAAAAAAAAAAACATGTTCAAATATCACGATCTTTTTATTGCCAAGAAGTAAATAAGAAACCCCATGAAAATTGAAAAAGTAAAACTCATTTTATGATAAAATTACCACAAAAAAAGAAGAAGTTGTTTTTCATTACCAAACTGGGAGCGCATGTAGAACAGAATTTGAGAATTTCTTTAAGCCTCTTCTTTCTTCTTCTTCTTCCTTATGGAACCGCCGAAACCACTGCGGTGGAAAAACCTCGCCTCTGTCGGGATGAAGAGGCTGGGTCTTTACAAATCAATTTTGTAAAGTTTTTGTTTTGACCCCACATTTTCTATATTTTCCAACAAGACCACAACATTTTCCAGATATTTTCAAACATGTGCCGGGTTCTTTCTTTCGGGTTTGGGTAAACAGTTACTAGATTGTAACTTACTCAGAAATTTGATCTCAAACCGTCCATATTGATCTAACGGGTCAACAAATATAATGTATTTCAATATTATAGCCGTGCGGCTATACTAAGATTTTCCTTTTAAAACAAATATAGCCGTACGGCTATATTATTTTTGACATGTGGCACCTAAATCGCTTGGGGGTTTTTTTAAAAATAGTACAGCCGCACGGCTATACTTATTTTGACACATGGCACCTGGGCGCTGTACGGCAGCTCTGCTTTTTTTAAATAAAGAGTACACTCGATATTTTAATTTCTTTTTTTAAAATTAGTATCGCCACTTGGCTTTACTCGGTTTTTCTTTTGTTTTAATTTCCTTTAATAAATAGTATAGCTGGCTATACTATATATATAGATCCTTTCTTTCTTTTAATTTTTTCCCCGATTTTCATTTATCAATAAGAGTAGTTTATAACATTATCCATTACTATTAGGCCATTACCCGAGTCTCTATTGTCCTCGTTTAATTTTTTACTTTTCCAGAGTTATTACCAGTATAAATAATTTAACACTTTCATGTTTAATACTCTATGATACACATACATCCGTGTTCTGTACATATCTTAGAGACTTGGTTAAATTCATGTTTTTTTTAAAAAGCAAACGTACAATACTCATGTTGTACATCTACGTATGTATTTCTCATGTTTAATACACATATTTTTTTACAAAATTTTCAATAAGACACACAAAATTCACGTATTATATAAATAATTCTCACATATTATTGAATAAAAATAATACATATTAAAATATTATACAATGGCCGATTAATATCTACTTTGGATATATTGAAACTAGTAAATTAATATCTCTAAAGTATAAACTAATGCAATAACGAGGGTGCTTTTTGCTTTATTTTTTATTGATTAAATAGTATAGCCGTCCGGCTGTACTACTAATTGTTTTTAAAAATAGTACCGCCGTGCGGCCATAATATTTTTGTCACGTGGCATCAAATCACTACTTTCAATTTAATCTATTTAAATATTTTGACACGTGGCAACTAATCGCTAAGGGTTCCTTTGTTTTTATAAAAACTAGTACAGCCGCAAGGCTATACTCGATGTTTTTAATTTTTTTTAAAAAGGATATAGCCACACAGCCCTACTATTTTTACACGTGGCACCTAATAACTACTTTTAGTAGAATGTATACAAATGGTATAGCCGCAAGGCTATACTATTTTTGACACATGTCACCACTTTAAATATAGAGTGGTGATTTTCCCACTCCCTTTTAGTTTTTAGTACTTTTTACTATAAGATTAAAGGGAGTGTAAGTGAACAATAGATGAGTGAAAACATACAATTTTTTTAAAAAAATTGTATGTAAGTGGATAAAAAGAGAGTGGGAAAATCAATATCTTCAATATAATGTATTTAAATAGTATCGTCGTGTGGCTAGACTACGATTTTCCTTTTAAAAAAAATATATCCATACGGCTGTATTATTTTTGACACATTGCTAGGGTTTTTTTTTGTAAAAAATAGTACCGTCGCACGGCTATACTCGATGTGTTTAATTTTTTTTATAAAAATAGTATAGCTGAATTTTGACACATGGCACCTAAGGGCTGTGCGGCAGCTTTGCTTTTTTTAAAAGGGTTATTCGCAGCAATGGTCCCTCAACTATACCCCAAGTTACACTTTGGTCACTCAACTCAAATATTAGTTGCAGATGTCACTCAACTCAAATATTAGTTGCAGATGTCACTCAATTAGGTGTTTTGTTGTATCATTAGTCCTACTGTCAAGTCTGTTACTTTTTCTATTTAAAATGATGATGTGGCAAGCATCTCTTAGATTATTGATGGGCAAATGTGATATTTTAGTTAAGATTATTTGTAGCAATGATCCCTCAACTATACTCAGAGTTACATTTTGGTCACTCAATTAGGTGTTGTGTTGCGCCATTAGTCCCTACTGTTAGAGAGACTTGACGGTATGACTAACAGTGCAACAAAACACCTAATTGAGTGACCTCTACAACTAATATTTGAATTGAGTGACCAAAGTGTAACTTGGGGTATAGTTGAGGGACCATTGCTGCGAATAATCCTTTTTTAAATAAAGCGTATAACCGCACGGCTATACTCGATTTTTAAATTTCTTTTTTTAAAAATAGTATAGCCACTTGGTTTTTCTTTTGTTTTAATTTCCTTTAATAAATAGTATAGCCGTTCGGCTATACTATATATATACTAGGATCCTTTCTTTCTTTTAAATTTTTCCCCTGATTTTCATTTATCGATAAGAGTAGTTTATAACATTATCCATTATTGTTAGGCCATTACCCAAGTCTCTATTATCCCCGTTTAATTTTTTACTTTTCCAGAGTTATTACCCGTATAAAGAATTTAGTACTTTCACGTTTAATACTCTATGATATCATGTCATTCAAAGCACACTTCTCAAACCTCCTCAAGATTCCACGAGCATTGCTCAAATCCATTCCTTTTTTTATTTATTAGAATAGATGCTATATTAAAACACTATAAGATTATATAGTGGAGAGGATGAAAACATCCAAAATCCATTGTGACACTGACAACCAAGAACAAACAAGAGCTGGATATTAAAAAGATTCGCGCATGAAACAATCACAATGAAACGAAAAAAGAAAAAAGAACACTACTGCCCAAAAGCCAAATAAATGAATATGTGATTGAACAATTATGGCCTCGTTGCCCAAATCCATTCTGATCCTTCTAGTGGTTAAAATTCTAAAAGTATAAAATAAACTAAATATTTAAATAAATAAATAGTCAAGCTAAAGTATTTTATATGTTTAAAATTTGATATCTTCTAATCTAGTGAAATATAACCTTAATTTGCATATTAGTTGTCGCAGATTCGAACTTGATAAATATAAATGCAATGTACAAATTCCATATGGACCATATATAACTTACAAATCTATAGGATATTCGAATTTACATGGTTGCAGAGCACAGCATCAAGTAGTAGCCCTCCATTTGGAAGCGACACATCTTCTTTATCGTTGTTCTAAGTTTTTAACCTAATTGCCAAAATTCCATTTCAGTATTTGGCCATTGATTGTTCACCACAAATTACTAGAGGCCAACAACAACTAGAGGGCCATATATGTGCTCCATTTGTTAATGGAGGGGCACAGAGTCACATGGCAGCCAAAGACCATTTATTTATTTTAATTTTAATTTATTTGTTTATTTTTGTTGCTTTTTTGCATGTGGTTGCTACAATTGTTGCCGACAATATCCCCTGCATAACAACAACTATAGTGGGCCCCCAACTCTAAAGTCCAAAATTGAATATATAGAGATTTTATTTGTAATTTTGTAGCACTAAATTGTCATCCTTTTGCTCTCTGTGTTTCGAAAATTATTTAATTTAACAAAGCATATGAAAACAATGCCAAGATTTTTTTTGCAGAATACTAAATAACTTTGTTATATGGAAGTCAAAACCTAGAAGAAGAATGATAAGAAGAAAATATATGATCTTGTCGCATTATTGTTTATGCTTTTGATTGAGACAACTTGTCTAATCGAAAATTGTACACAAAGAAATTCGCATGCTTTCTCATTAACGTCTTTTAGCGGTTTTTCTCTTCTCAATTTTCTCTCTGGGTTTTACATCTTATTCATATTATATAATGCCATAATCAGTGATTGGAAATTTGCTATTTGTCCAAACTCTCATTCACAATCTTTGATATTGCATCATTACATTTTCACATTTGGTTCAATAATATATATTTTAAATTTAACGATGTAGTGTACAGTTCAAGTATCAAATAAAATGAGGAATATTCTATAACAAATTGGATTCAACCTTCTTTTATCATTATTACAAAAATAATGAAGAAAAGTGTTGGGAGAAAACTTGCTGGCATTAAGCATTACCAAATGCGAGAATACCCTGATTGTATGACAATATGTATGAAGGTCATGATATGGTTAAAAATTCTTGTTTTTACGTGTTATTATCTCATCATGTCGTGGTGTTCTGACTTTGTCAAGGTATATATGAAAAAGGAAAAAATAAAATAAATGAAAATGAAAAGGAACTAGATGTCTCATTTGCTAGAAGAAAGTCATGCTCTTGCTTCCAATCGAAGGAGACCTAATGCTTGGCAAAACTTTGTACAATGTATTCCACTTTTACCTTTCTTCTTTCCCGTATTCAACACAACATATTTGTCTTGAACCCAAACGTTTCAAGGAAAAAGAAATTCACTTCTTAATTGTAGGGTTTCTTCAAGGGACCTTTTTTTGTTGTTGCTCACAATTAAAGTTGGTTGTATATTGATAAATAAATAACAATTTTTTTATATAAAAAAAGTTGGTAGTATATAATGCCTTGCATTTATTTGAAGATTTCCATTTGGAAAGCAGTTACAGCTGTGTTTTGGAGGACAGCCTCACAAGTCAGAACCAAAACGTAAAGGGGATCAAAAATGGGTGGGGGTTTATGGTTAGCCACTGACTCAAATCTTTCCTAATAATTTAGGGCACCCCTGAAAGCTTTGGTTCCAAAACAATATGCTTTGCCTTTGAACAATCATTATATACATACATGGAGGACTGGCATTACGCAATTTACTTATATGGAATATGGATGGCAACGAGGATAAGACAACGCATTGTTGGTACCAAACACACTAACATGCATATGGACCATCCTTTTTTTACTAGTACGACACTAGCAAGAAAAATGAAATGCTAAAGATAGTTGCGCGTAATTGATTACAGGTCATTGACGTATTGTGGTGCACGAAATTCATATTATTTATGCGATTGATGCATTTATGACACAAGTAACTCGATTATGTCAACAGTTTACAATCACTCACGTCGTAATCATAAGAAAATCCCCAATACAGGCTGCAAAGTAACACGAACTAAAGCATGTGCATTGACCTTTGGTTGAAGTACCCCAACCCTCCCAACCTAGGAGACCAAACTCAAGGTTTCTCAACTTGTCACCTGGGGTTTAGAGCCGTTAACCAGGAACCCATTTCCACCCATCATTTCATTTCCCATAATAATCACGTCCACTTCGTTAACTTTAACCTTTTGTTGCTAGAAGCCCACAACATAATCACAAATCATCCTTATCTCAACGGAAAACCCACCAAGAGGATAAGGACATTCAAGTCATTTCATCCAAAAGAAACAGAATATAAGAAGCACCAAGCAACCCATCTCTGCCACATAACACAAAACCCATGCTTTCCATTTCCAGCTGTGGAGAAAAGCACTTTGCCTCCCTCCACATGGCCCTTCCTAAACCAAACCACAGTTAAACCCAACCAAAACCCCCCTTCCTTAACCGTAGTTAACTCCCCAAAACCCATCTCTTTTAACTCATAAAACTCTCATCTCTCACTCACTCACTCACTCACTCACTCACTCACTCAAACCAAAAATGGCCTCACTGAGCAGAGCTCTCTTCCTCCTCTCTCTCTTGGCCCTCACCGCCACAATCTCATCAGCCCACAACATCACTGAAATTCTCTCCGCCTTCCCAGACTACAGCCAATACAACAGCTTCTTGACCCAAACAAGGCTAGCTGACGAGATCAACACCCGCCAAACAATCACTATCCTTGTCCTGAACAATGCCGCCATCTCCGCCCTCGCAGCCAAACATCCCCTCTCCGTCGTCAAGAACGCCCTCAGCCTACACGTCCTCCTCGACTACTACGACCCCACGAAGCTCCACCAAATCTCCAAGGGCTCCACCCTCTCCACCACCCTCTACCAGACCACCGGCAACGCCCCGGGAAATCTCGGCTTCGTCAACATCACCGACCTCCAAGGCGGCAAGGTTGGCTTCGGCTCCGCGGCTCCCGGCTCCAAGCTCGACTCCAGCTACACCAAATCCGTCAAGCAGATTCCGTACAACATCTCAATTTTGGAAATCAACGCTCCGATCATCGCTCCCGGGATCTTGACGGCGCCGGCTCCTTCTGCCTCCGACGTCAACATAACGGCGCTGCTCGAGAAAGCCGGGGCCAAGACTTTCGCGTCACTGATCATATCGAGCGGCGTCATCAAGACGTACCAATCGGCGGCGGAGAAAGGCTTGACGATCTTCGCTCCCAACGACGAGGCGTTTAAGGCGAAGGGCGTGCCGGATCTGAGCAAGCTCACCAATGCGGAGGTGGTCTCCATCTTACAGTTTCATGCCGTTGCTGGTTACACTCCGATCGGCACTTTGAAGACCTCCAAGTCTCCGATTAGCACTCTGGCGACGAACGGAGCCGGGAAGTTCGATCTGACCACGACGACAGCCGGCGACCAGGTCACGCTTCACACCGGAGTCGACTCCTCCCGAGTGGCCGACACGGTTCTCGACGCGACTCCCCTCGCGATCTTCACCATCGACAATGTGCTTCTTCCACTGGAGCTGTTCGGAAAATCTCCGTCACCGGCGCCGGGGCTAGTGCCATCCGCAGCCCCTTCGCCGGCGCCGGTACTCGCTCCGAGTCCCGCTTCCGTTGAAGGGCCATCGCCTTTGACCGCTTCACCGCCGGCACCGCCATCGGAGACGCCGGAGGGAGCGCCGTCTGAGGCTCCGTCTGCTGAGTCGGAGAACAGTACCTCGGGTAACGGAGCTGGTCACGTGGCCTCACCTGCATTGCTGATGACTGTACTGGTCACTGTCTGTGCCACTGTTATTTCCTCCGTTGTCTTGTCCTGAACGGTAATTTCACGCGTCTGTTAATTTATTTTGTTTTATCTTTTTTTTTTTTTTTACTTAATTATTTTGTTACTTTGTAGTGGTTTGAGGTTTTATTGTTATTATTTTACTCCGTTGTTACCGGTTAGAGACCATAGAGGCTTTTTATTTGTTAATTTTGTTTTTATTTATTGATATTTTTAATTTATGGGTATCTGCGGATTTGAGCAGCTGTGCTGGGAGAAGTAATCGTGTGTGTCGCGTCTATTATTATTAATATGTTCACGATTGTAAAATCCAAGCGCATGGATTGGTGGATCTGACAGTGGAAGCCAACATGCGTCCATAGTGCTCGTGGCACTGTATATTACCATAGAGGCTTTTTATTTGTTAATTTTGTTTTTATTTATTGATATTTTTAATTTATGGGTATCTGCGGATTTGAGCAGCTGTGCTGGGAGAAGTAATCGTGTGTGTCGCGTCTATTATTATTAATATGTTCACGATTGTAAAATCCAAGCGCATGGATTGGTGGATCTGACAGTGGAAGCCAACATGCGTCCATAGTGCTCGTGGCACTGTATATTACTTAATTTAATGTACTTTTCGAAATTTGTAGAGACCGCTTTATTTACAGTAAAATTCGTTCACTTATTTAATTTTTCGGCCAAGTATTTGTTCGTTCCTTCCAAACCTGAAGAACTGTCTTTGGTTTTTACCAAAATAAAATAAGAAATCTGTTTTTGGTACCAAAATTTGAACTTTGAAGTGCATGAGGCTTAGCTGAAGTGTCATAGAATAGGTCAGGCTGTTTTCTTTAAAACTTATGCCATGGAAAAGTAGGGTGAATAAATGGGTCAAATAATTGAATAAATATGTGGACTAGATTAATTGGACCAACTCACTCGTATACTGTCGAGCTCGCTCAAATTCGATTCTCTTTCCCGTTCATTAGAGTAGTTAGAACTCCTTATTGTTACTTACTCCAAACACTACATTTTCTGTACTTTCACTTCTTTATATATTTGAAATTGAAAGCAGCCTAACAGAGGGTTCCAGCAAATTCAAAAATCAAACATTGAATTTGAAACCAAGGAGACCATATGACCTAAAAGAAGAAGAAAGAAAGCAAGTAGACCAAGGACAACATAATCACCGCCAATCATGGGCCAAGAGAGGCCCACCAATAGGTAGGGCCTTCTTCTTGACATCCTCCTCCTTGCATTATACCCCAAAAACCATAACGCCTCATTTCTGATTTAAAGAGCCTCTACAGTCTCTAATGAAAATAAATGGAAAAAAGATAACCAACCACACAAAGGTCAATAGGAAAAGCTCTCCGCACAAAACCAAGAGTAGGCATGGGAATCCCATGAAGTCCTTATATTTTCTCCTCTAGGTCTAGGAACCAAACCATAATTGAAATCACCATTCTAATTTCGAAAGCTATAACATTCCAACGACATTCAATATTCCATTTAAAACGACAAACTAACAATCTAGTGAGAAAATCTAAATGTAAGGGATAAAAAATATAATAGTAAATGGTGATAATTAATAAGAAATGATCAAGTATATATTTTAAGTACAAGCGATAATTTAAACTAAAGGGGAGGGAGATTTCTCTCACACACACAAATGATGTCAAATGATATCATGGGCGTTTGAACCTGAGACCTCTTGCGTAGAAGTCAATGCTCTTTTCCACTGGGTTAGACACCGTTGACAAAAATGATCAAGTGTTAAGAACATTTACTTAGACGGTTTGATTCAATTTTGACAATTTTCAATTAGACTGAACCAAATCTAATAACAAGTTAAGATATGATCCAATTCAATTCAAACTACATTTTTTTTTGTACACAAGTCGTATTGGAGGATGTAGAAATGAACCTAGACCTGGACGAGTAAACACTCTTACCAATTGAACTACGTCGGTAACTTTTTCACCCATCCGTACATAAATAATTGGGATTTTTGTAGAAATGTCACCTAAATTTATACCTCAGTTTCAATTTGTCACTTTAAAGAAAAATTTAAGAGAAATATCACCTTAATTTTTCAAAATCTATGATTTGCCATCTGACTTTAACATCCATTTTAAGGGTATTTTAGTTTTTCTATTTTCAAGGGAAAAAAAACGAGAGAAAAAAGAGACATTTCTCTCCCTTTCTCCCACACCCTAACCCAACCTGCCTCCAAAACACATTGCACATGAGACCCCCTCCCTCCCCGTCCCTACCTCTCTCTCTACAAATTTTCAATATGCAAATGGAAAAATACCAAAAATAAAAAAGAAGAAAAAGGTGGATTCGATTTGGGTGGGTTGAGGGCCAGTGAGATTTTTTTAAAAATGATTTTTCTATTTTTAAAATACCCTTGAAAATGGAAAGACTAAAATATCCTTTAAAATGGACGGAAAATTGGATGGTGTTAAAGTGAGATGACAAATCATGGATTTTGAATATTTAAGGTGACATTTCTCTTAAATTTTTCTTTAAGGTAACAAATTAAAACTGAGGTATAAGTTCATGTGACATTTCTACAAAAATCCCTAAATAATTTGATGGCTTATTTACTGTTTCACCCCTGGAACAGACACTTGGTCTCACTTTACCCCCTCAAACTGAAATTTTCTCATTTAACCCAATGAATCTCTAAAAATTGATGAAATTTTCCCACTTTACTACTTTCGTCCATTTTCACCTACAAAACCGTTAAATGTGATGACGTGACATGGACATTATAGTAATTTTAGCTCCTTATTATCTTCTCTCTTCTCTCTCTCTCCCTCTGTCTTTCTGCCTATCTCTTCTCTCCCCTCCACTCGCCAAACCCAACCCCCACCCCAGACCTAACCCTCCATGGAATTACTCAACACACCCAAACCACCACCACTGGGTGGGGTGGGGTGTGAGAGAAGAGAGAGGTAGAGGGAGTGAGGTGAGAGAGAGAGAGAGAGAGAGAGGCATATAGAAGAGATAAGATAGCTAAAATTATTATAATGGCTATACCACATCGGCACCTTTAATGGTTTTATGGATGGAAATGGACGGAAGTGGTAAAGTGAGAAATTTTCAACAATTTTTAGAGATTCTGGGGGTTATTTGAAAAAAATTCAGTTTAAAGGGATAATGTGAGACTGAGTGTTCGTGTTTCAGGACTGAAACATTAAATAAGCCTAATTTGATTGATCGGTTACATTTTCTCTTTTTAGTGACAACATCAGTTGCAGAAAAAAATCGCCAAGGTTGAAGTCAAAGCGGTGCCGTCTCGAATGATACGTTCACACTTCACATACAAACAATAGATAACCGTAAACAAGGGAGCCGCAACCCAATCTGCTACGATGGCGGCCGAGCCTCCTCGCACCGCCACAACCACAGCAACTCACGCGACGGCCAAAACACAAGTGAAACGACCCCGTTCCATCTTCGACGTCCCCGCCAACTTCTTCGACTCCTGCGAGCTCCTTCAATCTTCCAGCCTCTCTACTGTTTCAACCTCCGAGACCTCTACCTACAATTCCGCCGTTGAAACCCTAGACGACTCCGAGCCTGAGCGCAATGAAGAAAACCGCTCCCAAAACGCCGTCGGAGCACCTCGGTGGACCTGCAACACTTGCAAAGCCGAGTTCGATTCCCTCGAAGACCAGCGCGCGCACTTCAAGTCCGATATTCACCGATTCAACGTAAATTAATTGTTCAATTTTACTTTCTTATTCTCGAATTGTTTATTTATTTATTTATTATTTTTGTTGGAGGCTCGCTTTGGTTTATGCAATGAACATTTGTAAATGAGGAAAAAGCGAAGTTCTTGGGGTTTGATACATTGTTTTGTTAGCATTTTGGATATGCTTATATTGCTTTTGCTTAAAATTTGAATTTCTTATCACATTTTTGTTTGTTAAATGGGAATGCTCGAACTTACAGCGTTACTGTCCAACTTTCAAATTGCTACTCAGCTGTTTGATATGTGGGATGAGTAGAGTTATTGATATTTTTTTTTCAATCTTTTTGTTACTCACTAAGTGAACTAATTCCTCAGCTGTAATGTGTATGCGTGCGTGTTTTGGGGCATGTAGTAATTATTTCGTTATATATGATGACAGGTGAAGCTAAGTGTTGCTGGAAAGAGTATTGTGAAGGAGGAGGACTTTGATGAATTAACATCTGATTCTTTTAAAGACTATGATGTCTCGAGTATATCGGGGTCAGAGGAAGATGAGCCTGAAAAGGGATTTGGCTCTTTGAGGTTATCTAGGGCAAGTGCAAGTATTAGGCAGCAGAAGTTATTTATCTACCTTCAGACGGGTGAGGGAGTTTCTGTTTCGAAGTGTTTAATTACAAATGAGTCTGGACCTGAAAGTACTTTGTCATGTGAGGAAGTGATAAAGAGATTGAAAACGTTGGTTCATGAGCCCAGGGATAAGACCCATCTTAGAATTGTGTTGCTTGCAAGTGGTGGGCATTTTGCTGGTTGTGTTTTTGATGGTAACTTGATTGTGGCTCACAAGACCTTCCACAGGTTGGCTTATTATTTTTATTTACATTTCTCTATAATTTTTCTTTTTGTATTTATGATATTCAGAATTCTTTATTTTGTGGTGCAGATATGTTGTAAGGGCCAAAGCTGGAAAAAAACAGTCATCGAAAGATGCAAGTGGAAGGGCTGCACATTCTGCCGGTGCTTCTCTTCGACGTCATAATGAACTTGCTTTGAAAAAGGTATTTGACTTAGTGACATCTCTAATTGATTCGGTGACATTTCTAATTGATTCGGTGACAACCCTACGTGAAAATAGATTGCCACTCTTTTATGATGGATATTCTAGTGAATCTTGTAAAAGTTGACTGATTTGTAAGTCTTACATTCTAGGAAATTCATGAGCTACTTGCTGCTTGGAAGCCATATTTTGATGCTTCATCTTGCGTTTTTGTTTCTGCTCCTTCAAGCAATCATCAACTGCTTTTTAATGGAGAGAAACCAATTTTTAGTCATCAGCATTGTCTTGTTCAAAATGTTCCAATGACTGTTCGGAGACCTACTTATAAGGAAGCTCGGCGTATATATGAGCAATTGACCCAAGTTGCTTACGAAGTAGATGTGAATGAAGCTCCTTCAAGTTCCAAAGAGGACCCACCATATAGTTCAGGTATTGACCGCAACATCATACCAAGAATGGAAAAAGTCGACATTGTTGACAGTTCTGATTGTATGGAAAAAAATGAAGCTTTCCCAAATTATGGGAAGTCCATCGAACTTCCTATATCAAGTGACAGTGATGGTGAGGAAATATGTTCGTCAACACCTTTGCATGAAGCAGCACAGTCTGGAGATACTCTTAAAGTGTTGGAACTATTGGAACAGGGTCTGGATCCTTGCATCAAAGATGAAAGGGGACAGACTCCATACATGCTGGCAAGTGAAAAGGAGGTCAGAAATACATTTAGACGGTTCATGGCCTCAAACCCCGATAAGTGGGATTGGCATGCTGCTAAGGTACCTAGTGCATTGACAAAAGAGATGGAGGAATCTCAAGCTGCTAAGCAGGTAATTGTTTGCAGAACTTCACCTGGTTTCTGTGGATGGTTTGATGCATTGGCCAACTCATGTGAAATAGGACAAAAAACATATTTGTATTCAGGAGTTTAAATATCTGGGGTGACTATTTAAACCCAAAAATTCCCCCACTTAGCCTGCCCCTATATTTTTTGCTCTAATTTTACCCCTAAAAAATCAAACATGAAAATTATTATAAAAGAAATCGTCCAACCTTCTGATTTTGCCACTGATTTTGGCAAATTTAATAATGCAGATCTTATGGGTCAATCATATTCGCCACTTCTCAATTAACCCAGTTCAATTGGTCGACCTGGTCTGGTTTTGAGAATACTCTGTTTTTAGTGCGAAGAAAATGAGAAAGATCAAAATTGCGGGCATTTTAACTATAATCCTGCAGCTCATACTGAGGTTTAAGAGTTTGGATATTTATGGTTGTCATTTATTGTAATTGGAACACAACCAATACTTTCTTGGGGCAGTGCCTGCACATTCACCATTTAAAACCTTATCTTTTAGGCCTCTTTCAAGTAGTGTTTTGTTATGCATTGATACTTGACAATGAATGAATATGATCTGCTTTCATTTTTGGTTGTTCAGGCTGAAAAAGATGCCAAAAAGAAGGCAAGAGCAAAAGAATTGAAGAAATTACGAAAAGAAAAAGAAAAGAAAGCTCAGGTGCATATTTTGCTTATATTTGGTCCTTTTTCTGTTCCTCAAGATGTGTTGGTAGAGATTATCTTCTTTTCCCTGTTGACTTGGTTTTGATTCTAGTTTTTCTAAAGAATCTTTTAGAATGCCATTTTTAACAGTGTGATTGATGCACTTGCATTGGTTGTCCATAGCCTTCATGCAGTGATTCAATGAAATTGATTTGTAGGTTGCATCCGTTGATTCACACCTTCCTCAGCATTGGTCGATTGGTGGCATTGGAAAGAGAGAATTGCTAATTTCATTTTCTATTTTGGCTCTTTTTCTGTTGTCTTCTAAAAAATGAAAAGTAGAGTAAAATTTTGAAATAATTTATGTGAGGATTTCTTTTGCTGAGTTGTGAGGAAGGTCTTGTTGATTGTAATTCAGAAGGAACAATTGACATCATTGTGTCAGCAGTGTATAGTATTCCTATTTTTCCTCCATCTATATCTTCTTAGTTTGATCTCTCTACATCATCGTGATGTAAATATGCAGGCTCAGGCTGCTGTTACGCAAAATGCTTCGACGGATTTACGAAACCAAGTATCCTCTACATCTTCTATTCTTAAGGGAAAGCCTCAATCTAGCTCTGGATCACAGATCTCTAAAGAGGTCTGTTAGATTTTCGATGACTGCTTATATTAAGCCTTTGAAACTAGGCTGGCGCATGTTTGCAATAGCTTCTTACTTTAATTTGCACTCTTCTTTCATCTTGATTAAAGTCCGCATTCTTTCCCCCTTTTTGATTCCAACTCAGGAGGAACTAAAAAGGGCACAGGCAGCTGAGAGGGAGAAAAGGGCAGCTGCTGCCGAGAGGAGAAGAGCAGCAGCTGAAGCTCTTAGTGCTCAAGGCAACAGCACTGCCGCTGCACCGAGCACCGCACAACCCAAAAGTGGGGTAGCTGGCGAAATTAACTGCTCCTGTTGTAATGCATCACTGGCTGGTAAAGTCCCTTTTCATAGGTATAATTACAAATACTGCAGCACATCATGCATGCATGTGCACAGAGAGATTCTTGAAGATGGATAACTTAAAAACTGCTTGTCTTACTTTACTTTCTTCTTGTTATCTTATTTGCAAAGCGTTCCGTTCGGTTCTTCCGTATCATCTTTGTTCTGTCATTCTACAATATTGAAGTAATTGAAGCCTTTCAACGACTTAAAAGCAAACAGCTTAACAGTTGCTTTTGTAACAACCAAGGGTTATTTGTGAAAGATTTAAGCTGGTGTGAATGAATTTCTTTTCGGGAAATTTTTTCGGTGGGACACGATTTACTTGCAGAGAAAAAAGAAATAAATAGCAGCATTGCGATTAGCTGCTTTATTAACTGGACGGTGGCCCATTGTGTTACATGGTGTTTCTAATTCATGTGTTATAATATAGTTGTAGTTATAGTATTAATAAATGATTACATTTGTTATAACACGAGTGAATTAGTATTACCATGTAGCGGTGTAGTGGCTGTATTGAAGGATTTCTTCATTTCATGCTTGATTTTTTCTTGACATCAAAATTACTGACTGGATTTTAACGGACACCAGAAGTGCACCCATTTTTAATTCATCAACATTGAAAGGAAGTGCAACCATTATGAGCTCTAGGTCAATAAATTTGACATCTTGTGAATTACAAATTACGTTTTCCTTACCCAGAAAATATTGGATTCTGTAAAATTAACTTTTAAAAAGAAACTAATGTGGGTTAGGTTAGTTGGCCAAGATAGTGAGTCTGTCCTCTTGCATCCAAGTTCGAGCTCCCTTCTTGTAGATTAGATTAAAGAGACATTTAGTCATATGCCCATTCTTAGCACTAAAACTAGACATAAACCCTACATCATTTAATTTATATAAACAAACCCAAAAAACACCCAAAAAATGATAGCTGGCCCTATTGAATTTAATTTTGATTATTAAATTACTTTGATGCCCTATTGAGTGTTTTGAGCCTTTTTATGAGGTTTGGGGTTGATTTGTTTTAAGAAATCAATGACAGTTTTGTAATTTAAAAGAAGTTAGAAGCTTTTTTACTATATTGTAAATGGGCTTTGGGTGTGTTTCTAAAGTCCATCTCATATAGGTTTTTTTTATAAATAATTTGGGCTCATATATTGGGTATAATAGTGAATTTCCCTAGATTAATTTAGAGTAATTTAAATTTATGTTTGTATAAAAAAAAAAAAACTTAAAAGAAAATTAATTGAATTCTATTTTGAAGTTTTTCCCTTTAATCTAAAGAACTTTTATGACAAAATAACAATCTTCCTTTCTCAACGATATTGGGCATCCATGGCGCGAAATCCTTGTTTCTTGCCCACCAAGAAAAGAGAGTCTCAAATCGGTCCATTCACAGAGTATATTGGCTACTCTTAATAGATAATTCAAACCCAACCCAGAATTTCATCAAAACCGACGTTCGTGACGTTGAGCCTGAGCACAATGAACAAAACCCTAGATCTGCAACATTTGCAAGGCCAAATTCGATTCCCTCCAAGACTAGCGCTCACACTTCAAATCCGGCATTTACCGATTCAACTTTTAATTGTTCAATCTTAGTTTCCATTCTCTATTTATCTAATGTATTTACTAGTTTGAGGAAAAGGAATGGTCATTCTAGGGGGTTTGATATCATACACTGTTTTATGGCTTAAATCTCGACATGGTCCTTGTGTTTTACCTCATCGGCCAATTTAGTCCTCGTGTTATCAATTTGGCCAACGTAGTCCCTGTGTTTGTATATTTTAGCAAATGTGGTCCTTTTCATCAAAATTCAATTGAAATTGAAGAAAAAAATAATATTTAAATTGATTATAAATATTCAAATTCAAATAATAATAAAAACTTAATTATTAAAAGTCATGTTCTTGCATTCGGTGGCAAATAAAGTTATTGAGTCAATCGTATTTTCTTGCTGCAATCATCTTCTTTCTCCATCACCAGCACACGATGTGTACTTTTTGGGGTTGAAGTTGGTGCAGTGAGAGTGGCTATGGGTTTAGGAGGTGGTTGAGGTCTGAGCTTGAAATTGGGCGAGGCAAATATTTTTTTAATTAATTTCATTTTTAGATTGAATTTGGATATTTGATAATTAATTACAGTTTTGAATTTATTATTTTTCAGTTTTAACAAAATTTTGACGGAAATGATCACATTTGCTAACATATACAAACACAAGGACTAAATTGGCTAAATTGATAACACAGGGATTAAATTGGCCGATGAGGTAAAACACAAGTACCATTTCTCATAACATCCCATCGTTCTTGCTTCCAAAATGACTTTGTTTCAGGGGACATATGGCTCATATCCATGGCCATTGTTTACCAATCTTTCTTTTCTATGTCTTGTTTGTGTGCATACTCCCTTTCTTTTGCAAATGCTTCATCTCTTGCCTTGTTAGCCTCATCTCTTTTCACGTCTCTCTCAATTCTCAGTGTGACGTTGATAGCAATTTGCTCCAAACTTTTTGCACAATTATTGTTCGAAGTGCTCCTTTTCTTGGCCTCTGCCGCCTTTCTCCCACTAGGCCTTGGCTCCCTTTGGATTGGTGAGTCTTGAATCATCGGTGAGTCCAACGGCGAATTTGATGCCAGTTAATCGTGGAGCGGTGTCTCATTCAACACAACGGTCGTACCTGTGTGAATAATTTTGAATCTCGAACAATTCTTCACAACCTCTCAAGATTTTTTGCCTTGGCCAATGGCATCGAACCACATTTGTGCTTGCATAATCTATAATAAAAAATCAAATTGGAAATGCAAGAAAATATCAAAAAATATGACATTAAATTTAATAAAACAACAATTACAAAAACTTTAACTCGTTGCCAAAATTTTCCCCACTTCGAACGTTGTCCCTTGCTTTTGCCAACGCATCTCTCAATTTCCCTAAATCTTTATTCAAAAATTTCCACCTACTAGCCAAGGCCATTTCCGTACGAGCTGAACCCGATGTTTCAAAAAATTCTCCTTGAATTTTTCTCCACATATGAGATAACTTCATCTCATTGCTCGTGATCGGGCAATGACCAACTTGGACCCAACAAAACATCTTCCATAGTTATCCACGAGCCTCCGGCTTCGATGGAAGATGCTATTTGTATTTTTACACAAATGAAATTTAGTAGTAGAAAATTTCGTATGCAAAGTGAATAATATTGGAAGGAGAAGAATTTGTATGAAGATTTGGTGTGGTAAGTGAATAATATTGGTAGGTATTTATAAATAAAAAAAATCAGATTTTTTTGGTAATTTTTTCAAGTTTGTTTGTTTAAAAAAAAAATTTATATTACATAAAAATTGGCACTGTTGGATGGCTGTGGAAGAATGGATCGGACACCCCAAGAAGCACCACATGGCTTTTATACGTTGAGGGAAAGCATGCGTGTCATAAACGGTATAGCCAAGCGGCTATACTCTTTAAGTATATTATATTTAAAAAGCTTATAGCCAACTGGCTATACTATTTATTAATAAAAAGTTTTAAAAAAAAAGAACCCTTCTAGCTACATTAGTTTATAATTTATAGATATTAATTTTCAATCAATAATATGAGAAAATTTGGTGTATAATACGTGCATTTTGTTTGTATTATTGAAAATTTGGTAAAAAAACAAGTGTATTATACATGAAAAATATGTACATGTACAATACGAGTATTAAACGTGAAAATGCTACATTTTTTATACAAGACAATAGAGACTCGGATAATGGCCTAATAGTAATAGATAAGGCTATAAAATACTCTTATCAATAAACAAAAATCGGGGCAAAACAATTAAAAAAAGATCACAGTATCTATGTAAACGGCTATACTATTTATAATTTTTTTTAAAAAGGACCTCATTAGAGCCGCACGGCTATACGCTTGTTTTTTTTTAAAAAATCACGTGTATAGCCGCGCGGCTATACTATCTATAAAAAAAAAGGAGGATCTGCCTAACAATAAAATTTTAAAAAATTAATTAACCTAAACATCCTTAGTTTATATATATATATATTTTTTAAAAGAAGTCTCCAGACGAAATTTCATCGGAAGAGGTGTTTTCGTCACGAGAAGCCTAATCCGACAAATTTTTGCCGGCATAGAACTGTGCCGATGAAGTTTCGTCGGGAGAAGTGTTTATTTATTTTTTTTAATTTTAAAAATATAAAATTTGTTTCTTTACTTTTTTTTGGCCAACTTCTTCAATTTAATATATGTAATTAAGTAATATCTTATCCTTTTTGAATTAATTTAATTAGTAATTATGTTTTAATTATTATTTCTTTAGTGAATATTTAAATATGTTACTTATTTCATAAATTGCTCAATAAATAATAAATTATTATTTTAAATTATTTTGTGCAATTTTCAAACCTAATTTCATTCAAATTTAAATTGAAAGGACATGTCAAAAAGAAAAAAAAATAAATTGCTTATTTCCGTTTGGGTGTCTTAATTAAATTTCTCCAAAGCCCAATAGCCCCAAGGCCCAAGTCTTTGATTAATATAATTATTATTAATCAGTGCCAAATCCAAAGCCGAGCCTATAGCCAAGCCTATTACCCCAACTCTCCAATGTTAACCACACTTACCAAACTATCATAGTGCTTTGTTTATAAGGACCTTTATACGATCGTGGATTTTCGATGTGGGGTGTTCGCAAAAGACACCTCAAAAGAATATCTTCACCGTATAGCCGCGCGCTTGTACGCTGAAAAATAGAATATTTTAAAAGTCCGGCCACTAGGCTATACCATTTAAGTAGCTTGCTTTTTTAATTACTTTGATTAGTAGTTATGTTTTACTTAGTGAATATTAAAGGAAAAAAGAAAAAAGAAAAAAAGAAAAAAAGAAAAAAGAAAAAAGAAAAAATGAATTACTATTTATTAAGTAATATAATTCTTGAAGTTAATTAAAAAGATTTAATACTAATTATTCATTAAATAAATAATAATTAAAATATAATTACAAATTTAACTAATTAAATAAGGCAAATATATTATTTAATTACTAACAATAAAATTTTAAAAGATTAATTAAAAGTCCAGCCTCACGGCTATACCCTTTAAGTAGCTCACTTTTTTAATTACTTTGATTAGTAGTTATGTTTTACTTAGTGAATATTAAAGGAAAAGAGAAAAGAGAAAAATTGAATTACTATTTATTAAGTAATATAATTCATGAAGTTAATTTAAAATTTAATACTAATTAGTCACTAAATAAATAATAATTCAAATATAATTACTAATTTAACTAATTAAATAAGGCAAATATGTTATTTAATTACTAACAATAAAATTTTAAAAAATTAATAACCTTTAAACATCCTAAGTTTATATTTATTTTTTTTAAAAAGACCTCTCCCGACAAAATGTCGTCGGCAAAGGTGTTTTCGTCGCGAGAAACCTAATCCGGCAAAGCTTTGTCGGCATAGACCTTTGCCGACGAAATTTCGTCGGGAGAAGTGTTTATTTAATTTAATTTTTTTTACTTTTTAATTTTAAAAATATAAAATTAGTTTCTTTAATTTTTCTTTTTGGCCAACTTCTTTAATTTAATATATGTAATTAAGTAATATCTTATCCTTTTTGAATTACTTTAATTAGTAATTATGTTTTAATTATTATTTCTTTAGTGAATATTTAAATATGTTACTTATTTCATAAATTTCTCAATAAATAGTAATTAATTATTTTAAAATATTTTGTGCAATTTTTAAACTTAATTTCATTCAAATTTAAATTGAAAGGATATTCCAAAAACGAAAAAAATAAATTGCTTATTTTCATTTGTGTGTCTTAATTAAATTTCTCCAAAGCCCAAGAGCCCCAAGAACCAAGTCTTTGATTAATATAATTATTATTAATCAACGCCAAATCCAAAGCCGAGCCTATAGCCAAGCCCATTACCCCAACTCTCCAATGTTAACAACACTTACCAAACCATCATAGTGCTTTATTTATAAAGACCTTTATAGGATTGTGGATTTTCAATGTGGGGTGTTCCCAAAGGGCACCTCAAAAGAATATCTTCACAGTATCGCCGCGCGGCTGTACTCCTGAAAATATAATATTTTAAAAGTCCATCCGCACAGCTATACCCTTTAAGTAGCTCATTTTTTTTAATTACTTTGATTAGTAGTTATGTTATACTCAGTGAATATTTTTTAATTAACTTCATGAATTATATTACTTAATAAATAGTAATTCAATTTTTATTTCTTAACAAATATTTATTTCTTTAGTCCAGCCGGGGGGTCCTTTTCGGGGTAAACAATAAGTTAATTCTTTTGTTTTTCCTTTTCTCTTCTTTTTCTGTGGCATGTGCACATGTTTAACAGGCATCATACCAAGAGAAATAGGGAACTTAACAATGCTCAAGGAGATACACCTTGACTCCAACAATTTCAAAGGAATGCTATTCTTATACGACTCGGCATTTTGTTGCAGAGCATTATATAGTATTCATAAACAGCTTATACATATAATCTTAGGGGCCGGTTGATGATAATGGAGTTAAATATATACACGTTGATTTTTCGGAAATTCCAAACGATATCAGCAGTTTAGATCAATTAGAGAAGTTGTTTGTACAGTGGAATGCCCTAGAAGGTGATATTGTTCATGTGGGTTTATTGCATGAGGCAGGTGAAATACCATATGAGATTGGCGATCCACACAACTTACAGGGTTTGGCACTCCATGTTAATAATCTCAATGGTGTCATTCCATCCAGAATCTTTAATTTATCCATGATAAAATTTATTTCTCTATCTAGTAATCAGCTCTCAGGTAGCCTCCCAGCAGACATAGGCACTGGGGTTCCAGACCTGCAACAACTTCTTGTAGGAGATAATAAGCTCAGTGGAACCATCCCCAGCTTTATCTCCATTAATGGTTCTAATAAGCTCACAAGGCTAGACATCACCGCAAACTCGTTTTTCGGTTTTATTCCTACGACACTATGTGCCTTTACAAACCTTCAGTGGCTTAACTTACAGTGGAATAATTTGACGGTTGATGCTTCTATTCCGGCAAAAAACTTTCTCTCTTGTTTGGCTAGTCTTAGAAATTTGTCGATGATCAGCTTGGAAGGTAGTCCATTAAATGCCACGCTTCCTGTTTTCTTTGGGAATCTCTCAACAAAGCTTGAAATTGTTGATTTAGGCAACTGCAACATGAGGGGAATGCTTTCAACAAGTGGGGATGTGTACAGTTTTGAAATTAAAGCCACAGCACACAGTACACAATTAAGGGACATAAGTCGGGCTCCTCAGTTAATGCACAAGGCCTCAGCAAAGATAGATGAAGTTTGAAAAATGGCTAGGCGGTAGGATAAAAGAACAAAAGAAAAGAACCAGACCCACCCTGGCACCCAGACCCTAAACCCTAAAGAACCAGACCCACCCTTGCAGCTAGACCCGCCTAGCGCCGCCTAGGGCCGCCTAGACCCGCCTAGCGCCGCCTAGTGCCGCTTAGACCCGCCTAGCGCCGCCCAGACCTTCCCAGCTCCTCCTAGACCAGCCCTGCAGAGCATAAGTTTGAAAAATCGCTAGGCAGTAGGCTTACAGAATAAAAGAAAAGAACCAGACCCACCCTGGCAGCCAGACCCGCCTAGACCCGCCTAGCGCCGCCCAGACCTGCCTAGCGCCTCCCAGACCTTCCGAGCGCTGCCTAGACCAGCCCTGCAGTGCATAACTTTGAAAAATCGTTGGGCAGTAGGCTTAAAGAACAAAAGAAAAGAACCAGACCCGCCTCCCAAATAAACCGCCCTCTTGTTCAGCGCTTTAATTAATGGATCCCATCCGATGACATATATTTCATGCCGTTTTGTTTTGGTATAATTTTATTTAAATTTTAAAGACAATAATATATAGATGGAAATTCAATGCTTCTTACTTGGTGTGGTTACTGCAAGCCTGCAACTACGGCCTCTTGGGTGCTTTGCCGCTGCTTTGTAAAGAATATTTATTATTCTATTTATTAGGTTGGGGAATGCTAGCAACCTTCTCTCTAACCTTCTCTTTTGGACCTTCTCCCTTTTGCTAATGACATGTGTTACTTTCTTACACATAAAACAATGTCATTAATGAGTGAGACCAACTAGCTTTTATTTTTCAAGTTTATTCTTTTATTATTCTTTATGTGGCATAAAATATTAATAAAATATTTAAAATTGAATTTAGAAAATAAGAAATAAGATTTCATTATTCAAACACTAAAATTAAAAAACCCTGATCCCCCATCCCGACTAATTCTAGCCGCCGCCCACTAACACAAACACAAAGCTCATCCTCCATCTCCCCCACCCCCACCCCCATCAATCCACAAATCCAACACAAATAGAGGATGCCCACACCGGCTATGGCTGCTCTTCTTCATCGCCTTCTTCACACTCCCATTAACTCTCTCTCATCACCACCATCCCCCAAACTCTCCCCAACTCCTCTCTTACCCCCCCTGTTGTGAATCTCAAAGCTAAAACTCATGAGAAGCTGGAGAACCTTGGAGAAAATCGAAGTATTGCTGCTCACACTTTGGTTCTTCTTATGAGAAAATAAGAAGGGGCCTTTAATGGCAGTTCTGAAATTGTGGTTGGGTGGAGGCTAGAAGAAGTCGGGATCAGTGGGGTTTAGGATTTTTTATTTTTAGTTTTTGAATACTGTAATTCTATTTCTTATTTTATAAATTGAATTTCAAATATTTTATTAATATTTTATGCCACATAAAGAAAAATAAAAGAATAAACTTGAAAAATAAAAGCTAGTTGGTCTCATTCATTAATGACATTGTTTTATGTGTAAGAAAGTGACACATGTCATTAGCAAAAGGGAGAAGGTCCAAAAGAGAAGGTTAGAGAGAAGGTGGCTAGCATTCCTCTATTAGGTTTATGATTATCTTGTTAAGTTGTGGAAGTCCTATTCTTTAGGGATTTGGTTGTTTAGTTGCTAGTTAATAGGAGAGTCCAAGTTGTCATGGAGTCATGGTTAGTGGCTGAATGTTATGGTTTAGTCGTGCATTAGTTGTTCAGTATTCAAGTTAATGGTGAAGAGAAGTTTGAAGTTTTCCAAATTTCTTAATTTTATTTCAAAAGATAAAAATTAAGAAATAAATTCAACTGTAAAAAAAGTTTGATTTCTATTTTAAAGTGGACGCATGAGTCATGACAATATCTCAAAATCTATGACTTGACAAAATCCACACACATGAATATAATTCACAGAGTTGGGTATATGGCTCCAGGTGATGTACTGAGCCTGTTCATGTTTACAAGATGATCCCTCCATAAACAATCAAGGGTTTTCACCAGAACTGCTCTATGTTTCCAGATGAAGTTTTAGTTAAGAAAAAAAATTAATTATTACGGTGCTGGTAGTAGTTCTACTAAAGAACACTATAAAACAGGTAAGGTGCTGGTAGTAGTTCTACTAAAGAACAAATGAGCATAATAACTACTGATAAGAAAATCTGTAAGCAAAACGATTATTCTACTTCTAAACTTAAACCTAGAAAACTGGAATTTCTACCTGGAATCAAAGTAAATAATACCATTTCTAGAGCAAATTCAAACTCAAACTCATTTATTTAGAACCATTAAGCAGGTGTCATATTTACGTAATCATATAGCAACAAATATTTCCAACTTATGAGTGCAGGTATTTTTTATTTATTTTTAACTTCTTAAAGGCAATATAATCATAAGTTAATAAATCCATGTTAGCATTCATCACCTATTGTAGATATGAAAAATAATAATAATAAAGTATGATTGACGAGAAGATTCTTACTTCAACTTCCTTCACATATGCATCATTGTAACCAGACTCTCCAAGGTACTTGCGGAGGAGGCTAGTAGTAGCATGGTACTGTCCGTTCCTACATTAGACATATCAGGGGATGATAAAACTCAAATATGGGCACTATGCGCACACACAAGCACAGAGTTCACTCACTAAGTCAAATCATCAGAGCATATAGCAAGCCAACGTTTCAATGAAGAGCTCTTCTTGCGGATTCCTCTGAAGGCCTTTGGCGGTCTTGGCAAGTTTGGAAAGTGATTGTCATCAAGATCTATAGAGTTTAGTTCATGTGAGTGTGCAAGAGATTTTAATAAAGCTTCCTCTGTAATTCCTGCAAATGAATCTGGAGAATATCCATTCCGTGAGAATTTATGTCAAACAGAAATAGGGAACTTAACAATTTTTATTTCTTTAGTCCAGCCGGCGGGTCCTTTTCGGGGTAGACAAGTTAATTCTTTTGTTTTTCCTTTTCTCTTCTTTTTTTGTGGCATGTGCACATGTTTAACAGGCATCATACCAAGAGAAATAGGGAACTTAACAATGCTCAAGGAGATACACCTTGACTCCAACAATTTCAAAGGAATGCTATTCTTATACGACTCGGCATTTTGTTGCAGAGCACTATATAGTATTCATAAACAGCTTATACATATAATCTTAGGGGCTGGTTGATGATAATGGGGTTAAATATATACACGTTGATTTTTTCGGAAATTCCAAACGAGATCAGATGTTTAGATCAATTAGAGAAGTTGTTTGTGCAGTGGAATGCCCGAGAAGGTGATATTGTTCATGCGGGTTTCTTCTGTTGTTAAAATAGACAAACACTTTCACTCACTCCCCTAATGATCTTGTTGTTGATGGATTTTATGACACACACAAGGATGGATGAATCACACACACACACACACACTTGAGAAACCAACCAAGCACAAAGTGACACAAGAATTTATAGAGGTTCAGCAATTGCCTACATCCTCTTGGTGATCCCCTTGAGAAATTCACTAATGAAAGAATAAGTTACAACTTTGGTTTACAAAGAAACCCCCTTAGAACTCTATTCTCTCCCAAGCTCTCTTTTCTCTCTCACCCCTTGCTCAACACTTTGATGCACTTGTGAACACTCTCTCACACTTGGTGTTTCCCTCCTTTGGTGTCTAAACTCTCAAGACCCAACTCAACTCTCTCTTGAACTGATTTCCCTCTCTCTCTTCCTCCCTTGGTGAGATAACCTCCCTTTGAACACAATAGCTCCCAGCTACTTGACAACTTTTGAGATTAACCACTTGTTGATGTCTTGCATCTTCTTTTCTTTTGTAGGTAGACCTTTGGACTTAGTAGAGGGATGCAATTACTCCTTCACGTTCTTGCTTTCAGCTACCAACCTAAACACAAGGTTAGGCAAACCAGAAAACAAGCCATAAAGCATGCATCCTTTGTCCCCTTGTCTCCCACCTAGAAAACCCTTTGGTACAAGTCAACAAACAACATTCAAATGGTGTTCCAGCTTCTAAGGCACGTTGCCAAACTTTCTAGAACCCATAAAACTCTTTGGAGGCACTTGGAGTTAGGTAGGGAACAAGCACATGTGAAAGGCACCTTGAAAAATGCATGGAAAAACGACACAGCACGTCTGGCGACCGGTCGCTTTACACTCTGCCAGAAAACGACCGGTCGCTTGAACCTTGCGACCGGTCGCCTGCCTCGTTTTCCAACTTCTTCTCCAGGCATCAAATCTGCTTCAAAACGACTGGTCACAAATACCCAGCGACTGGTCGCCTCCTCCTTCACTTGCATACTAAATGTGAGCCAATTTTACAACATCTTCAACATGTCTTCTTTGATTGTTTTGGCCCTATATGAAAACGACTTGATTGGTAATCTTCCAGACAACATATGTGAGCATCTTCCATCTAAATTATGGCAATGTAGACAACTTCTTGTACTAAAGTTGAATAAAAACAATTTGACTGGAAGCATACCCAAAAATATTGGGAACTTGACTCAGCTAACAGAGATTCATCTTGTCATCAACAATTTGATAGGTACTTGCAGGGTCAACTCAACTCTATTTTTTTTAAATTTCTTATGCTTAACATACTATATATAGTAAAAATATATGTCAATACAAAAACATTCTACCATACAATAATAACCCGCCACATCCTCCTATCTCCTCTTCATATACCCAATAATTCCTCAATTTATTTAAAAAAGATATTCCATTTTAAGTTTGTATGCTATGTATGCACACGCCGGCCAGATGAGATTAAACTTGGGTGCTCGGGTTTATTGCATGTGGCAGGTGAAATACCAGATGAGATTGGCGATACACACAACTTACAGGGTTTGGCACTCCGTGTTAATAATCTCAATGGTGTCATCTCATCCAGAATCTTTAATTTATCCGTGATAAAATTTATTTCTTTATCTAGTAATCAGCTCTCAGGTAGCCTCCCAGCAGACATACGCACTGGGGTTCCAGACCTGCAACAACTTCTTGTTGTAGGAGATAATAAGCTCAGTGGAACCATCCCCAGCTTTATCTCCAATTAATGGTTCTAATATAAGCTCACAAGGCTAGATATCACCGCTAACTCGTTTTTCGGTTTTATTCCTACGACACTACGTGCCTTTACAAACCTTCAGTGGCTTAACTTACAGTGGAATAATTTGACGGTTGATGCTTCTATTCCGGTAAAAAACTCTCTCTTGTTTGGCGAGTCTTAAAAATTTGTCGATGATCAGCTTGGAAGGTAATCCATTAAATGCCACGCTTCCTGTTTTCTTTTGGAATCTCTCAACAAAGCTTGAAATTGTTGATTTAGGCAACTGCAACATGAGGGAATGCTTTCAACAAGTGGGGATGTGTACAGTTTTGAAATTACAGCCACAGCACACAGTACACAATTAAGGGACATAAGTCGGGCTCCTCAGTTAACGCACAAGACCTCAGCAAAGATAGATGAAGTTTGAAAAATGGCCAGGCGGTAGGATAACATAACAAAAGAAAAGAACCAGACCCACCCTGGCACCCAGACCCGCCTAGCGCCGCCTAGACCCGCCTAGACCCGCCTAGGGCCGCCTAGCGCCGCCTAGACCCGCCTAGCGCCTCCCAGACCTGCCTAGCACCGCCCAGACCTTCCTAGCTCCGCCTAGACCAGACCTGCATAGCATAAGTTTGAAAAATCGCTAGGCAGTAGGCTTAAAGAACAAAAGAAAAGAACCAGACCCACCCTTGCAGCCAGACCCGCCTAGCGCCGCCTAGACCCGCCTAGACCCGCCTAGACCCGCCCAGACCTGCCTAGCGCCGCCCAAACCTTCCCAGCTCCGCCTAGACCAGCCCTGCAGTGCATAAGTTTGAAAAATCGCTAGGCAGTAGGCTTAAAGAACAAAAGAAAAGAACCAGACCCACCCTGGAAGCTAGACCCGTCTAGCGCCGCCCAAATAAACCGCCCTCTTGTTCAGCGCTTTAATTAATGGATCCTATCCGATGACATATATTTCATGCCGTTTTGTTTTGGTATAATTTTATTTAAATTTTAAAGACAATAATATATAGATGGAAATTCAATGCTTCTTACTTGGTGTGGTTGCTGCAAGCCTGCAACTACGGCCTCTTGGGTGCTTTGCCGCTGCTTTGTAAAGAATATTTACTTGTTTAGTTGCTAGTTAATAGGAGAGTCCAAGTTATCATGGTTTAGTCGTGCATTAGTAATATAAAGCAAAGATGTATAAAATATATATGCAAAACAGGCCAAGCAAGATATGGTCGCAGCAATCAGTAATACAAAGGCATGCTTACTAATATAAACTATCTATTTATTTTTAACACAAAGGCATTCATACATTGATAATTTGTTTTGGATGTTGTCACACTTAGCAACCTCAAATTTTCCTATGCTTCAGACTGCAATATATACTGATCCTCTCAGCTACCTTTAGGTGATATGACTCAGTTTTGCATTCTGGGGCACACTTTCTAAATTTATCTGTAACATCGCTAAATACTGCAAACAAAGAGGTTTAAAAGTTAAACTAGTTATCAACAATCTTCCTTTGACCAGGTAAAACCATTTTTCTCCATGTCTATTGCTTTGAATTTTTCCCCGATATCCAAAGTGTCTGTACGAACAAGCATGCTATTGTAAACTGATTACCTACTGTATTCTAGTTCAAAATATAGCAATACATTTCAAGTACTGACACAATGTTTAGAATAGTGAATGTTTATTAATTAAGAAGTTTAAGTAACACACAAAATGCTACTATATTTGGGTGATAAATTAGATGGCTGCGAGAATGAAGTTGGTGAGACTCAGAAACTTACTGGAATATGTGCTGGGAACAACTTTCATTATCACCAGTTAAAATGGACTGTCTAAGTTCATAGACATGCTTTCTCTGTACCTGGGAAAAGGGAATAAACAATTCAGGAGAGGTAGTTTTCATCGGGAGAAGTCTAATCCGGTAAATATTTGGGAAAGACCTGTGCCGACGAAATTTCGTCGGAAGAGGTGTTTTCGTCGCGAGAAACCTAATCCGTCAAATTTTTGCCGGCATAGAACTGTGCCGACGAAGTTTCGTCGGTACAAGTGTTTATTTATTTATTTATTTTTAATTTTAAAAATATAAAATTTGTTTCTTTACTTTATTTTTTTGACCAACTTCTTTAATTTAATATATGTAATTAAGTAATATCTTATCCTTCTTGAATTACTTTAATTAGTAATTATGTTTTAATTATTATTTCTTTAGTGAATATTTAAATATGTTACTTATTTCATAAATTGCTCAATAAATAGTAATTAATTAATTTAAATTATTTTGTACAATTTTCAAACCTAATTTCATTCAAATTTAAATTGAAAGCATATGTCAAAAACGAAAAAAAATAAATTGCTTATTTTCGTTTG
This sequence comes from Prunus avium, assembly GCF_965620075.1. Lineage (NCBI taxonomy): Eukaryota > Viridiplantae > Streptophyta > Magnoliopsida > Rosales > Rosaceae > Prunus > Prunus avium. The sequence continues at coordinate 32,854,042 of NC_142285.1, read as the reverse complement.
GGTGTCTTAATTAAATTTCTTCAAACCCCAAGAGCTCCAAGGCCCAAGTCTTTGATCAATATAATTATTATTAATCAACGCCAAATCCAAAGTCAAGCCTATAGCCAAGCCCATTACCCCAACTCTCCAATGTTAACCACACTTACCAAACTATCATAGTGCTTTGTTTATAAAGACCTTGATAGGATTGTGGATTTTCGATGTGGAGTGTTTACAAAGGGCACCTCAAAAGAATATCTTCACAATATAGCCGCGCGGCTGTACTCCGAAAAATAGAATATTTTAAAAGTCCGGCCACGCGGCTATACCCTTTAAGTAGCTCGCTTTTTTAATTACTTTGGTTATTAGTTATGTTTTACTTAGTGAATATTAAAAGAAAAAAGAAAAAATGAGTTACTATTTATTAAGTAATATAATTCATGAAGTTAATTAAAAAAATTAAAGAGTATAGCCGCGCGGCTATACTCTTTAAGCATATTATTTTTAAATAGAATATAGCCGACCCGTGCGATTTGCCCACAACCTGTCAAAAACAGTATAGCCGCGCGGCTATACTGTTTTTATAATAAAAAACCCATAGTATAGCCGCACGGCTATACTATTTATCAATAAAAAAATTAAAAGAAAAATACTCTTTTAGTTGCATTAGTTTATATTAACATTGTTAGTTATGTTTGTATATTGCTTTTATTTAAATTTCGAATTTCTGTTTGTTAAATGGGGATGCTTGAATTCACACAAGCCTTTTGTCCAACTTTCAAATTGCTAACCAACTCGCAGGTTAGTCTAGATATCGAAAGTTGTATCATTCCAAGCTGTAGTCTAAATTGCTTTAAATTACGAAAGTGAATAATCGAACTCAGATGCAAAAATAACAGACACACTATCCTAACTAACTTGTTTAACCCACATATTCATTTGTTTTTAGTAAGATATTGTGATACCTTCTTTGCACTCATTTGTAACAAAAATTTATTAATTAGCAGCTGCTCCTGAAAATTTTATTGAAGAAAAAAAAAATCGCAATGTTTTAATGTGAATTTAAGCTTTCTTTAACAATTTTAAAAAATTTGACCATGGTGAAATAACTAGAATGATTTTTTTTTTTGGGGGGGTCGGAAGTAGAATGAAAATTTAGGGGGCGTTTGGTATCCTATTCAAATAGGGAACTCAAAAACTTTTATTTTTCTTAAAAACAAGGAGTTCTTAAATCCATTTTTAAGATTCAAAAACTTGTTTGGTATGCAACTTGAAAACTGTTTTCAAATCTTAAAATTTTGAGAACTTGTGGGTTGTTAGAAAAAAAAAATTGAAAAAACATATATTTTTTGTTTTTTATAATTGGGGTGTTTTTTAGTTGTTCTTGAGTTTGAGTTTTTAAAAATAGGGCTACCAACAGGTTTTCTTTGTTTTGGACTCAAATTTTGTTTTTGAGTTTAAAAAGTTGGATTCAAGTTGAATACCAAACAGGCCCTTAATGACCATCATTTCTATGTGTACAAGTTGAGGTAAAATTAAAAAGAAAAAACAAACGAGTTCATATCTATTTATTTACTTTGTTGTTTTTTCTGAAAAAAGTCTCAAGAGAATAAATATGTACAACCCCTTGATGCTTAAAAGTATTGTACAACCGACATTGCAACCCCTTTGGCAGATATAAATAAGGGTATATTGGTGAAATACCCCCTGAACTTGTACCTCGCTTTCAATTAGCCCCATATCCTTTTTTTTTAGAAAATTAAAGATATGAACTTCTTTTTTTCGCCAATTTCCCCCCTCCATCTAAATCCACAACATTTCATCCAATTTGCCGTTAAAAATGAGGGTAAAATGGTCATTTTATACATTAAAAATAAATAACAAATGAAAAATAAAAATAAAAACAGAAATACTCTCTCTTCTCTTTCCCTCTCTCTCTCTCTCTCTCTCTCTCTCTCTCTCCCCCAGCGACAGACCCGACCCCCTCCCTCTGCAAAACACCCAGCCATCGCCACCGTCTACCGCAGCCAGCGCCGCCGGCACCAATCGAACCGGCCTGGACCTGCCGTCGCGCTCCAAGCCATCCCCGCCCCAATAACCACAGTCAGCCGCCAAATTTTTTGGAACTTACAGGCTGGGTTTTCTCTTGTTTCAATTTTTGGAAATATCATCGTTGGTTTCAATTTGGGGATTTCTCTTGTTTTTCTTTTTTTTTTGGTTGCTGGGTTTTAGGGTGCTTTGGCTGTGTTGATAGGGTTGATGTGCTGGAGGAGATAGAGCTAGGGGAGGGGGCGATGTGTTGATGGGGTTGATGTGTTGATGGGGTTTTAGGGTGCTTTGTGTCACGGCCCGCATGTTCAAGGCCCAACCCGTCGGACTGATCATGCTAGACCTCTTAGCCCACATGTCCATATTCAATGTACGGTAGTAGGTAGACGTCAGTTGGTGAGAGTGGTAGGTAGAGTCTCGGTTGGTGACATTGTATCTTAGCCACTTACTGTGGTGGTAGGTGGGATAAGAACAGTATATAAGGAGGATGTCACATTGTGTATCCTCACCTCACATCTTGTAAAGCATACTTCACAATTTGTAAAGCATTTGAGTAGCAATACAAGCATATATTCTCCCAAACTCTCTTGTGCGTTCTTGAGTGTTTTTATCGTTCTTGCTCTTGCATTGTGTTCTTGCTTGATTCGATCTTAGATTGTGAGAAGGAAGGCTGCTTAGTTTGTTCGAGAGGCGATCAAGTCTAAGGCCGCATGAAAGGAAAACTCCGAAAAAGTCATCCCGTGACAGTTGGTATCAGAGCTAAAGCTCGAATCATTCGAAGAAGCATGTCGAAGAGCGGATCCGATGTGGAGACTGATATGTCCAAGGTCAACTTGGAGCGTGGGGGCAAATCGAAGAGGGAACGATCTAGAGATGTTGTAGCAGTGATGGAGAAGCGGCTTTCTAAGATGGAGAATGCCGTAATCGAGTTCGATCAGCGACTCGAAGAGGACATCCTTACGAAGGAGGGCTTCGGAGCTATGGTGGAAGAGCTTCAAGGCCAATTCCAAGGAGCCCTCAACTCCACAATGGACAGCATCAGGCTAGATGTCCAAACCAAGCTGGATCATTTCATGGTGGAGCTTACTGCGCTTCGTGATGAGGTGAAGGATGTGAAGGGAGATTGGGCTTTGTGCAAGGAAGCTGTCTTAAACAAGACCCGAACTCTGAAGGAACCGAAGGTGTTAGATTCTTTCAAGCCCAAATCCTATGATGGGAAGAGGGAGGCGAAGGAGCTGGACACGTTTCTGTGGAATATCGAAAGGTATTTCAAGTACCTCAAGTTGGAGGATGATGAGCCCAAGATTACTACAGCAACGTTGTTTCTCACCGACAATGCTCTCATGTGGTGGCGACGTCGATCTATGGAGATTGACCAAGGTACGTTTACACTTGAGACTTGGGATGAGTTTAAGAAAGATATTATGTTGCATTTCTATCCAGAGAATGCCAAGTATGAGGCAAAGGAGAAGCTGAGATGGCTAAAGCAAACGGAGAGCTTGAAGGACTATGTCGCCACGTTCACCAACCTATTGTTCGAGGTGCCTAGCATGACGGATGAAGACAAGCTCATGTACTTCATGAGTGGCCTACAGAATTGGGCCAAGCTGGAGTTATAAAGGAGACACGTCCAAACTTTGTCAGAGGCAATTGCTGCAGCCGAGTCTCTTGTGGAGTTCAAGAGGAATGATCAAGGCGACTCCAAGTTCAAAGGAAAGAAAGGTAGCAGTGGATCCGGTGGGGGAGACCACAAGCCAAAAGAGGGTAGCAAGGCTGGAGACAAGTCTGACAGTCACAAGTCATCAGTGAAGAAGAATGACAAAGGTGACAGGGGGAAAGACAAGTCAAAGATAGCTTGCTACTTGTGCGATGGAGCGCACATGATGCGGGATTGTCCGCAAAAGAAAGCCTTGAATGCCATGAACCAGGAGAAGGAAGAGGAGGCCAACATGGAAGCAGGAATGGAGGCCATTCACCGCTTCAATGCCCTACAGGCCAAAGTCGCTCAACCACAGGTTCAAGCTAAAGGGGTGATGTTCGTCGACGCCATGGTGGATGGCAAGACAACCCGGTGCCTGATGGATATGGGTGCCTCGCACAACTTTATGTCTGTGCAGGAAGCAAAGAGACTTGGGTGTCGAGTCTCGAAGGAATAAGGCAGCATGAAGACGGTGAATTCAACTGCCAAACCGATTAATGGAGTAGCTCATGGTGTGGAGCTAGACACTGGTACTTGGAAGGGAGTAGTTGACTTCTCCGTGATCTCGATGGATGACTACGATGTCGTGCTAGGAATGGAGTTCATGGACGAGGTAAAGGCATTTCCCATTCCATTTTACAATATTATGTGCATTGCACAGGGTGGGGCAATGCCATGCATGGTGCCAGTGGTGAGGCAACAAGGCAAGTCGAAGCTTTTGTCAGCCATGCAAATTTCCAAGTCCTGGAAGAAGGGTGAATCGACGTTCCTTGCAACTACGAGGAGGAATATAGTTGAGAAGGAAGTCCAATCAGTCCCGAAAGCAGTGGAAGCAGTCCTTAAGGAGTTTGCAGTCATGCCCAAGGAGCTGCCCAACACCAAACCACCTAAGAGAAAGGTGGATCACGCCATCGAGGAGGAACCAGTGCAAAAACCTCCTGATCTTGGCAAACCTTTTGAGGTAAACACTGATGCATCATATTTTGCTATTGGTGGTGTACTCATGCAGGATGGACAACCATTGGCTTTCGAGAGTAGAAAGCTCAATGACACCGAGCGGAGGTATACCGTTCAAGAGAGGGAAGATGCAGACTCGTTCGTGCAGACTTGTCTTGTATGCCAACAAGACAAGACCTTGCAGAAGCAGACGGGTGGGTTGCTAGAGCCACTTCCTGTTCCAACCAACCAACGAGATTGGGCAAAGTTGTTGGATGTTGCTCAGTTCTCGCGCAACTTGCAGCGATCGGAGTCGACAGGGTCAAGTCCTTTTAAGTTGGCAACTGGACAACAACCTATGACACCGAACACAGTGGTGTCGGGCTACACGGGGAGTAGCCCAGCTGCATACAAGACGTCCAAGGATTGGCAGGTGACTAATGAGCTAGCTCGGGCTCAATTGGAGAAGGAAACTCGGAAGATGAAGAAATGGAAGGACAAGCACCGGCGAGATGTTGTATTCCAACCGAGTGACATGGTCTTTGTGAAGCTCAACCCCTCTCAACACAAGTCCACTAGAAAGGTGCACAAGGCGTTGCTGAGGAGATATGATGGCCCATTTCCTATCATCCGAACTGTGGGAAGAGCTGATTACCGTGTGGAACTACCGCCACGATTGAAGATTCATCCGGTGTTTCACGTGAGCAATCTCAAGCCCTACCATGCTGACCCCGAGGAGCCAAGTCGTGGGGAGTCTCAACGAGCTCCACCTTTAATGGTGATTTCATTTGACAAGGAGGTCGAGTGCATCATGGCCAAGCGCAAGGTGCGACGCAAAGGTGTATCGAGACACTTTGAGTACTTTGTCAAATGGAAGGGCCTGCCAGAGTCCGAAGGCAATTGGGAGAAGAGTCCTTATGGCAATACAAGGACTAAATCGAAGCATTCGAATGAGAAGGAACTACCTCGGCGACGAGGACGTCACCGGATTAGGTGGGGGAGAATGTCACAGCCCGCATGTTCAAGGCCCAACCCGTCGAACTGATCATGCTAGACCTCTTAGCCCACATGTCCATATTCAATGTACGGTAGTAGGTAGACGTCAGTTGGTGAGAGTGGTAGGTAGAGTCTCGGTTGGTGACATTGTATCTTAGCCATCTACTGTGGTGGTAGGTGGGATAGGAACAGTATATAAGGAGGATGTCACATTGTGTATCCTCACCTCACATCTTGTAAAGCATACTTCACAACTTGTAAAGCATTTGAGTAGCAATACAAGCATATATTCTCCCAAACTCTCTTGTGCGTTCTTGAGTGCTTTTATCGTTCTTGCTCTTGCGTTGTGTTCTTACTTGATTCGATCTTAGATTGTGGGAAGGAAGGCTGCTTAGCTTGTTCGAGAGGCGATCAAGTCTAAGGCCGCACGAAAGGAAGACTCCGAAAAAGTCATCCCGTGACATTTGGCTGCCAGCCACCCTTTCTTCTTCCACTACGTCATCTCGGCCCACCCCGCTGGATGTCTCTGATGTGCTGGAGGAGAGCGATAGGGTTGCTGGTTCAGTCTTTTTCTTCTTTTCTTTTCTTTTTTTGGGTCAAATTTTTTTTTCAATTTTTAAAAATAATTTAACTGAAAATTGGATGAAATGTTGAGGATTTAGACGGTAGGGGGCACATTGGCGAAAAAAATAGTTTGGTTCCTTAATTTTCTAAAAAAAAAGGATAGGGGGCTAATCGAAAATTGGGTACAAATTTAGGGGGCAAATCACTAGTATACCCTATAAATAAAGCCCTCGAGCGCACTGACTAACAGACCAGAGCGCGAAAGCTCTACTAAAATTGTGAAGCCCGAGCAGCACAAACTCGTCTTACGCAAATGGTTAGTACTTCTGTGGGTACTTTCGTCGAACACTTTTGCTTCCATAAAATTTCAACTTCGAAGCAGCTCACCTTCATCGATTTGATCCTTTTCTTTCTGTTATTTGATTTTGTGGGTGTTTCAGTCAGTCACTCTGCACACAAATCTGGGTGACATCAAGTGCGAGATTTTTTGCGATGAGGTCCCCAAAACCGCCGAGGTCAGTAAACTCAGTTAGCTGAAGATTCTCTCTCTCTCTCTCTCTCTCTCTCTCTCTCTCTCTCTCTCTCTCTGTTTGTTTCCCGATAAAATTCTTTCTGCGCCTTCTTTGATTGTAATTATTAGGTGACGCTTGGGACAGCTACCCTAGAAATTACTTAGGCCTGAAATTCATTGTTAAATTTTTTGGGAACTCTATTTTGTTTGATTCAAACATTGTCCTTTGTCAAAAATCCTCACTATTTTTTCAAAAGAATTATATTTGATTGGACAAATGTCATATCTTTAAGTTGCCTTTCAGTCAGTTAAGCTATTTCAACCATTCCATGCAAGACCTGTCCGGTTCTCTGTTCTCAGTGCAGTAATTTGTAGAGTCAACTGAGAACATTAGTACTGATGTTTTGTTCGTGGCGATAGTTTTGTCACTCATTCTCATGTTTAATTTCACTACAGAATTTTTTGGCACTATGTGCTAGCGGTTATTATGATGGAACCATATTTCATAGAAATATCAAAGGGTTTATGATACAAGGTGGAGACCCAACAGGTACAGGCAAGGGTGGAACTAGTATATGGGGCAAGAAGTTCAATGATGAGATAAGAGAGTCTCTAAAGGTAATGATGATCTTACTCTGTACCGGTAACTTATTTTAATGCTCGAGCTTGCTGGGTTAAGCTCGGTTTTGTTATGTTGTTTCCCAAGCATAGATCTAATTATATCATGTATAGTAGAAGGTTTGGTAGTTTTCTGTATTGAGCATTATTTTTATGTCTAAATTGCTACAATTTTCCCCTTTCTTTTGTTTTGCAGCACAATGCTAGGGGAATGCTATCAATGGCAAATAGTGGTCCAAATACAAATGGAAGCCAGTTCTTCATTAATTATGCGAAGCAGCCTCATCTAAATGGATTGTACACTGTGTTTGGCAAAGTGATCCATGGGTTTGAAGTTCTTGATATCATGGAAAAGGTATTGTGCTACTACTAACAAAGCCAAGTATCCCTTTATGTGAATAAAGTGAATTATGCCCTGATGATGTATGATCATTTGTGCTTATTTGCAAACATATCTGGATGTGCATACACTATGGGTTCATTTCATCTGATGCTAATCTATTTTTTCCGTACCACAACTGTCTTTCCCTGATGTATGGAAAAGATATAATGAACTATGATTTGTTCTGATGGAAATAGTAGTGGTCGTGATCACACCGGTAAAGGACTTTAGCCCTATCGATGAACTATATATTATTACAGAGAGATAATATCGAGTTGGTTTGGCAATGTTTGATTAAAGTTGTTCATTTTCTTCCGCGTTCTTTGTTTAAAAATGGTTTTATCTAATGTGTTTGGTTTTGTGCAGACTCCAACTGGACCTGGGGATCGACCTCTTGCTGAGATCAGGCTCAATCGAGTGACCATTCATGCTAACCCGCTTGCTGGGTAACCTGGAATGTTTGACTAGTGGCCATTACCTTTTTTGGAGGTCTTGTATTCAGGATTGAACACTAGCAATGAGTTGCAGTATGCGTTTCGCGAGTGCTGTTATCACCGGCAGAATATATAGCCCATTCTGGTCACTTTGTAATGTGACTTTTGGATCTGGACTTTTAGATATATTGTTCTGGAAGGATGCTGTTTGATGTCATGATAATATCACTCAAATTAACAAAACTTGTATTTTCTGTGCGTGTTTGTTTCTTTTTGGCCTGAGCTTTTGCGTTTCTACACCTTTCCGGTTCATAATGCCTTTCCGGTTCATAATGAGCATAATTTGTTATCCGGGTTGCAAATATGTGAACAAGCTTTTGGTTCATGTTTTATCGTTTGAAAATATTATTTGCGTAAGTATTGATACTTAGACCCGGTGATCTTATTTTCTCACTCATTTTCAATTACAAGTATTAGTATTTAAAATTACATAAAAAAAAACATCTTGTTTATCTTGAAGAAACATATATTTAGACCTAATTTCGGAGAGAGAAAAAAATAAAATAAGATAAGATAAGATAACAAGGAATGAAATTAGTATCATAACTAAAAGTGAATGCTATTTGCCCTTTCTCACGGCAATGGGTGGAAACATACCTTGTTTTTCGCAAGGGTTGCCACTATTTACGTAAATAGTGACAGCCATTACCTCCCCTTGCCTTTTGCTATGGCAAATGGGTGGAAGTGCTCTTACGAGAGTTCATCTGCTCAGTTTAGTTACTTGATAAACCATGCTTGGCTTAGGCGGGACCCAATATAATGTCACCAATCCAATTCTTGCAGGTGGGGTAGGGTGGGGCCCTCTCACAATGAGTGGGGATGATCTAATCAAATTTTCACATGAAGATTCCGATCCCATTCTACATATGTACATAAAAGGAAATGAGCAACGTATGTACATTGGGATGAATAATAGGCACCTTCTACAGTGCACCAGGTGCACCCATGCACCATTTGTCCTTTATGATGCTCCCAGATTTTAAAAAAAATTGGTTACCGTTTATACAAGTTATCAAGTTTCCACTTTTTGAAAATGCAATTGCATAAGGGTCATGCAATTACGCCCTTCCTGTTTGGAAATTGGCATATGATTGGATAGTGATTTACAGTAGTTTGGATATGAGAATACCATAACATTGTAAGAGGATCCTAAAACTTATAAGTTACAAGATTTGGGTAGCGGTTTACAAATTTTTGAACCATGATTACAACATTAGGGTTCACCTAATCCATAATGTTGTAAGTACTCATTTACAAGGATATGGATCCACATTACAAGGAATTGGTAACTCCGGACCATGAGGATGTAAATTGGGTCCTTATTCTAGTAAAATGAGGGTTTACAAGATTAAGGGCTGATTTTACAATTTTGGGATACAAGGGTACCAAAACATTGTAAAAAGAATCCCTAAACTTGTAACTTATAAGTGTTTGGTAACAATTTACAAGGTTTTGCTCATGGATTACAACGTTAGGGTTCACCAAATCCATAATGTTGTAAATCATATATTTACAAAAATATAGATCCATGTTACAAAGGATTGGTAATAGTGGACATTAGGGATGTAAATTGGGTCCTTATTCTAGTAAACAATGGTTAAGGATGGATTTTACAATCTTATGGAACATAAATGTCCAAAATAGAGTAATACGAGACCTTAATATTGTAAATATTTGTGTTTACAAGTATAATGACCTAATTTACTTTCCTAAGGTCCCTAGTTACCTTAATATTGTACTAGATGTCTTTATCCTTGTAAATTACGATATTACAAGATTACGGATGAGTTTTACAATCTTCAGGAACATAACTATCCATAAAAGAGTAATATAAGACCTTAGTATTGTAAACATCCGAGTTTACAAGTATAAGGACCCAATTTACCTTCCGAATGTTCCCATTTACCCTAATATTGTACCACATGTCTTTATCTTTGTAAATTACGATATTACAAGATTAAGGATGCATTTTACAATCATATGGAACATAACTGTCCAAAACCGAGTAAAACAAGACCTTAATATAGTAAACGTTTGTGTTTACACGTATAAGGACTCAATTTACTTTCCTAATGTCCCTAGTTACCTTAATATTGTACTAGACGTCCTTCTCTTTGTAAATTACGATATTACAAGATTAAGGATGAGTTTTACAATCTTCTGGAACATAACTATCCAAAATAGAGTAATACGAGACCTTAATATTGTAAACATCCATGTTTACAATGCTAAGGACCCAATTTACCTTCTGAATGTTCCCCTTGACCCTAATATTGTACTACATGTCTTTATCTTTGTAAATTACGATATTACAAGATTAAGGATGCATTTTACAATCATATGGAACATAACTGTCCAAAACCGAGTAAAACAAGACCTTAATATAGTAAACGTTTGTGTTTACACGTATAAGGACTCAATTTACTTTCCTAATGTCCCTAGTTACCTTAATATTGTACTAGACGTCCTTCTCTTTGTAAATTACGATATTACAAGATTAAGGATGAGTTTTACAATCTCCTGGAACATAACTATCCAAAATAAAGTAATACGAGACCTTAATATTGTAAACATCCATGTTTACAATACTAAGGACCCAATTTACCTTTCGAATGTTCCCCTTGACCATAATATTGTACTACATGTCTTTATCTTTGTAAATTACGATATTACAAGATTAATGATGCATTTTACAATCATATGGAACATAATTGTCCAAAACCGAGTAAAACAAGACCTTAATATAGTAAACGTTTGTGTTTACACATATAAGGACTCAATTTACTTTCCTAATGTCCCTAGTTACCTTAATATTGTACTAGACGTCCTTCTCTTTGTAAATTACGATATTACAAGATTAAGGATGAGTTTTACAATCTCCTGGAACATAACTATCCAAAATAAAGTAATACGAGACCTTAATATTGTAAATATCCATGTTTACAATACTAAGGACCCAATTTACCTTCCGAATGTTCTCATTTACCCTAATATTGTACTACATGTCTTTATCTTTGTAAATTACGATATTACAAGATTAAGGATGCATTTTACAATCATATGGAACATAACTGTCCAAAACCGAGTAAAACAAGACCTTAATATAGTAAACGTTTGTGTTTACACGTATAAGGACTCAATTTACTTTCCTAATGTCCCTAGTTACCTTAATATTGTACTAGACGTCCTTCTCTTTGTAAATTACGATATTACAAGATTAAGGATGAGTTGTACTAGACGTCCTTCTCTTTATACGTTTATTGTGTTATTTAATTATAAATTAAATAGATGTTTACAAACTATTAACACAGGACAAAAATTGCATGTTTTTCACCCAAAAAAAATTATTAAATTTGGGGTTACAAAACTATTTCGAATGAGAAGTGAAATCCTGTGGAAAACGAAGCCAAACATTAAGAAAATAGGCATGCATGCATGTTTGCAATTTCAAACATACGGTTTGTCAATTGCATTATACTTGTCCAATTTCCTACACACTGTTTGTCAAATGCATTATGCTTGTTCAATTTCCAACTCACTGTTTGTCAATTGAGTTATTTCCTTTTCCTCCTAGGTGAGCCAATCTATCAGTGCCCTTTCCATCTTATGGTCACTTCCTTTCAAATTAACTCATTCAATCCATTCACATACAACAATAGACGATCATATTTGACATCATTATAGAATAAGTTTGTAGCATCAAACAAGTTACATAAGTTCAAATCTACCACAAAATATATAATCTCACTTATGAATGTATACCACAAAGACAAAATACTCATAATACAATTTATGTTTTCTTCCTTAGCCTTAGCCTCTTACTAATAAGGCGTGGTTCTGGTTCCGGCAAAGAGGTCTTGCATTTTTGTGGTGATGCTTTGCCTTTTCCTTTAATTGCAGCTGCTTTTTCTTTGGAATGCACCACCCCTCCTTTAAATTTTGTTTTCACCACAGCTCCTTTTCCCTTTGTGTTAGGGGGTGGTGACTTGGTTGTGGTCTCCTCCACTAATACCTCATCTTCCTCGTCCTCCTGGTCATTTTCCGGGTCATTTTCGTCCTCGTCCCCGTTTTCCTCGACCTCCTCATCCTCCTCATCCTCCTCACCATCCTCGCAAGTGCACATTGTGAACAATAGCGCACATATTGAAAAATAGTAAAGGGTGCAAGTAAAGGATCTTGCCAACAAATATTGGTTGTTAACGTTGTAAAATGGATCCATAAACATGTAAGTTACACGATTTAGGTAGTGATTTACAAGTTTTTGTACCACGATTACAATGTTAGGGTTCTATAATCCTTAGCGTTGTAAATCCTTATTTTACAAGGATATGGATCCAAATTACAAAGAATAGGTAAGTCCGGACCATGAGGATGTAAATTGGGGTCCTTATTCTAGTAAAATTGGGGTCCTTCTCCAAAGTCTACCTTTACCTTATCATTGTAAGAAGGATCATTTCAATTGTAAATCAGGATATTACAACGCTATGGATAAGGAAGAACCTCAAACCCGTAATCATGGTGCAAAAAATCATAAATGAGAACCCAAATCTTGTAATGTACGAGATTAAGGATCTCCGTTACGAGTTTTTGGAAAGCTTACGTCCAAAGCACTGTAATACGAGTCCTTAATGTTATAAACCATTGTATTTACAAGAATAAGTACCAATTTTACATCTCCAAGGTCCACAATTACCTTAACCATGTAATAGAGATCCATTCTATTGTAATTTATGACATTACAAGTCTATGGATACACTTTACAAGTTTATGGAACATGGAGGTCCAAAACATTTACTTCTCTAAGGTCCCCCCTTACATTAACATTATAAGAGAGATCATTTCTAATGTAAATTATAGTATTACAAGATTATGGATTATAAAGAACCTCAAAGTTGTAATTTATTTATTTATTCAGTATGCACTTACCATTACTTTTTTGACAACTGCTTTATGGTATGCAATTACCTTAGCCTGTTTGGCAATTGCATTACGGTATGCAATTACCGTCGCCAATTTGGCAATTGCATTACGGTATGCAATTACCGTCGCCTGTTTGGCAATTACATTACGGTATGCAATTACCATTGCCTGTTTGACAATTGTATATATAGTATGTGAAATATGTTCAAATTTCTCCAAGGCCTTTGTACTTGGTTGTATAAAATAGGTCATTCAGGGTTGTAATCTTGGTGCAAAAATGTGTAAATTGGAACTCAAATATTGTAATCCACGAGATTAATGATCCATTTTACATGTTTATGGAATGCTTATATCCAAAAATTTGTAGTTTATGAATGCACTTTATAAGTTTATGGAACTTTGACGTCCAAGTAATTGTAAAAAGGGTCTTTGATATTGTAAACCGTTGTGTTTGCAAGAATAAGGACCACATTTACTTCTCCAATGTCCATCCTTACCCCAAAGAAACAAAAGTGTTATTTCATAGAACACTAACTAATGCTTTGGTTTGTTTAGAAACAAAAAAGAGCTTTTGTTTGAATTTTTTTTTTTTTGAAGTGTCAAAATTATATTTTTCTATGCATACACTAATCTCAAAATACAACTTTATGGTACAATGCAGGACCGTCTGGGTTGTGGTTAAGGCTTAAAGGTGCCACTCATAGTTGGGGCCCATCCAGGACCACCTCATGGTTCAGACCAAAATACAACTTTATGGTACAATGCCCATTCACAATGCTAATGGGACGATTGTTTCAATTGGCACATAAACTATGATATAACAGTCAAATTTACTTTAAAAGCTTATTCTCAATGGTACTATATCCTCATCAAAGCTAACATAAACTTCATTCATGTAATTGAAAGTATTGTTCAATATATTCACTCTACAGAACCAATAATTATAAATCTAAAATTTTAAGTCATTATGTATATTTATATAATAAAAAATACAATTTCCAGATACAATGAAAATATTACAAATTCAGGGAGCCAAATAAATAGACTCCAAAATAGTATATTAGTCTTGTACTTGGCCTAATTCTTTACCATAACCTGAAAAACAATCACGAAACTATCAATAAAATGAATGGAAACATAAAGCAATATGCTAATATGAAAACAATTAGAAATTCATCATTGTAAACAAAAAAAAGAACAAACCTACAACATAATTAACTTGAATAGAAAGCAATATGCCAGTTTGGTGGTAGAGATTTGTTCTTTTCTTTTTCCTTTTTTTACTTTTTGGATTGTATAACGATCATCAATCTTATAGGCTTTGAATATCAAACAAAAAAGTGCAACGAAAGCAGCCAAAAGCTGGGACCAGCTTCAACCATGTCTCCAATGCCATGTACAATGGCCTAGTGTTTGTCTTTACGTCCTCATTTTGTGATTCCAAACTTAACTATTCTTAGCACAATGCCAAGATTAGGCAAATAATACCACTTCCAATGTAGCATGATAGTTTTTAACATGCAATTCATAATATATATATTCCTCATGCATTACTAAAATAAATAAATAAAATCCTCAACCATTCACCAAAATGAAAGACAGAGACAGAGATAAATTTGAAGGGAAAAAAAAAAATTACCCTTATCAGATGCTGGGAAGGGTGGATGGCCCGCTAGTAGGAATACCTGCAAATCCAAAATCAAAATCAAAACAATACCTAACTGAAAAACATAATCAAAATCAATTTCAAATTAAGAAGCACAAGAAGAAGAGTGAGTCCCTTTCCCATGTAGAAGATATAGAAGTCGTGTAAATTAGGACTCTTCATATGTATGGTACCATTGATTGCAGTGAAGTTTCATGTTCAGTGGGTTAGGAAGTTCTGTAAACATGAAAACATACAAGCCAAATAAAATAATAGTTATAGCTAACTACCCAAATAAGACTTTAGATGATGATAAAAAGAAACAAATAAATATCCAGTCTCGTGTACAAATTAGTGCCTTAACATTTTCAAGTTTGAGAGCACTACAACCTTATAACTTAAGCAATACCACCTTAAAACTTAAGTAAGAGTATATCAGCTAGCAAATGTAGCTTTGTATTGTAACCTGAATATCCATTGCTCTCATTTCCTTCTTTTAATATATATATATAACTAACCCTATCATGCATAGGCATTTGTTTACACTAACTCTTTTCTTCTCAGCACTTGAAAGACTTAAAACAAGAGATGCTACAAGAAATCCCTTTTCTAACAGAATTGCTGGATGAACTGAATATAGAGGTGCACATCTCCCTTTTTAATAGAATACTTAGATTGTAAATCTAAGTCTACTTATCTAGCTTTTCGTTAGCTTGAATTGTATTTCACAAGGTATTTTTTTATCGAATAAAATATTATGAATTCCCCCCAATGTAAAAGCCAGTACCGAGTAGTTTCAGTTCATGCTAATGAAGATTACATTTTCAATACCAAGAGATTTGTTGAAGACTAAGCTAACTAATTCCAAAATACTGTAAGATGGTCTTGGATGATAAGTGGCTATTACAAATTTGAACTAATGAGAATATAAAATCAACCCCTAGAAGGCCAGAGAGTTCAATGATTTCACACATTGCCAAATATATATATATATATATATATATATATATATAATATGAGAATCATCTCACACATTCAAATTCATACATAAAAGAAGATAAATTCAAATTCATAAATTCACATCAATGATAGCATTTTTGTTTTTTGTTTTTGTGAATGCAGAGAAAAAGTTGGGAAAAAGAGGAGCACAGTTGTGATGGTGGACGGCTCACAAGTCGAAGAATTAGACGCATTAAGAGACAATGATCAATTGTTTATCTTTTGAAATTGAAAATGAAAATGATGTATGAATGATCACTAATCAGTTTCAGTCACTTTATCAATGAAATTCTATAGCGTAACTCATGTCAAAGATGAAGATTGGACGAAGAACTTACAACACCTACATTCTATGCTCTGTTGTTGAGCATCTCTAAAACTGCATAAGAAACTAAAGATATTACTCTACAATTCAGACTAAATTATCTCAAGCACAAAAATAATACATTATAAGAAGTCATGGATCTCATGGGTTGTAATGGACACCAATTTGCTCCATTGTCGTGGAGGACAATAAATGTCTCAATCCTATCTCAAGTTCTAGATCATTATTTTAACATTAAGATCTCAAGTAAACAAAGTACATAAAATTCCAAGTTATCAAACACAGAATACACACAATTTACAAAACAGAAACCTGCAATATCTCTTCAAGGCTGAAATGGATGCTCCATCGTCTAGCATCTTCCTTCAAGAACCCAGTGCTTTTGGTTTGAACAATATGCAGTCTCAAGGCCATCAATTTAAAGTCCCATATCATTATCAAGAATGAACAACTCTCAAGCTTCCAACCCTCAAATTCAAATAATAAAAAAAGTAAGAAATTAGCAACGTATATCTGAGAGGGAGAAAGGGGAGAGGTGGGAGAGAGAACAATTCGAAAGAAAAAAAAACATAATTATAATTTCAAAAAATTACCAAATTTCTATATAAATCCAAAATATTACCAAAAAAAATAAATAAGGACTTGCGATTCAATACCCAAATCATTAAACCCTAAATTAAAATAGGACATATAAATCAATTTGTTAGAAAGCCTAGACCAAAATTCAAAGTTGAAATACTCTATGCTATGATGTGAATCATCTAAATCGCACAGTTAGAAAGAGAGGGAGAAAATTAGAGTTCTTACCTGCCACAGAGAGGTTGAGAGAAAGCCATCCACAGAGATCCAGATGAGAGTGAGACAGAGAACTCATAACTATGAAAACCTAAAAAAACAAAACAAAGAAACCAGCGATGAAGCAGCAGCAACAAGGAAGATACCCAGACCAAAAACCCTAGAAAGGAGAACGAAATGAAGAAGGAGAAGAAGGAGCATGACCTACTTGAGAGGAGAGGAGATGTGGTCGCGGGCATCGTCTCGTCGTCACAGAAGGAGGAGAGGAGCTGCTGTGGAAGGAATCGAACTCGAAGGGAAAGAAATGAAAAACCCAACCCTAAACTTGAAATGTCTCTTACTAAGAGAGCAAGTATTTTTGTATTTTTTATTTGGTTTTACCTGCAGCAACCAATTTAACCGGTAACCAACAATCAACGCTTTGGATTACCCCACATGCCCCATCTACTCATCCAATGGTCTATAATAAGTGGCGCATCAGTGCGCCAAGTGCACTGTAGAATTTTCCATGAATAATATCATCAACAATCAGCGCTCGTTCATCAACTTTGCAGCAAGACCATGTGACTTTTTATCATCTAATTGCGTGATCATTATGGCCTTTTTAACTAGGGGAATGTTAGCAATATTCTCTCCAACCTTCTCTTTTGGACTTTCTCTCTTTTCATTATGACATGTGTCACTTTCCATACACTTAAAATAATGACATTAATACATCAAACAAACCACCTTTTGTTTTCCAAGTTTACTCTTATTAAATGTATTGTCCTTCAATTTATCCAATTTTTTCTACAACTCTCTTAACATATGTAAAAAATTAAAAATTAAAAGATTTCTCTTCTTTAAAAAATCCACAAAAGATATATCCTTTTTTTTTATATAGACGTCCTTCTAAGGAAGCCTGTTTTAAAAGGAAGTTCAATGATTACATTTTCAAACCATTAATTCGATAAGTCTGATTATTGATTTTTTTTTTTTCTAAACCATTAATTAGGTAAGTTTTATTTGTTGGAGTCTTTCAGAAAAGAAAAGAAAAAACTAATGTTTTTTTATTATTTAATTCTTTAACAAGGTGGTAAGAAAGTTTTAACAAATTTGGATAATAAATTTAAGGAAACATTTCAATACAAAAAATAAGGGTAAATTTGGAAACAAATGTTACCTTATTTGATGCATTAATTACATTGTTTTTAGTGTAAGTAAAGTGACACATGTCATGGGAAAAAGGGAGAAGGTTGGAGAAAAGGTTATATCCTGCTAGCTTTAATTAATGCTATGTACACTATACTTTGCAACTTTCAAGTCTCAAAACGCAGCTTCTTTCTCCGCATTACATATAATATATATAGAGTTTTTCTATTTAAACCCCACACTTTTCTTTGTTCATCCCAATACTTAAATCATTAAGCTCTTAAGTTTTATTATTGTGTAAAAGGACAAAAAAGGTCATCCAACTTAATACTTAACCCTAGTACATTTATACACACACCCCACCACTTGTGGATCGTCAATTGAGGTATATAATGTAAGATTATTTTTTGGTTTGGGACTCCTCCCAAAATTATTGAGGATGCTATGATCAAAGACTTTTATTCGGTTGTGATCGTGTGAGCTATAGGTAAATATTGCTCGAGGGCAGTAGTTCTCCAAGTCTTGGTCACAACACTAATAATTTCATACCTGGAAAATCAATTGAAAATGTTCAACACATACATGAATGATTTCACAGGAATAATAAAATGGTTATTTCTGTTAGGTGCTGCAAAACGCACAGAGATACAACAACCAATTCCCACACATGAATGCAATTTTTGATAAGATATTTGATCATATGCCGAGGTAAACAAAATCAAAACCATTTTGAAATGCAAATATTAAAAAAAAACACTAATATGCATGTTAAGTTTTTGTAAGTTTTTTAATTTTTAATTTTTTTGTTGAGTGTGTATTTAGGGATAATTTGGAAAGATAGTGGGATTTTCTTAGAAATTGTGAAAATTTGAATTAGAAGTTGGGGTGAACATATATATGGGGCCGGATTGGTGACACCATATTTTGGACACAAGTTTTGACACAAATTTTGAACCATTAGATTTAAGCACTATTAATGGCTCAGATTAAATCTCACAACTAATTTATTATTATCTCTAAAATAATACATTATTCAAATTATTATTATTTTGATATAATAATTATGAATTGTACAGTACCCCAAATTCTACATCTTCCTTCCTCCATGCCCAGCGTTGGTAATCTCCTCCATAGCTTCGATGTTCCAAAAATCTTCATTTGCCTACTGCTAGTTATATGCAATTGATACTATCTATTTTGACATGGTTCATACCCAGATTGAAAAAAAGAAATGCATATGAAGTTTGAGAAAATACCCAGGGAACATGGGATTGTGAGGATAAAAAAACACATAAACTTTCTCTCCACTCAGAATCAGAACGAATTTGGGGGACTTCCGTGGGATGGCAGGGTAATCATGCTCTTAGTTTCTTAAAATTTCATTGGGGATAATCACAATGAATCTCAATCAATTTCTTTTCCCCCTTTATCAGTAATCTCAATTTTATTTCAATATGTAATAAGTTAGCAACTAATTAATTGAGAGAAGCAGCAACCATGGATCCTTTCTTTTTATTTTGGTTAACTGGAAATTCTCCATGTATATTAAAATCTAGAAATTTAGTCATATACCCTATGCTTGATCCTTTTTTGTTTTTCTCAGCAAGGGGAAATAGAAGTTTTAATTTAGCAGCACCGGGAAAAAAAAAACACATAGATCAACCTTCCTCCTCCTTATGTCAATCTTCCTTACTGGGTATTTGATTTACCATATGGGTTAGGTTCGTTGTTTCTTGTTATTGAGGAAAATGATGTGTGGACTTTGATGTTATTTCAAAGGCAAAAAGAAGATTGAAGACAGAAAAAAATGGAAAGTCATTAAAGAAGAAGAAGATGTCGTGAGAGAGAATGTTGATGCTTTTAGAAAGACGTAAAAACATAAATGAGGAGAGAGAAAGTTGAATAGCAAAGTTAATTAAATTAAATTTTAATTAAAGAATTAGTTTGTTTAATCTCAGCCGTTTATTTATTGTAGTCTAATCTAATGGTTCAAAATTTGTTTAATCTCAGCCATTTATTGTAGCCACTCCCTATATATATTCTGTCTGAGCAACACAAAATAGCTAGTATATGGCAAATTCCAGGAAGGAGCAAAAGTCTATATATAAGTCTTTGATCGAAAAAAAAGAAAGTCTATGTATAAGTCATTGTGTTCAGACCAAAACAAAAGGTCATTGTGTAATACGACCCAAAAAAGAGTCATTGTGTAATTTGTCATGATCTGGGTCGTTCCTTGCTGAGATTCATGGGACCCATGCATTAGCTTTCTCCACATTTACGTATATTATATATATATTCCTTCCTGGGATTCATGGGTCAATGTGTCACAATCGTCATGATCTGGGGTTATGATCTGGGCCGTTCCTTGCTGGGATTCCTTGCTGGGATTCATGGGTCAATGTGTCACAATCGTCATGATCTGGGGTTATGATCTGGGCCGTTCCTTGCTGGGATTCCTTGCTGGGATTCATGGGTCAATGTGTCACAATCGTCATGATCTGGGGTTATGATCTGGGCCGTTCCTTGCTGGGATTCATGGGTCCCATTATTTCTCCACATTACATATATATATATATATATATATATTCTGTCTGAGCAACACCAAAATAGCTATACTAGTCCTTTTTACATTGGGATGAATAATATCATGAATCCTCACAGCTCTAATTTCGTCATCAGGCAGCACTTCATCAACAATCAGCACTTCTTCATCAACTTTGCAGCAAGACCACCAACATTGCTTGAAGCTTCAACGACATCTAAGCGTCACCATGGCAAAAACAACACAATTCTTGCCTTCACCATTCCGACGATCCTGACGTTGGTGCAGATGCGGTATGCACAAGAAGATCTGTTCCAAACGCACCGGATCATCATGATGGTTGTTCTGTCCAGCATCCTCGGATATTGCTTGTCCTTCAGCTTATTAGGGCTACTGCTACTGCTTATGAAGCTTAGTGTTATTAGTGATGAACATGATCAGAGTCATGCATACATATATAAATGGTGCCACGTCACCATGATGCTGTTTGGTTCAATCTCAGTTGCTTCACTCTTGTGGCTTCTGCTTTTTCCACACTCCTCTTCCTGCCGCCTTGTGATCTATCTAATCTTATGCTTGTTGCTTTTGCTGGTAGTGCTGCTGGGCTTGGCCTCCAAACTCGTGACGGCTGTCGCTAAAATCCTTTCTCCGGCTGGCCGAGGACAGAACCATGTCAGGAGGGCAAGTCCACTTTTGCCCCTCAGCACAGTGAATTTGTCCCTAAGATAATAAATATGGGTCTTATTATCGTGAAGTGACCGGTGAAAAAGGAGGAAAGGCAAATAGTCAGTTTCACAAAAAGTGAGAAAACGCGCGAGCTTTCCTCCTTGCATGTTTTTTTTAAAATTTTGCCAGAAAGTTTTTTTAATAACAGTTTTCTCATTTATTCTCACTATAATTTATTTATTTTTAAAGCGTGCAACCAACTTACAATTCAAAAAGTAGATGAATATGTTGGGAAAAAAAAAGTTGATGCTTGTATATTCGAGACTGTTAGTTTCAACTTGTCCTACAAATAAAGGGCAATAGTCACCCTTTTGTCACTAACTAATTGAATGGTTGGTCATTGCTTTTGTTTAATTATTTGTGACTAATCTCTCACATTTTAATATTTTGGTGACAGTAAATTTATAGAGAATGATGAAACATTCAAAATACCAGAAAATGACCTTGGGTAATGCAAACATTAAGAATTGAAATTATTAATTAAATGAGGATAATATGGTAAATTCACACTTTTTCATATTTAAAAAAAATTAAAATTAAAAGAAAAATCAGATAATGGATCCTATTTTTATGAAACACAACTACCCATTATTTTTTTTAATTCTAAAATAAATTTAAACATTTTTAAAAAAAGCCTCTCGCAGGCACGGAAGTACGTGCAAAGAGGCTAGTAAATATAAAACTAATTATTGTGATTAACACCGAAACAATAATTTTGCATGACTAATATTTCATTAGAGCCTTGCTAATAATTGTAATCCAATAAAATATTCGGTGGATTACCCCTCAAACAAATCGAAACTTACCCCTTTTCTTTTGTAAGCTCTTCTCTCCCAAAACAACCCAGCAACCCCTTTCTCGTCTGATTTTCTTTTTAGATCCGGTAGTTTTCACCCCGATCCCTCCATTTTTTTTGGCTATCTCCTTGCTTTTGACAGAGTTTGTTATCTCCCTTGTTTATACTCTTAAGCTCAACTTAGTAATTTTGAGCCTTCGGTATCCTTAAGTCCTCGGTAGGGAGTGTAATCTGCAATATAAGAAAACGCTCGGTAAGACCTAGGGCACCGGTGTGATACCGGCCGAAGGCTCTCCGATGCTTAAGTAAGTTCGGATTTAGTAAATTAAACTGACAGATCAATAGGCTTGTATGCCGTTCGTTCTGATTACCTCTATTTTGGGATAGTTGGCCTCCTTTATAGGCCTTGGGAGATGTGCACTTTGTTTAGAATTTCGATGTGGGACTGTGGACATCGATTATGAGCATGCCACGTGTCCCAGGAGAGGGCGTTGCCCTAATGCATGGATCGGTAGGCTGGGTGTCGAAGGCAACTTTGATCAAACTCAATTTTGTCCACGTGTTTTATTCTTATTGGCTATTCATTTCGGTATAAACATTACAGAGAGATAATATCGAGTTGGTTTGGCAATGTTTGATTAAAGTTGTTCATTTTCTTCGGCGTTCTTTGTTTAAAAATGGTTTTATCTTATGTATTTGGTTTTGTGCAGACTCCAACTGGACCTGGGGATCGACCTCTTGCTGAGATCAGGCTCAATCGAGTGACCATTCATGCTAACTCGCTTGCTGGGTAACTGATCGGTTCATAATTGTATATCATTTTGTACCCTTCTAGCTTATGATTTGGTTATGTTTTTGAGTTAAACTTGTGCTTTTAATCCTTTTTGTGTTTATCTTTCAGTTCATTGAGCTTTAGGTAATAATGATGGCTTTGGATAGTAAATGATGCAATCCATGCATGTTAGGGCCTAATTTGGATGAATGGATGAAGAGCTTAAAGACAAACTCAATTTTGGCTACAGTCCCCTGCCAGCCCAGTTTCGTAGGTCATATTGCAAGCTTTGTTTCAGCAACCTACATAGCTCGGATGAGGCCACATTCTTCATGAAAGTTGTTCCAATGGGTGTATACTATAACATATCCGAAATTCAGCCTCATTGGATAATTGTGGAGTCTGTTACCTAGCAAACACAGAGCCATGCTCAGGATGGATTTTATCAGCGCGCAAAATGAGTTAGCAATTTGTTTTGGCCTTAACTTCCTCCTCCGACCTTGGATTGGCCCAAATGATATATGGCTGGAAAGAAGACATTCTGAACTTCAAGTTTGAGTGCTTAAAGTCTTAATTTGCTTAAGGGAAGCCCAATTCGTAAGCCCTTGAAGTTGCTGGTCATGCTGACCTCAGGATGAGCTATTATTTCTGGTTGGAAGCTTGGTCATGGTGACATGAAGATGAGCTAGGGCTGCTGGTGGGATTTATTAGTGAAGTGCATCAACCATTTCAGATTTTATAATGGAAGTGTTGTATGCATTAGTGAAGTGCATCAACCATTTCAGATTTTATAAAACAAGTGTTGTATGCATTAGCCATACTTAATTCAGATTTTCAGCTTCCTTAGGCCTATATATAGTGAGGTTTCCCAAGCTTGTAAACACACCCCAAGGGGGGGAGCTCTCAAACACTTCTCTAGAGCTCCCTTCCCTTCTCTCCCTCAAATTCTCTTAGTTTCTCTTTCTAGTTTTCAATTGTTATAATGAGATCTTTGTGCTGAAATTCTCCTTAAGTTTTTCCAAGTTCTACTTAATTTTCATTGTTATGTAAATTCTTTTCTTTAGTTTCAAGTTTGATTCGTTTCCAAGTTTCAATTATGATTTTTGTTCTTATTCATTATGCTTATAAGTTAATATGCTAGTTTGAATGATTGATCACCATTTAGGCTTGCATGTTAGCTATCTTGGTTTGAATTAAGAGTAGACACCATGCTTTAATTCGAATTGAACTATGAATAGGAAGAGTATGTATGGACATTCGACAACAGGGATTAGATACATGCTTGGTTGTTTAAATTGTTCTTCTATGCTTAATGGGTTCCTAATGCTTAATTTTAGGTTAGACAACAAATGATCAAATTAGGGAATTAGGAACACAAGGTTATGACCACACACCATGGCTTAATCATACTTTAGCTAGAATCAATCCATTAATCTAAATTGAACTTGGGAACTTATCTGCTTGAGTTAGTTATTTTCTTTCTTTCTTGTTGTATTTATTTCCTTTTGTTTTCATTTATGTTTTGTGTAGGGAAATGAATTGGATCATTCAATCACCAATCCTCGTGGGATCGACCTCGCACTTACATATGCTAAACTACCAACGGCTCGTGCACTTGCGAGTATCACAAGTTGAGGATGCAACTGAATCCATTTTGGTGCAGCTGTATCTACACAACAAGTTTTTGGCGCCGTTGCCGGGGATCGGTAACATTGTTTGATTCTATTTGGCTTTCCTACTTTTTTTTTTTTTTTTTCTTAACTGAACAATTTCAAGTTTTAAAGTTAATGACGTTAATGGACAAGTTGTGTTTGTAGTCCAACAGAAAAGGACAATTGCCCAACAAGCAAGAGAACTGGGTTTAAGTCCCAGCTTACACAACCCATTGGTGCTTGTTGCTTTGAAGCATGGAATTGGATGTGTGTTGATTTTCCTTTTCATTTTAGTTTTTATTTCCTAATCCTTTTAATTCCATTTCAAGTTTGTGTGTTTGTTTTAGCAATTTATGATAGCTTAATAAAAATGGAGAGAGATGGCAACCTCAATCATAAGAATGGGAAGTGTGGAGCAATGGGAGAAGTCGCGACCTCCAAGTGCATCACATTCGACCTAATCGCTTCAAGGGGGAGCATTTCAATCCTTTCTCTTCTTTGAATTATGTTTCTTTCCGTCATTGTTTTTACCTTTTGGTCCGCGTTGAGTTCTTTGTTTTTCTGTGCTGAATCCAACCATATAAAGAACGTAAAATTTGGACTTACGGTTGGAAAGTTATAGCCTAAAAACTGAACAGAGGTCGAAGCTGAAAAACATAGAAACGAATCTGTCGAAATGGTGATAAACGGGTGATAGAAAGTGCTGTTTGTGTTTTTCTTTGGTTTATTGGTTTGTTTCTTTTAGTACAACAATTTATGTTGTTTGTTTGTTTGAATTTGTTTAGAGTACTTAGTTCATTTTCGTTTATGGTTTGTTGTTCCATTTTATCTTAATTTGTTTTTGTTTCTTATCTTAAATCAAAAAAAAAGATTTTTCATATGAGCCGACTTATGGTAACCCCAGTGAGCACTTCCATTAATACAGTGTCTAGGAGTTCTTTAGGCGACACCTTCGGTGTTTAAGAAGTTTGGGTTTTAAGCGGGACCATTGTGACCCCTCCAACCTTCCCGGATCCCCTGGCTGTGTTTTCTGAGGCCCTTAACTGGTCATCCGTGAGTTGCTTGTATATTCGTGTGTTTTTAAATTAAGTTTTCTTTATTTTCTTTGTTTTCTTTTCTGTTGAGTCTTTGTTTTTGTTTTGTTTCTGTTTTTGTTTTGTTATGTTAGTTTATTTATTTATTTATGTGGTATGGTTAGTTAGTTTATTTCTGAGTGTTAAAACTTTTTTTTATTTTATTTCAAACATTGCATAAAAAAAAACAAAAAAACAAAAAACAATAAACAATAAAAATAAAAACAATAAAAATAAAAAAACAACATCTTCATCATCTTCTTCATCTTCTTCATCTCCATCATCATCATGGCTTGCCTCTATTTTCTCGCACTTGTAGAATCTGCAGCAGCTCCACATGGTCCTCATTTTTTCTCTGCAGTGCTTCCACGTGCTGATTGGCACAGTAGAGCCGCTTCTGCAAGTCCGCCACCATAGCCTTCAAGGAAGCTATTTCCTCGCTCATCGCGGCACACTCCCTTGTCCTCGCCAGTAATCGCATGCCCAAATTGGTAGCGGAGACCGCGTGGAGCACAGTCAAATTGTGGGACTCCTCTACCGCTGCCTTATCAGACCTCTGTGCCACATGCAGATGATCTGTCGGAGTGAGCTTGCTGCTAATCATGCCTCCTAGCCGCACTGCTCTGTTCGACAGTGCCTCAGAAAAGTTCGGTATTGCCTCAGCAAAGTTTGAGGCCGTGCCGTGATGATATGTAGAGTTTGGAAAGACAGTGTTTGGAGGAGCCCTTGTCTGGGCATTCGGTGGTGCAAGTGAGAGCTCAAGGTTGAGATCATCAAGGTGAGTGCATGAGGATGCCATTTGTTTTGCTTCTGAATTTTTTGATGTTTTTCCTTGAGTTTGCAGGAAGAAATGCTGGGTATCATCCGCTTGCAGAGGTGTGGTTTAAATAGACATATGCTGATGAGAGAGAGCCAACACCATTTCAGATTTCCCGGGCATGCTCGACCTAATCGCTTCAAGGGGGAGCACCTTTACTTTACTTTTCTTTTTTTTTCCTCCGTGTTTTCTGGTGTTTAATGTTTTTGCCCGTTACTTTCATTTTCTAGAGCTTTGTGTTTTTGCTTTTCCCTTTCGGCTATCATCTTTAGTTTATTTTAGTTAGGGAAATGTGTTTTCTTTTCCGTTTGTCGTCTTTATTTTATTTTAGTTGGGAAGTGTGTTTTCTTTTTCTTTTTCTTTCTGCAACCTTACTCTTTTATTTCCGAAACAAAATAACGAAAATACAAAAACAACAAAATAAAATAAAAACAACAATAATGCAGTAGGAAATCATTTCTTCTCGGTGCTTGGTGTCTCGACCATTGGAGCTTTGAGTTTGGCCCTCTGGCTGTCCTCTTCCGGGGCTTCACGCACAGCTTCTTGGGGCTCATCACTTGAGCTCCCAAAGATCGCAATCTTAGCTTGAGCGTAACTACTCTCGCGATCTGCTTGTTTGCGTTTACCCGGTCGGTCTAGGTCTTCCAGCTGTTTTCGCATGTCGCGAGAGTACAACTCTACCATCTTTGATAGGTTTCTATTCTCGTCCCGCAATACTTCTAGCTGGTGTCGATTCACCTCCACTATCCTTGACCTCTCCCTTTTCAAGCTTTTTATAGCAGTCTGACACTCCTCAACCATACTTCGCTCCGCCGCCAACTGACCTTTCAGCACCTCTACCTCATGGGACTTCGCAAGTAGGCGATGACCCAAACTTGCGACTGTTGCTGTACTCTGCACGCTCAGTGCCAGGGCATCGCTCACGACCCGGTTGTCATCCCTTGTCCCCAGAACACGTATATCTTTAGGAGTCACTAAATTTCTAGCCACTCCAATGGCAACATCGTTGTCCAGGAGTATTGAGTCAGTTACTGTCACAGGCCCCCGTGCGGAAGCAAAGTAGGGCATCCATACTGGTGCCGCTGCTTGGCCTCGTGTCTGAGTCGGTGGAGCTAGGTTGAGATCCAACGAAAATGGGTAGTTAGAGGCCATTTGATTTCTCACTCTCTTTTCTTCTTTCTTTCTTTTCTCTTTTGTGTGTTTCTGAGTTTGTGTTTTTTTTACCCTTTCTTTTTACCTTTTATAGACTTAGTCTGCTAAACCCTAGCCGCTGCGGTTCTGAGTTCTGTGCGGCCCTTACGGCTTATCTCTATATGTCGCCGCACCCGTTTCCCAACCCCCCTTAATTGCATTTTCACCTTTCACCACCTTCTAGTGAAAAAGTCGTCCCGCTTCACCCAAGAAGCCAATAATTCTGGCTTGGGGGATGTGACAGCTGCTTCTGCGCAGCGACACGTCCCTCACCCCTTTCACCCGTGAATTCCCAGGAACCAAGGCATCAGGGACCACACACTTTCTTTTCAGAAATCCCGCCTTTGCGCTCCCAATTCAAGTTTCATTTTATTTAAAAATAATAATAATAATAATAATAACAAACGTGTGGGCTTCAGATTTCATTGTGGGTTAGGTTTTCACCGTTGTTAGGTTTCAAGGTGGGTTAACTTTCTTTTGGGTTGGGCTTTCAATTGTTTGGGTTTTGGTTTGCGTAAGACTGTCTGTTTAGGGCTTACTGTTTTGTCTGTTTAGGGCTTTCTGTTTCGAGTGTTTTACTGTTTCATTTTTTTTTATTTTTTTTTTTTTTTTGGTTATTTGTTTGTTTGTTTTGTAATTTTTTTTTTTTTGTAATTATTTTATTTTATTTATTTATTTATTTATTTTTTTTTTTTTTTGTGGTTTATATTTACTTTAGTACCTTTCATTTCTTGTTATGACATTGCTTGTTCCTAATTTTTAAACATTGAGGACAATGTTCATTTCTAGGTTTGGGGGTATTGGAGTTTAGCATGTAAAATTGGTTTTTCCTTAATTTAATTTTAATTTTTTTTTATTTGCTTGTTTTTATTTTTTTATTTTAAGTCTTGCTTTTATTTTGATTTTGATTTTGATTTTGAGTCACTTTCCGAACACATTTGATGAGATTGTGATAAATGTTGCATGACTTAAATAAAAAATTGAATTTTATTTATTATTTATTTTTTTCCTTGTAAATTTTTATTGTAAAAAATAATAATTAATTAATTAATTAATTTGGCATCGTTCTAGCATGACATGTTCGAAACCTTCTTTGCACTTGCCATTTGTTTCATAATTTTCCAATTGAAGGATTTGCATGATCTAAAGAATTGTATGAATCATAAATTAGACTTATTTAACCAACTATATAAAGTGAGCTTTTGAGCCTTGTGCTTCATTTCATGAGTGTTATACACATACTCTTATTTTCTTGTCATCAAAGTTGTTGTTTGATCTCATTATTCATTGATTTGGTTGAACACTTAAAAGTCATTCATTCTTATGCAATTTGATTTTATGACATTTAAAGAAATGATATTAAGGCCTTCTTTGGATCGTTTGTGCCTTTCAAGCTAACCTTATGCATGCTTAAGCATGATTTTCCATTGTTAACCATTTTGAGCCTACATGTAAACCTTTTCTTTCATTTTACCAATTATATTTCCTCGCCTTAGCCCGAAAAACAAATATTTACCTTTCTAAGGAACTCATGAGCTCTAATTCGGATGTGTTTTTCATGCTAAGTTTGGGAAGGGATATTACATAGAAGAAAAAAAGAAAAAAAAGAAAATCACACAATTGGTGAAAGAAAAGAAAAGAAAAAAGTTATGATTAAATGGTGGTTGAATGAAATTTCATTTTTGGGTTTCATTTTTGGGCCTTCTAAATAAATTGGTGTTTGTTCAATTCAAGGAAAGGAGTATGAATAATTGTAAATGAAGGTATAAGGAGTTTTGATCGTGTAAAAGAAAAAATCTAATCGTGATGATTCGAAGTCTTGTAAACAATTGTTTTATGCTCTTATATTTTGAGTTTCTTGGACTTTGTTTTATCCATACCCTTCATTTCTTACTCACCTTACACCCTTGGCCCCATTACAACCTATGCTAAAGACCTAAATTGATCTTAAATGTCATGTGGTTGAATTGCATGCATTTTATTACTTTTAAGTGTTTGGCATCCTTCTTGAGATCATATTAATGCAAGTTCTTCATCTTCCTATTTTGAGTTAACTCCTTTATGGTTTAACTCTAATCCCATGTCTATAACTGAGTGTTGCATTGTAGCCCTCTTCTGAGTGATTCATTTGTGAGAGGACAACTTTGGTGAGATTTGAAGTTGCATTTGTGCTTGGTATGATTTTTGAAATTGTGTGGAAACTAAGATTGGGGAATTTGTTGCATTTGGCTATCACACTACTACACTTTGAGCATATTATGTTTTGAACTTTGCCGCTTTGTGAATAATGTCTAAAATTGAGCTTTTATTGTCAAAACGTTTAAGTCATGTGCATGAGTCATTTCTCTTCACAAAATGTTCGGAAAGATTGTTTTGAGTTTTTATTTTGATTTTGATTTTTTTTGTTTTTTGTGTTTTGTGTTTTGTTTTTATTTTTATGTTTGTTTTTGGTTTTGGTTTTGCTTAAGAACTAACAAATCTAATAAGTTTTCTAACCATTTTGTTTTGTAGAGTTAGAAAAACGTTTGTGGGTATCGTAACTGTTAAACCCTCAGGAGACACAACTCCTCCTACTAGGGATGCCTAGAGGTTTAAAGGCTTGTTGCATTCGCTCAATGCAATCGAGTTACCTACGAAAGTGGTCTAGTTAACTTCTTGTTTTGTTTTTAACTTTGTTTTGTGTTGTTTTGCTCGAGGACTAGCAAAATCTAGGTTTGGGGGTATTTGATCGGTTCATAATTGTATATCATTTTGTACCCTTCTAGCTTATGATTTGGTTATGTTTTTGAGTTAAACTTGTGCTTTTAATCCTTTTTGTGTTTATCTTTCAGTTCATTGAGCTTTAGGTAATAATGATGGCTTTGGATAGTAAATGATGCAATCCATGCATGTTAGGGCCTAATTTGGATGAATGGATGAAGAGCTTAAAGACAAACTCAATTTTGGCTACAGTCCCCTGCCAGCCCAGTTTCGTAGGTCATATTGCAAGCTTTGTTTCAGCAACCTACATAGCTCGGATGAGGCCACATTCTTCATGAAAGTTGTTCCAATGGGTGTATACTATAACATATCCGAAATTCAGCCCCATTGGATAATTGTGGAGTCTGTTACCTAGCAAACACAGAGCCATGCTCAGGATGGATTTTATCAGCGCGCAAAATGAGTTAGCAATTTGTTTTGGCCTTAACTTCCTCCTCCGACCTTGGATTGGCCCAAATGATATATGGCTGGAAAGAAGACATTCTGAACTTCAAGTTTGAGTGCTTAAAGTCTTAATTTGCTTAAGGGAAGCCCAATTCGTAAGCCCTTGAAGTTGCTGGTCATGCTGACCTCAGGATGAGCTATTATTTCTGGTTGGAAGCTTGGTCATGGTGACATGAAGATGAGCTAGGGCTGCTGGTGGGATTTATTAGTGAAGTGCATCAACCATTTCAGATTTTATAATGGAAGTGTTGTATGCATTAGTGAAGTGCATCAACCATTTCAGATTTTATAAAACAAGTGTTGTATGCATTAGCCATACTTAATTCAGATTTTCAGCTTCCTTAGGCCTATATATAGTGAGGTTTCCCAAGCTTGTAAACACACCCCAAGGGGGGGAGCTCTCAAACACTTCTCTAGAGCTCCCTTCCCTTCTCTCCCTCAAATTCTCTTAGTTTCTCTTTCTAGTTTTCAATTGTTATAATGAGATCTTTGTGCTGAAATTCTCCTTAAGTTTTTCCAAGTTCTACTTAATTTTCATTGTTATGTAAATTCTTTTCTTTAGTTTCAAGTTTGATTCGTTTCCAAGTTTCAATTATGATTTTTGTTCTTATTCATTATGCTTATAAGTTAATATGCTAGTTTGAATGATTGATCACCATTTAGGCTTGCATGTTAGCTATCTTGGTTTGAATTAAGAGTAGACACCATGCTTTAATTCGAATTGAACTATGAATAGGAAGAGTATGTATGGACATTCGACAACAGGGATTAGATACATGCTTGGTTGTTTAAATTGTTCTTCTATGCTTAATGGGTTCCTAATGCTTAATTTTAGGTTAGACAACAAATGATCAAATTAGGGAATTAGGAACACAAGGTTATGACCACACACCATGGCTTAATCATACTTTAGCTAGAATCAATCCATTAATCTAAATTGAACTTGGGAACTTATCTGCTTGAGTTAGTTATTTTCTTTCTTTCTTGTTGTATTTATTTCCTTTTGTTTTCATTTATGTTTTGTGTAGGGAAATGAATTGGATCATTCAATCACCAATCCTCGTGGGATCGACCTCGCACTTACATATGCTAAACTACCAACGGCTCGTGCACTTGCGAGTATCACAAGTTGAGGATGCAACTGAATCCATTTTGGTGCAGCTGTATCTACACAACAGTAACCTGGAATGTTTGACTAGTGGCCATTACCTTTTTTGGAGGTCTTGTATTCAGGATTGTACACTAGCAATGAGTTGCAGTATGCGTTTGGTGAGTGCTGTTATCACCGCAGAATATGTATAGGCCAGTCTGGTCACTTTGTAATGTGACTTTTGGATCTGGAATGTTAGATATATTGTTCTGGAGGGATGGTATTTGATGTTATGATAATATCACCAAAATTAACAAAACTTGTATTTCCTATGCGTGTTTGTTTCTTTTTGGCCTGAGCTTTTGGGTTTCTATACCTTTCCGGCTCATCATGAGCATAATTTTTTATATGGGTTGCAAATATGTGAACAAGTTCTTGGTTCATGTTTTATCGTTTCAAAATATTAAGCCTCGTTCGTTTATGTTTTAGAGGCTTATTTTCATTTTCAAAAAACAAAAACAAAGCAAAAACGTGTTTGGTAGGCAAAAACAGAAAACATTGAAAATGTTTTCATAAAATGAAACGAACTTCACGTTTACTTCTACAAAACAAAAAAAAGTTGTTTTTGTTCTCCTAGAAAACAAACGCTCAAAACACTCTCTCGCTCAATCTTCTCTCCCAATCAGACCAAAAACCAAAATTCTTCTCTCCTCACTCACCCTTCTCTTCTCTCCCCCTTTCTTGACCACTCTTCTCTCTGGCTTGGCTCACTCCTCTCTACCAACAGGAACAACACCCATCTTCTCTGACCCAAAATAACACAAATCTGCAAACTAAGAAAAAAAATATAGAGGAAGAAAGAAAAGAAAAGAAAAACAGAGACAAGAAGAAGAACCACCATATACCCAGCTCAACCACCATCATCACCCAATCAAACCACCACAACCATTAATTAGTGGAACCTAGAGAGAGAGAGAGAGAGAGAGAGAGATGGGTGGGTGTATGAGATTCATGCCATGGAAGGAAGGAGGAGTGGGTGCGGCCTGGGAAGGAAAGGAAGAAGAAATGAGGAAGAAAGAAGAAAAGGCGAAGAAAAAGAGACAGTCGTGCGAAGGAAAAGAAGAAGAAAAGAGGAGGAAAGAGAGAAAAGGAGAAAAAGAAGAAAAAAATAAAAGAAAAAAGAAAGGAGATAAAATAGTTTTTTAGCTTTAATTTTTTTCATTGTTTATAATAATAATTTTAGCCTCTAAAAATATCAGAATTATAAAAAATACACCTGAAAAACAATTGTACTACCAGACATATTTTCATTGTTTTTGTTTTCTGAAGATGTTTTCTAATTAATCTACTAGACGCATTTTCATTTCCTGAAAATGCAAATTTGTTTTCTTGTTTTCATTCTCTGAAAACACTCTCTGAAAACGTTACCAGACGGGCCCTTATTTGCGTTAAGTGCTGATATTTCGACCCATTGATCTTATTTTCTCACTCATTTTCAATTACAAGCATTAGGGTTCGTTTGGGAGTGATTCTGAATAGGTCAGAATCACTTTTGGGAAGAAGCTCCCACGTGCTTCTTCATATAATCATTTTAAGTGTTTTTAAGTGATTATGGGGAGAAACAAACACGCACAGAAAATCACTTAAAGTTATTATATGGAGAAGTGATTCTCCATATAAGTGTTCTTTTGGCCTATCTAGAATCACTCCCAAATGATTTAAAATTACATTAAAAAACATCTTACTTATCTTGAAAAAACATACACTTAGACCTAATTTCGGAAGAAAGAAACGAAAAGAAAAGATAACAAGGAACGAAATTAGTATCAGGTAATAGATTCTACAATGAGAATCGCAATCAAGGTTTTCTTATCACTTTCGTACCTTCATTATTATGGTCTTGAGATCGTATGATCTTATAACTTTTGTATCTTCGTTATTATGATCTTATCGAAAAGACTAAAATACCCAACACATGATCTTTTTGGCGTTTAATATTACTTCGACATGTATGCTGCTGACATGGTGCATTATAGTACGGCTTCTCCAACAATTTTCCCAAACCTAACGTCCCTCACTCCCCCACCACCACCACAGTGAGAAATTGAGCATTGACAATCATAAGAAGACCCAAATCCCAACTGCCAACTCACTGTCCAGTCAGTGTCCAACCAGTGTCACCTTCTTCCCCAAATTGTTGATAATTAGGGTTTCAAAAAAGACCTCTGCTAATCGTTTTCCTTCTCCGCCCTTCAATGTCTGCCGTAGGCGAAAGCGACGTGCCCTCAAATCCCACTCCAACAAAACCCAATGGCGCTGTGAGCACTACACCTCCACAAGCCACCCAATGCACCAGGCAGTTCATGACCTCCGTGGCGTCCAAGATCGCCTCCCAGCCTCTCCAGAATTACGATCCTGGAGTCTGGGGCGTCCTCACCGCCATTTCCGACCAGGCCCGTAAACGCAGCCAGGTAACCACCTCGTAAATTACTTCCTTCTCTTTCTCTGTTGAATTCATGTGCTGTATTTACTGACTGCAACGAACGTGGGTTTTGTTATTTTTGTTGAAACTGTTCTGTACTGGGGCTCAAAATCCGACTTTTGTACAATTTTTCTAAGTTTTATGTATTGCTGATCAAATAATTTACGTTCTTGAGGCTGTATTGTTACTTTGTTTTATGTTGTTTTGATGCATTCGTTTAGACTAATTTTTAAAAGCATTAATAAAATTTGCGAACCAGGGTATAAATATCCTTTTGACTACTGATGAGCATTACATTGGCCGAACCGTGGCTGATGTGCGTTTCCAGATCGAATCCACTGCGGTTAGTGCAAGACATTGCAAGATATACAGGAAGAGCGTTGCTAATGAAGATACGAAGCATCCATCGGTATTCTTGAAAGATACGAGGTTGTGTACTGTTCTTCTTACCGATTTTTCAGCTTCTTATTCAAATTATCACATATTTTGATTGAATTGAGACTTTTGCAGCACAAATGGGACATATCTCAACTGGAAGAAGTTGACAAAAGGTGGCCCTGAAGCTGAAGTACGTCATGGAGATATTATATCACCTTCTGCTCCTCCTCAGCATGGTAATACTACTGTGCCAACTAACCATCTTGTACTCCAAGCAAGTATTAATAATCGAGATGCTGAGATTAAGTAGGCTTCTTAAAGTATAATTTGGGGGGTGTTAATTCTAAGGGTTTGTGTTGAGATTTCTTTTTTATTTGATAGTTTGTGATAAGCCATAGTCTCGTTGACAGAAAGTTATTGACCTTTTTTATCTGTCATATAATTACAGATGTTGCATTTGCATTCGTATACAGAGAAGTTTTAGTGTCCAATACCAGTACAGATGGTGCATTTGCAAAAAGAAAAGCAGGTATATTCATGACAATGTTAGTATGGTAGTTGTTAATCCACTTTATATAGTTTTCTTCGTATGTGCTCATGCCGCTCTCATATTGGAGTCAACTTTAGATGCTGAGTACATGTGGTGTTCCTACAATTGTTAAAAATCAGAACTGGGCTAAACCGCATCTTTCTTGTGGTTGTGGCAACCATGAAAGCATTCAAGTCTTTTGGGGGACACTGCTTATTGAGAAGTGCCACTGTAGTACATAACTATTTTACTCAGGTCATAATAGATTCGTAGAGATTTGATCTTCAAAACAAATGTTCCTATGTCGATTAGAAATTGGTAGTACTTAAGCTATGTCAAATGCTACTTGTGAGGATAAAAATTTGATGCCTTTATGGCCCTTTGGCTAAGCCCTAGAGGTGATCAACTTCTGGAGAACCTGAAACTAGAAAAAATTTCTGGAGTTGGCAGTGAAATAACACTGTTGTTGGCCTGACATTTAAAGGTGTCTTGTGGGGTTTAAGGTTTCATTTCTTGAAATTTTCAAAACGAGAAAAAAATTTGAAAGAGAATTGGAGAAATAAGATGAATGAAGAAAAAGAAGAAAAGTAGAGAATGTAGGGATACTGCACCTCGTTCTATTTTCTTGTGTTTCTAGGTAGATCAAATGGTCTGCATGACTGTGGATGTGGCTCTGGCGGAGTAGTTAATATTACTTGTTCTTGTATGTGACATAGTTTTCATTATTTTTTGACGTCTTTTCTCTTTTTAGTACAGAGGATTTTGTTTCTGAGACGAAGAGACTAAAAGGTATTGGCATTGGTGCTCCAGAGGGTCCTATATCTCTTGATGATTTTCGAAGTCTTCAACGGTCGAACACGGTATCTCATTTTGATGATACTACAGTAGTGATTGCTGACGTATATCACTGTTGTTAATTGATCATGGAAAGTCAATATAATTAACTTTGAAAACTCCCATATTCAGGAATTGAGGAAGCAATTAGAAACTCAAGTTGTTACAATTGATACATTGCGCAATGAGAATCGTCTGGCTGTTGATCGTCATGAAAATGTATGCTGCTGGTGACCTGTGATCTCTCTCTCTCACAACAATCTGCTTATAGATGACAGGTGTTGTTCAATCTTGCAGGAAAAGAAAGAATTGAAAGAATCAGTTGCAAGACCTTACCTTGATCAACTCAATGAGTTGCATCACACTCTGGAGATTAAACAGAAGGATCTGCTAGAGGTCAGTAGAATATCTGCAGAAACAAAACATGCTATCGAAGACCTCAATGAAAGGCTCAGTGCTGCTATGCAGTCATGTTCTGAAGCAAATGAAATAGTGAATAGGTAAAGCACATATTATTTGGTCATGTGTTTTCTAATATAATTATTCTTCTTGATAGAGTCAACTTATAGTATTACCAATAAGAAATAACACAATATTGTTTGAATAGCTGGCCCTTTGTTTTTTCTGGCTAGGAGTTCAAGTTGCTTCTCGTTATACCTGATTTTATATCGTGCACAAATCTAGAGTTCCAAATTTTCTGATCCATGGCCTGGGAAGAACATGGACACCATTTTGTTTGGCTGTCCAACTTTTTTGAATCAGAGAGTTGTGGTGATTGGTAAAAGCATTGCAGGAACCTGGAATTAACAATACATTCAAATAAAATTTACAATGATTTTTATTTCTTTTTATCATTTTTTTTCCATTTGGAAGTGATGGAAAGCAGTGAAACAAATGGCCGGAATGACTTTTTGGTAATATTGATTTGCACATTAACTACTTGTTTATCATGCTTCATTTGAGCATGCTGATGCTAGCATGGCTTGTTTTGTCTAGAACAGTGGTGCCTTGACTGTCTCTTCCCACCTTAGTCAGAAAGCTAGAGCAAGTTTGATTTATGTTGCAAAATATTGTGATAGTCTTATTTCTTGTTTGTAGCCAGAAAGCATCTATAACTGAACTCAAGGCACAGCTGGATGAAGAGCGCAATCAGAGAAGAGAAGAACGAGAAAAGGCTGCAGCAGATCTAAAAGCAGCAGTGCAGAAAGCTCAACTAGAGGCTGAAGAGGAAATAAAACGATTTTCGGATGCTGCCACAAGACGACAGAGAGAGCAACAAGAAGTAATTAATAAGCTTCAGGTCTGGATGCTTTACAGTTCATTATTTCATAGGTGGATGCTATAATATTTTGGTGGTATTGAGGAATGATATATTGACATTTGTGGTCTCAGGAATCAGAGAGAGAAACATGTTTAATAGTAGAAACCTTGAGAACCAAATTGGTAATGTTGGCAGTACCTTTATATTTTCATGTTGTGTAACTAAATACTTCTTTTGAACCATTGGAGGTCTTTATCTTGACTCCCGTGTGCTGCAGGAAGACACTAGGCAAAAGTTGGTTATCTCTGACTATAAAGTTCGCCAGCTTGAAACCCAACTTTCTGAAGAGCAGTCAACCTCCGAAAGTCGAAAAATAGTAATATGCCCCTTCGTGCCTACTTAGATATCATTATAGTTTATCTTCATTTGCAAATAGCTGTTGAAGCTAAGTTCCTTACCACATTTTGGATGTTTGGGCAGAGAGTAGAAGAACTTGAACATGAGATGAGAGGACTGCGGAAAGAGCTTGAGAGTGAAAAGGTAGAAATGAAAGTTTTTATTTTGCCTTCTACAGTGTTGTAAATGGTATAATGTGCTAACCGTGTTGTCTTGTAGGCAGGAGCAGAAAGAAATTTATTGTATGCATATATCTAGTTACTTCTTTAGCTGACGTATTTTTTGCTGTTGGTAGCAGGCGGCTCGAGAAGAAGCATGGGCCAAAGTTTCTGCCCTTGAACTAGAGATAAATGCTGCTATGCGAGATCTTGATTTTGAGAGACGGAGACTTAAAGCTGCCAGAGAAAGAATTATGCTTAGGTAAAAGATTCCTGAAGGATTATAATGTAATTTTATTACCGCTGCGTAGTGCTTGAGTAAACTGTTTTTCTCATATCTGCAATTTTATTGACTATATTCTTTTTTATTTATTTTATGTTTTTCCGATCCCTTATTTCCCTGTTATGTCGTTGCTGAGTTCGTTAAACTCTTTCTGCCACTATGCCTTTTTTTTTTCTTTTTCTTTTTTTAATGCTGGATTTGCACCATTTCAAGGAGTCATTTACTTAAACTGTGAACATATGGTTTCTATGCAGGGAGACACAGCTAAGAGCATTTTATTCCACAACCGAGGAGATTTCTGTACTTTTTGCTAAACAGCAGGAACAGTTGAAATCAATGCAGAGGACGCTGGAAGATGAGGAAAATTATGATAACACATCAGTTGATATTGACCTCAATGTGACTGTTGGTGATATAAGTGGAACTGAAGGCAGAGGAAATGAAGCAATCAGATACCATAATAACATTACTGGTAAAGCAGGGTCAGCTACAACACTGCAGAGGTCTGACAGAAATCAAGTTGTAACTTCTAGTGATGAAGATAGTGTTACAGAGAAGCATGACTGTGATATCAGAAGCCAAGAAGGTCAACATACTGAAGAGGTAGAATTTACAAGTGCAGACCATGGGGTCAAGGGTGGCTTTGGTTCTGAGATTGATGGTGTCGGCACAGCACCAATTATGGAGGGAGATGGCATTGAGACTGAGCATGTTCCTGAAACTGAAAGCCCTGGAATCAATGGTGAGCAGAATATTGATCTGAATAAGATTGTCACTTTTGATGGGGATACAATGCAACTTGATGATGAAGCCAGTATACAAGAAAACGATGAGCAGGTTCCAATGATTTGTCAGGAGCGTCACTCTCAATCAAATAGCCCCCGTGAAATTCTAAAGGAAATGGGAGATACAGAAGGCTGTGGGGCAATCAGGACAGCAGACCTTATAGCTTCTGAAGTTATTGGTAGCTGGGCTTGCAGCACAGCCCCTTCTCTCCATGGAGATAATGAATCTCAAAGAAGTAGAGACAACAATGAGGAAGGTGCTGCTGGGCCACACGACTCCACGGACCAGGTGGCTGAGAGCCAAAGTAATCCGTCTTCTGAGGCTGCTGCCAGAAGACAGAATCGCGAACGTCAAGCACTGAGTGAAATGATTGGGATTGTTGCTCCAGACTTAAAAGAGCAGTTCGGTGGAACTGTGGATGATAGTGATGATCACAGGAGAGAAAAACAGGGTACTGCATCCGACTCAGATACTGAGAGTTGTTCGAACAATGAAGAAGATGACAGAACTGATGCTAAAGGTGGATCAATTTCGGATTCAGAGACCGAGGGTAGTGATCAGGTTGCCGAAGATAAAAAATTGGGTGATGCAATGGATGAAGATGAACAAGATACTGAAGATTCTCTTGGATAATAGGCGTGTAAGGAATGCACCAACTACTCTAATACTTGTCTGGTTTGGACACGAGTGGACCTGTAAATACGCAAGACATGTCTGGATTTCATGTCTCCGTGCAGTTAACAGTTATGGTGTATATATTTAGCTTTTTCTATACCCTTTTCACCAAGGAATTAAATTTTTTGTTTCTTGCTTTTGACTGGCGAGGGCAGGCAATGATCAAATGCCATGGGGTGATGATCTAGGATGTTGAACCTAGGTAGTAACTTGGCATGCCTAAATTTGCCACCTCAAAAATGGGATCTGAGTAAGGTATGGTTTTTTGAAATTTTTGAAGAGTAGATTTGTCTTAGTATTAATTTTTTGAGTACATGTTGCTCCACTCTCCCCTCCCCTCCCTGTCATTCTTATAATTGGGACTTGATGTTCATTGAGGCTTAAAAGTCCCCTTCCCCATCTACGGTCGTAAGTTTGAGCACTGGAGACATTCTATCTTTGCAAATGCGTCTGCCCTGTTGAAAATGTGCATTGGAGACTCGATCAGACTGAGAAAACATGTAACATGTGTTAACCCTTTTGCACATGAAAGATACACCCATTACGTGTAAGTTTTTCTCCAAGAGGAGAAGAGTTCATGGCCTAAGAATCCTTTTTCTCCAAAGCAAACGCATACCATGTCATTAAGAAAGTCAAATTTTAGTTGTGGATTATGATCTCAAAGTAATGAGCACTTTTGGCCTAGAAGTCAGAAGCAGTGAGTTTTGTCAACGAAGTGGATAATTTAGGAAGTCAAAATTGTCAAGGCAGCAATCAATGTACTTAATTCGCTCCAACACTTGAACGCTCTTCCTTCTTGGCTTTGGAAAAGAAAGCATCATGTAGGTTTAAATAAATAAATAAATAGAAAGCAAGTGTAAATCTTTATCCAGACACCAACTTGTCTGTGTAGTGGCATCTTTCTTATGAACTGAGATAAATTGTAATGAGAAAGTCCATGTTTAGAAGCCCTTCCAAATACGTAACTCTTAAATAATAATAATAAATAAATAAATAAAAAACAAAAATTATTATGATGAGGATGCGTGCCAATCTTAAGGGCAATCGATGGCAGTAGGCAAATTGAGTGGCAGGTGGATGGATAATTGGTGTTGGTGATGGTGATGTGGACCACCATTGGTTGATGGTGAGAGGTGCATGAGCAGTCATAATAAGCAAAAAGTTCATATGAAATTACATTACACTGAATTAAAATTACTACAAGTTAGAAAGAAAGCACAAATTCGATTAGAAAAATTGTTTCTTCTAACTTTGTTTTTCTTTCACTCTTTGATCACATAAAGGATATTGGAAGGCCCATAGAGGATCCACTTCTTGTGAATGATAGAATTGAGAAAAAGGGAAATATAAATTTGAGAAGAGAGTTGGGTTTGTAGTATCCTCCATAAGAATTTCTAGGTACCCCTTTTCTGTTGCGACCTTTGTTAGTTGCTAAGTGCCCTAAACTATTCTCAGTAGTGGAGCCATGTGCAGCAAAAGTATATATTTATTGAAGGTGATGAATTGAAATACGAAAATTGTAGGGGAGCATTAATATTTGTTATTGTGTGTCAAAGTTTGGAAATGAGAAGGGAGTGCGTTATTAGGGTTCGAATATGAAATCATATGCAGGTAAATGCCCATATTATTGAGCTATGAGCCCGTCGGCTTATCACACACACTTTAAATGTATACATCATGCTCTTCACCCAAAAACAGTTGTATAGAAAACAAGAAAAGATTCGAAAGTTGTAAGCAAAAAACCAAAGTGAAAGCAATGAGATCATTTTTGAAAATGGTAGGAGCTTCATTTGTTTGTTGACTTCCTTCATCTCACCCTCATGGGTAGTATATTAGTACTGAGGAGATAGTATCACAAGAAATGAGTGAAGCCTGCTCTGGTCGTAGCCCTAATTATCAAACAGCCAAACATCCATCCCATGTCCAAAAGGGCATGATGAGGGACTATAGTCCAGTTCTATGCCCACTCTAATACATGCCTATAATACCACCTACACAAAGTATATCATCATATAGCACACCATCTTTTTTTCTGGTCGGCGGTTTTCTTTTAGGTGTTTTAGGGTAACGTTCTACTGCTAGACTTATATTATCAAATAAATGTTTATATTGACACACATATTATGAATATGAACCACACATTTTGACAAAAGCAATAGTCAACGATATCTTATGTTGCGAGTTAGCGTGACATGAAGAATATGTAATGGCATCATCTATCCTTCTTAGTATTTTTGTGAAAAGAAAAGAAAAGCGTTTCATTTTATCCACGGAACCTATTTAGCTCCTTGTAGGTAGCAAATCATAAGGCTTATGACAAAAAATGTGAAAATTTGGTCCCCAATTGTATTATGGGGCTGGCAAGTTAAGTGTCCAGCCAGCTAGAGTTAAGGGACCATGTGAAGTGGCTGAGCTGAATTTGGACAAAATACCATTGCCACTACCATCATAATGATGATATTACCATCCAATGGCAATGGGTGAGAGAGAGAGAAAGAGATGGTGGTGATGATGATGGTGAAGAAGAAGATGAAGCCAAAATGGGGTTCATTTTCCAAATAAATGAGTATGGCTTCGGCACTCAATTACACCAAGAAAAGAGACAAAAGGAGAGGACCTAACAACATTGACTACTCCCTCTTCATCCTCCATACTCAGCATCCCTTCCAATAAACTACTCATTTCCCTTGGCTTCTCTCAAGGCCCTACCCCAAAATGCCAACACGTGAATTGCACGTGACATTCCATGTGGACCTTTTTCCCTTCATAAGTTTAGACAAACTAACCTAATCAAAATAAATCATAACATAAATATTTTTTTTTATACAAACGATAATTAATCTAAATTACAGGAAGGAGGATTTGAACTCAAGTGCAAAATGAGGAGTGGGGAGCACATCTGCTCTAGCCGACTTGAATAATCATAACATATATATAAATTCATATTGGGAGTATTCTTACAACCATCTAACGAAATATTTAACACTATTTGTACTTATCTTTCAAGAAAAAGAACCGTACATCTTGTAAATTAATATGGTACCTTAGCCAACACTAATGGGGATAAAGAATGTTCTTGGTTGGTAAGCATATTTAAATTGTGCTTAGAGGAAATGATTACATCTATAAGTTTTGAGTTTACACGTTATGAATCTTGACCATATGACATATGTAAAACATTTTCTCATGTAAAAGCAAAAGAGGGTTCCAAAGGGTTTGCGTCTACTTTTCAAACACAAGCCTTGTAAAAACAGATGGCTTAAGATAAGAACTAACTAAAAGTTCAAAAACAAACACCAACTTTTTGACAATATGACCCATTTTGCCTCCATATATCTTCTCCAGCTAATTATCTGTCATAATTTCACGTGGAAATTCAGAATCAACCCCATTCATATAATCCTCACACCCAATTAGTCATTGACTTAACTAAAGTAATTGTTTATTAACTAATTAATTATTATATTTAAAAACAAAATCTCTTTAGCTTTAAGAAATATGCATCCAAATGTTTTCTGAGCATTCAAACTTGATTTCTACAGTAATGATTTGGTTGATTGATTGCAGCACATGATCATGGAAATAAGTCATCTTCCACATTGAGGGCTCTGCAGAAAAGAAACCCAACCCTATTAAATGAAATGAAACTCAAAGGGGGAAAGTTCTAAAATTCAACAAAGTTGGGATATTCAGTCACTTTCCATGTGCCGCAACAAAACCCAAGTGCGACTGCCCCCTCTCAACACTCAATCCCGCCTTAGGAGTTAGGGGACTGTATATTATAGGAAATTAATCGTAACATTTTCTCGTTACCGACAAATAACAATTTGACACATACGGGAACAATTTTCCTCTTGTGTTTTTGACGCGTTCGTTAAGTTATATGTGGAAAAGATGCCAAAAGGAATAAGGGAACCCTCTAATATTTATTTATTTTCCTAGCTTCTTCTCCTCTGCAATTAATTTCATCCCCTACTGGCCTTTGTAATGATGACCCTTTGCGCCATCATTGCTATGAAAAGCCTTCTCTCTCTCTCTCTCTCTCTGTCACCAAAGGAGACAGATGCAAACACAAGACAATAGTTATGTGGCTCACCTTTTTCTCCTGGGTTCTGCCAAGACACCCCTGCTATTTAAAGTCCAAGAACTCCATTTTTCACAACCCACATTTTTGTTAGCTTTCTCTTCTCCAGGTTTACACACATTCAACTCTCTCTCTCTCTCTCTCTCTCTCTCTCAGAGAGAAAAGCAGCAACTGAATTGTAGAGGAAAACAATGTGTATGAACTCCTCAGAAATGACTCCATGCAGTCCTCAATACTCTGCTTTTCGCCTTCGAAGGCCATCAAACCAACATAACTTTCGAGTTCACCGCTTAATCAACAGGT
Organism: Prunus avium; assembly: GCF_965620075.1. NCBI lineage: Eukaryota > Viridiplantae > Streptophyta > Magnoliopsida > Rosales > Rosaceae > Prunus > Prunus avium. The sequence goes on along the minus strand of NC_142285.1, from coordinate 32,809,967 downwards.
CTTGTTCCTTCACAATCTATATATCTCTCTCCCTCCATTTATCTAATCTATCAATCTATCTCTCTACCTATCTATCTATCTATGTCTCTGTTTGTCTTCTTCGGTTTTTTACTTTTTATCTAATAGATTTGTTATATGTATGCTAACAGGAAGAGGAAAACAGCAAAAGAAGCAAAAAAAGGGGCAGAGATAGGAGGGGCAAAGGTAGAGATGGAAATCAAGAACCTGAAGCTATACATGGAGAATCAGAGCATTATAGAAGAGAACAACAAGCTGAGGAGAAAAGCACTTCTTCTTGTCCAAGAGAACCAAGCCTTGTTTTCACAGCTCCAACAGAAGAAGCTCTCTCCCAACAAATGAAACAGTACCAATATATGCATGCAGCAGCACCATGAAACTGAAACCTCATTACCCTAATGTAAACATATATTTAATTTAATGCTTTGCAATTTTCATAAAATTATTATTAGAAAAAAAGTTAACAAGGAGTAGTTCTACTAGGGGCCCCTCTTAGCCTTGATTTGTTCTTTCATCTCCTTGTTGGGGAAGTTCTAAATTCTAATGTCTCATCTTCCCCTCCACCTCACCTAGTTTGTGGGCTAATTTTGGTTAATTATGGATGATTTACCTTTTATGTGTGTCAAGTAGATTAGTATGTGCAATCCTTTTACATATTCTTCTGTAACTTCACTTTCCTTTTTTTTCTTTTTTCTTTTTTCTTATATCTCATGTTTCATACATCTTTCTCTTTGTCTCTCTCATCACGTGACGAGAGAAATATAGAGAAAGGTGTGTGAGACTAGGCATGTGGCAAAAGAAGATATTACCCAGATGTGTCCTCTCAGGGACAGTAGTTTACTGTGAGGGTGTGTACATGTAATGTAAAGGTTATTAAGAAGTCTTTCAGATTGAGATTCTGTGATGCATGTCTCTGTCTGTCTCCTCAAAACTCAGGTGACCCCCCCGATTTGTTAAGAGTCTCAGGTCCCCAAGAAAAAAAGAAAATAAATAGATAAAGAAAATCATCCCTATGTGCATAAATGTTCATATCTTAAACAATGCTTGGCAGATAACCGTCCAATTTGGAGGACAAGTATATTTCATTTAATACTTTACATAAATCTCTTCTGATATTTGAAGGGTGTGTGATTTATCATGTACCTCTATCAAGCCATGCCCAGACTTTGGAATGTTCTTAACACCCCTCACATGATCATGCTTCTAATCTTACTTCTTAGTGATGCAAAATGCTACAACCAACCACTGGCAGAAAATTGAGGTTGTATTCAAAGCTAAGTCAGAATTATGCGTAGGCAGAGGAGGCCGCTTCTCCTGAAATAAATCAAAAGGAGCAGAAAACAGAAAACTAGTTCATGTTCATTAGAACTCAGATGAGGATGAAACCGAAATCGTATGTTGCGAATCTGATCATAAACGGGTAAGTTGGTTAAGCCAAGGAAGGAAGATGTTTTGATGAACACTGAATCAAAAGCCATGTGAGGGGGCTGAGATATTGAACTGATAAAAATACAAAATAAAATAAAAAAGGGTTTGCGGATATTCAGTAGTTTTCTAAATTCAGGTGTTCACTTCGTCAAAATTGGATGATCATGAAATCAGTTAACGAACTGAACTCTCATATGAAATGGGCTGCCACATCACCTGAGCCTATGATGATAGTGGGAACCCACCCAACGAAGCCCAAGGTATGATGGGCTTTGTTTGCTTTGGTTCACATATTTTGCTAAAAGATATAGTTTATTAAATAGCTGCTACTGTTGGTACTCACCTTTGATTATCTTCACTGAGACTTGCTTTCATGAAGCAGAGGGTAAGAAAGACATTTCAAATTTCATCTACAAGCATTATTAGAGGATTGAAAGATGAGAGATTTCTCGAAGCTTCACGCTTTCCAGTCAACTAGAGTTAAAAACAACAATCATGTGTATCTCAGAGCCTCAAGATAGGGTTACTGGCATGTGAAGGACAAAGTAACAGCTTTAACTTTATATAATCACAGGTTGAGCAAGTAATGCAACTGCTCCAGCCAAGGGTAGATGTGATAAACAAGAAACAACACTTTTTGATAATCACATTCAAACACGCTGAAGTTATTGAGACACAGAACCACAAGAGAAAATAACATCCCGAAAACATCAGTATATGTAAATTAAAACAGCATTTTTGAATTCCAAAGGAAGTAACTCCGACAGCCAAAAAACAGAAGTCCTAAACACGAAAACTATCTAATACCGACTCACTAAGACGAAGTCATCGTCATTGAGAACTTTCACATCCTTTTCTCCGACAAAATTCTCCCGCCCAATTTGCTTAACCAAATTCACAAATTCTACCCTCTTGGCAAGAGGAAGAGGCACATATGGCAGCCTGAAGACCGGCCTCACAACACCAAGTTGGGCAAGTGCTGTGTTTAAGCCAATGGGGTTTGGCTCTTGGAAAAGCCACTCAACCAGAGGCATTATCTTTGCATTAAGAGAAGGGTTCTTCCCCCCAAACATCAATTCTCGCATTAAACCTGGAACCAGATTACTAGTAACAGATATAACTCCAGTAGCTCCATGATTCCACCTAGAATCATGGCACTCATCATCATTCCCACTCCAAACCACAATTCCCTTGTCGGTATACTGATCAACACGATCATTTCCAACACACTCCTTGATACCTGCGAAGTTAAAGCTCTGAGCCAACCTGTGAATCACACGTGGGGGGATATCTTGGCCAGTTCGTGACGGCACATTGTATACAATAGTGGGTCCCATTGACATGACACTATCAAGGTGTGCAACCAATCCCTCTAAGGAGGTTTTTCCATAATAAGGATTGATGTGAAGGGCAGCATGCATTCCAACAGCAAAACCCTGTTCAGTAGCATGAATTGCTTCTCTAGTAGAATTGCTTCCAGTGTTCCCTATTACCTTAATTGATCCTCCATAACAGTTGATCGTGTGGCCAATGAGCATTATGTGTTCATCCCAGCTCATCAATTGGCCTTCACCGGTTGTGCCACCAACAATCACACCTTCGGCTCCATTTTCAATCTGCATATTAACCAAAGCATCGTATGCTTCAAGGTCAAATCTGCCGTCAGGTAGATATGGGGTTTTGATGGCTGTTATCAATCTAAGTGACTTTATATCGTCCACTGATGTCCTGAAAACATAGAGCGTGCTTAGCATAAAGAACAATTTGCTCAAATGGAGCATTTACACTTCTAACGAGCTTTCACATACACATGCAGCACTTCATGTATACACAGTAGTTTTCCAAAGCACATGCTTTCTTATCAGCGACAGTACAGAAGCAACATAACAACACTAAATAACCATCTCTAATAGTGGACAAACATATACAGCTTGACACAACATTAAAATAGTCGTTCAAGATATTTCGTCTAGAATCAGGTAGTCATCTGGATTGCAGGGACCTAGAAATATGAATGAAGTTCATGTTGTTCCGGAGTCTAAAGGCATATCCCACTACTAAAGAACCGAAACATGAGATTTTACTGGAAAACCAAAAATACAGAGAAGCAATGATCTATTCTCACGTAATCTATAAATGTTCAACTGTGCACGCATTTTGATCTTCTAATCCTAAACAAGCTAAGAAAAAATGAAGCCACCAAACATCTTAGAACCAATTCAATATGAAGTTCATCACCCCACATAATTATATACATACAAATTACCTGTTTTTCACTTCAAAACTACGCATTGGAAGATGAAAATTGGGGATTACAGCTGCTCGCGGACACTTCCATTTTGCAGTCCTACTGCTTCGAATCAATACAAAAATTAAATAAATAAATAAAACAATAAAACAATGAAATTGATAAACTAATTAATCAGTTGATGAATTTTGTACTCTGTTTTTCTTTAGCATACAGATTTAATTAATTAAAGTGTAGTCTAATTTAATACCTAAAATAAAAATCTCTAATGGAGAACAAAATTAAATGACAAATATGAGTGAATTTAAAATTTTAATTAATTAAATACAAAATAAAATAATATAATATAAGAGAATGAGATAAACCTCATGTAGTTATCGGTAAGATGGTGACGCGGAAGCTGGAGAGCAGACTCTCTCAAGCACACACTACAGCTCTGGAGCGTAGCCATTACTAAGACACAGCGCGAACCCGATTGCGATTCTTAGAGGGACCCGACCCCAAACAGAGAGCGAATTCGGAAGCCTGAAGCTTGAAGGAGAAATGGAGGCAGTGGCAGAGTTGAAGTTTCAGTGAATGCTGGTGGCGTTAGTGGAAATGGAAATAGTCATGAGAATCGTGGTGGAAGGAGTTCGGGGGAGAGAAATGCAGAGATTGACGGAGCTCCGATTGGATTGGTGGGCCATGTAATCCGGGTACGGGTCAATAAGCGGACGACGGAGGCTGCGAGCGAGAGTGTATCTCTGTTCTGTGTGTGCGTTGTTTATTAGGGTTTTGTGTGGTGGCAGCGAGTGTCTATGGCTGACTCGGATGTTGACACGTGTAGATTTTTTTTTCCTGAGTTTTTATTATTTTGGATATTCTTTTTATGACATTTTAGTTTTTCTTTTGGAGTAAGCTAAATTTGGTCCACTTTGATGTCTCTTTGTACTATTAGTCAATTTACAGGTTGGAAATTTTGTTTTTGGTTAAGAAAATAACTTTTTTTTTTATCAATTATGAAATAAAGTATGTGTGACAGATGTCTTGGCTACTATGGACCAAAGACGTTGATGGCTAACTACCATTGGATAAAAGTTCAAAGGTTGGGATCTAAATTTAGTTCAAATATTTGTGTCATAATGGCATGTTTACTAATCCGCAATTAAATTAGGAAGAATTGAATTGAGGATAAATTAAATTGAGGAGAATTAGATTCCAGATCTTTATTAAAGTTGTTTACTAAAACATATATATGGATTGAGGAGAGTTAGATTTCAAATTCCTATTAAAGTTGTTTACTAAACCATATGGAATTGGGGTATGAGTGGTTCTAATTACTAAAATATCCTCATTGTTGAGTTAAAGTATATGGTAAATTTTAAAATTTTAAAATTGTGTGAAGATATAATGGGTAAAAAAAGATGAATTCATAATGGGTTAATTCTCTAATAATTAGAATACCACCTCCCACCTAATAATTGAATTCCTCCAAAAGCAAGAATTCAATTTCTAATTTTGTGTGGGCCTCATCTACTTTTTAATTCCTTAATGTTAAGTAAACGCAGGAATTCTCCATATGTGGAATTCAATTCCTGATTAGTAAACACATCATTAATGTTTTGAGTATGCATCCGTGTAGGGTGTGTAAGTTTAGTATGTTATCGCCCTTCTTAATAAGAAAGATCTTCAAAAACTTAATGTTTTGATAAAATAAATTATTTGAGTTTTTTTTTTCCCACAAAATAGCCCATTTACATATTCCTCATTAGAAAAACAACTATTTACATAATTATACCAAAATGAAGTACAAAAAAACATGATATGGAGCCAAACTTTTATTCAATTATTTTTCCTTTTCCTTTTATTTTGTTGTTTTGGGCCAGAGAATCCGGTCAGATTCATGCCTAATAGAAACATGTTATGGGAAAAGGCGGTGATAAAAGAAAAACATGAACACATTTAATAAGAGTGAAATTATTGGTCAAAGGATGACCCTATAATGTCAAGTCATTCCATGTGATTTGCTGGCCCTTGTGGTCTCCTACTTTGCTGCTAATCATTTGATTAGGCTCTTTTTAGGTAGTTTAGCTGAGATTTTTTTACAGTTATTTGTATTTTTTATGGAGCCACTTTTTTGGTTTAAAGGCAGAGTAGATTTAGCACCCCTCTCTCTCTCTCTCTCTCTCTCTCTCTCTCTCTCTCTCTCTCTCTCCATCTCTCTCTTTGTCCCTCTCTCTCTCTCTCTTCGTTCTCTCTCTTCGACCCTCTCTCCCTAAGCATTTTAGATTTTTCTTATGACTTTCTCATCTTTCAAGCAATATAGATTAGTAAACAAGTCAGCCCAACTTATGAAATGGGGTGAGGTGAGAGGTTAATATGATCACATCTTTCATTTCTTATCTTTTTCTTTGTACACTAAGTTTAAGTCGCGTAATTGACTACTTTGCTTCTTAAAGGTCAAGAAGATATGTCCTGATCGATCAATAAATAAATAAAACGACATGCAAGTAATAGTATTAATCTTTGCTTCGTGCTTCGTTGCCTTGACTCAACTAGTTTCAATTTTGCATTTTGTTGATTTCTTCATGTAATATCTCGACTTCGGATGTTGTTTATGAAAATTAAGTTAATTTAGTTGGTGTTTATCAATAACCACAGTATTTCTTGGATGTAAATATAATATGAGATTAGCAAAAAATAAAATGCGATACGAAATTATAATTATTTATGTTAACAATGTTATTTTGATATATGACCCATTTCATGCAACCCCAACACAAAGATTCAATTTTTTAATTTGTTTTGTGTGCTTAATGATCAAGAAAACAAAATCTATATAAGAAGAGTAGGAACAGTTTCACGAATTGAAAAAAAGAATTGTTTTCAAGAATTTAACCAAACAAGCCTTCAAACTTTTAAGATTTAGAAACAGTTTTCAAGTTGGATACTTAACAAGTTTTTGAATCTTAAAAAATGAATTTTAGAACACCTTGTTTTTAAGAAAAATCCAAAATTTTGAGTTCCATACTCGAATAGGATACCAAACACCCACTAAATTTATTTATTTAGGATTAAGAAAAAATGAACATACTGCCACTAAACAACCGACAACCAAAGTCAACTGATTGTGGAGACCACAAGTGGAACCAAGGACTTAATGACATGTTTACTAATCTGTAATCAGATTAGGAGAAATTGAATTGGGGAGGAGTTGGGTTGAGGGGAGTTAGAATCCAGATTCTTATTGAAGTTATTTACTAAACCATATGGAATTTGGAGTAGGAGTGGTACTAATTCCCTACAAGTTGTTTACTAAATTCCCATGAATTGGAATTGAAACGAAATTGATTACTAAAATGCCCTCATTGCTGAGTTAAAGTATATGACAAATTTGGAATTTTAAAAAGGGTGTTGATTTCCCCACTCCCCTTTTGTTCGCTTATGCTCCATTTTGTTTTTTTTAAATACTTTTTACTATAACAAAAAGGAAGCGTAAGTATAGAATAAGCAATCTCACATAATTATTAAGAGTCAATAAGATTTAAACTCTTAATTTTAAAAATAAAAAAAAGATAGAGAGCACTTTAAATCCGGGGTTTTTTCGACTTCTGGTGGACCTATGTCGATCTACTCTTCTTTTGGTTGATCTATTGTCTCAGATCTGGACTGGCTTTGGTTGTGCCTCATCTTGCGAGGTTACTCTTTGAGATGTTGTGGCTTTCATGGTAGATCCATTACTTATTGGTGCGTTAAGGCCCTGGAGTAACTAGTTGATGCTCTTTATGTCATGCCCCAAAGAAACATTAGCGGTGGTCGGTTTTCCTTTTGCCGACATTATTTTAGTTTTTTATTTTGGTTTAGTTTGTTCAAAAAAGTCCATAAACTCAATGAGTTTTATGTGTTTTTTCTCTCATGATTCTAGAAACTTAATTGAGTTTGTTGGGTGTTCTTATTCTCTTCAAGAGAGTCATGCTGGTTAGCAGCTAGTTTTTGTTTTTGAAGTCATTGGACTATATTCGGAGAAATTATAGCTATTGAAAGGGGTTTAGAAAAGTTATTTTTGAGTTTGATTCTCTCCAGATTGTTTCAGCTTTTCAACTGGCTCAAGTTACTGGAGAAGTTTTACCCATGGTTGCCATATTTTCATTGGGATGTCTCCCTTTACCATGTCCATTGTATTCTTTATTCTATTGATCTAATAAAATTCTTTTGCCTTTTATAATTTTTTTTTTAATTTTTAAAAAAGGGAGCGTAAGTGGACAAAAGAGAAAGATGAACATACAATTTTCAACAAAGGGAATGTAAGTGAACAAAATAGGAGTGGGAAAATCAACTCCATTTTAAAAATTGTGTGAGGATATAATGCATAAAAAAGATGGATTCCTAATGGGTTGGTTCTCCAAGAATTATAATACCACCTCCCACTTAAGAGTCTAATTCTTCCAAAATGAGGAGTTGAATTCCTGATTTTGTGTAGGCCCCTCTCGCATTTTCATTCCTCCATGTGAAGTAAACACATGAGTATCCGTAATAGGAATTCAACTCCTTATTTTGATTCTGATTACGGATTAGTAAATATGCCACAAATAGAAAGTGGTGTGTAATAAAGGACAAAATAAACTTGCACATGCGAGAGCAACCTATCGTTTAATCTCAGATGAAAAAGGCAATGAATTTTCACCATGTGGTATATATCTATCTCGAGAATCCTAAGTGTGCCTCTTTCATTTTGAAGGTGAAAGAGGATGAGATCCATCTGGAGGACATCACAACTGCTCCCAACTACCATATGATTGTCTCAATATCATAGCTCAGTCAATGGGATTGATGTGTTTTGAAAACACATCAAGAAATGAGCTTTATATTTGGAATGTTTCCCAAGAAAGGCTTGGACAAAGGATAGAAATCTATGGTCTTCTTATAGGTTTAGGCTCCTCTAGCTTTGGCCATTCAAAAGATAGGAAGCAGTTGAGGATCCTCAAGCTCTTATCACCATTGATTCTAGCAATGGTTGAGGGCATGGAAATCGAAGAGCAACATAAACTTAAAGTTGTCTCTTTAGACATGATCCAAGCATTGTGATATTTCATTCATTCTCTCCGGTCTTAGCATTTTTATTAATGATGGCTGGATGTATTGAAAGAATATCAAAAAAAAAAATTATAAAAAAATACCAAAAAATTATGGATGTTTTCTCTATAAATACATAACAATTTTATTCACTTTCCACACCAAATCTTCATACAAACTCTTCTCCTTCCAATATTTGTAAATTGTAATCATTTTTTTTCTTGCATTTGTAAATTGTTTATATTTTCTTCCATATTTTTTTTTGTATAATCATTTTATTTCTTACATTTCTAAATTGTTTATATTTTGTTGCATAATCTTTTTTTTTTCTTGCTGGCCCTTGCCTTTTGGGGTGGAACCAAAAAAGGCAAGGCTGCCACTATTCACATGAATAGTGGCAGCCATTGCCTTGCTTTTGCCTTGCCCTTGTCTATTGAGGTGGAGGTGCTCTTACCAAGTGGTTCTGGATTCAAGCCCCCATAATGTCTTTGTGTGTTCGTTTCCCCCTTTTTTTGGAAAATAAATAATAAATAATAAAAAACCCCATATCCAGATACCAAAGCAAGCAAGATGTGATACCAGCGACAAAGACACAGGCATTTTCGTAATTTTGCGCCTCCTCTTCCAACCCAAATGAACTTTAATGCGGGACCCACCCAATCTGCGACTCACTCTGTCTCTTCCCGCACACTATGGCCCCTTTGGGCCCCATCTCCCATCCCCCACTCTCTCTCTCCCTCTCTCTCTCTCTCTCTCTCTTCAAGCACTTTCTTCACTTTGAAACCATCAAACCAGGAAACACAAAAGAAACCCCTGACCCTCAACGTCAGACACACAGCAGAGTCTGAGTCACTGAGGCTTTCAAATTTCTCACCAATGCGTTTGTGAAATCTCTCCTCACTTGAATTGAACGATGGCTTCCCGAAACGGCGTCGCTCAGAGGGGGGCTGTGAAGTTGGATCGCCCCGTGAGTTTCAGAACGTCGTCCTTCAAGTCCCGGCTCCCTCCTTCTCAATCTCCCGGCAACGGATCCGCTGTTCGCAGGAGCAGTCCGGCGTTGTTTGGCTCTGCAGGTTCCAAAGACGATCATGCAGGTCAGTTTTGTTTGAGCAAATGCGATTCAATTGAAAATGTGAAGAAATGGAAACTTCCAATTCAAGCCTTTCAATTGAACTGTTCCTAATCATTTAAGTAAATGTTAGAGCTGATTTGGGACAATACATTCTGGTTCTGTAGCTCCCCTATACTCTACCGGTTTGTTTTAAAATAAAATGTTTGAAAATTGCAAAAATTAGTTAAAAAAGTGATAAAATAAGATACGCAAACCCAGATGAGCAAGCGATGAACATGTGCTTGTATGTCTGTTGCTTATGCTTTTTTCATTTGGATAGTGCCTGGAAGAGTTCGAGTAGCTGTACGATTGCGTCCCAGAAATGCGGAAGAGATGGTGGCAGATGCGGATTTTGCTGACTGTGTGGAGTTGCAGCCAGAGGTACTTGTTCATTTTGTTTCCATTGCTAATTTGAACTTAGTTTGGTAATGCCGGTGGTTAATATCTTCTTAACTTTTTTCTTTTACAGCTGTTCTTTTAGGTTTTTTTTGGTGTTTGTGTGTATCTAATAATGTTTGACATTTGTTCTACCACAGCTTAAAAGGTTGAAACTTCGAAAAAACAATTGGGATTTGGACACGTATGAATTTGATGACGTGCTTACTGAGTTTGCATCGCAGAAGCGTGTCTATGAAGTTGTTGCTAAGCCTGTTGTGGAGGTTTGTTATCTACTATAGACCACTTCGTATTTTCCTACACTATTTGATGTGGCTTTGCATAGCAACTGAATAACTTCCCCTTTTGCTCTTGTAGAGTGTTTTAGATGGTTACAATGGGACGGTTATGGCTTATGGTCAGACTGGTACCGGGAAAACATTTACTCTTGGACGTCTAGGAGAAGAAGATACATCTGATCGAGGAATCATGGTTCGTTCCATGGAGGACATTCTGGCGGATATATCTCCTGAGACTGATTCTATCTCTGTCTCGTACCTGCAGGTTGTTAGGCCCTTATGGCATTGCTGCAGAATTGTCATGTTATGTTCAAAATTTTCATTATTTATTCGTTATCATCGGATATATAAACTTCACTTACGATTTTTAACATTCAGATTCCTTTTTCATTTGATCTTCTAAATGCTCTCATTTCTACCGAATCTTCATTGTTCAGAAATTTAACGTTCTTATTTTCTACCCAAAAAAATGTGTAGCTTTATATGGAGACCCTCCAGGACCTACTTGATCCGACAAATGATAATATTCCCATTGTGGAAGATCCAAGAACTGGAGATGTTTCAGTACCTGGGGCAACTATTGTGGAGATCAAAGACCAGCATAGTTTTCTGGAGCTGTTAAGATGTGGGGAAGCTCATCGTATAGCTGCTAACACCAAGTTGAACACTGAATCTTCTCGTAGTCATGCGATTCTGATGGTAAAATAATTTACTGTCCATTATCTGTTCATATATTTATTCATTTAAATCATGATGCATGAAAAAAATGTCAGAATTTCTTGTTGGTAACTGATTGCTTTTTTGGTATAGCATAACTGGGGTCTTGATGTTTGTAAGTTCCTTAGTGCAGGTACAAGTTAAGAGGTCTGTCTTGGGAAGAGAAGATGATGTTTCCAGCGAAAATGGCGACCCTTCTCACTTGACCAAGCCTTTTAAACCACTTGTCCGGAAAAGCAAACTCGTTGTGGTAGATTTAGCAGGTTCAGAACGTATCCAAAAATCAGGTGTATATGCCAACTTGCAACCTTTTGTCGGTTTTGTAACTGTAATACTACATTGTGTGTGTGCCTGTGTTGGTCTGCTGTGTCTATCTTTATGCATATGTGTATAAATGTTTCTCTATGTCTGTGTGTATGAGCTCCTTCTCCATTTGAAGTTTGGTTTGTGTTCTTTTGCTTGCCACCTGCTGAATGGGGTGGAGGGTGCAAATTTAAGCTGCTTGGTTGCTTTCAATCACCTCAACTCTGAGTTAATATGTTACATGACTGACATCCCCATATCAAGTTGTATAGATTTTTCTGCTATGCCCTGCAATCGCATATGGTTCTGGTGTGGATTGTCTGATTGTATTTATTATTAGTATTATTATTATTATTATTATTATTATTATTATTATTATTATTATGAATCTGATCATTGGTGTTTGTAAGCTAGTCCCAGCAGGTATGTGGTATAACTTTTGTCTTTCCTTTTTGGCAGGAAGTGAGGGACATATGTTAGAGGAAGCTAAGTGTATCAATCTGTCGCTTAGTGCATTAGGGAAGTGCATAAATTCTCTAGCAGAGAATTGTGCTCATGTTCCGTTTCGTGATTCAAAACTTACAAGATTGCTTAGAGATTCATTTGGAGGTAAGATGTCTTTTATGTCTATGTAAACTTCACCTGAGTGGAATACTTAGATGAAATGCAAGCCATGACTGTCATCAAAATGTGAAAACTCATAACTTTTGTTTCTTGGTTCACTTTGTTTTTCTTAAGTTCCTCCTATCATTTTTTGTGAAGACTCATAAACTGATCTTAGTTTCCCCTCTTTCTTAAATGTATTGTGATAAAGGAAATTACGGTTTTATTTGTTTCTTGGCTTCACATTTGTTATCTTTTTACAGGATCAGCGAGGACTTCACTAATTGTTACTATTGGACCCTCTCCACGCCATCGAGGAGAGACTGCAAGTACCATACTATTTGGACAAAGGGTGAGTTATCATATTTGGGAAGTCCTTAAATTTGAATTAGAAAGCATCTATCATATGTTTTGTTGAAGTGTACTGATTGGATAGTGTCCTAAAAAGAAGTTAAATTAGATAGGCAGCATCTCTTTTCATATGCTTTGATCCCACAGTCTGTAAACATCCGTTCTATCTATTCCATTTAATATTTATTTTATCTGTATAAGCAGGCTTTTTTTTTCACCGATGAATTTTGGTACCGGTAAATATTCTTGAATACTTGAGATATGAATGGATGTGCCATTTTATTATTGACAGGCTATGAAGGTGGAAAATATGTTGAAAATCAAGGAGGAATTTGATTACAAAAGTTTGTCGAGAAAGCTTGAAATACAAGTGGATAAGCTTATTGCAGAAAATGAAAGGCAGCATAAAGCTTTTGAGGATGAAGTTGAAAGAATAAATCTAGAAGCACAAAAACGTATATCTGAGGTTGAAAGAAACTTTGCTGATGCATTAGAGGTTTGTTTGTTTTTAAAAAAAATCTTTTTAACTACTAAAGAATTATTTTTACTAAATTTATGCGTCAAACTTGCTCTTGGTGGATTGTGAAACTATTTCATTGCATTTTTTCTCTAATCAATTATCTTTAAACAAGCCACAATAGATGTAGCCTTTGTGCATATTTCAGAAATAACTAGAGAAAGGAAGCAATATTTGAGCATTTTATATGTATTTCCTCTTAACTTCCGTGTTTCCAACAGAGATTTAGTAATTTGGTTTTGGTTCTACAATTTAAGTGTTTTTACCTTCTCTGTAGAAGGAGAGGCTAAAATGCCAGATGGATTATATGGAAGCTGTTAAGGAGCTTGAGGAGAAGCTGGTGTCGAATCAGAAGCCAAACCTTTGCCTGGTTGATGGTAAATGGAATGGAGAGGTAGTCCCTTGAAGAATCATTGCATGTTATAATTTGTTTTTTGAAAGAAAAATTTCACGTTCATTGTTGGTTTATAAGAGATCCTTTATCATTTGACATCAATATTAATTCGGGCTCATGTGTCTTTTTGTCTTCTTTTGCATATCGGCTTCATAATTTCCCCAGTAATCTCAAATTATCTTTCAATCGAGTGAATTTTCTAGAATGTATTTGCCCTAGTGTGAATGCTTCGTTGAAGTCAAATTCACCAGCTTTTGTCTATCATCCAACTCAAAAGAACTATTGAAACAATATATCTATAAACATATAACATGATGCACCACACTTGCAACAAAATCTTTGTAACTTATCAGTAGGATGATTATAAAGCTCAAGACTTCTAACGATAAATATGAAAATCATTTTATAAAATGAAATTGGAAAATTTGAAAATTTCAAACCAAGCACACCCTTACTTTCTGGCCACCAAATGCCTACTATATTTGATTTTTTTTCTTCTTTCATTTAGGGGCCTGGGCTTTCTGTTTCTAAGGAAGCAACTGAGTTACAAGAGTTGCTCCAAAATGAAATTGACCTAAGAAAGATGGCTGAAGAGGAGCTGAAAAATCTTAAAGGCCAACTAGGGCTATATACACAGTCAGAAGTATGACTTTCTTTCCTAAATTATGTAGTGCTAGTGGAATCTGGCAACAATACTTATGCATGGGATTGATGTCATATTCGGGATTATTTTTGGTGTACTAGGCAGGGGGAGATGCAGAGATTTTTAAGCTTCATAAACTTCTGGAGGAGGAGGCTCAACAGAAGAAAAAACTTGAAGAAGAAATAATAATACTACGTAGCCAGTTGTTGCAATCAAATTTTGAAGCTGAACAGGTATTCAAAGAAGTTAAATAAAAGTTTTTCCTTCGTGGTTAACTTATATTTGGTGTGTGAATCCATAAATAGATTATATAATCTCTTCTTCTACTTTCTACTTAATGACAAAAGTATTTGAGCCTTTTTACCGCCACAAATATAGATGTTGATTGTTCAGTGATTCCTACTGGGTAGTTGTCTGTGCTTTTCTATGACAACCAAGATTAAAGGGTTGGAAAATAGTGAAAGAGCCTGGTATTTTCTTAAAAGATAATTTGCTTTCTTTGAGTGCCTATCTATGTGACAAAATCATATGCTGAAGATGAACGTACGATTCAGGTTGCAAATCATATAATGATTACAAGTTTAAGAATTTTTGTCCCACCTTAGCCTTTAGACTATTGAAATTTAAATTTATAAGAATTTAATCATCTTCACTCTAATCTGTATTCATAGATGAGAAGGTGTCTTGATAGAGGTGGGCCTGGAAATGGGTTTACTGGTCTAGATTCTTCTATGCCTCCAGTTAGGAATTCGTATCCCAAAGACATCGGGAATGGGCAGAAGGCACCAGTTTCCACGCTCTTTGAACAAGGTAATAATAAATTTTTGCATAATGCAATATCCTTCAAACCTTTTTAATCCACAGGCATCTCAAACATTGTTTTTTTTGTGAATCAATACAACAGTTGGATTGCAAAAGATTTTGTCATTACTTGAGTCAGAAGATGCTAATGTTCGTATTCATGCTGTAAAAGTGGTGGCCAACCTAGCAGCTGAAGGTGGGTGGATTTATCCCTGATGCACATTTCTTTTTTGGCCAAGTCTCTCACATACTTCCAATATCATGTTTTATCAAGAGAAGTTAGAAATTTACCATACAAGTGCTTAATCTTCTGGTTCTATTGTACTTTTTCTATCCCGTGATCTTTACATCATCTTGTTTAACTCTATATAGGGTGCATCGGAATCATGAACCTAGTAATTTAGTTGTAATGAGAAGTTGCTTTTGTGTTGTTGGTTTTTTAGTCATGAAATAGCAATTGCAGAAAAGTAACTTGATTTAAGAGAACTGAATTGTACTCCAGTTAGTTATTGTGGAAGTAGTTGTACTATTAGGCAAAGGTAGAACACCACAGAGTAGATCAATTTATCATTCTTTTATCAGGAATCTTTATAACCACAACCCTGTTGAAGATAAGGGTCATCTGTATGTAGAGGTTCTGTCAGTTTCTAATCCTTGCACTAACCATTTTAAAAACACTGTTGGCTACTTAAGTTACAGTTCTGATCTGGAGCTGTATGTTTGTTTTGTAGATACTTAATGATACCTTTGGGCCTTGGTTTAATTTGTATACAAAATTAATTTGGATATCTTAGATCTTAAATCCAATATTTTTCTGAAACATTAGATAGACAATGTTATTAGAATCTGACAAAGAACATTATTTGATTTATGCAGTACTATTATACGACACTTAGGAATACAAGTTACAGTTATATATACTTTGTTATTTTTGTTTTATGAGAACTGATGTGCACTTGCATGTGAAAAGCAGAAGCAAATCAGAAAAGGATTGTTGAAGCTGGTGGTCTTACTTCCTTGCTGATGCTTCTTAGAAGCTTTGAGGATGAAACCGTTAGAAGAGTGGCAGCCGGTGCCATTGCGAACCTTGCAATGAATGGTGATTGCTCAGTGATTTTTTCTTCTCTCTGAGAATTAAAAGGGATTCCTCTTTAGTTTGGATGTTGTTACTTTTGGGTTGAGATACGCTTATTTTGACTTTCATTGGTTTTCTATGTTGCTTCCTTTCTGATGTAGCAGAAGCCAATCAAGAACTTATAATGGCTCAAGGTGGAATTAGTTTGTTAGCAACGACAGCAGCTGATGCTGATGATGCTCAAACCCTTCGCATGGTTGCTGGAGCTATTGCTAATTTATGCGGAAATGGTATACTGCATTCTCTTTTGTTTATTTGTTTTGTTAGGGCCTTTGCATTATGAGATTGTTGGCTTATTAGTGCATAATGAAATTCCTTCATAATCTGCCAAGAAGACTGTTCCTTTTAGCTATCAAGGTTTATAAATTATTTAAGCTTTTTTACTTTATTGTCTCTGATCATGCCCATTTTCCAATTCTATGCTTGAGATGAAGTGTTTGTTTCTTTTCTTAGGTCTTACAATTGTCTTCGTTGCTTTGCAGTTTGCACTTCATATTATGATAGTTTTTCTACCCCTCCAAAAGAAAAATAAAAAAATCCTGATTTGTTGACATGGTTTTTGATATCCCTTAGATAAGCTACAAACGAAGCTAAGATCCGAAGGTGGTATTAAGGCTTTGTTAGGAATTGTGCGGTGTGGCCATCCTGATGTTCTTTCCCAAGTTGCACGTGGAATTGCAAACTTTGCAAAATGCGAGTCCCGAACATGTACTCAAGGTAATAATCTGTGTCAGATATATGCCATCAACAGTTCCCTCAGTGTTCAAAAGTTTTCATTTATTGGATTTCATTCTTTTTCTAACCAAATGAACAAACTGACCACTTTAAGGGTCCCCCCTCCTCTTCAGCAGTAACCATGAAATTGCATAAAATTAATCTGTTGTCAAAGTGAATAATTGAATTTCAAATTCATAAATGCTCATAGTTAGGTTTGGAGCTGATTCTTGGTTTCAGCAGCTAGATTTAGATTATTTTGGTGATATGAACTTCCATTTTGATGTCAGATTTAAGGTTTTATGTTTTGTGGTGTAATATTAATATGCTGAACTACTATAGGGATAAAGAGTGGAAGATCTCTCTTGATAGAAGATGGTGCACTTCCATGGATTGTACAAAATGCTAATGACGAGGCTGCACCAATCCGGCGCCACATCGAGCTTGCACTCTGTCACCTAGCCCAGCATGGTAGGTGCATTTTTTCATCCTAGGTAAAATCTTAATCATCTGAGACTTGCTGCTTATTTATTGGTATTCAATTCGCAGAAGTGAATGCAAAAGACATGATTAGTGGAGGTGCCCTGTGGGAACTAGTTCGTATTTCTCGGGACTGTTCACGAGAGGACATAAGGAGTCTTGCTCATCGAACTTTGAATTCAAGCCCCACTTTCCGTGCTGAAATGCGACGGTTACGGATAGACTACTGATTAGAAAGCAGTGTGATAGGCTGCATTGAATATACTTGTTGTCTCCAGTCATTGACACTGATGTGCACACAGATTCGTGATGCTGCTGTATAGGCTTGGGCAAGAATTGTGTCTGATTATTCTGACATGCCTAATAAGGGGCATGACCGGGTGAATTCCTCGCAATTTTTGTGTAAAGTAAGCGAGGCTTCAGTTTATATCTCTGTTTAGCTAGCATCTGTGTTTATAGAAGAACAAATTAAAGGGAAAGATTTTTAGCTGCTTGAGGGTTAGTCGAGACTCTCCCTTTTAGATCATGAAAGGTAGAAGACAAGCTCGAAACTTCAGCACGTCTTTTCCATTGTTGTATTGATTTATTGATATAAGCCAATGATAGTCGTCATTCTTTAGTTTTTTTAATGCTGACTTCAGTGTTTTATATTTTGATTTTGGGTCTTATGTTTTCATGTTATATTTGGGGAAGGAAAACGTGGGTGCTTATGCAATTGCAACCTTGATTAAGGGCTCGTTTGGGAGTTATTTTGGCACTTTTGTGGGGAAAAGCATCTCCCACGCGCTTCTCCATGTAATCACTTTAAGGGGTCGTTTGGTACGGCGGACTGTCATGGACTGGACTAAATCCTGGGACTGCCTTGGATTAGCTCGGATTGGACTAAGCTGGATTAAGTACTGACCTATGTTTGGTGCTGCGTCGGACTAAGAAGCTGGATTGTAAAAATAGTGAAGACCTATGTTTGGTGCTGTGTCGGACTAAAAAATAATTCTTGTAATATTTAAATTTAATTTAAAATTTTGACTTAAAAATAAATAAATGCTACAAAGAAACACAATTCAAAGATTTAAAACAATAAAAAAAAAAAAATTATGATTGTTTATGAAGAATAAAATTTTGATATTTTTTTTTTGGCTTCTCAAGATTTATCTTAGTTGCTCCTTAGCCTTGCCCCAAGACTACTACAAATCTTCTATTTTTTGTTGGTCGAAACATTACTAAGGAGCTAAACTCACTCTATATAATTCTACGTCTTTCATGGAAGACCAAGTAAAAAATAATTAATATATATATATATATATATATATATATATGTATAATTTTTGTATATTTGACTTTTGACTTTAAACTGAAAAATATAATTTAACAAGGTAATAATTGCTTGCGATAAAGAAAGCAGCACATCATGAATTATTAAACTTGTTTCAATATAAAAAGAATATCAAGCATTTGTCAATTATTATAGTTTGATTTTCCAGCACATCATGAATTATTAAACTTGTTTCAATATAAAAAGAATATCAAGCATTTGTCAATTATTATAGTTTGATTTTCCAAATACAAATGTGGTCAAATGCAATATCAAAATAATTCTCGTAATATTTAAATTTAATTACGGATTTTGACCTAATAAATAAATAAATGTTAAAAATCCCAATTAAAAATTTAAAACAATAATAAAAAGAAAACAAATAAAATTCTAATATTTTTTAAAGAGAGGAGTCGGACTAGCGTGTTCTATTTAGGAACGTGCTATTTAGTGAACCACTTTTCGGGCTCACTATATTAGACGGGCGAGTGAGGCCTTTTTTTCACTATTGGACTATATAGTCTCATTTAAGTTAGTCCCGTCTGTTACCAAACATGGGTTTCGAGTGCTATTTAGCCTAGTCCAGTCCAGTCCAGTCCAGTGAAGCGTACCAAACATACCCTAAGTGGTTTTAAGTAATTATATGGAGAAGTGATTCTCCATAGAAGTGATTTTGGGCCTATATGAAATCACTCCTAAACAAGCACTAATTAAGTGAATATTTGAAGGTAACTATGGAGCAAGAGAGGTATAATTTACACACAAAAAAGAACATACAACACGTTTATTTGTCGAAATAATCACAGTAAATATGATATTTGTATACAAGAATTCTTCATCATTGAGCATTTGAGGTTTAAAGATCTTAATGTTTTATGTAAGCAGCAATTTGTCCACTTATATTTCTAGTAACTTGAAACCCCAAAGTTAGAATGTGCCTTTATTTTTCGGCAATTGGATTATTCTCTGTCGCATGTCGCATAAAACGTAGCTCCTTTAGGCTTATAGTGCAGAATATATCTTAGCTCTATAAAATTAGGGTAATTAAGGATTCTAATTTGATGCCTTGTTTATGTGGTTCAAGTCTTCTTGAAAGGCAAAAAAAAAGTCTTCTTGAAAGGCATTCCAACCTTTAAATTGTAGGACCAAACCTTTAAAGGCATTCCAACCTTTAAATTATAGGACCAAACCTTAAAAATAGAAAAAAAAACAGACAATTCTAAAGAGCTCACATCTCTTGTAGAAGATATTGTTAAGAAAGGACATAATGTACTTTTCATGAGGTAAAGAAAAAAAAAGGGTATGACTCTACATGACACATGAAATATTGTTCTTTAATTTGGCTACAACAATACATGCCAAGATGTTGAGGATTATCAACACAATTATAATATAAATGCTTTATTAATTCATTCCTAACTTTTTAAATGGTTAAGTATGTTCTTCATAAATATAAAGTCAATATTTTTTGTTTCATCATTCAGTTGTGGGAATTTGAACTTCTGACATCGTTCTTCCAATATAAAGAAGAAAAATAATTGGTTATACGACATTTTGATCGCAAAAGGTTCCCATATATCTACACTCTCATGAAACTTCATATTTCAATGTTGTAAAAACATATGTGCACAATGTTAGATGGTTTTGACTTCACTATTATGTAGTAAGTTTCAGGTAATTGTTATTAGAGTTCACTACAACACACCGAAATACACTAAATAATTGTTTCATAAGATGAGGGGTCTTCTAAACAGAGTTAAATTCTAGTTTAGTGACTTTTTTTTTATAGTTAATTAATGATGGGACCTAGCACCACTTTAGGGTTATGGTGAAGGCTGGGGAACCTTAACTTTAATTAAACATCATCATCATCCACAACTCCTCGTAACACATTGGAACATGTACAATTTGCTCTTTAGGAAGTGTCAATCATTAGAATATAATAACAATTCAACTGAAGACCCGCACCAATATCCATCGTTTCATGATTGATAATTTGATAGGATATTTGTAGATATTTGTAAGTACATAATAATTTATTACAATATTAAAATTCCAATCAAGGTAAATAGTAAGTGGGATATTATTTGTCTTTTCTTTAACACATTAAAATTCCACACTGTATAGAAACATGATTAAGGTGATGACACAACCAGGGCTTTATGATAGAGGATTAATATACTAAACAATCATTTCCTACTTAACAACAAGTTTCCTATAACTTATAAGCATACCCGTTTAATATGAAGAGAGAAACATGCCCTATTGCCTTATTGATAATCCATATCAAGATTCAACACTCTTCTCATCACATGAGATCGGCTCAATTCAGGGATGTTGAATCAATTAGCAATGGAGACAGTGACTCAACTTCTTATAAACCCTTACAATGTTTATTCATTTTCCGATGTGAGACAAGTCTTCACATCAATAACCATGAACCGAACACGGGTTTACATATATGCAATCCAAGAACTTATCAAACTTAACCACTGGGATTATCATGATTGAACCAAAGGAAGGTCCCAATACATATTTAAGTTACTATATGGATCCTAAAAGTTAAAGCTGATAGGAACTATATAGACCAATCCATATCAAACATAAGACAATAATAGGTGTTAGTATCACACAGGCATGAACACAATAGAAGCAAGTAGATTCTAAAGCTATATAACGCACGTATGATATATACGAACTCTGTTGAGGCTAACGAGGAAAAGAAGGTTAAAGCCTGCTGTGTTTTGGATCATGAAAAACTGCAACAGGTTGAAGGTCTTATAATTAGCTTTGATAAGCTTTTAAGGCGATGTCGAAAAGCAGAAAGCAAGAGGACAGAAATAGAATATTGACACTTTATATACAAACTCATCAATCAGATTGTACTTTGAAGAAAGTGATGCTCGTCATTATGAACTGGAAACGATTTATATATATATATATAATACGTCCGAATATTATTATTGTGTTATTATTGTGTGTAGGTTATGCATTTTCTACTTTTTTTTTAAAAAAATTTGGTCCGCTTTCATTTAATATATATATATATATATATATATATATATATAGTTATTCTCTTATCCGGATGTCCGTACGTTATTATCGTGCGGATCCTATTGTAAACAGGCAGGAAAACAGAGAGGGGTAGTACAAAATACACTGCGTCCGCACGATAATAACGTCCGGATGTCCGCATAAGAGAATTTTTGTATATATATATATATATATATATATATATATATATATATATATATATAAACTTGAATTGTCTCAAGCACAGTAGACATGCATGGTCCACCTAATAATCACCCCTCAAATTGTATAAGGTTTAAATAATTTATAACACAAATTTATACACAAACAAAACTTGCACGCACAAGGGCAAAAATAAAGGCTATATATCAGCTAAGATAAATATATATATATATATATATATATATATATATATTTGTGTTGCTATACACAAATCTATAGAAAACTTCATCTTATCTATACTTGTCATATCTTAAATATTTTAAATCTATATTTGTGAGATTCGTGTACAATTTTTAAGGAATTTTGGTAATTATTTATAGACATGTATAAAAAGATGGAATACTAAATTGTGAATATTATGTAAGGACAGATTCCTCCTTTGAAGAATCTAAAGATTCCATAACCACAATCAAAGAAAAAGGCCAGTTAAAAAAGAAAATCTATATCTATATATATATGTTTCAGTTGCACCTTGAAGAAGAAGTCCTCTTCCTTATAGTTTTCTTTTGGGAATAAAATAAAAAAAACCAAAGTCTGCTAAAATTCATCAAACCAAGATCTAGAGGAAAAAGAAAAAGAAAAAATTAAATTAGGGGAGGAAAATAAGAAGTTAAAATAAACTAAAAGCCAGGCATATATATATCTATATCTATATCTATATCTATAATGTCCACTAAGAACATGACTAGATCTTTTATGCACCAAAAATAACTAGGGCAGAGAATCTGAAAAATTGTCTAATCATGTGTAGCAGAGCTATAATGTCCACGAAGAACATGACTGGATACTCTCTGATCGATGAAGTGCAGAAATGTCCAAATAGAGAAGTAGAGATAGCTAGCTAGGGTTTCGAGGAGCATCCCAATATTTGATCGGAGAATCAAGACAAAAATAAGTACTGTTTTTCGTTTTTATGAAATTTACTGACCTTAATTTCTCTCAGCTGCTTGATTCACTCCATTCCTTTACTTCTGAGGAGAGAGAGAGAGAGAGAGAGAGAGAGAGAGAGTTTAACGCTTGCTTGAGTTGAGGTCAGTTTTGTTCTGGTTGTTGCCTCGAAAAGGAGCTTTACAGACAGAGCAGTGCACGTGTGACCCTGTATCCAATGTCCTTCTCGGTCGACCTCCATAATAAACCCTAGCTAGCTAAATCACTGAGTCAGAGATTCAGAGAGAGAGAGAGAGAGATAACCCTATATTCTCTTGAGGAAAAGACGTTTTCACCAACCTCTTGAAACCGTCACGAACTTAAAAGTTAAAACAAACCTCTTTAATTTCCACAACAACATCAGTAACTGCTACAAACAATAACAATGAACACGATGATTTTTATGTAGGAAGAAGAAGAAGAGTTGTGTATTCTATACAAGCAAAACCTATAAGAAATCGAGAACAAACATTAATCTAAGAAATCCAACCCAAAAGAAAAAAGAAAAAAAAATTGAAGGGAGACAGCAGAGAGAGAGAGAGTGAAATGGAATGCCAACCTTTTTGCATAACTTGTTGATGCTTCATTTCTAAGCTAGCTACAATCACTTGCGGTGAATTGAAAGTAACTATTCCACTAGTAAAACCAAACACCCCCCAACCAAAATCCATCCAATTTTTCAATCCAAACACCCATGTAGATGAATAATTTCCATGACAACTAATCAACATCTTTAATTAACTAATTCATTAAACATCAACTAAATTTTATAAAAGAAGAAGAATCAAAGCTGTTTAATTTGAAGAAAAAAGAAAAAGAAAAAGAAAGAGGGATCCATCCATCCGTCTTAGATTGAGAAAAATAAAAAACACAGTGTGCTCCTTTTCTTGCTTAGCGATCAGTCAGTCAATAAGGAGGGCGTGCTGTGCCCCAATATCCCTCAGCAGGCAATTGGCATGAATTTAGTAGACTTTGTGGCATCCCATGAAAAAGCGACGGTGCATTAGGATCTTGCAATAGTTGCTGTTGTTGTTGTTGGTGCTGCTGAATCGACTGCTGTTGATGTTCTTGCCCGCCAACCCCGGGAGACCCGAGGGGTCCGCTTCCCGGCACCTGCCCTGCGGTAGCGGGATCCTCCTCCTCCAGAGGCAGCCTCTCATAAGCTGCATTACCAAAAGACGCTGCCATGATCACCACCGGGCCCGATGCCACGAGCGGGCCCACAACCCCGCCCCCGACCACCTGGCCCTGCACTCCGGCCAGGTATATAGTCAAACCTGACGCAGCTGGCGGGGCAGGAGGGGGCAAAAAGGACCCGGAAAGCGACAGAATTTCAAACCTGCCGTGTAAGGTGACCACAGATCCTGGGGAGGCCGGTTGTCTTATAGTGACATTAGTGACGGTTCCGCTGCCGCTGAGGATGCAAACTCCTCTTTGCCTGCGCCTGGCGAAAGTGGAGACGCTGTCCATGATATCGCAGCCGTTGGCGACTTCCATGACGTGGGATCGGAGAGCATTGGCGCTGTCCCGGGTTATGATGATGGGGGGCTTTGCCTTGTTCTTGGAGCCCGCGGGGCGGCCCCGGGGTCGCCTAGTGATCTCACCCTCCCCAGCGCTGGTGGAGCCCAGTTCCTTGCCGTCCAAGGAGGTGGTGGCGGCGGAGGTGTTCTCGTCGCGATCGCGCTTGATGCCACGGCTAATTAGGCCTCCTCCGCCGCTGCTGTTCTGCTCGTCTTCGGAATTGTGGTTGTTGTGCTGGAGGTGGTGCTGGAATTGGTGGTGAGGATGTAAGTGGAGATCCCTAGAAAGGAAAGAAGGAGGCAGTGGACGCCCATGTGCCGCTACTGGATCCATATATGAGTCTATATTTTTCTGGTAAACCTAATTTTGAGCTCAAGGAGCTAGCTCTCTCTAGCTCTTATATATGCAATTAAGCAAAACCCAACAACAAAAGATAATTTGAGGATCGAGGGGGATAGATATGGAGGGCTTGTTCTATTTACTTTCCTTTTTTTTTATCCTTCCCTGTTTTTTTTGGGTATTTGGTGAGGAAGATAATGGGGCTAAATAATCTTCACCAAATTGAAAAGAAGGAAAAGGGAAAGTCTTTCTAGGGCATACCCACCAAATATTCAGCTGAAAGAGCTGAAGAATCAACCATCTATCTTCCTTGTACAAAATTACTCTTCTTCTTCTTGTTCTTCTCCTCTCATCATCATCATGTGAGTGAGTTTGCTTAACTTTGTAGTTGGTTTTGGTTAAGAGTTTGGGAGGAATTAAGAAAGGAAGATAGAGAAACAAGTAAGAGAGTGGAGAGACAGAGAGACAGAGAGAATCAGAGTTGTGGGATTTTGGCCATGGCCTCTCAAGGGAAGAAGGTGGTAGTGGTGTTAGTTTTAGAACTGTTGGGATTGAATGAATGAATTGGGCTTTTTGGTGTTTCGATTGATGAGAAGACTTTTGAGAGAGAGAGAGAGAGAGAGAGAGAGAGGCTTTTTGATTTTTGGGTAATGTTGTTGGTGTGACTTGCTGGATATAATATTTTAGGGTTAGGTCTGGAGGAATTTAATCGGATCGATGATGTGGTTACCATGGATTGATGGGTTGATGGATGGATGGATGGTTGATGATGAGACCCTCCTTCAATTAGTTTTGGTAAGACAGCGTGCGCATGGGCGGTGTGTGGGTCCCACCATCCTCCTCTTTGTCTCTTGCTCTCACTCACTCTCCCTTCCTCGGGGGGCCCCAACACCGGAACCCCATGCTCTCCCCTAAGCTCTTTTTTTTTTTAGTAATTAATTTGTCTTCTTTTGCTATGAAGTGACTATGAGTCCATGGTTAATTAATTAATTAATTATAAGCCTGCACTCGCTAATTCATGATTTTTCTAGCTATTTTCTCTTCTTTGCTCAATCTCCTAACCTTGATTTATTGCTTAATTTTCATGTGGGTTAATTTCCTTTCTTTAATTCTCAGTGATATTCATAAATCCTCCTAAAAACCAAGCGATTAAGAATTATTTCACCCATTTGATCATGAAACAGAACTAGGGCTCTCAGCAAGACTGAAAATTATTACCAGATATCCTCATGCATATATATATATCCATATATTAGTTGCATATCTCCATATAAGCTTGTTATATATGTTGAATTGGATCTTACAACGTACTGAAGATAGCAGGCAGGCAATATATATCTTTCTTCTCTCCTGCAGTCTGCATATGCCTTATTATATATATGTCACAAGTCTCACTCATCGATGCAGGATTTAATTAAATGAGAAACACATGCCTACACAAAGAAACTAAGCTCATTTCTTCACTTTGTTATTTCTCTTAACCCCTTTGTAAATTGTATACCCTACAAAAACCAACTTCTCTCTTTAATTTTTAGCTTTTAAGACTTAGTCAGCTAACGAGTTACTACACTTTCAAGAGACGATTTTATAGTCTATTTCGTTTATCACGTAATGAAACAGATACATACAAAGTGTCATGAGAGCTTTAAGAATTTATTCTCCGCTACAACGATACATGTATGAACTTCGAGCATTAATCAATTAATTCATTATAGCAGACTTTCCATCTGCCTACACAACCAACCAGGTGCTTTTAATTCATTAGCAATTAACACCATCTAAATGTAAGCCTAATATTAGGGGAAGAAAAAAAAAGAAAAAAAAAGGTTATAAATCTTGGTTTTGTGACTAGTAAGTGATAATAATGGAAAAGGAAGAAGACTGGAACTGCATGTGAGTCATGTGACACGTAATTTCCTTCACTGGAAGAAGAAGCAGCAGCAGCAGCAGCAGGAGGCAGGGGTGGAGTTGTCATTTCACTGGGGGTGGGGGAGTCGGTCTCGTGGGAAATTGAAGTGGGGCCCACACGCGAGCAATTGGGGTCGGCGGGCGGGCGGGGGGGGTGGAGTCAGGGCGTGTCTTACGGGCGACCCTCGTTCGTTTTGATCCTCCCTCCCTCCCCTCCATCAGTTGATGTCTTTTCAAGTTTCTGATTTGTGTGATGACGTGGCTCTCCCCGGCTCCTTCTATCTTATCACTTCAACCGCCACGCGCACCTTCCATTTTCTCTTCCAATCCAATTATTAGTGACTTACCTAATTGCTTAATTACCATCAACCCATTTTGTCGTTATTCATGCCTTTAAATGATCGGGCAGGGCATTTTAGTTTCGTTAGGACAAATAATCCAACCTATTTGTAGTTGCTACATAATTTCATCCAGGTCTTTATTCAACATGTTTATTGAGAATTTAATATGGTACGTACGTAGTAAATTTATTGTCCATAAGAAGATATTCTTTTACTAATAGTACATATTTATCGAGAATTTAATATGGTAATGGTACTTACGTAGTAGATTTATTCTCCAAGAAAAGACATACTTTTAATACTATAGTATATATGTGCAAAGCAACTTCTTTTACAAAAGACCAAAATAGTAATACTAAGTATCGGACTCATCACGAATATATATCATTCTCATCACCCATATAATATTTCACGGAATCGAAGACTAATTGATATGAAAACATATTAGTTAAGATTGTGACAATGTATCAAAAAGTAAAAAGCAATAACAGTGAAATCAATGGAACTTTAAGCCATTATATGATAAGCTGCATTGGAAACCATTGCATGATCTATATACAGTTAATTTATGGATGTGATTCAACATTAGTTTAGGGTAGTCAACCCAACATGTCAGCTAAAACACTTGGATATAATTGACTTTCCATTTCAAGATCATGAGACTTTTTGGATAAGTTCGAATTTGATGAGTTCTTTACGGTAATTTTGGTGTTGAATCTCAACTTCCTTTATAGTATTAGAGTCAGGTTTGCCCACGTATGAAATCCAACAGTCACATATAGTCCACGTGTCAAACTTATTATAATATCTTTCTGTCCAAATAATCGTTTTATATAAATTGGTGCACAAAGAATTAGGCCTCGAAAATTTAATTTGGCATATATATGAATGGAATTAAATCGATGATCACAACGAACAAGAGTCGTTGATGAACAAAATTGGATTTATTTGTATATATAAGTTTTTTTTATAGGTGATCACGGCACCGTTGGATATGTTGGCATGTAGTGAGGCTCTCTCAGTTGCTGACGCAAGCGCCCAACTCAGACGCACGTGCATGGTTTTACACTGGATAGATCGATCGCTAGCTAACTTCAATCTCTCTCGCGGAATGCAAGGAAACCAAACCTTCCAACCAAAGTCATGTCCCCATGCTTCATGCTTCTCCACATCCATACATGTCCATATATATATATACATGATAATGATATTCCAAATTTAAATAAAAGTCCATATTTATTTATTTATTTATTGAGGAAACAAAAAAAGAAAAAGAAAAACTATAATTGTATGCAAGATTTTTGTCTTTATGTTATAGCAAAATTG
The DNA here is from genome assembly GCF_965620075.1 of Prunus avium. Taxonomy (NCBI): domain Eukaryota; kingdom Viridiplantae; phylum Streptophyta; class Magnoliopsida; order Rosales; family Rosaceae; genus Prunus; species Prunus avium. The sequence continues at coordinate 32,781,849 of NC_142285.1, read as the reverse complement.
GAATGGATTCAATCTAAATGATGTCATTTTGACTGAGCTATACGGTCAGAAAAGTACATTACTATAAAAGGGTTTTTCTTTTGATGAAACATGTGTTTGTTTTTTTATTTTTAATATGTTTTTGGTTAGAATTAATTTGGTTATAAATTGATGATGAATTGGGAAGCAGCTGCAGTGATGCAATTAAATTGAAGAAGGGAGGGCCATTGGAACATAAATGATATGGGAGACAGTTTGACTGCATTGTCAATGGTGCTTGGTGTAGGTTGAATGGCAAACCACAGCGTGTGGGCGTGAATGAATATGAATATGAGAGAGAGAGAGAGATGATGGTGGTGAGTGCTGACAGTGGCACAGAGAGAGAGAGAGAGAGAGAGTGATCATTTTGGTGTTGGGGTGTCACTGTACCTCACACGCGCTCAATCTTCATGAATCAATCAAACCCCCATTTCATTGCTCTATGTCTCTCACACTCTTTCTTTTTTGAGGCTAATTCAAGCAGCGAGAAAATGAATTGGGATTAGGATGAGTCAAGAATTAATTTTCTAATTTATTAAGAAATAAAAATGTATATTATATACGACCATTGCACGTATTGAGTATAATGATAATTCTACACTTTGGTTAAATATGGTAATCTCATATATTCTAACTTTACTTTTGCCTTCACATCTCTTAATTTAATGACTAAGATTGAAGGTGGCCAGAAGAATTACTCTAGCTCTATTATTTTATGGACAACATTAATATTAGCAATTTAATCAAGTCAATCATAAAGTTATAAACACAGAACAAGCCAAATCATTTGGCAGCTCAAAGTCCAGTTGAGATGCTAATACAGTAAGGAGTTGGTTAATACCAGCTAGTGATCAGTTAACAGATTAGTTATCTGTTAAGCTCTGGTTTGAAATGATATATAGTGTTTCACAGTGTCACATTCCATGCGATGAATAATTCAGATTAAAAGTATGTAACTTATCAGATTATCTGGAAAGAGAAAATTTATGCATAACAAAACTTATACAATTTAATTTTTTGTGTTTCCCTACTTGTTGCTCAACTCAAACCTGCAAAAGTCTTAAAATTTCTTCATTATATCTAAATTTCAAGATGGGATGAGAGATATGTGACACTGGATCCATTACTTGTTAAACCAAATTAATCAATGTACTTTTCGTATGCGGATACAAGCTGTCATTCTAACCCTTAGCAAGCTTAATATCAATGTCAAGCTGGTTCTACTTCTTGACAGAGAGAAAGAGAGAGAGAGAGAGAGAGAGAGAGAGAGAGGGATAGAGAGATCAGAGAATAAACAAAGAAATAGGGAAAGTTATTGGCCAAAAGAGAATCTAAATGTCTCTCCCTGTAATCAAATTCAGCCAAGTCCTCTCCTCTCTCTCTCTCTCTCTAAGAAACACCCCTTAATATTAGAAAAATATTTGTAGTGATCTAACACCGCAAACTATCCCTCTCTTTCTCTCAAGAAACAAACAGAAACTTAAAACTTTTTTTAAAACACACCATCGTTTTCTTAAGGCAGTCAAAGGCGCATTCAGCCACCAACTCTAAATTTTTTAGGTATTGAAACTTCAAATTAATATTCTCTTCATCACTAATAATCCTTCAAGTCCATAGCTAGATTCAAACACCTTTTCTCATGCTTCATTCACTTATTATTAGCAAGCTTCACCTGTCAAATCTTGAACTAATTTAAAATTAATCTACATTTACTTCCATGCACTTTGAAATTCAAGTTTTGGTTCATTTATATATATATATAAACGAACCCAGAAGCAGACCCATCATGGAATGAACACTACGTATCACATCACTTTAATTATATTATATTTGCAAGTGCAGATATTAATGTTACAAATATATGTTATGCCAACCTTACTTCCATGATGCATATATATCCTTAATAGAAGTGATAATCTACTTTAAATTAGTCTAAACTACTGGAAGAGAGATTCAAACTCAAGTGCAAAGTGGGGAGCATATCTGATCTAGTCAACTAGACTAAACCCATATTTGCGGGTAGTAACTCAATTTAAGGAATTGTTTGTGTCATAATCTAGCTAGAGTAGCTTGGTCCTAGACCAAGATTCTTGGGTTCATACGTGAAGTGCAACCAAGTCCAAAGCAGCGTTGAGTTCACGGGGTTCATTGAACACAATCTTAAAAATTCAGAAGAAAAACAATTAAGAAACAATTTATTTGTTGAATTTGGTGAACATACATATGAATGAAAGTTAAGTCTTCAAGAAAAACATAGTCTTCCCTTAAGAGAGTAGAGTAGAAGAAATGAAAGTTAGCTTAGCTAGCTTTGGCTTTGTCGACAGTACAAAAATAATATAATTAAATATTGTGGTGCTTATCTTAATCAACTCGAACCCTTTTATTAAACTATAATTGAACCCCATTATCTAATCCAAATAAAAAATTATGTTATTAGTTATAAAGCTAATCCATAAAGAACCTTATATACGGACCACTCCAAAAAGTAATTAATTAAATTAAATTAATTAAATAAAAAATTAGTATCACTTCCAATCTTCCATGTGAAGGGCACCTATGGGGCTTCGAATCTGCCACAATGCTGCATGTTCTCACTCTCCCACAAGCCGCTTTTCACTCGAAGTGGCTTGAGATTGTTGCACCGTTTCTTGGCCTCGATGGAAATGAAGGCCAATCCAAAGCCAATTGAGACTTTTTTGGTTAATATTAAACTGAAATTAATGGAGATTTGCATTGAGCATTGGGAATATTTTAGGGCCTAAACAGCCGAGCCAAAACTGAGGTTGCCATGTGATGTAGATGGCGATGGATTTGGAATCAATAGAAATTATTTGTGGTGGTCATCATCTGTTCACCTGCTTGTTTGGCCTCTTTGAAATGAATTTAAATCTAAAATTGCAATTGGCTTACAATAATGTCAACGCTCTAACTTTGTTAGAAGGTTTGATATGATTGGTTTGGTTGGTTTGCTTAATTGGTAGATAGATAGGGGTTGCTTCTCTATAAGCTAATATGCTTCTACAATTTTATGATTTAATACACCCTTAGTGGGGTACTGAGTTTTGGAACCCATTTCAAAATAATGGCTTTCTTTCAAGCAACCAACTAAGAAGCATTTTGGCATATATATGGCATTTTAAGAATCAATTCGAAAAGCATATTTGAGTTAGGTCAGTTGGCCAGGGCAATGATCCCACTCTTTTTACATTCAAGCTCGAATTCCCCTCCTCGTGAATTAGAGTAATTTAGACTATTACATGTATTAAAAAAAATCAAGTTGAAAAGGCATACATAGTTTTGTTTCGACACAATAGGCTTGGATCCAAATCTTTGGTCATTCATTACACCACCAAAATGGATTATAAGAGCATTATCCACCCATGATATAAGTGAACTTTTATATTATTAACCAAAGTAATTAATTGGTATATATATATATATATGTCTAAGTCAAAAAAATATGGTCTCCCACATATTTGGAAGTGCAATTAAACATTCTACCCACAAGTTTGAGATTTTGGTAAGATTAATAATTAATTAGACAATACTAGGAAGAGAAAAAAAAGTAATTTATAATCTTCAGTTTAATTTAATACCCACATAAAAAAATTGTCCCCATATATAATAATTCATTGAAAAATGGATAAATCAAGTTGGGATAGAAAAATTATGGCTCTAGGATGTTTTGTGATCAGACCTACTAACTTAAGCTATCCTAAAACAAGAACAAAATTGTCTTGATTGACAAGCATATATATTTAATTTACTATTTGCACTACGTGATGAGCAACATACTCAAATAAATAACTGCAACAATTATATTTATGTTGGGATTGTGGGTTACATGTCGACTGTACTAAAAAGAAGAGTTTGCCTGAACTCTGAAGATAACAGCCATCAAATTGTGATTATATTAAAATGAACAGGCAGTTGATGCATGTAAGTTAATTATTTGTGTATTTAAGTGTCCCCAAAGCTGCAATTAGGGTTCTGTGCATGATTATATTTGCTTACTTTTATCAGTTAAAAAGTTCTAATCGGTTTTGAGAGAAGAATAAAAGAAAAGGATTGCATTTTCACTTCCCCGTTGGTATACTAGATGGGGAGAGAAAAACATATATTGAATCATTTATGTGTATGTCATCACGTGATGAGAGAGATAGACATAAATGGTCCATGTTCATCTACGAAATAGTCCAAATCTGTCAAAAAATTTCTAGAAGAACTCCCAAGAAGTGCCAATTCGTGAGGTTAATGGACATGAAAAATGTCCAGAGGTTTTGACACAAAAGAATTGCTAGCTTTTATTTCTTCATAAAACTATCTAGGAGTTTGCTGAAGTTCAAGTTCTCAGCTCGAAATAAATGCATCAATAAGATTAACCCTGGTCGTCCAAAAAAAAAAAAAAAGCCCTGGACCAACCTTTACAAGTTACAACATGTGTTTCAGATCAAAATTGGCCCACTGTGTACAGGCTTTATGAATGGCCTAGTGCGCTGTATTTCCTTGATATTTTTGTCAGGTCAAATTGGCCCAAATAAAATATCGCATGGATTAAATTAGTGGAGTCATTTTATAGTGAGGGTCTTATCCATGATTTTTAGATGTGGTCTTATTTCTTAATCGTTGAATCAAACTAACTAATTTGATCTAACAATTAAGAGATAAGACCTTACCTAAAGGCTAAGGCCCTCAGTATAGAATTCTTGTCAATTGAGTTAGTGCATAGAGTAGAACACATGGGCCAACCGTTCATTTACTGTTTCAATTATTGCATATGAACCTCTATCCATCGGGTGACAGAAAAGGAACACCTCTATCCATTGTGTATGAACTTGAAAGAGTGGATTTCCAGGCATATCTCCCATGTCACTTGGAAAAATTGGGAAAGTCTTCAAATCTCCCACAGCAGCAGTTTTGACGAGCTTTCAACTTAGGATGTCTTGCCTTCTGGAACAATTGGCTCCATGAAAAATTCAAAAAAAAAACCACACAATGATCTTCAATGTCTTAGCTTTCTTCTCCAGTTTGCCTTACGCTAAAATTCCTACAGAATGTCGATCTTCCATCAAACACCTTTTAAGAGCGCAGAAAAGCTAAATATAAGGAAAGTAAAGTAATTAGTCTCTTTTTAATCAACTTTCCCTACAGAAACCAATATAAAGGGTCCGTAACTTAGATTTTGCTGGTCCTCAAGCAAAACAAAACATAAGAACAAAAACTCAACACAAACAAGCAACAGAGTCGGTCCAGGGTTTTCTAAAGCCTTGGGCAAATTTCGAAAAGTGTGCCCCTTTAGACAAATTAAACACTAAAATTACAATTTTTATCAAAATTAAACACTGCTTAGATGCATTTGGTAAATTTTCAAGTGATAGATAAAAAATCTGATAGATAAAAAATTAAAAAAAACCTTGAAAGAAAGGCACTGGTCTGGTCTTGTGAAGGATTGTTTTCCAACTCAATGTTGGAGAAGAAGGGAATCACAAAAAATAAAAATAAAAATATACTTGCATTTGAGAGTCTTCTTGTGTTGTTTTTTAGAGACTTTTGGCTTTTTGATTAAAAAAGAAGAAGAAGAAGGCATGTTGTTTTATCTTTGTTTAATTTCCAATGTTATGTTTTTTTTTTATTATATTATATAATATATAAAATATATTTGACTTTGTTTTCCAAGTAAGGAAGTTTCCTTGAGAGGATCAAAAAGTGATTTATGACACCACAAAGTTTGGTTCCTTTTTTTAAAAAAAAAAATAGTTATTTTATAAATATACATATATGGGCTATAAACAAAATTTGTGTGCCCCTCTCAGCTTTGGGCCCTGGGCTGTAGCCTTGGTCGCCCTGGGCCAGGGCCGCCTCTAACAAGCAACTAACTTTCCAGTATTATTGATCTCAAAGATAATCACCAACCGTTAGCTAACTTCCAAGAAATAATCAACAATAACTCAAAACATTATCAAAGGGTTAACCAAACTTTAATTGAATAACTTGGAGTGTAGCGTGTGAAATAGCCAACATTAATACAACCCACGATTTAAGGTTCACAAAAGTTAAATAATCAAATAAAAACACGCTTCAACTTCAAATCTCACCAAGAATGTTCACTTCAATAAAAAGCACTCGAAATTTGATTAGGTATTGTCACTCATATATATTTGAGAAGAAACAAAGCAATATGATGTACTCTCATAATCTAAATAAAGGCACAAGACATGACTAAAAGATCTCATGGAAAGATATCGCATACTTGAAAATATTTAAATCATTCGACCACAGTCCTTCCACACCTATTCTCCATGAACAACACTTCTCCTTAGATCAAGTAGGACTTTCATTAAGGTTGTAACAGGGTTTAAAATTATGGGTGAAACAAGAAAAGGATATAGAAAACGACAAAATCTATAGAGTTCATAGAGCTTTCCAACTTTTAATTAACATTCTTGCACTTGAGAGATACAACTAATTCAAAGCACTTTTTGAACTTAAGAATTTATCTTTGAACTTTCGAATCTTTCTTTTGAATACACTTGTTCAAACTTTGGGAAGTCTACATCAATATCCTCGTAAAATATGGACATGCTTGTGCGAATTCTTGTATTTGGCTATGTCATTTTTCTGAAGGTATTTTACATAAATTACACTTTGATTTGTATGGTGTAAAGATCCCTCGACGATATTCTTTGTAAGGTTTTTGTTTGTTCAAAAAATAATTTGTCAAATGACGTTTGAAGTTGAAGAGTGGGTTTTTACTGTTAAATGGTATATTCTATGATCTTTGGATAAGGATTCAAAAAATATATTACGACTTTGGTTCAATGAGGTTTTTCGTCATTGGTTGGCAAGTCCAAACAAAGAAACTGTGAACATTGTAATTAATGAAGCTAAGAAAAAACCGTATAATCTATGGTCTTATCAATTGTGGAAGACTGTCATCTAGCGTTGTTTTGTTTTTTTCTTGACACATCACACAAGATAAGAAGCAACCCAGCCAATATGCTTTCTAAAACCCTAGAAATGATTGAACAGAAGATAGAGGACCTATGCTATGGACAAAAACTGTGTCGAACATATGTGAGAGAGAGAGAGAGAGAGAGAGAGAGAGAGAGGAATCCCATAAATTATTAGTGAGTGCAGTCAAAGAGGGAGAAAGTGAGAGGGCATTGTGGTGGGGATATATTAATTCTGTCTTCTTATATAAACTTTTTAGACATAATCATCTGCCAAAATTTAAAGCATACCTGTTACACAATCAACCCTTTTTCTTTGGAAAAAGACTGAACTCTTTACACAAATTAAATATATGCATTCTGAAATTGAACCTGGAAATGATTGAACTCATCTTCTTTCCTGCAGCTAGCCTGACTTGATCTGACTTAATCCTATTGATCTTCAACTCACATAATTTCTTGTCATCATCAACCTAAATTCTTCAAAATCCACTGCTCCATCTCCATTCTTATCAACCCCTTTGATCATCTGTCTGCACTCTCTAAGACTGCATCTTTGGCATCCAAGGCTGACCAAAACCCTCTGCAACTCCTTGGCTGAAATTTTCCCATTCTTATCAGTGTCAAAAATAAGAAAAGCATCCATGAGCTCATAGTCTTCTTCCTCATTTCCACACCCACTATTCTTATTCTTATTCTTATTATTTTTCCTTGACCAATCAATATTCACAGCATTCATGAACTCTTCCAAGTCTATAAAACCATCTCCATTGCAATCCATTTCTCTCACAATTCCTTCAGCTTCCTTTGCGGCAGTGGACTTCTTGTATCCAAGGCATGAGAGCACTTCACTGAGCTCAAGAGGGGAAATTTTCCCATCCCCATTTGAATCCATGACCTCAAACACTTGCTTGAATTGGTTAGAGACTTCCATGGCTGCAAAAGATGAGGTTGCAGGCACATCAAAGCTCGAAGAAAGTTTCCTTTGCTTTCTGGTTTTCTTGCACCCACTGGTTATCCTCCGTAGAGATGAGGCCAAGCAAATTCTGATACAACTCATAATGATAGAGAGTTATAGGCTTTGCAGAAAGAAAAAAAAGAGAGATAAGTGGTGTTAAGCAGAGCAGCAGTGAGTTGATTTTTGCATGGCTCTTTTTGAGTAGAAACCCCTGCAAGACCAAGACTTGGGCTCTTTCTTAGATCCTCATCTATGCACATGACATGCTTGAGAGAGAGAGAGAGAGAGAGAGAGAGAGAGAGAGATAGACTGTATGTATATCTATAGCCTATGGGGAATCGGACCAAGTCTTTTGAAGCTTTTGGGGTTTGATTAGGTCTTGCTGGGTGGATGCCAGCTGAGTTATGATTCTAGAGAAGCCGGCATATATAGCACACATCACTCTCACCGCTTTCTATTTTAGTCCTTGGCTTGGCTCTTGTGGTCTCCGCAAATTGAGCTCTAATTATTTGACTTTGGTTCTTGTTTTGTGGCTAATCAGTATGTTCATGTATTTACTCAAGTAAAGGTTGCTGTATTACTAAAACCACTTGAACTTCTTGCTTCCCCAACTTGTTATGAAAGTCAACTAAAACGCGCCTAATCAAAGTTATCTCCATATACAAAATCTATAATCAAAGATAATTTAAGTAATGTTTTCACAGCCTGCCACCAAAAGATCTCATGTTTAGTAATGGTTGAGATAAGTTCTCATATCATAAAATAATTATATCCAACGCAGAAAAGGACAGTTCCCTTTTTTTTTCGTTTGGGGAACGGAAGAATCGAACTTTGGACATCTTTCCAACATTGTGAAAGAGAAAGGGAATGGGCATTCTTGAATGTATAATAAGGGCAATTTTCATTTTCAGAAAAAATAGTTGTTCTCAATTTCATTTTGTTCAAAATCGAAAAAATATATGACTAGCATACAACATCAAAACTCCTGAAGAGATGTATAAATTCTAAATGGAGCTGTACTTCTCGGATAGACTACAGAAGGTTTAGAAGCACTGGCCAACCAAATGCGAAACATTGCGCTAACTCTTCATACACTATCAAACTATATTTCCGACAATGAAGAAAAGAAAAAAAAAATGAAGACTACAAGACTTGGCATCAAATTATCATACATCTCAAATTGCATGGTCCTGTCTCACCTGCTCAACACGATCGAAGCAACACAGGCCCCACCGATGAGCGCAGCATGTCACTGAGGGCAAACTGGACCTCATTTGACCCGTGTTCACAACTTATCAAGCTTGAAATTAGGGGGAAGAATTGAGACAAGTTGTTTTCAAATGAGGTCTCTCCCAAACTAGAGATAGTCTGGAGAGTTGCCACAATAAGTGGGGCGCGTTGAGCCAGTTCTCTCCGTCTCCCAGAACCTAGAGGAATTAGCCAATGGTGCTGCCCACTAGATGATTCGGATATCTTTCCAGAGCTGGCAGCTTCAATATAGAACTGTAAAACCTCCCTGCAAAGGTCCACGATGTGGGACTCAACCTCCGCCTCATCATAACCTGGAGGCCTATCCTCTATAAGATTCTGCAAGAATGTGAGGCATATTTGGTAAGATTCATTCTCAATACGCAACAGTGGAGGATCTTGCATTTGGGTCATGGAGCCAAATTCTTGTAGCCTTGCCCGTAAAGTGGTATCAGTGTTAATCTTGTGAGCATGAGTTGCCACATCATGCAAAGCATCAAAGAGGACTAGCGTGTTTTTCGCTGAAAGGTGAGATCGATACATGGTGTAGATCTCCATCACCGCCTGCCAGATTTAATGAGAACATGCAAACTTCAGGAAACGGTATTGACATGACAACATGTAAATATTAGAAAGATGCAATTTAATTCACGTATATACTAGTACACACTAATAGTGTTTTCTTTGTACTTTCGATTGACAAATCAGAATTAACAGAACCAACCCTTTAATTTGCATTGGTTACATTTGATGATCGTACTTCACCTAGATGAACCTTCTCCCTTTTGATATAAGTGTCGGTGGTATCAATCCTCAAGAAGTGTCGGTGGATGTATGCATGGTTCCTATTGTTTGTTATTTTGTTCCCAAACAAAAAAAAACTTGCTGTTTCTATAATTCAAATAACATAATTTTCTGAAGTATGTCCACAGAAAATCAAGTTCAACTAATGGAAAGAGACTAGAGTTCAGGCCTACTCAAACATAACCAACAGCTGCACATAATCAATGTGACTTGGCTTCAAGAAGCATAAGAAAAACAGCATAAATACACAAGAAGTTTGTTGAAGCCATATATTTGCAAAAGGAAGGTGGTTAATAATTGGAGTAGAAGTTACCTGAATCAATAAAAGTTGAACAGCAGCTCGACACTTAACATCAGATATGCCAGCATAAAGGTAATTTGTCCTCAGTCTCTCTGAATCATCATCAGGCCTACCAGACACAGTGGACCCTCCATTATCTTCTCTACTCAAAGCAGGTTCATGGTTTCCAATTATGCCATCTCCACTTAGAATGAAAGAAAAATCAGGAAGCGTTGAATTGGCTGCTTCTTTTAATGATGAAACCACTTCTAGCCACTTTTCATCAGAAAAGAGATCCCCTGCATTGCTCATCAATCGCACAAATGCAGCAATACCTATACCAGCTAAGCTTTGGTGAGGTCGTCTAATAAAACTGACTAGAAGCACCAAAACTTTCTTCAAAAGCGGATTAACAGTGTTATAAAATTTGACAAAAAGATCAACTACTAATTGTAGTGCCAATGTGCATGTCTCATAGAGCCAGGCATCTTGATCAAGATCGCTGATATCACCATCAATCACTTGTCCTGGTGAACCTTCCCCAGAAGGATCAATAGCGTGTCGCACATAGTCAAATATTGGAAATAGAACTGATTCAAAAACCCTTTCCCACAAAGGTAGTGAGAAAAGGTGACCATGGTTACGTAAAGTTTCAAACAGCACTTGTAAGGCACTCTTCCTGATTTCAGGCCTAGGGTCAAAGCTAAGCTCGGACAAACCTGCAGAGGGACGATAAATGAATAAAAATCTTTCCCAATGTGGTTTTTAAAAAGCTTAAAAACATAACCAAAACGCTTTGCAACATTACACTTATAACTACCAATTTATGCTGTATCCTTACCAGCCAGTAGAGGGAACCAGAAATAGAGATGGTCATCCTTATCGGCCATTTCGCCATTTTCTTGTTTTCCATCTTTCCCTGCTTGAGGTGAAGATGGAGAGATTTTTCCAGAAGCTTCCTTGTCCTTATTTCTTGATGAGGAACCAAGACCTCCATCTGCCAGTTTTGTAGCACAGAACCGAAGAAAAGCAATAGCATTGAGGCTAATGTCTTTGTTGAATCTACTATTGGTGAATGCAATTAGGCAATTCACACAATCGGTAAAAGTAGTGGTTTCAGTCTCAGTAATGTATGGAAAGTAGTCTCGAATAATCTTCTCAATTATTTCAAAGGCCAAGAGTACAATGTTTTTGTGGTCATCATAAGCTGCAGTAGTGAATACCTGAAAAGAATCAAATAGTAACAACTATTACCAGTATGCAAGAAGAATAATTCATGAATCAAATTAATAATTATCCCCTGTAGAATAAAATATATCCCCAAAGAGAAAAGATAGGACATATTCCAGTACCATGAACATGCTCTTCCATCCAGATTTAACATTGTTGACCCGAGATAAAACCATTTGTGAGACACATCTGATGATTAATTCACGTATTTCCACCGCACTACTTTTACGCATAACAATGACAAAAGGTTTCATAAACTCATTCTGAAAATTGTAATTAGCCAACTCTTCTCGGTCCAAGAATTTCATTGACAACTGGCGTAGAGAATCCATAGCAAAAATTGCAATAGACAGGTTTTCAGAACAACCAATTGTCACAAAGAAATTGGAGAGCACATGCCAGATGCTAGACCATACAAACCTGATGCGGTTCATGTTATAATGCCTGTTATAAGAAAACAATTGACGTCAAACTCTACAATTTTGTAATAGAAAGCAAATAAATAAGATTTGAAGTTGGGTGATCCATACGCAATCTCAACAATCTTTGTAAGGCTGAAAACACGAGGATCAGATGCTGAGCGCAATTCTTCCATAGAAACCTTGCAAAGAGCCTTGACAAAATCTATAATCGCCTCACTGTTTAGCTTTTGACTCCGTGTGAATATGCGACTCATTTCACCAACTTGTTCTAACATGTTTAAATTGGAAACCAAATTGTTCATCTGTTCTGATGTGACCATCCCAGAAGCATTCCCACCAATACCAGCACTATCATACGAACCTCTCAACACAGCAGAAGCTGCATACTGCATCCTTCCTGGGCCCTTCTTTTTTAAAACAGGAAGGATAGTTGACTTAGCTTGTTTTGACTTTTCTGACTCATTCTGAGGAAAAGCAAAGAATGTTGCATCAGGAGGAGCACCCTCTCCCAAGAGATGTAGATGTTCAAACCGGGAAACACATGTCAAAATATGCTCCCAAGCTTCCTGTAGGTAGTTCCCATCTTCATCTGCAATTGTCACTATAGCCTATAAACAATATGACCAAATAAAACATCAGATCCATCTCAAGGCTTGAACTCCTGAGTATACTGCTGAATAATTACATTTCTAAAGGTCAGTAAGCAGGTCATGAAATAATAGTTCTGCAATACTATTAGATGATAGCACATGATTAACATAGTGACAAACATATTACCCAGACCCCTGGGGCCCTGTCACACAATCGAAATCAGAGATGTTTTATTCACCATGTTAACATTCATTTCACAGATAACTACATAAGCACATTTGCAACTCTTCTACTAAGCACTCTTCTAACAGTCATGCAAAGCATCTGACTACGCACCTCCAGCTCCAAATTACAAATGTATTCCCTTCCTTTACTGGTTCATTCTTGGCACAGCACAGCCTCTTTATTCTAGCTAAGGTATACCATTTCGCTTTTGGTTTTCAAATTTTTGTTAGACAAAGAGAGTACATGGGAGAAAGGAGGGATGAAGAATGGTGGAGGAAGGGTGTTGGGAAAGAACTGACAACGAAACGAAATCTACCACTCAATTTCAGAGTAGTTCATCTATTTGGAATAGAGGAGAAATACAAGTATACCATCAGTGAGCTACCATCCTATAATTGTTTCCAAAGATTTCATGTTTAGCTTTGACCAATTTTTTTGAGAAGGTTTAGCTTTGAAACAATTCAAAGATCACAATATAAACCTATATGCCCAAGAATCACACAAGATATACCATTCAGCCTTCAATAATAAGACAATTGGCAGATCTAAAACAAGCAAGACTAGGTTAATCAAGTTTTTAGCCAACTTAAGATATCATTTTCACTTGGGAAATTAATCTTACTGGAATGAAAGCAGACTGTCAAAAAATAACTGATAGACTCAGATGATAGATAATGTGAGGTGTCTGTCTTTGTTCAAGCCGACATATGAATTCCTCATAAACTGTTATAGTATTTCTTTTGCGTTACATATCTACAAAGACGACAGGTTAAGCATGAGAAAGCAAAACTAAAATAACTTCACATCCAAAAATTGACTCCAAAACAAAGGGAAACAGAGAGACATGCAATGAGGGTGGGGGAGAGGGAGAGAGAGACACGGTGTGAGCGAGCAGTTCAAAATAATATCAAGGTTAAAAACAATGATAAGTGGCACTATATTCCCCTATAAGACTACTTTAAAACATCATCCTGATTAAGAAGGAAAAGTAACTAGTACAATATTTAAACTTTCACGTCCTGTACAGAAACTATGGTAGAGTAAAACCATATACCAACCTTAATTGCATCTATATTTTTCTGCTTGATATCAGCAGGGGAGTGGAGGGAAGTAAACTTTGCTAGTGAAGTCACAAAAGCATCTCTATGGGTCTTCATGGACATTACAGCAGTAACATGAATGGCATGACGAAAGCCTTCGAGACACAGAGAAATAACTACTTCATCGTCGCTTTGGTCAAGTGGAACACTGAATGCAGCCAGCATAGGAGCCCAGCATACCTCAACCATAAATCTAAGAATTACCACATCTGTTGCAGCATAATAAACTGACCTACAAGACAGCCATACAAGTATAAACTAAGAATGAAATCTAATAGATAGTTTAGTATAGATTATGTAATGCAAGCATCATAAAGAATTCAGATTAAAATTCCTGAAAGATAATATGCCTACATGCATTTTGCACTTATTTTCACAGAACTTGGTCTAGTCAAACTTCCACTATGCTGAGCAAGGAATAACAATCCCCCGTAAAATAACTCCTAAAAACTAATAGTTAAACTCCTATGGCCTTTGAAGAAATTATGGCCTGATAAAAGTGGAACGGCAAAAGTCATTAAGGAAACCAAACATTTGATATCAGTTAAGTTCAGTTGGTTCTTACTCAGATTTGCGAGCTTTTTCTTTAAATTGTTCTTGCATATGCTTGATAAGATCATCACTGGTCTCTAATTCTTCCCCCCGTTTGCGGATCACAATATTCAATATACTGTCCAAGCCCAAAAGCCGGTTTGGGTTCACTGACTGCATCTGCTGGGGAGCCAATTCATATTCTTTCATTTTAATCTCATTTCTTGATATTCGTTCAAACAATGACCTCAAGTACTCCTCAGGTAGATCCTTTCCATCATCTATGCCGCGATTGTTCCTTATAAAATCATCAGCTGACATCTGCAAGTTTTAATGGCCAGAGAGAGAGGTACATCTATCAGCTATCTGTTTCAATCATCTAATTAGATCAGGTATATGTGAACTCACCTTGTTCTTCACCATCGGGTTATGAGCGTCAGTATTGAGCAATATCACGGAGTAAGCAAGGACATAGGCAGTGTCAGCACTAGTAAAAGCCTTTGGATTACATTTGCAATAGCGCTCAGCAAACTTTTCCATTATTCTATCAATCTTCTGTGCCTCACCAGGCAACCTAAAGCCTTGAAGAAAGGCCCTGATTGCCTCATCAAACTCCAATCCTTGAAACTCAAAGGAATCCACATAAGCATGCATTACTTTTAGCGACAAGTCTTCTCTTTCTCCAAGGTAATCCCCAATCAAAGTCTTGTTCAAGCCAGATGCATTTTTTAGAAAAGCAGCTATCTCCTCAGGTGAATCGCCCACCTTGTTTGCATTTATAAGAAACTCAATTCCTTTCTTAGGTTTCCGATTGAAAAGAGATATACCTTCCTGCCACAAAACATACATCAGATTCCAAGTTCAATAGCCCAAAGATGAATCTGATGGCATTCCAGACAATTTGCTTACCTGAAGTTCCAGCTTGTAAGCTCGTCGTTGCTCAATCGTCAAAGCATCAGAGGCCTCACTAGAAGCTTCAGAATGAGTGTCTGATCCTTCAACAGGCTCCTCGCTGTTCCCATTTGCCATGGGAAGACCTCCTGATTCAAGACTATTCTCAGTTGCATCAAATTTCTTGTTAGAATGAGGATCTGGAATGCGCAACTGTTTGTTCATCCAGTCTCCGATTGACCTCAAAACACCAACCAAGCACTTCATAGCTTCAAGTTTCATGGTTGCCTCCTGAGGCGGTAATAATGTGGTGGCAACACCAGGAGGGACACCTTGGGCAGTTTTAAGAAGGCCATTAACCATCCTGGCAATATCAGGACAAAAAGAAAAGGAGAAGGCAAACGCAAAAACTGTTAACATAAGACCAAGTAATTCACAATGCTATGAGGGTGTGGAAACAATGCAGGACAACTGCTATCGAAATAGATGGAACTGGATATTATTATCAGTGTTCAATGCTTTTGAAATTTGAAGTATTGTATATCAGGGAGTGGAGTCTACAGGATAGAACATGACATACCTCTCAAATATGTTTGATGAATTGACATCACAATCATAATTGATGAATATGTCTACCAAGATCTGGGAATCAACACAGAGCTTCTCAAGAAACCGAAGCACTATCATCTTCTGCTGAAAATTGGGTTGAGCAACATTTTCCAAAACTCTGAGAACAATCATAGGAAAAAATACTCCAATCTCTGCTTTCAATCCAGCTCTAAATCTTGACACCAGACTAATGAAGATGGAGCAAGATAGTTGAAAAACTATCATAAGAGTTGAAGCACTGTTCTTTAACAGCGACAGACACAAGTATTGCTTAATCGCACCTAAAAACCTGTTCCAAGTCACAAATTTATCTTTATGAATTTCAAAGTAGGTGAAAAACAAGCTAAATTCAAAAATATGAAGAAGACAAGTATGGAGAACGTAAGTTTTTTCACTGAATTCAAAGCGTTTTTTTTCAGAGAAACAGAACTGAATTAAAAGATATGAAGTGCTTATTTTGTTCAACAAAAGAAAAGAAAAAGAATATTAGGCGACTTTGTGAACATTATTAAACCTGCTATACTATGCACATGCACATGATCACACACCAGAAACCAAATTCGCAGAAAAGACCAACATGCACAACAGTTTGATTTGCATTGTCAGGAAACTAAACCAAGATCTATCAAACAGCAACATCCGTGGATAAACCACATTAAACATGTTTTGCACAAATGTGTCTAATCTGGGGATCCACTTCAATACCTCCAGATTTATACCAATTCATTTGCATCAAAGTGGAGGCGACTTATCTGCATTATGAGTCTGCAAGCCTGGACTAAGAAGCCAAGTATCATATCTATCCACCAGCCTTAATTTGCATCCAATAACCAGTCTTGGCTAAGAAGCCACCATATCTATCGACCAGCCTTACCAGCTACATATTGATATATTGTGATTCTACTACTCCTCACACCCTTGCTGTCTAAAGTTCTATGATCATGCTAAGTATCACTTTAACTTATATACTCGAGAAACCAATCTGAGAAGATTTGACATTTTTTATTTTTATGACAAATTTTTCATACCTGTTAAACATTTACATTCCATCTCGATTTTGAGCAATATTTTCATTTGATAACAGTACTACATCAGTCTTTTTAACTGTTAATGAGATCAAATCCTCTTGCACCAACTACGTTCACTACCAAACACTAAAGCCTACATTCCCTATATAATATATATCTCCACAAAATTGCAAACATAGCAGTCGTCATACGTGCTGTACTTCACAAACATAACAAAATTACAACCAGTGCAGCTCAAGCAAGATAGATAACAGTAAACCCAAAATAGCAACATCTAAGCATAACCATTTTAGCATGAGAGGTGGTAGTGAGGTACCTTTCGCTGGTCCTAAAGACAGCACCGGCATTCTCCAACAAAATCTTCAAAAGCTCCAAAGCCACAATCTTTCCCTTCATCAACTCCGGATCTGCCAATGCCTCCTTAGGCGGAGTCTTCATGGACAGCTTACACAGAGCTCTAAACACCAAAAACGCGTCTCTTCTCAACTTATTCCCAATCTGAACTTCCAAATCCTCATCTCTCTCCAATTCTCCATCCGCCAATTCACCTTTGCGGCCCTCCAGCGCGGTCTTGTACATACTAATCTCCCAGTACTTGGCATCCAACATATCCTTATCTGTCGAGTCCAACAAATCGGCAGGGTTAGTGGTCTCCACTGTGGTCGTTTCAAATGCCCCGTCGTGCCCACGAAGCGACACCTTGGTAGGTGTTGTTGGGTTCAAAACTCCATCAATGTCTGACATAATCTTGGTGATAAACCCTTGCACGAACATTGTCATCGACCCGTCCGCATCGGATTTCTCAATCGGATCCATCAGCTCGGCCACCACGATCGGATGAATCGGAACTGTCGAAGAGTCTGCCTCCATTCTTCTGAACACAATCACCAGCATCTGGATCAACGACGCCTTCGCCGTCGTCTGATTAACAACATTCTTACTTCCCAGATAGATGTCGTAGCAGGTCCTCACTATCTGAAGTAAGCAATCCCCATGAATTCGCAGCGATATCGACGTCACCGCCGACAGCAGCGTCTTCAGCACCAGAAGTTCCATCTGATCGTCCCCCAAATCGTGGCATTTGCACACGGACTCGATCAATTTCGTAAGAAACTTCGCCTCGGCGCCGCTGCCGGAGGCGTCGGCCTCACCGCGCAGGTATCCATGGGCGATAAGCTTCTGGATGCAATCGACGGCCGGATCAGCGATCTTCAGTACGCCGGAGCCGGCGGCGTTGATGATGGGGCTGAGAATGGACTCGGAGTCCGCGAGGGAGTACTCCTCGGAGCCTCCGTCGTGGAGAGGACCCGGCCCGGATGAGTCCGGGTCGGAATTGGAGTCGGGTTTAGACTTGGAGGGGTTGCTGAGCCGCTCGAGCACGGCTTTGCATTCGCTGGCGAGCTTGGCGTGCTTGCGCCATGAGGCGTTCTTGATGATCTTATCGAGGGCTGGGGCCACCACCTCCCTCAGACGGGAATCGGCTTCCGAAGAAGCCATTCCCGAGCTGGCTACGACTGGTGACTCAGTGAGCCGGATCTGAAGAAATGGCTAAGGATTTGAAGCTTCAGACTGTGAAGCCAGCTGAGGAGGGTTCGTGACTCGGTGAGCGGGTTGACTCAGTGGCATAGAGAGCTTCACAGAGAGAAGAGAAAGAGAGAGCAGTGAGTGGGAGGAGGAGGAGGAGTTGAGATTTGGATCGCGTTTTCTCCTGGAGGGGAGGTCCAATGGTTGGATTTCTAATGACGGAAATGGCCTTGATAGCTGAGGGGAACGGCGTTGAAGGTTCGTTGAATTTGATGGGTGTTTTTGGTATTTTGTAGGACGTTTGAGAAATGAGATTGATTACTCTGTTTTTCAGCTGTTCTGCGGAAGCTCTCAGTATTCAATCCAATAAAATGTTTTGTTTTGGACTTTGAAATCACCTTTTTTCTTTTTTTTCTTTTTTTTCTTTTTTGACTTTTTTTTTTGGTTTGCAAATTTGAAAATAAATAAATTATAATTTCTTTTTGAATAAATGAATTATCAAATCTAGGAAATATATGAGCCGTTACTTTCAAATCTAAAATTGACACTTGTGGAATGATAGGTGCTGAATTCAAATCATATATATAGACGAGAAAGGCCTTAGTTCATATTCCTTATTCATTGTAAAACAATTGTTGGATAGGAAAAAATAATAATGAACTTACCTTTCAATTTTTTTTTATAACACATAGCATTGCGTTGAGCATGGTAAAAGCATAATAGATTCTATAATTTAAAAGTTTATTACAAGGATAAAGAGACTCGAGATCTCATAAACTATTTTACAAAAGTTAAATTTCACAACATGGGATCCTCGAGAATAACCGAAGCTTGTAAGGCAAGGCATTAAATTAAATTTATTTTACTTTATTCTATCGATTTCCTATGATTGTTCATGAACAATGAGTCAATGTCTTCCTTCTTAAAACATTTGTTTATGATTATGTTTAGGGTTATTGATTTCAATGGTCCCCCAACTATTACTCCAGTATTATTTTGGTCCACTAACTAAATTTTTCATTTCAATGGTCCTTCAACTCTTAATTTGGTATCAAAATTGTCCTACAGTCAAAGTCTATCAACTAGTCCGTGAAATTGAAGGGCACAATCGTATTTTCAGGGCATTCCAACCTCTTCCTCTTTCTCTCTCTTTGACGATTTGACAGCCACCAACTCCAACCTATCGCAACCCACCTCAGCATCCTTTCTCTTTGTCTCCTCCCCCTCTCTCTATCTCTTCCCCCTCTCTTTGTGCTGTTGAATCGGATGGTGAAATGAATGAAGAACACAACTAGAAACCGTTCTCTAAACCCTCACAAGTTCAATCTATTTAAAGGTTTCCAAGAGATTCTAAGCTTTTTTGTTTTGTTTTTTTTTTGGGAATATTTTTGAACCATCTGAACATTAAACATGTCTTCTCTCAAGTGGGACAGTTGAAATCTAATTAGCATGGACAGCCCATCAATCTAAGATTGTTTGGTTTTGTTTTTTAGGATACTGCCCTAAAAAGAGAAGAAGACGAAGACTAATATGGAATTCGTTTGGTTTTGAGTGTACTGCCCTAAAAAAATGATTTCGCCCTTGAATTTAACGGCAAAATTGATAGACTTTGACGGTATGACTAATTTTGTAAGATCCCACATCGACCAACGGATAGGGGATTGATGTGCCTTATATGTACATGCCCGCATCCATCTAGCATGAGGCCTTTTGGGAGCTCACTGGCTTTGGAGTCATGGGAACTCCGAAGTTAAGCGAGTTGGGGCTAGAGCAATCCCAGGATAGGTGAGCCACTGAGAAGTTGCACGTGAGCTCCCAAAAACAAAACCGTGAGGGCAGAGAGGGGAGCCCAGAGCGTACAATATCGTGCTACGACGGAGCCAATCCCGGGATGTAACAAATTTGATACCAAATGAAGAGTTGAAGTACCATTGAAATGAAAATTTTAGTTGGTGGACCAAAATGATACTGGAACAATAGTTGGGGGACCATTGAAATCAATAATCCTTATGTTTAATTATGTTCCTTGTATAATCTCTCCGTTTATTGGTGGTAATTTTCGTTACAAGAATTGTGAGTTCCTCCTAAAATAAAAAACACATAAATTCACTTTTTTTTTCCTTTTAATTTGGATCTTAAAAATTGTGTCATATAAGGGAAAACAAAAAACACTTACAAAAGCTTTTGTTTCAAATAAATTTCATTTTTCAGGCATCACTTAATTAGGGAAACAATTTTATTTTTTTTGGTACAAACAAAATTATAATGAAGATTCTCTGCAAATCTTATAACCAAAAATGTTTAAATTTAAACGATAAACAAGTGAAAGAAAATATATGATTCCATTTAAATTGTAGATGATTGAAATGCCAAAATCATTTTCTTCATGTGGCGAGTGCTGACACTATCTTATGCTTTATTCTTTGATGTTGGCATATGTAAATTGATGGGAACATTATAGAGCAAAATTTAGAATCAAAATTAGTTACGTAATTGTAATAGTTATACACTTGTATTGAATATATCTACAACAAGAAAGTTACGTTTTTATCATATTTACAATAAAATTTTGGGTTGCATATTTTTGTGTGTAATTCACTTTATCTTGTAGTTCGTTTGGATGAGAAAATTTAAAAGTATAAAGGAATTTATAAATGATGGAAACTTTTTTTTAAAGAAATTCTATGATTGCATTCATAATTCAACCTAAAAAGCCACTAGCCACAAAAGGGCAATTACAATAACGGAGCTATCTAACATTAAAGTTAGGACAATTTGGGGCTCCTCCACTAATGTTCACGCATTATCGAAGAAACTCTAACATGGGTATATCAACTAAGCATGGGCGGAGCCAATAAAGGCTCACAGTGGTCAAGTGACTCTTCTCGTGTTTAGCATATTTTCTCATTTTACATGTTCGTACTTATATTTTTTTTATACAGTATTTTTGAAAATTGACCCTTCTCATCATCTTACCTTTTGAAAAAACTACAAAAGTAGAATGATGACTTACAGAAGAATAAATTTTTTGTCTCGCATGTCTCTAACTTATGCTACTTACCTTTTTTCTTTTTCTTTTTTTGTAATAACTTAATAATATTATTAGATGATTTTCTTTTTTTGTGTGTTAATCTTGTCATTTGAAGGTTGATCCATCTTAATACATTTATGGCTCTGTCATTTGAGGGTTGATCCAAATTCCATATTTTTTTCCCTTGCGGAATTTCTAAATTTCTCTTTTTTGTTATCCAAACAAGGGAATTGTTTTACGTCAATTTAGATATTTTGACTTTTGTCAAAATCCCAAATTTATTTTCCTCATCCAAATGTATTGTTGTAGTCTTCAATATACAAGAGTGGAGGCGACCTTAAACTATAATGAGCTACAAATAAGATATTGGTGTACAACATTTGAGGTTTTTTTGTTGTTGACCTTTTTATGAATTTTATTTTAAGTTCATCTCCTGATTTGGACCCTTAATTTAATGGTTTGATATTTTTGTAATTAAAATTTTGTTTCATCTAAAAAGAAAATATAATACTTTACAATATAAACACGTCGTCTGTCCATTTCGTAATTTGAATTAGTAACATTACATGTCGGTGTGACAGTCACATAAAGAGAGAGATCTACTCTTCATGGCCTATTGGCCCATGAAAAAATAGCTGGACTTTGGACCCTAAAATCCAAGGCCTTTCTTTATAATGGGCAGGGAGCCCAACCTGCCTAACAAGCCGGGAAAACTACCGCTGCTGGCTGTTAGATTGCGCAACCGGCAAAAAATCCCAGTCTGCGACGACCTTTTCCTTTCTTTTGCTCCCATATCCCAACCCACTATGCCTAAATTAGCCATAGAAACCACACCTTAAACAACTCCTAATTTTCACTCACTCTGACCCAATTCCAAAAATAGTTGCCTTTGCATCTTTGCTCATTGGCAGCTTGCCACATTTTTTCCATGGCCACCTATGCTTCCAACATGATTTGCTATCCAAACCCAGCAAACCCAGTAATCAATGGATTGAGAAAAACCCATCACCTCCAATTCATGGGCAGCACTTTCTGGGCAATCCCAATGAGTCTCTGCTCCAATGGCCATTTTCACCGACCCTTAGCGGCTGCAAGCGTGGAAGAGACAGCAAAGACAGAAAGTAAAGAAGGGAAGCCAAGGTTTAAGTTGGATGCGGTAGACCCTGAGATTACTGAAGCCCAGAAACAAGCTATAGCTCAATTGCCATATCATATGGCCAAACGTTGTAAGGCATTGATGAGGCAGCTTATTTGCTATTCTCCTCAGAAGGGTAGTTTGTGTGAGTTATTGGCTGCTTGGGTTAGGGCTATGAAGCCTAGCAGAGCTCACTGGCTTGCGGTTCTTAAAGAATTGAGGATAAAGGATCACCCACTTTATCTTCAGGTATTATTTTTTCTTTTAATTTCTTATTATGAGTTTTTTTTTTGTTTTTGGGATTTGTAATGTGTTCAAAATGTATGCTTTGAGTTTCATTGTTATAAAAGTATAACATTGGCAGTCGTAATTGAAACCCTGAAACTTTAAGTCAAATGATTTCTTTCTGTAGAAGAACCCCTTTAGCATTTTAGGTGACTTCTTGTTTGGGAATCTGGCTTAGGTGCCCTGTTTCTGAATTTGTGACACTGATGGGTGAATGCTATTGAAGATGTTCCATCTCTTTCAAGATATTATCCTCTTCCCACTTTTATTCATTTTGTTGAACTCCAGTTTTCTTTGTTCATTTTGATCTGCTTGTTAGGAGCTTCTCTGGCTGTGCACGATATGTTTTATTGTCATCAACGAGTTCACTTACAAATGTCATATTTTTGTAACTAACCTACGATGCGTATATATGAAAATTTTCTGGCTTGGATTTTGGCATTTGTTAACTGATGTTAAATAAACAGGTATTGGCAAAGAAAAACGTGGGAGAGAATCGCATTTTATATTGATGAAGTTTTGAGCAAATTGAAATGCCCTTTGTACTTGACATACTTTAGTTGGAGCCAATGTATCACACTTCTTCGAAATTTTTTAACTTCTAAAAGATACGGTTTTTGAAGGAACTTATATGCTATCCTGAAATTATATGTTCCTGCACATGCAAGTGAATTTTTCTGAAATTGGTAACCACTTATAACCTGAAATCCATGGCTTATTGAACTGTTCATAGGTGGCAGAAATTGCTGTACTAGAAGAATCTTTTGAAGCCAATCTTCGTGACTATACCAAAATAATTCATGGTTATGGGAAGCAAAACCGAATTGAGGATGCTGTTAAAACCCTTTCAAACATGAAGGCTAGAGCCTTCATATGTGATCAGGTAACTCTAACTGCCATGATTGACATGTATAGCAAGGCTGGACATGTTAAGCTGGCTGAAGAAACTTTTGAAGAAATTAAGCTCCTTGGGCAGCCCTTGGATAAAAGATCGTATGGCTCAATGATCATGGCCTACATTAGAGCTGGAGTGCCAGATCAAGGAGAGAGTTTACTCATAGAAATGGATGCCCAAGAGATTTATGCTGGAAGTGAAGTTTACAAGGCGTTGTTAAGAGCATACTCTATGGTTGGTGATACTGAAGGCGCTCAAAGAGTGTTCAATGCAGTTCAGCTAGCTGGTATTTCTCCGGATGATAAGCTATGTGGACTTCTCATAAATGCATATGGTGTATCAGGTCAAAGTCAAAAGGCACGTGTTGCGTTTGAAAACATGAGGACGGCGGGTATCAAACCGACTGATAAATGTATAGCTCTAGTGTTGGCTGCTTATGAAAAAGAGAATAAACTTCAGAAGGCATTAAAATTTCTGATGGCGTTGGAGAGAGATGGTATCATGGTTGGGAAAGAAGCTGCAGAAACTCTGGCGGCATGGTTTAGAAAACTAGGGGTTGTGGAAGAGGTGGATACAATCTTGAGAGAATTTGCAGAAACGGAAGCAAATTCCAGAGTTCCTGCTACATAGGCTCCATCTCCCAGTTTTATTATCTGCAGCCACGAGGACAAGTGTCAATTTCCAAGTATATTACTCCTTCTGGTTGCCAGGAATGATAGGGGTAAGATCTGATTATTCCCTTCTTCACATTATAGTATTAGAATCACACAACATTGACATTATTTATCATATATCTGAGTTTGCTTCCCTACACAGAAATTCAATATACCAGTAGGTCCACTACAACTTTGGATGATGATTAACAACTACTATCGTTTAGTAATCTGACCTCATTTGTGTGGATGCAGCATATAAAGCCCAAAGAATACGGTAAACAACTCACCTCTAAACGGGTACTGTATCTTGAATCATGAATGCTTCCAATTAAGCTTTGCTGCTTAAAGCTTTTGCTCTAGTAACAATTAGATGGAATGGAATGTCATTATCCTTGGAGCTTGTTGTTTATTCTCCTCATGTGAATTGTGTATGGATTCCTTCGGATGCTCTGTTGTCTGCATTCGCTGGCCTAACGTACAAATTGGATCGTTAAGGTCCATCTGGTAACATTTTTTATTTTACTTAAAAACAGAGGGGAGATGGAGAGAAAAAGGAAGAATGCACGACATTCATTCGGTTTTGCCTGCGGAAACACTCAGAAACCATGTTTTCTGTTTGTTGAAAAAAAATATATTATGAATTCTTCCCTTCTTCCTATAATCATGATGAAACCCTTTTTTTGCAAGCATTGACTTGGCTCTCGAACATGGATTCTTCATTATTGTTATTATTATTATTTAGTTTTATCAATGGATGTAATTGATATTCGTAAGAATGACATAATCTGAATTGGTTTGATTTTCTTTAGAAGTGTATGAGCCCAAGAGACCCAAGAGGCCAAGGCAGGGCACAAGCCCAAAGAATTAGACCCATAAACAAGAAACTGAAAGCCAAATACCAACAGGGTCTACCCAATAAAAAAGAACCTTGATTTGCAGACCAGTGGTCTTCCGATCCCACGACTCTTTCCCTCATAGTTACTATTGCTTGTATTTAAAATATTTTTTTTAGAAAAAAAAAAAAAAAAAACCCAAAACCAAAACAAAACGCCATTAAACTATCAGTCTATGCATATGCTACTGTTTATCAACGCCCCAAATTGAACTGAACCACTGCAAATGAGGTCTGAAAAAATTATTTTAACTATTACAAAGATTATTTTCAACTTCATGGTCACGCAAAAGTACTTTCATACTGTGCAAGGCTTTACTTCCCCGATTTGGGATATCCCATGTCTCAACAGTTAGTGAGGCAGACAATCCATGCTCCAACACCTTACTCTTAACAGACCCAATATCATTACTGTTTCTCACCACTAGGCTAGCTAGGATCAATCTGCTCCTTGTCAGATTTTCAATTGTGTGATAATAATTTTAAAGCTAATTAGTTTTCTTTCCAACTTTGGATCAATTTTCTGCTTCTCAGAATTTCAATTGTGGGAAAGCTAATTACAATACATGAATTATCTCAAAAGACACAGGTGCAATTTAAGGAGAGTTATAACTTAATATATTCCTTCTTCGACGTGAAATAATTGTATTTGATCCACATTTTCTAACGTGCCCTATATTCATAGGGTAATGCTAGGCATACCACATTTATATACCACATTGTGTACAGAGAGGTGGTACACAATGTGGTATATAAATGTGATATGCCTAGCATTTTCCATATTCATAGCCCTAATTTTGAATTGTCACCAAGTATTTTGAAAATGAAAGAAATGAGCAAAAGTAACAAGTTAAATAAAAAAATATTGATATATAGATCAGTCATTCAAATTACTTGCCCATTGAAACAACCCTAATACTATGCTCTCCCTGGCTAGTATATATATATCACATATAATCAACATGCATTTCATCAGGCAAGTACTGGTAAATCAATTGATCATCAGCTAAGTCTCAAACTCTCATTTGGAGGGAGGTGGAGATGGTGAGGCCTCGGAGCACGGCAAAGACCCAGGTGATAGAGATTGGCCATGCCTGTGAAGGAGTTCACGAGCCAAAGATTGAAGATCGCCGCCACCACCGCCAGTTGATGATGAACCCGACCCACTACTGCCTCCTCCGAACTGATGGTGGCGTGGATCATGCAGCGCCCGGTGTTGCACGACCCAAGGTTGTTGGATGACCATGGGTTCAAAAAGTGAGGACAAGTCGTATGTGGCAGGCATGGAGGAGGCAGCCGATGGAAGGTCTGAGATGGAGAGTGGAGGTGGAGTTATGATTGATGGCGGAGGAGGGGGTGGAGGTGGCGATGGAAGCTCCAATGTTGCTAAGTGGGCTTGTAAGTATGAGAGCTCGGCTTGTAGACTCACCACCTGTATGTATGTGCATTATATATATAAACAGTAAACCCCAACAAGAAAAAGAGAAGAGGGCACAAAGAATTACTTATCGTCTTAATAAATTCTCAAATTCTAGATTTTGTTCATATTGTACTTACTTTTGTCCAAAACACTATTATTTTTAGAGTTCAGGGTTAATCTAAGGAGAAATCAAGTATCCAAAACTTTGATATAAATAATGCAAATAAATGACAGAAATCCAACTCAACCTAGCTAATTATCCAAACTAATCTAAAATAACTTAGATTGAATATAAAAAGTAAACAGATTTTACATTTTTTTTAGTGTCTGTTTTGAGTATTTTTCCAGAAACAAAAGGACTAGATGAAGTTTGCATAATAAGGTTTCTTAGCTGGAGAAAGAATTAGGAAAATGACATGAGAGAGAGAGAGTAAGATTGATCAAATTGATAATGTATAATAATAGTGGTTTGGTTTGAGACAAATTTAAGGCTTCTTGTCTTTGTTTATACTTAAAGGGTGCTTGAACTATGTGTATCAGAACATGGGATTGCGAACAAAGAAAGGATTCTCTCACGGCAAGGGAAGAAGAATGAACAAAGTCTCTTCTGCACATATATTTGTTCTTGGGGTTGGCGAAGCCTGTTGAATTTGGATGTAGCATTGTCTATGTAATATTACTATGTGGTAATAAGGATAAACTAGTTTTAAATTTTGACCGGAGCTTCAAACCATGGACTCTACTCTATAATGAAATTTTGTAACCTGTCTCACATTTCCAAATAATTACTTAATTAATTTTTCTCATATAACTTCACTCATCATAAAACCAATACTATAAGTAGTGTGTAACTTAAATCTACATCATTTTCCAAAATAGAAAGTACTAATAACAAATTTAGTTCAACATATATAACATAGTAAAGCATGGGAGATTCTTCTTTCGAGCCCTCCTTAGGTCTAAAGGGTAGTCACATACGTGTCTCATGCACCCGACAGAAAATCTCTTGTATTTATTATCACGTCTCTTAAAAATGAGAAACGCTCACTTGTTTTTACTAGCTACATTACGTATCAGTGAGAGAGATACGATTGCAATAAATGTAGCTAGTAAAAACAAGTGAAATAATGAGTTCCGTATATGAGAGAGAGAACGTAATTAAAGTAGCTAGTTTTTTTAAAACAAAGTGATAGAAGTTTATTTTTTTGTATCTATGATAAAAGGATTTTTATTCACTTTTAATTAGTAAATATTAATATAATATTTTTTTAGGGGTCAAATTCATGGTAGCTAACATCTGAATATCCCATATAATTTTCTGGTAAATAGTCTCGTATTATAGGCCGCGCCATCCCAAAACAGAAAGAAAAAAATATATATTTTCACTTCTACACTCGCAACAAGTTGGCCATGATCAGTGAGAGAGTACTAGATCTACCTTTGAATAATAATAATTATTATTATAAATGTTCATCTGTACTTTTAATTCTATATTTGGTGATGTGCAGCTGGAAAATAAGGAAACCAGTTTCTGAAAATAAGATGGAACCAAAAAAAAAGAGAGGAAAAGAAACTCTCTCCACTTTTCCCAGGAATTACGTAGACAAAGGAAAATGACTCTTATCGTCATCCCTAATTAATAAAAAAGATTATTGAAGAAGCAGCAAACCGACCATTTTCCTTAATACCAGCAGCACCAAAGAAGCACAAATTTCACAGAAACCATTTCCATATAGTAACCGCCGACCACATGATTTCTTAATCAAAAAGGCCTCTAGATTTCAGTACTTGTTTCTTCCCAGCAACCATGTGAATGAATGTTCCTATACATTTTATTCTTTCCTTGATTTTCCTAATTAAAAACCACACCAACAAATCCCATAGGCCCGCCCTACCCAAAATACAGACCCCAATCCTGCCAACAAGCTCATGGTTTTGCCCTACATTTAACAACTCTTTTGGGTCAATGCAACTTGGAATTTATGGAAATCATTCGCCTACGGCTACTCACAAGAAAAAGGAAAAGGTTTTGGATTTAATTAGAAAAGGGTATTAAAACTAATTTACCCAAAAAGAAAAAATAAATTATTGGTTCTTTTAAGTTAATTAGTCATGCACACTCACACACACACACACACACCTGTTGTTGAAGAGCAAATATGTGAGCAACGCAGCCGTAGACCGGATCTCTAAGCCGGGCTTGAGCCTCGTAGCATATGGTGACGACAGCGTCGAGCCGCTTGTGGACCGGGATGTGAAGAAGAAGCTTGGAGACATTGCTGGCTCCGAACACCTTGTGCACCGCCGCAAAATGAGCAGCGCCTTGCTCCGAGTCGAAGTAGGGTGCAAATATGCAACCCAGCACGCACTTCCTCCTCAAAAACTTGCACGCGCCACATGGGCCGCCTCCTCCTCCGCCGCTGCTACTACTTCCTCCGCCACCGCCTCCCCCGGAGCCACTAGGGTTTGTTGCATTCATTATGACGATGACCTTGATTTTGAGGTCTTGATGGTGATTTAATTAAATTGGTGGATATGATTTCCTTGTTTTGATTTAGGTTGAAGATTGTTTGGGGTTTTAGGGGGTCATGATGATGATGATGAGAGGTGGTGCCATTAATGTTTGTGAAGTGAAAAGGAGGAGGAGGAGATTTTGGGGTTTGGTGGGGAAGGGGGTGTGGTTTTATGTTTGTTGTTATTTAGAGAGAGAGAGAGAGAGAGAGAGAGAGAGAGAGAGAGAGAGAGAAGGGATGTGGGTGATAAAAAACGCTTGTAGCTGATGAGATTGAAAGAAAGGAGACTTTAAAGCCACGCGAGAAAGCAAAGGCTTAATACCCACATTTAGCTGTTTGCGTGAAGCAAACATACGATAAAGCCCTAGCTTTCTTTCTTTTTTCATTTCATTTCTCTCTTCCTTCCTTCCTTCCTTCCTTGGTCTCCTGAATTTTATCTAGCAAAACTCATGCTTCTACTTCTCTCTCTTTAGCTAGCCAAGCCACATATGCAATATATATATATATTTTAGGGGATTTTTTTTTTTGATAGTGTGTGTAGATGTAGAGTATATATGTATGTGAAATATATATATATATATATATATATATAATGGGGGTGGGTTGGGTTGGTTTGTTGGGGGTGGAACAAAAAGAATGGGATTTTGGAAGGTCGAAACGTGTCGAGGGGACTGCCTATATTTGCCAGTCTGCGTGTTTTAAGCTGCGTGGAGGGCAAAAGACGCCATCTCTCTCTTCTCTCTCTCTCTCTCTCTCTCTCTCAACGTTGAAAATGACTCATTTGTTTTCCTTTTCTATATGAAAAGCCAAAAAGAAGCCTGGGTTTGAAAGTGAGACATAAATGGTGTTTTTTTTTCCTAATTCTTCTAGCTTATCTCGTTTTACTAATTACCACTGGTTGGTAAATTAACTAATGATTGCTCGCATTTTAACGTATTATAAGCCAAGGTTTATACGCCCTAACCCTGTAGAGATATACATAAAACCAAAAATACGATCATTTGAGAGAGAGAGAGAGAGAGAGAGAGAGAGAGAGGCTAATAGCAATAATATAATTGTGAAAGTTAGGAATTGGAGTAGTGGTCTGTGTCAGTGATGACAATTGAGTGAGTAAACTGGTTAATGTGTATGATCAAATCTTATCGTATTTATACGCCATAAATAGAAAGCAATCAACCATAAATAGAAACCCATATAATATATATTACATATTCAAGTAAATTATTCGATCTAACAAAATTCATTATTCTCGAGATGGAAGAAAAGAAAATGGCACGAGGATGCTTACGAAACTAAAATGGTTGATGAGTGATGAATCGATGATGATTATTTTAGGGTTGATGGCAATGTGAATGATAACAACAGGATTGATAATATTTTGGTTTTTTTTTCTTCTTTTGATAATTTGATATTTTTAAACTATAGAATTCGGATGCAAAGAGGCGAGCGCACTACTAACTAGCCTAACCCATATATGTATTATATTTTCTATTTTAATCGTAACGTCTAGCAAAGAGGAATTGAAATAGTTTTGCCGTCATCATTAGGTCAAGTCCAAAGTCTTTATTATTAGACTTCCATTGACGTCTTAGATAGGATCAAATCTTATCGTTTGTCAAGAAAGAAGGAAAAAAATTATACCAAAAAACAAGCCGATCACCTTAGGAAGAAGAAAGATAATCTTATCCAAAGACTTGCGAATAAAATCCTTCTTAAGCACCAAAAAGTTATTCCATTTGTGCAGACTAGAAGCCCATAAAACGTGATGTGGGGCCTAAATTTTGTATGGTGAGCTCCACGTTCTTGTATAACTGAAAGACCGCACACAAAAAAAGAAAGAAAAAAAAGTTGAACGGTTATTCATTTTAACAAGTCCAATCTCAACGCACTAAACAACGGCCATGACTCTTGCGCATTTTAATTGAAATAGTCCAATCCAGTTCCACCCACCAAATATGACCTAATCTTACGATACTTAACCCTTGAACCCAAAATAACCTAACTTTGTACATAACTAAATGCAAGATTAGAACAAAAAATTCATTAGAGGATAAAAAATGAGATAAATAAGTAAAAGCTATATACTTTTACAAAAAAAAAACTAGGTGGACATTCAACAAAGATATATATATTTTTACATAAACGATATTGAAAGAGGAGAATTAAACACAAGATCTCGAGTCCAGAGGTAATTGTTTTTAACCATTTGCAAACAAAGAAACCATTTGTTCATTGATCAGTTGTATATAAACTCCCATTCCATGCAAATTATATTTAACCTATTAACACAGTAAGCGAGGCTATCAAAGGTCAAAGCCCCAAGTTCGGTGCTCAAAAAGACCCAGCAAGAGCCAGCCGAATCTCTGGCTGCCACGTGAGCGGGGGTGACCGCGAAAGTAACGGTCGAGAAAGAAGATGACCTCATATTCAAAGTGGGATCCACACGTCCTTCACTTCAAAAGAAAGTAACGTCCCAATTTAATTTTCTTTTAAAAAGACAACTTGGATTTTAACCTCCGTGAAATAAAACAAATAAATAAATAAATAAATTTCCGTATAAAAATTGAATGCGATTGTATCTGCAAAAGTTCGTAACGGCGCATCACCGAGCTGCTGCTCCTGTCCAATCCATGTGCTGTGACTGTGAAGAGGAAGAAAGTTTCATGAGTGCCATCTGATGTTCGACACGTGTCCTGATTTTAAGGTGTCCTACGGTTGTGATGATCACTAGCTTACGTTGTCACAGTTGCACACACAGATAGAGATAGTACATCTCCCTCGTCCTCCATCTTTTTATTTATTTATTAAATTTATTTATTTTTATAATTATAATTATTTGATGGATTGTGGGAGTGCACAGGAATTAAGTTGAAGACATTGTGGATATCTAGAAGTATATATATGTGCTGCAATTTGTAGTGTTATTTTATGTGCCTTGAGCACCAAATTTGTATTTCACTTATATCTCCTAATGTTTTAAGATTTAAATCGTTCATTTTGAGGTCATATTTTACGATATCAATAGTCACAATTAAAACACTCTTTGAAAAATTTAAATAAATGAACGATTGCGATCATATAACTCGTTGTGAGTATGCTGGCTCGTTATATTTTGTAAATATACATTGCGTGCAATCCTGAAACACAAAACAATGATAAGTAGTATTTTAAGTTAATTATACACATAGATTCGTGCTTTAACACCCACGTTAATAAATTAAACAAGTTCAATATAATTATTTTGCTTTGATCATGAAGGAAGCACACGCAAATAAAAGATTATTTGAAAAGCGATCACTTGTATTGCCAAAACGTTTCTAGAATAGACATTTGAAAAAAAAGTCTTTGAATTGCTTAAGACTGTCCCTGAATTAGGCTCACCTAAACTTTTCCTAGCAGCAATGCTGCCCCACGAGTCCCCCACCCGTACGGTCAAAACCCTCAAAATCTTAAAAATGTACAAAATATTTATGATTAATTAGCACTGGCTTGGCTTTGCCACTTTAAAGTTGGAAGAAATGTGTTTTAAATTGCAGCATGTCACCCCAACATGCGGCAACTTAGCTGCTAATTAAAAGCCTAAGAGTAAATGGAAGCGCAAAAGGGAGAATTAAAACTAATAGTCAAAGAAAGATTTTTGGACCAGGCTAATCATGGAACTATTATTATTAATCAGGGTTTTAGAGTTGCATGTTAGTCAAACTACAAATGGATCCATCTGTATTATTGTTGACTAATCTGCTAATTAATTACTATTCAGCACTAATGATGATGTATTATGCTAATGTAATACAGTTGTGGAGATGTGGAAAAGGCTTTTCCTTGTTGCATTCTCTTCATATTAAGTTATGCTTAATTAATATTTCATATCTTAAATTTATTTATTTATTTATTTATTATGACCATTACTATTGAGAAATGTGATAATATACTAAATTCACACACAATATATATATATATATATATATATATATATATATATATATATATATATATGCTATGACTCGAACTCAAAATTTTTTCCGAAAATAAATTGCTCCGAACCACTACACAGTGGGTCCTTTGCATATTTTTTACATTTTTTTTAGGTTACGTACAAATTTATAGGGTAAGGTTGTGCGGCTATAGGTCTCCTTTGACTATATACTTATGCAAGTTCTAGGGAACATATATTCTAAATTTAAAATAAAATTTTCCCTTTTTCACAACTGTCCTAGTCATTCCGGGTGAAATTTATATAAGTTCCATATGGGATTTCCATACACCAGTCACATACCCTACCGATTTAATTATTTTCTTAATGGTTTACTTGTCCTTGCCCTAATCATCTTTTGTTGGTTTGCTCTATAATCCAGCCCGGATTTTGTGGATTATAAAATAATGCATATAACGAGATTAATTAACCCACATTTGGAAAATGAAATCTTGCATTACTAGTGTTTAAAAGATTCGGACGGCTTTTTCGATTAGTTTTGAGTAAGATGATCTAATTTTATCATTTCTATGGTCGCAACTTATTAAATTGTCATAAATCGCCTTAATTCTCCTTACTTTGCAAATTTTTCCCTTGTCAATATATTTTTTTTATTAATAAAAATGATAGTTTAAACTACAAGGGAAGAGATGGGTTTTCATACACACTATGGTGTCATGAGGGTTCGAACTTTAGACCATTGGTTTGCAAATCAATGCCATTTTCCATTGTACTAGACCTTGTTGTCCCTTGCCATATTATTTCGTGATCATGATACGACCATATCTCCATTAATTTTTTTAACTATTCATTTAAGGCTTGTCTTTGCAAAATATAAACTAGGCCAAAAATAATTGGTTTCCATCTAAAATCGATTTTCCTGCAAATCATCACATAGAGGTATTGTCAGCTTTCGGTATATGTTAGGCCTAAATTTTAGAAAACTTCACTTCGAAGACTGCACTCACATTGAAGTGTAAATTATTAATCAAATTGACCTTACTAAATGTTATAGCAGTCAAGATAGCATGAGGCAGTAAATTACTTAAATTAGATTTATGACGATATCAATCACGATAACACCTAATTATCAGTTAACCTGCTTAAAGTTTAATTTATAAAGGTAAATACAAATCCAATTATCGATAAATAACTTTAACGATAAAAACATGCATGTAACAGAGTGTATATATCCTCGTATTATAAAAAGAAAGTCCGAGAAAGTGACTTTCCAAATAAGAGGAGCTAAATGACTGAAACATGATATATTATATCCTCCCTCACCTATATATGTTTGCAATTTTGTTCAAATAAATATATAAATTCAACCAAGTCTAAATTAGAAACCAAGAACATTCATTATGCACGCAGGATAATAACCGAGCTCATATATTTGCTCTTGTTAGGTTTTTAAGGGACAGTATGTGTAAATTGTACAGTGTACTGATTGACCTGAGGTGCTGTTTGGAGATAGGGGAAGGGTGTTCGTGGAGGAGAGAGAGGAAGGATGAGAAGATGACAAGTGGCAGTGGGACCCAGAGATGATAAAAAGAAAGTTGCACGTGCCATGATACGTTGTACGGGTGTGTGGTTTGCTATTGATTGCTTGCATCAACCTTTTTTTTTCTTTCAACCTTGCATGGTTTTCTGTGCTGCAAAAAATAAACCCATGACAGTCAGTCACTGACTCAGTGTGTGTGAGTGTTATGGCTTTGGCTGATGACTAAAATGACGGACTGACTAATTTCACTGAATCGCTCACTAGCCTGCGCTTCTGCCTGTACGGTCTACCTGTCCACGTCACCATAAATGAATTTCACTTTTACCACACTCTTCTTACTCCATCGCTTCAACATGGGACCTAACTGCACAAACTAGTCTCTTGACCTCGGGGTTATGTTAGCATCAGTCGTGTTTGAGTGCGTGACGAGGTACAATTGTTAATGATTTCATGTGTTCATGCGCGCAACTGATGCTAGCACAACTTTTTATTTTAATGTGAGACAACTAAAGTATAAGCTAGCGTTTTCAAATGAATTAAACCATACCAATTTCTTAGGCATTCGTGAAAATGTATGAGTCATGTGGCATTACGGGTAGGTTTATAGGCTGAAAATTGACCACCATCCCTAAATAAAAATAAAATTATGAGCTGAAAAGTGGATTGGAATCAGTTCGAATTTGAGTGGAATGGCAGATTGAATGTAATTGGGTTGAAACGCTATCTGTGTGTGGGCTTGGAATGCTATACTTGTGAGTGGGTTGTAACCCAGCCCAAATAATTTATCATTGTTTCTAATAAGTTGAGAAGTTCTTATTATAACATAATTTCGTTTGAGAAGTGCTTCTCAGTTTGGATAAGGAATTAGCTCTTAGTTTCATGGGACTTCGCTTTCTAATGTTGAAAGAGATCTCAAGTTCGAATCTCATCTTCTCTTTTAATCATAAAACAAGTTCACAATAAATAAAAAAACCGAGACAGATGACCATACACAAAACAAACACACGAATCATGTAAACGACGTGTTTTGTGCCGATAAAGTAAGTTCGAGTTCACATCTCACCCTATATTCGTTTACCCAACCAGATCACCGTTGGGTTATGTCTTGAAATATTTACCACTGGAATACCATACCAAGGTTCTCATTAGCTTGATATTTCCAATCACAATAAACTTATTTGCGATTACCAAATATTTCACAAGAATATTTAGGTGCACAGCTAGATTAGCAAAACATTTGATGAGGTGAATGCTGGAGGCCTGCGCACCATATATCTGAATGAATGTATATAAACTTATGCAAGTAGCAAAAGCTGATATCTGATAACCGCATGTTTTTGTTTGCTTAACGCAAACTACTCCACTTCTTTTCGTTTTGACGTGATTTTAAAGTTTGAGCCACATGTCAACCTCTCTCTCTCTCTCTCTCTCTCTCTCTCTCTCTCTCTCTCTCTCTCTCTCTAACACACTAAAATAAACAGGAGAGAATTGAATATATGCCACTATGAATTGAATAAAAGCTTGTCTTATTCGTAGTATTACTTTAATTTAGGGCTGAAGTATGTCCGATTGCAAGTCATTTAAGCCAAGTTTGAAAAAAATGGGAGCCTAGTACTAATTTCAACATATATATAATTCATGTTGTATAGGGAATTTATATACTAATTACGTCACGTATTCTTGACTACTCAAGTCATGCTAATTAATAAATAATGTTAATAAATGAAATGAATTGTGATGATCTGTTATGTTGTCGGTCGGGTCTGAATAGTGTTCTTCAAAGATTATCTTTATAAAAAATAAAAATAAAAATCATTGAAATCAAAAATCGACTAATTACTTGATTATCAGCCTATTCTTTTCAGTATTGAATTACTTGTTCCGTTTTTTGTTCGATTACAATTACATGACTACTCATCTTTAATTTGGCCGAATTTTTTCATTATGCAATGCATGTCTTAAAAAAATAGATGATTCATATCATGAAATGTAGATTATAGAGTGATCCCAAAAGAGTGGTTTGTGCCGTACACATAGTATATATATTTGAAAATTTCTGATATATTTTGTATTCCAATATCTAATGACGATACCTTACAAAATTGAAGTGACAGTTGTATTTGTTTTTTTTTACTTGTCTGCCTAGCAAAATAGAAAATTTAACTGATGGAAATAAAAATGGAACAACCAGTCCCTTCTAGTGACCCACCAGCCACCACCAAAGCTTGCACAATTTATCATCAATAAAATAAATATAAAAACATATAACAATAATCCAATCCAACCTCTCTCTCTCTCTCTCTCTCTCCCTCTATCATCCTCCTTTATATATACTAAGCTCTCTCTCAGACCCCACAACAACTAATTAAACTGGCCTGAAAAGAAGAAGAAGAAGAAGAAGAAGAAGCTAATATCTAGCTCTAGAGAGAGAGAGAGAGAGAGATGAGTGGATCATCAACAAATGGAAGCAACAACAATGGAGGAGGAGGTGGTGGAGGGCCTTGTGGTGCCTGCAAGTTTCTGAGGAGAAAATGCGTAAAAGGGTGCATATTTGCGCCCTACTTCGACTCAGAGCAAGGCACGGCTCACTTTGCTGCGGTGCACAAAGTGTTTGGTGCAAGCAATGCCTCCAAGCTTCTCCTGCGCTTACCACCCCACAAGAGGCTCGATGCTGTCGTCACCCTCTGCTATGAGGCTCTTGCTAGGGTTAGAGACCCTGTCTATGGCTGCGTTTCTCACATTTTCACCCTCCAACAGCAGGTCAAATCATCAGCTCCTCAAACCTTAATTAATTGATTAATGTTTCATTAATTTCTTTGACCTTCTAAGCTCAAATTTTTTGACCATTTTATGAGATTAATTAATTGTGTGGAATCTTGAGCATGGGTCTCATGTGGGTCTCGAGTATTTTTTTTTTCTGTGAAAGTTTGGTTAGAGCTCAATTCTCACTGTTTCTTGAGATGAAATTGTTTGCTTGATACTTCATAGCCAGTGATATTGACACTCTACTTTAGATTCTAGCCACTCATCCCGGTAAGAATTTGCTGTTATTTGGAGCACATTTACTAACCGCCTCTCTAGCTTAACTCGCATGGATAAGCCAATAAAAAATCTTGTAAGTGATCAGTAAATGTTGTACAAATAACAAATCTCGTGACTCAAATGTAAGCGTGCTAGTACCTATAGCTTTAGTGCCCTTTGTTCAAGTAGTTGCAAATTGACAATTGCAAGCCACTGTCAAGTTCATGGTAGTGGTGGATATTTGTACTAACATGCGCCTGTTGGGTATTTCATTCTACCTGTCATTTCTGTGACAAGAATCACTGTACATGTAATCTTAGACGTTTTTCAATGTTTACGATTTGTAGGACTAGATCAAGACTGCGTGTTCCACAAGTTTTAAAGTCTTTGTTGTAATTTTTTGGTGATACATACATAGTCCATGCTGGCTAACGTGCGCCTGGTTT
The DNA here is from genome assembly GCF_965620075.1 of Prunus avium. Lineage (NCBI taxonomy): Eukaryota > Viridiplantae > Streptophyta > Magnoliopsida > Rosales > Rosaceae > Prunus > Prunus avium. The sequence goes on along the minus strand of NC_142285.1, from coordinate 32,743,672 downwards.
TCTTGGTTTCTGGGTCTAATCACTTGCAAATTATTAGTCCTAGATGGGAGGGTTCGATCTGTCAAAATTACTTGGTCTTTCTTTTCCAATACAAAGTTTGTGAAAATTATGCTAAAGCTTGGTGTTTCTATTTTGTTTCACCTTCTTATTTTTCTCATGAGAGAGAGAGAGAGAGAGAGAGAGAGAGAGAGAGATGGGTGGCCGCTGTGGTGTATTGGGTGGATGACTTTGGGGGTTCTTGTTGCTTGCCGGAGCTACCAAGCAAACATATTTAGTAATTCGAGAAATATTTAATACACCTGGTTTTGACTTTTCTTAACCATGCATTCCTATATTATTGGTATCCCAAAGAAAACATAGATTAATCTCTATGCATTAATATCACCTATAGATGATTATTATTGTTTCTCTTGCATGGATGATAAATTTGGGGCCCTACACTCTTTGGGTTTTTGAAATATACCAAAACTTCTTCCTTTAATCACAAGGAATGGCTTGATGTAGATATATATTTATAGACATCATGTACGTTCTACCATCCCTCATTGTTTTTCTCTCTGTTTACAATGATGTCCACACAGTAATAACGTGCAGATATCTGCATAGGAAAATAACGGTAGATATATATAATCTTTTGCTTTATTTGATGACAACCTTTGCTTTTATGGTACTAAAATCTTATTCATCATGAGTAAAATAATTAATTAGATGGTATATATGGTGCATACATAAAATGTTCTAGAATATGGTGATCACATTTCCAGTTTCCACACGTCAAAGCCATAAGATTGGAAAGATATTTAGCTTTTGAGTTCGGCAGAATTCCAAAAGCCTCTCTGTTAGGCAGGTTGACTACATGGAAGTGTTGCTCCAAATGCTTATGCTTTTGTTGATTAAGATAGAAGATATATCAAACTAGTCCACGTATACACATGTAAATCTTGCAAATTGACCTAGTTGTGTCTCTTGAACAGAAATTAAATTAAATATTAATTAATATTTTGACCTTATAACACTTAGACTACATCAATATTTACCAACAAGAAAGAAGAAAAAGTGAATTAAATCCATCTTATCGTTTGCAGGTAGTGAATTTGCAGGCAGAGTTAGCCTATGTTCAGGCCCGCCTTGCAACCTTTCAGCGCGCACCGCCTCCACCGCCGCCTCCTCAACTCGAATGCCCTCCTCCACCCAGAAGCCTTCACTATTCCTTGTCCCATATCAATGTGCCATCATCTCCATGCTCAGAGTTTGTGCCAACTTCCAACTCGTTGACGCATTTTGATCCTCTACAAACAGTGCCACACACAGCAGAAATGACAAGCCTTTTCAACTCATTGGATCAAGAACTTATTGATAGGGAAGATCTTCAGGCATTAGCTCGAGAGTTCGTGTGTCGATATTTGCCAGGAGTGAGGTTGAACAAGGCTTCGACTTCTCATCAAAACTTCTAAGAACTCTTGTCAACTGGTCACATCTGATCAGTTTTCTTGCCGTACGTTATGGCTTTTGCAAGCAAAGATTTTGTTGCTTCTCAAGTTAATGAAAATTGTACCTTTTTTAGATTTAAAAATGCCGGCCCATATTGCTTGTTCTATTGCAACTAACAAACCCTGCATGGTTTTTGGTAAATCGATTTCATCGTGATTTGTGCTACATGTATATTTTTTTTTTGTCACTCATCTAAATTCTTACTTGAATATCATAACTCAAATGAATCTAACAATGTCAAATTTCTTGATTTAAAAAAATCAACTTCTTATCTATTGTTTTTTGTTTTTTTTTGGGTGTGTTTAAACTGAAATTTAATTAAAAAGTAGTTAGAAAAAAATTACAAAAGAAAAGGAGGAAGGCCAGATTGAGGGGGTCTTTAATAGCCATCCGATCCCGTACAGGAGCTATTATTCCCGTACAGAGCTATTATTGGATTGTAACCCCTCATTGTAAAGAGAGGCTCAATAACTAGGCCCGGCTTTATATATCTCCAAAGAAGTATACTTATTAGGCCCATTCTCAATAAAAAATAAAATAAAAAACTTATTAGGCCCACTCAAGCACAAAGAATTCGAACCCACCATTGCACACATAGCCACCCATAAAAAACAATGCTATGGAGCTAAAGAATTATATTTGCATATTTAAATATGGTTTTCATCTAATTAATCATCTTTATCTGTAATCCGGAGACATAGAGCCAATAGCCCATATGAAACGAGGACAGTAGTCTGCCGAAGCCCATGTTTTCTGGGAGGGAGGGAGGGACCCATGACAAAAGTATATATCTCGGTCTTTTATTTTATTTTATTTTTATTTTTATAATTATAAATATGTTGAGAGGCCATTAATTATTTACCAAAATAAGGGAATAAACAAAATAGAAATAAGCTATTGATAGTTCGTGGGTTGTGTAATTTGAGAGCCCATAAATTAAGTTTAGACCTGGGCCCAGTTATCACTACTTTACGGTTGTGAAAATTCTAAGATCCATTTAGATGGAAATTTAAATAAATAAATAAAATAGAGGTGATAATATACTATTTATTGAGGAGAGTAACAACTTGTACAACCAAAGCATGAGACCAAGGTCAGGGGATTAGGAAGAAACATAAATATGTTAGATATTATTTGTTGGATTGAATTTTGAGTGACTAGATATATTATCTGTTTAGGAGTGCTTTTAGAAAGGCTAAAATCGTTTTATGATAATCAAAAGCCCTTCTTATTCTTATAGCATTTGACGGGAAAGTTTAGAAGTTCTTCTAGGTCATAGAAGCACTCCTAAGTGCTTTTCCATGAAGTACTTCGATTTCTTATGAAAATTTCAACATATTTATAATAAAAACACTTTTGCTAGAAGCGCTTCCTAGAAAAACAATTTCAAATGAGAAGTATAGTCTGTTTATGTTGGATATGAAATTAATTGAGGGAAAGTATGAGGTGTCAATAAATATGAATGGAGAAATTCTAAGGTGTAATTGTCACACTACTACGTGGTGTTACTAATTTAGGTGGTATGAGTGAACAATGTATTTAAGTTGAATTTGGAATGACTAGATACAATATATCTAAGTTGGATATGAAATTAATTGATGTTAAAAACTCTTAGATTTGAATTTCCAAAATAAGCTTTAAACTAATTGGAAGAGTCATAAATTTTTTTAGATATACAATGTATCTAAGTTGAAATTGGAATGACTAGATAGAATATATCTAAGTTGTATATGAAATTAATTGCTCTTAAAAACTCATATTTGAATTTCTAAACTAAGGTAAAAAGTTGGATATGAAATTAGTTGCTGTTAAAAACTCATAGATTTGAATTTCTAAAATAAGCTTTACCTTATTGGAGAATAATAAAAATATGAGAAACAATGTATTTCAGTTGAATTTGGGATGACTAGATAATCTATGTTTGGATATGATATTAATTGTTGTTATAATTTCAACACCCATTTGGATAAAATAACATAAAAGTATGAATTTGAATTCCCAAAAAATGTTTGCATTAATTGGAGGAATGACAAAAAGTTTAGATACAAAGTGTTTCACTTCAACTTGAGATGACCGGATACAATATCTAAAGTTGGATATGAAATTGCAGATATGAGCTTTAGCTAAGTTGGCTAGAGCAAATGCTCCCCACTTTGTATCCGAGTTTGAATCCACTTTCTCGTAATTTAGATTAGATTAAAGTAGAATATTAATTTGAGGTTTGTAGGCAGGTAATAACCGACCGAAAAAGAAAGCAAGATAATTCCGGGATCATGCATGCTCTTGCCAACAAACAGCACCTAGTATTTTCTCTGGCCAGAAAATTACAGAACAACCCTCTTTATTTTCAAAATAACCCTGCTAGAACCCTGCAGCTCAACTATAAAAATAACCTAAACATCAAGCATTCCGCCATCTCCAGTTCTAATTCATTTCTTATCAAATATTTGGGTTCCTCTGTAAGAGAGATAGAGAGATGATGGTGAATGTATTTCATCAGCGGTCTGGAGGCCAAGATGAAGGGGAAAATGATGCTAGAACTGTAGAGTCTAGCATGGACTTGAAAACATCGAATTAAAGATTCACCAGAATAGGGAGAATAGAACCATAAACAGAAGGAATCACATCCATGGGGATTGATTTAGCTGGCACACATGTTAGCAGGAAATTGGTCCCTGTGAACTGGGTTTCTTCTGGTTTCTTGAGATCATGCTACATGCTACCACTTCAGAATTGGCAAAATATGAAACCAAAGAAAGTGGTGGAAAGCTTTGATGAAGCATTGCAAGAAGTTGTAGCTGGTTTCAGGACAAAACTTTGGATCTCAGATATATCCGTACTTGCTTACGAGTCAAGCTGCTCCAAATGCTTCAAAGGGTTATGTATTGGGATGAATAGAATTCATTGACTTAGTTTTGGGTTATGTATTGGGATGGGTAGAATCTATGGACTTGGTTTTGGGTTTTGTTATTTGGATTGTTGAGTTTTGGGTTATGTTGTAAACGAAATGATAAATAAAAATGTGTGAGGTTTATTGATGACTAAAAAATTGAAATCCTCTTATTGAGCCATTAAAAGTGAGGCAAACCTCAAATGTTGACTATGAAGATCGAATCAGTGTCAAATCCAAAGAAACAGGAATTTACCTTCGCATATATCTCTTCATTCATCCATATGGGTATGGGGTGAACCAACTAGAATTCAACCTGCTTTGACGTCAAAGCCACCATGTATAAACATCACACACTTAATCCTGCATCCAAGACTAAATAAAATGTTGGCACCATCAACATCAAAACCCCAAAAAGGGCCAAAACCATCAAAACCAGCTGTCCTCGTCGATGACAAGACAGCGATTAGATTATAACCCAGCATTAATCTATCCTAATCTTTAAATAAATAAATAAAATTGATATGATTCTCAAGATGCTTTTAGGGTTCACAATCCATCAACAGCAAGTAAATCACTTCATCGACAGTCAAATTTGAAACAACAGTCAGATTTGACACAGACGCATAAACTGCTTCATCGACAGACAAATTTGAAACGCACGAGTGAACGACTGAGCTAGCAAAAGTTACGCATAAAAGCAAGTTCTACCTTGACTGTCAATGCCCTATACAAAATAGATTACCAAAATAAAAAGGTTTTGCAGAGCTCTGTTCAACCGTTACAACCTTTAGCACGTTTGCATACGTGGTGGCCCAAATCTATACACAAAGAAAGATATATTTCAAAACGCATGAAGTTGCAGAGCTCATCCCATGTGCACCCTAATATTTAATTACCATTAGTAACTTAACTTCACCTTTCTTTAACCTGCTCACTGAAAATTTTGCTAAAAACAAGGTATTCAAAGTTCCTTCAAGAAAACCGTTGTTGACCAAATAAATAAATATTTATAGAAAGGACAATGATGGCTGCATAGTCCCAGCCCAGTCCAGTCCAGACCAGTTTACTCAAATTGTGGCAAAATTTCTAGTAGCAAATCAAATCACCTGCCATTCATCATGCCCAGAAAAACAGAGAAGTGTTGCCCTAACCAAATAAAAACTTACTGGTAATTCCAGAACAGCTAGCCTGTTACTCTAGATATTCATGTATGATGATTTTAATAGTCAGAGTTTCATCTTTCTGTAGATGCCAAACCACAAAGGAGAACTCATTCTGGTTGCCAACATGTTATCTATGTAACTTGGCAGAGCATGTATAGCCAATCCCACATTCTAATTTCTAACACAGGACAAAAAGGAAAAATAATAACCAAATATGGAACCTAAATGAAGTGATAAACATACCAATTTGCATAGGAACTCAATATCTGCACTATAAATCTCCAGGATCATAGCTAGGACAAAAGCCTCTCTTCATAAGCAGCTATCACTTAACTCTCTCGAAGACCAAACATCTTCAAATCCTCATATACTAGCAAACCATAGAACAGAGGCAGAGAAGGAATGCATGGAATGTCACACTGTATAACCAATTCGCAAACAGAAATCCCATATTTCAATCACATAATACTTCAGACGCAGATTAAGAGTGTTGGGGGAAAAGGCAGGGCAAGAAAATTCAAGTTCTCTCTTGCCAATCATAGCAAGATTTTCATGTATGATTTGTCTATTTGAGAGTAGGTAACCTGGTAGATTCACTAAATTTCCCATTTCCTATATGGAGGCACAGTGGACCATCAGAAACTGAGGGCCATCATCCATGGGGCAATTAGCAGATACAGATATATGATGCATACAAAGGGAGTAATAAAAAGGTATGTATGTAAATACCTGACAAAATCAGCAAACAAAACGAACACCATTTAAATGATCAAGAACCATGCAGAACCACTTTCCAGCACAAAACAAGTTCCAGAACATATTCAAACCATTCCACAAAATATATGAAATTTCGGAATGAAAACCACAAAGTTGCAAAATTGTCAGTATACTTGATACATCGCAGAAGGGGGCACCTATATCTTCCATACAATTTGATACAAGGAAATTACAGCTGTATAACCTTCATAATAAATCACACAAATTAACAAACTTGCACAAAGTGAGAGTGTTTAAATGCGTGAACATACAGGTGCAGTATGTAGAGTTCTTTCAGAATTTAGGGGACTATAAAGAAGCACTAAAAAAGAGAAAGCCAAGGCACACTGCAAAAAGCAAAAAATCCTATAACAGAAGTTGAAAAACGATTACACTGGGTATAGAGAAATTTCAATAAAAGCCGATATGCATTGTAAAAACGAACCACTCTGAAAATTCTGAATGCCCAGAACATGGTTAACAAATAGTTCTGAATAAGTTATGTGCAGAGAAGCCCAATTGGCTATACTTTACAAGCAACACGAGGTAAAGGAACCTACAAGTCTGTCTGAGGCTCCAATCTTCTGTATACATACATGTACAACCCACTTCCGGCTTGAGAAAGGGACAATATACACCCATAACTATGTTAGAAAGGCTTAACCAGCTCTTCAAGAGACTAAACAATCTCCCCGTTCCTGAATGCACTATCCCCACAATCTGCACCTGGGTCCAATCCACAAGGAGAATCAAACCATTTAGAACTCCCTTGATAGAAGCTATCAACCTGTATACCAACAAGACCTACATCTCCTGCTATACCCTCATCATGTCTTAAGGACTTGGTTAGTTTAGTATCCTCGCAATTAAGGATGCTCTTCTCATCAAAGTCACTGCATCTCAACCACTTTTCTGGCTTGCAAGGGTCACCTATCAGATCCTTCGGACTCCTACAGTCTGCCCTCAGCTGTTCCCAGGGGACAGCATCCCCAAGAGTTCGCCCAAAACTGTCTTCATCATCCTCGATCAAATCAGCGTCCTTGCCATCTCCATATAAACGTTCGTGATGGTGATCACTCCAATGTGCCAAATCATTATCCCCGACCAAAATATCATCTGCAAGCGTCTTGTCTGGTAGCAAATCCATTGGCTTTGAACTCTCCTCTCCTATTTGTCTAACTTTATTCACAAGATCAAACAAATCTCGAGACACTGAACCCAAAAGCTCTTGCGGCAATTTCACAATTTTCTCTTCCAACTGCCCAACTTCAGCTCTCAATTCCTGCACCTGCTGCAAAACCAAAAACTGCATGTCCCCTTCATCCTTCCCCAACAGCCCAAACCCATCATTGTCCAATTCCTCACTCACACCGTAAACAGTATCCTGATCCATCAAAAGCCCACCTTTGTGCCCCACAACCCGATGCATAATCCTTGCATTCCCATCCAACGGACCTGGCTCATGCCCCGAGTGCACAGCATACAGCTTAAACACCGCCATCCCCTCTTCCTGATACACAAAAGTCTTGTCCTTCTCATTGTAATTCGCAATTGGAACAATGGCCCTAATTCGAAAGCCGCAGCCACACCTTTTAGAAGCATAGGGCTCCCTCTTCAAAATCTTTGACTTCTTAGCTGCAGGCTCCCCTGCCCTATGACAAGCATAGTCCTTAACCTCAGCCATAAAGGGCTTATACCTAATATACTTCTGCCTTATACACAACACCACCTTATGCTTAGCAGCCAATTGCTGAAGCCTAGTGGGCACCTCTTTAGCAGGCACATCAAAGGACTCAGTATACTCAAAACGCCGCCTTTTGCTCCTCCCGGAGAGGCCCGAATTCTCCGAGGAGCACACAGGGCAAGCAGCAACACAAACCCTAATGTAACTCTCAGGAATGCCATAAAACTTAGCACCTACAGTCCAAACCTGCTTAATCCTATCAATGGTTTCCTTCAACGCCAAGTGTTTCAAGTCAGTGTCGCTATGAAAACTCATAACAATGTCCTGCCACTGATTAATGTGCGAAACGAATTGCTGGTTGTTGTTCTTGAAACACAAGAATTCGTTACCGTTTTGGTCGACATGGGCGGCGAGCTTGTCCTGGATGCGCTTCCATGCGGTGACGTAAGCGGTGTCCTCGTTGCGGTCCTTCCAGACGACCCTCCAGGACTTGAGAACAGGTCGGGGCGTGGCGGCCCGGATCTCGGCCGGGGTGGCGAGGCGGGCCTCGAGAAGGCACTTGATCATGAGGGAATGGGACTCCGGGTTGAAGGTGTAGAACTGGGTCGAGATGTGGGGCTCCGGGGAGATGTAAAAGGGTTGGGATTTCGGGTCGGAGTTGGGGTCGGGGCGGTTGGGGTTAGGGTTTGGGACGTCGTCGTTTTCGTCGGAGGAGTGAGAAGGGGAGGAGGAGGATGAGCGGAAGAGTTCGATTTCGGGGAGAGGGGGGAAGACGGGGTCGTCGAGGACGACGTCGTCGGGGTTGAGGGAAATGGACGGCGGAGATTGCATGATCTGGGAAGGTGGTGGGCCCAGATCATGGTGGTGATGGTGGTGATGGAAATGATGGTGGAAGAGATCTTCTGTCTTGTGAGGATTCATGGGATTGATTGAAGAAGAAGAGGCACAATACTATTTTACTATCTCCTCCTCTCTACTGTTTTTTTGCTTCTCTCTGTTTTTCCTTTTTCTTTTTTTTTTTTTCCCTTCCGAAAGGTTTTGTTGTTGTTGATTTTGGCGTTGATGTTTTGGGTTGTTTTTCTCTCTCCTGACAAATTTGGGGGCACAGAGGGGTTTGTCTCCTCAAAGTCTCATCCCCAGGACCCCTCTATATGCCTCACTGTCTCTCTCTCTATCTCTCTCTCTCTCCTACTTTTTTCTCTCTTTTTTGGCCTTTTTTTTAATTTTAATTTTTGGTTTCTTTTTTAAAGTTTAAATATTTATTACGTTGATTGGTTTGTCTTCTCTGTGTTGTTGAATTGTTTTTTCTTTCTTTATTGAGGGGTTTTTTTTGTTTGTTTCAGCGTTTGAAGCCTTTTTTGGTTCTTGAATTTACTAAACCGATTTCACACACCAAGAGACAAACAAAACAAGGATTGAGCTAGAACGCAAGCAAGATGAGAGAGGGGGAAAGTGTTGGTACCTCTTAGCTTAGCATTGTGAAAGTTTGAGGGATTTCTTCTGCAATGGTTGCTTTGATCCCTACTCATTGTGTGCTTTGTTGATATGAAGATTTAGGACAACTACTTTGTGCAACTCGAAGTTATACAAAATGATAAGAGAAAAATGTATTCAAACCAAATTTCTTCAAAATCTTAATTTAATTGACTTACAATTCGTATATCACGAAGCCGTTTGTTTAAACTTTTATGAGCTTGGGAATGAATATGAAATTGCATTCCCATGTTTAGCAAATGCATTTTTGGGAATACAATACCTAACTCATGGGTATGATGAACTTCTCATGTCATATTTCCCCACCTGTCATATTTCCCCACCAATTTCTCACTCACCATGTAAATTTGAAAAAACACAATCATATATTTTCACCCACCAATGTTTCTAAAATACCCTTTAATTATGAATTGAAACACAACAGGTTCATGAGGCTCCTTCCCAAAGCCAATACACACTCGACATCCACCTAGCCCCTTCCCAATCTTTATAGAACTCTCTCAATTTTCCTTGTAGCTACAAGGCTACTTGCCCCAAGGTAGCGACAACACACAAAATTACGGATAGCAAATGGCAAGAGGAATGCGAAGGATCAAGTTGGGTTCACAAGGCCTGGGATGTATAGGCATGTCTGCCACTAACCTTGACTTTGCTTCTAAATAATCACTCTAAATTTTTATCCATTACCTTTGGCCCTGTTTGGTTCATGGGAAATGAGGCTTGGGGATGAGAAATCAATTGTTTTCTCATGTTTGGTATGTGGGCATAGGAAATGATTGCCTGACACATGGGAAAGTGGGGGGAAAGTGAAGCCCTCCTCCCCCCTTAGGTTTTATTTTCCTTCATCATGGGAAAGTTTGGGAAAATGAGCCAACATTAAATGCATAATTTTTTTTATTTGATTTCCTGTGGGTATAATTGGAAAATTAAACAAACTTTTATTTACATTCCTATGCAAACCAAACAGGTGAAAGGAAATAATTTCATGGTTACTTTTCCAGCATTACCAAATATGGAAAATGAATCTTCCATTTCACATCCCTTGGGAAAGACATGAGAAATTATTTTCTAACAAATCTTTTTCGCAAACCAAACGGGGCATTTGGGTTTGTTTGGGATGTGAAATTGGATGAGTTTATGATGAACTGAATTTGGTTTTGTTCTGAATTTGGAGTTGTTTGTATTGTTGAATGGGATAAACTAATGATGAAGTGAATTTCAAGATTTTACGAATTTAATATTTTGAATTAAAATAAGGGTGGCTTTGCTGTACAAGAAGGAAATAGAGAAAAAAGAAGAGGGAGAGAGGTGGGTCGGAGAAGGTGCCTGAGGTGAGAAAGGGAAAGAGGGGTTGTTAGACTACGAGATTTTTATTTTTGGTTTTAAATTTTAAAATTATTTTTAAAGAATTGGTGGCTTATGAGTTGAGGTTTTTTTCCTAGTCCTTAAAAGTTATTTTACAAAGGAGTAAATTTGTCTTTAAAATTTTAAAGATAAGGTAAGGGGGGAAATAGGACAGGGGTGGAAATAGCAGTACTCTTTTTAAATACTATTTTTTACCCTTAAATGTTTTTCCTATTAATAACTTTTAATAATAAAAAATAAAGGTATTATTGGAAAACTAAGGGCTTGTTTGGGAGTGATTCTAGATAGGCCATAATCACTTTTGGGGAGAAGCATTTCCAATGTACTTCTTCATATAATCACTTTAAGTGATTTTAAGTGATTTTATGGAGAAACACATGAGAATTATTATATGGAGAATCTTCTCCATATAGGTAATTATTGACTTATCCAGAATCATTCACAAACGAGTCCTAAATAACTTTTCATTCCTAATACTAAACAAACCAAACATGAGAATGTGAGAAAATGACATTTCCTAGTCCTTATTTCCTAGCATTCCTAAACATGGGAATGAACATCCTCTATTCCCATCTCGTGGGATCAGACATGGGAATTTCATTCCCAAAAAGTTTAATTTGTGAACTAATTTCAATGTTGAAACAAGTCTCAAGTTCGAATCTTTCTCTCACACATAGAAAAAAAAGTATGATAGAATGACAATTACCCAAGCAATCCACCATTATTCCAAATCTAAAATGTCCTTCATTCCCTCTCATTTATTTATGGTGAAACGTTTTGTTGCAATTTTATAAATTCCACTCTTTACCTAATTTGCACATAAAATTCCTAATTTTTAACAAGTAAAAATCAATCACAATCAAATCATGAACCAAATAGAAATTCAAATCCCTATTTAGGGTGAGTTTTAGGATACAAGTGCCAAAATCCCACATGTAGTGTTTGAAAAAAAAAGCACAAATTGGATTTGAAGGTCACAAAAGCACAATATGCAAAAAACATAAAAATTTGTTTATAATATTCTTATAACAAAGCACTTCATGTTGTAACACTCAAGTCAACTCAAATTTCAAAAACAAATATTCAAACAAAATTGAAGTAAATCTCAAATCATCCACCACACTCCAATCTAACAAACATATGCAACTCAAACTAAGGAAAAAAAAATCAATAGATCTATACACAATCAATATAGATTCAATTATTGTATATTAATAGTCCTCAATAAATCTAATTTAATGAAATCATTCATTCAAATACGGTATACAATTCGAAGTTTCGTACCTTTTCTTAGTGAGATTGAAGCTATCAGAGGGTGGAGAAAACAATTCAGGAGTGAGAGATCCATAAATCTGAAAGTGAGACGGCGATAGATTGAGAGAAAATCTAGACAAGCTGAAAGATCTACTTGTTTTGAAAGTGAAAAAAGGAAATACATATATATAGGAAAGGAAAATGAAATGATGGGCGATTAGGGTTTCTAGGGTATTTACGTAATTTTCTTTAAACATTTCTTGCGAGAAAAATCTAGAGGACGAAGCACGTGCCCTTTCGTCCTCAAGTCACTTTGCCATTAGTTTTTTTTCTTCTTCTTCCTATGTTTCTAAAGAAGCCAAATTGGCCACCGAATTGTAAATTGCAGTTAGTTTGGTTTTGTTATCATTTTGTGTGTGCTAATACTTAACTAAGTCGCTCATATTGGTTTGTTTTCTTCGGTTATTAATGATTTTTTATTCTATACATAGGCGATAGTTTATACTACTCTAAATTAATCTAATTTATAAGGGGGATTTGCAATGAGGTGGGCTCGTTATTAATGATTGATGTCGTGGGATTGTAGTATGGATTGTATTATCAATATTTTCAATATTTAACAACACTCTTGGTATTAAATACAAAAATGGTTTTCGTTCCAAAAGATATGAAAAATGTTTAGGTTATGGGTCCAAGGTATGTGGTATGGAGTTTGGTCCGTGAGTATTGAGTCTTAAGTTTCGGCATCCCGAATCTTGTTCTCAAGTTTTTGGCTCGGTTATGAGTGTTAAGTATTGGGTCTGGAGTTAGGGTGCTTGGTGTCACGGATCGCACTTGAGCGTGTGCTTTCGTGACTCCGTTGGGACATCCATGCGCTTATGAGGTAGTCCAAGTGTGGAAGGGGCAAGGACTTAAGAGCTAGAATGGTTGGTGTTGGCCGGGTTGTGCGTGTGAGGGGTATTTTGGGTATTTCGGAAGGTTACGGGAGGAACCTGAAGAAACTCAGAACACGAAAGATGTTCGTAATGACGAGATACACGCTATGCAACTGACGGTTCGCCATTCGGAGTTCGTACGAAGAAGTTATGCCCAATTATGACTCCTCGTGCATAGGTGATGTTCCCTCCTGGCAGAAGGCTAAATGCATAAAATGCTATACAGGGGGTGACATGGTGTCATGCTCTCCACCACCCCTGGTGCTTACACCCTTGTGGCACTAAGCGAGCATCCTTATGACATTGGAGGTTGTCATAAGGGCGGGCATGAGATTGTTGAAGGATAATCTATGTCTCCGAGGGAAAGGACTTCCCGAGGACAGTACGAACACGCGGGGCCGTTCGTATTGCGCATCGTTGGAAAGAGTGAGGTCAACGTATGGCATTCGCTATGCCGTCGGCTAGCGAGACATTTGACGAGACTCGATGGACTTGGCTTGGGTTCGGCCTTGTCCAAGATGGAAGGAAGATATTCGGATGCCGGTACGCATGGGTTGCGACCCCATGCAAAGCATAGATGGTTATGTGGGACATTCGGAATACATATGTCGCCAAGGCTTGGGCGACATGCGAGCGTGACAGCTTGCGTGGATAGCTTGAGGATGTGGGCTATCGTGGTTGCTAACGGATGACCGACAGAAGTGTGGGTAAACCGATGGTGTGTTGGATCTCCATGTCTCGATTTGGACATGAGCGAGCCACGAGTTTGGCATGCGACGTGGTCGATGCAGTTGACGTGTCTTATGCAACGCTTGATGTATGGGCGTCGAGGGTTCGTTGCCGGATGCGGGGTGATTGTGTTGTCACAAGGAAGTGTGACTCGTTGTCTAGCCATAGGGCTTGGTGCCTATGGGAGACGACACATGATGGTGAACCTCTCGCGGAGTTGTGAGAGTCATGAAGTGGGGAGAAGGCTGACTGGGATTCGAAGGGATCCTGGGCCGCACGGGAGCGTTTGTGCGAGCGAAATTTGTGTTCTGCTTCCGCCGCGCCGCGTCGCACGCTCGTCCCGTGACATTGGGCTACGGTCATGGTTCTCGAATCTCAAATCGAGCTTGGAGTTTATGATCCATGTCTTGACTCTAAAGTCCGAGTTTTTAAAAACAACATTTTGGAATTGTGTGCTAGAACTCATTGGGGCAATTTATCTACGTGTGCCTTTCATTACAAGTTAAATTTTTTGGGACCAGCTTTTAGAAAGACACAATATGCTACTAGATTTTCCATTAAGAATTGGATATTGTTTTGAAATAGAGAAATATAAATAGAAGCTATGATTTAAATTCGATGCAATTACGAGATAATAAAAGTAGTATTTCTTATTTCAACGTCGAAAGAAATTTCATGTTCGAGTGACTTTTTTCTTTTTCTTCGTCTTCAATTAATAAATAATAATTTGCAGCAAAGCCATGTAATAATTGTAAAATTTGAAATTCAAATATACTCCTTTTTGGGCCCAAATTTGGTTCCACATATCCCATGCAATCCCACTAATCAGTCCCCCAACGCTCCTCTTCAATCAGTACATCCTCCGTTCCGCCACGTCAGCCTGGACAACACGAAACGACGACGTCTAGAAACCAGACCCTACCATTTGCTTTTGCTCTTCCCAATATAACGCTCCGTTCCTTCCTTCTCTCGCACGCGAAACTCGCGCTCTCGGCCAAAAATTCAAGCGTTACACTCAGACGAACGCTTCACACTTGTTAGGGCTTCGCATTTGCATTTTCTTGGAGCCATTCTCAAATCTTATCTGACCGACTGGAAAGTTCCACAGCGGTAAGGTCCGTTTTCTTCCTTGTGCTCTGTTTGTTTCCCCGGAAAACTGGCCGGGAAAATGCATGACTTGTCAACACTCCACTCTCTCAAATTCAGAGCATTGACTTAATTTGCGTTTTCGTTTCTTTTTTTGAAGCAAAAGTTGTAATTGGATTCTATGTATTTCTATTTTTGGGTAGTTTCTCGGGAAACAAACAAAAGATGGATGGAAAATTGTCACTAGTTCTTATTATTTGTCTTTGTGCTTGCTTATGTGTCAGTTGTGTTGACGTGTCATTTGAGTTTCTGGGCTTATTACATGTCATTTTATGCTTATCTGTTTATGCGCGCTGTTTGGAATTTTCATAAATTTTCAATTAAAAGTTATGATGTAATTGTAATTAGACGTGAAATGAAGATGTCTTTTTTGGTGTGTAATGAAGATTGGTTGCTGAAGAAAAATGTATTGGTTATACAATGTGCCAAACTTAATTTTATCAAACGATTTACTCAAAATTTCTATAATTTCAAATGTCTGTAAGACCAAAGAAGATTGGAAACCAACTACATTGGATTTACTCATGAAGAAAACCGTCATTTGAACTAATCATGTAGGTTTTTGAATTTAGAGATCCGTCAATGAACCGATTAAATTGGATTGGATTGGATTCTGAACACCCTTGTCAAATGTTAATGTGTTTTTGGTCATGTGAAAGCTGGTCCTATAATTTTATTTTGTATTTGTTTTCCGGATTTTTCTTCTTATTATAACTGGATGATTGATTAGAAACGCTGTTAGTTTGGCTGTGAATTCTCATAATTTTTTGCCATTTACAGTGAGGTTGTTGCTTCACCATGTTCAATCAGCGTAGCAGTAATCAGTTTGTGCATTTGGAAACAAAGTTTGAGTTTTTGCTGCAGGAACTGCAGGTTTTTCTAAATTCCCTTTATAATATGAGCAATTTAATTATGAATAACATTTTATGCTTCTCTTTGTTTTTCAAGTTCAACTTTGTTAGACATTATTTTGTATTCAGGATGGTAGAATTTCTATTTTTGTGTTTTTCTTCACTTTGATATTTTTTGAAATCAGAGAATATGGGATGAAGTTGGAGTGCCTGATGTCGAAAGGGATACAATGATTCTAACGATCGAACAAGAGTGTATGGAGGTATTTAGGACAAAAGTTGATGATGCGAAAAAGTGTAAAGTTCTACTGCAGCAAGAAATTGCTAGTTATGAAGCAGAGCTTGTAGACATATGTTCTGCACTGGGTGAACAACCACCACATGTAAGTCTTCTCTAGACTAAAGACATGATCCTGTGCATTTCTGCTCTCTTTTCTTTGTTTCCAAGAAGAAATTTGAGTTGGTTGGGGACCTTTACATCTTTTTTCTTGTCCACAGTTTGATCAAAATGCCAGTGGAAGTTTGAAGAAAAAGCTTGAAACCATTATCCCACAACTGGAGGACATGAAGATGCGGAAAGTTGAAAGAAGGGACGAATTCTTTGTTGTCTTAGATCAATTACAGAAAATATCGATTCAAATATGCAGATCTACAGAGGATAGTCTGTACAAAATGGTGGTGGAAGAGACCGACTTGTCCTTGAAGAGGCTAGAAGAACTGCGTAGACAGTTGCTTGAATATCAAGATGAGAAGGTATTGTTTCCTCGTTAAACTCTGTAACACATTTACTCTTGTTGTCACTGCTGGTGAATCCATGCATAGCTGGAAGTAGTTCTGCATTGCATTTTTGTTTATTGAATTATTTCATGAAAAAACCAGTGGTTATGCTGAGATTTAGCAGTAATTCAGGGATAGCAGTGTCTGAGTAACGATGAAGATTAGAAAAAATAAGAGGCATTTTTCTATTGAGTTTGGTCTAGTGCAATCTATCACAACTTCCTTGATGATTTTGTGATGATAAACTCAGATGTGAAGTGATTGGATCTTTTTCCTCGGAATGAAGTGGCAGAGCCATTTGACTATTTTTTTTGTTTATTCATATCACCTGCAGAGAAACCGTGTGAATCTGGTAATGGACCACCTGAACATACTAAACTCACTGTGCTTGGTTCTCGGTATGGATTTTAAGCACACAATTCATGAAATCCACCCCACCTTGGACGATTCTGAGGGAGAAAAAGATGTAACCAATAACACAGTAGATAGTTTGGCTAATTTGATACAAAGGCTGAGAAAGGTCAAGATACAGAGATGGCAGACAGTAAGTATGGCAGTAAGGCAGTTCTTGTATTTTTCATTTTGCACAACCTTTATTTTTATTATCACTCTTACCTTCTGTTAGCCTTTCTAACCCTTGCATTTGTAATAGCTTCAGAATCATGCAAGTGCCCTTTTGGAGATGTGGAATCTGATGGATACACCCATAGAGCAGCAAACTAAATTTCAGAATGTAACTAGGCATATAGCTGCTTCAGAATCCGAAATCACTGAGCCTAACATGCTTTCTACAGACTTTCTAAATCATGTGAGTATGTCAGTTTTAATTTAGAGCACTTCGAGCTGGAAATATTTTGTTATGCATTTTCTATCTATTCTGTTGCAAAGTTCTTGTGGCGAGCCGAAATATGTTTGGCTAAATTTACGAACTTTCTTTCTGCAGGTTGAGGAAGAAGTGTCAAGGTTGCAGCAGCTCAAATCAAGTAAACTGAAAGAGATTTTTCAGAAAAAGAGGCTGGAACTAGAGGAGATATGCAGGCAGTCTCACATGGTCACAGAAACATTGAGTGCAATGGAATACTCAAATGAAGCTTTAGAGTCTGGTAATTTCTTTTCTTTTGTTATTACCCTTGATATTTCTGTTTATTTATCACTACAACAAATATTAGCAATGCCATCCTATTAAAGGTGAAGTACTACCTAATCAAAGTCATTTGGTAGCACACTGAATTATAAATTTCTGATGTCTAAGGAATGTCCTTTCTTGTGGAAGTCTTACGATTTGATTTATAAATCGCAAAAGAAAATTCAAAGACCTCTAATTAGCTTTTAGCGTTTTTCAGGAACTGTGGACCCTACATGTCTGTTGGAGCAAATTGAGCTTCAAATCACAAGGGCTAAAGAGGAAGCTTTAAGCAGGAAAGAAATACTAGAAAAGTTTGAGAAGTGGTTGGCCGCATGTCAAGAAGAATGCTGGCTAGAGGAGTACAACAGGGTTGAACATTCTATTCTCTCTGGAACAATCTGTTTTTCCATCTACCATATTGAGATTGCCCTTTCTATTTCAGTTATAAAAAAAAAATCTTTCCAGATTAATCAAAGAAATACTTTTTAAATTCACCATATATTTCCCACAAGGGGAATTCTTTACCAAGGAATAATGATGAAATATTCAGGATAATGTAGTGCCTGTAAATGCATTAACTTGGCCTCTATCACGTATTGAGTTCTTGAACAAGGACAATGCTTATGGATAGATGGATGATGTAGCTCATTTTTCCCCCATCTCACTTCATTCCCCCAATGTATTGTCGGATTTCAGGATGATAATCGCTATAATGCAGGAAGAGGTGCCCATCTTACTTTGAAACGTGCAGAGAAAGCTCGTGCCCTGGTGAACAAAATTCCTGGTAAAAACTCGTTTCGATGACCTGTTGTAATTAGTCTGTGATTCATTTAAATTACAGTTTGGAGACAAGGAGTGATGTATGTGTTTGAGTTGAAATCTTGTATGCCTTTCCAATCGTGTATCAAAATACCAGTTGTTTCATGGCACATGACCCACTCACATAGCAATATAGAGGGAAGGAGTGAGAATTTCTTACATGCAGCTATTAGTATTAATCTACCACCATGAACCAGGAAGGGTATGGCAGTGCAAGAGATACAATTATGTGTTATGGAAAATTAAAAAATTCTACCATTTTTCCCTTTGCTCTATTTTGTAAGTTTCTTTGTTTTGAATTGTATGTGGGGCAGGACTGGTGGAAGCATTGACTTCAAAAACCACGGCTTGGGAAAGAGAAAGAGGGCTTGAATTCTTATATGATGGTGTAAGTAATATCTACGTCAAACCTTGATTTGGTGAAGTTTTATCCAACCATATGTTGGTCGTATCCACATTCTGTTGATTATCAAAATTGTTTTCCATGATATATGTTGCGTTATGTAGGGCCGACTTTTATCAATGCTCACAGAGTACAGCACCCTAAGGCAGGAGAAAGAGCAAGAAAAGCAAAGACAGAGAGTATTAACCTTTCTCCTATTCCATGAGTATTAATTAGATATTTTATATATATATATTTGAAAGCATGCTCCTCTTCAACCGGTTCTTATATTGCTTTTCTATCCTAGGATATGAAAAGATTTCAGGGGCAGGTGCTAGCAGAGCAAGAAGTACTTTATGGCTCAAAGCGAAGTCCATCCAAGAGTGGAAAGAAAGCTTCCAATAGAAAAATGTCCCTTGGTGGGGCATTAATTCGAAACCAAAATTTTGAAAAAGCTACTCCTCTTGTACACCCTACTAAGAAGGGTAACTGTCTGAATCGAAGTAGCTCTCACCAGCGATACAGAGTGGACACTCCGTCCTCTGGTATTTTTCAACATTAGCTTCGAACTTTGAGCTGTTGTTTTCTTTTAATTTAAAAGAAGACTTGCACTATTCGTATTATATGAAAATGGTGTCTAAAATTGTGCAATGATTGGAAAATGTAGGTGCGACTGGTTTTTTGGATAGGTGTTTTAGGCTAAACATACTGATGAAAATATCCTGTTAAGTCATTTTTCACAACTTATTCAACATCATTGTATGCCTCAGTTTATGAGTCGTCATAAATTTAATGCAGGAAGGAGAATCTCAGAGATTTCTGGTCATTCAGTAAAGAAGCATCCATCCAGTGCTGGAAAGGCTCTTGAATTGGACTCGCCATTGATTCGGAAACCCCTCTCTCCTGTCTTATCTGAAGTGTCATCTAAGGTCAACATTGCAAATTTCCAAGAGGGTCAGAAGACACAACAGAAGACAAACATGCAAGCAGCACATCTTTTCAGTGAGATGCCAATCATGACACCTTCCAAGCCAGTATTCGTCGGTGATGAAGAGAATAGAACGCCAAAGACAATGCCAATTCCAGTGCCTCTCACTCCTAAAACGATGTCGGTTCAAATGCTGACAGCCACAACGCCAGCTACACCTTTCACTTCTGGTGCTTACAAGGTTGAGAAATCTGGTCAACCTGTTGAGTACTCGTTTGAGGAGGTGAGAGCTAGTTTCATTCATGCTAAATCGTATCGTCACGATGCAAGTTTGACAAACTAGAAATTAGGTATGAACTGAGTAGTAAGTGAATAAACTCTATTGGTCTGCAATATGAAAAGAATTTGACACTACGTTTTGAAGGGTCCTGGAGGCATGTTTCCTTATAGAAAGGTCATGCCTTTGTATTTCATGCCTTATGATTGTTGAATAGAAAGTAGTTGAATTTCACCACATGCCCTTGTAGCCAAAATGCCCCATTTTGGCTACGTTTTTCAAGCAAGAACAAACTGTTGTTATACACTTTGTATGGAAGGTGAGGAGAGAAATGAGAATAATATCAATGTCCAATTCGACTAGGCTCAAAATAATATCCATGTTTCATAGAGAATCAAGTTTAACATGACACATCGCAATTTGATTAGTTTCAAAAGAAATGATGTCTTGCGACCCTTTCATACATTATCATAGCTTATTACCAAATAAGGGACTCACTGTTTATTTTCCTTACCATCACAGAGGATAATATGAAGGACATTTTAAACGGTAGAGGAAGGTATGGCAGACACATGTACAAAGATCTCTATTTTCACCTTATCAATTCCATACCATTTTAACCACTGCTTATGAATTTACGAGTTGTATGTGTGTTTTGTGTCCATGGTATTAAATTTCTATATCGTTTTGTACCCGATTTGTTTGGTATTAAGTTTTCATAACCAATGCTTAAGAACGTACAAGTTGTTGGTTTGTTTGGTATTAAGCTTCCATATTATTTTAACAAACACTTAGGAATGTATGAGTTATAGATTCATTTTGTACCCAATTCATTTGGTATTAAGTTTTCATACCATTGTTATGAACGTACGAGTTGTAGGTTCATTTTGTACCTGAGTTGTTTGGTATTAAATTTCCATACCATTCTTATGAACATACGAGTTGTAGGTTCATTATGTATCCGAGTTGTTTGGTATTAAGTTTCCATACCATTTTAACCAATGCTTACGAACGTATGAGTTGTATGTTGTTTTGTATCCGAGTTGTTTAGTATTAAGTTTCCATATCATGTTAACCAATGCTTAGGAATGTACGAGTTGTATGCTCATTTTGTACTTGAGTTGTTGGTATTAAGTTTCAATACCATACCACTCTAACCAATGCTTATGAACGTAGAGTTTGCATGTTCATTTTATACCTGATCGTTTAGTAGGAAGTTTCTATACCATTTTAACCAATGCTTATGAACGTAGAGTTTGCATGTTCATTTTATACCTTATCGTTTAGTAGGAAGTTTCTATACCATTTTAACCCTTATGAACATATGATTGCTTGTATATATATATATATATATAAATTATTAGTGTGCCACATTTTCATACCAAATCATGATTAGAAAAGAAGAATTGTTATTTCCACTCATTTGTCGCTGGTTCGGAGAATTTTTTTATTTAAAAATCTATTTATTGTACCAAGTCAAAATTCAATTGGCTTAGAAAAAGGCCCCTGGTTTTATTTACAGCAGTTACCTAGCGGTTCCACTGCTCATATGCTTCCTCGGTCACTCATATCCACGTGCCATCCAGCGTATCCAATCAGATAGATTCTAACCGTCCGATATATCACCCTCACCGGCATGTGACGTAATCACCACCAATTCCACCAGGGTATCCAATCTGCATTTTACATTTTCAGTGACTTTTTCGTAATTTAATTCTGAACCAGGGGCATATTAAACGGTCAAACTTTTTTTCTTAAAGAGAAAAAAAAATCCAACCACTCAAACAATTTGCTTAGACCACCTTTCCAGCTTTAAATGGAAAAAAAAAAAAAGAAGGCATTTATTTCATTTCCTCTGATTGCACACGCCTGTGATTATATTTACCATAATAGCCAATTATCATCCAATTTGTCCCGGACGTGAAAATTTCCTTCACTAAATTTTATTTTATTGGACTTAGCAAAATAGCAACAAATACTGAAATACATAAAAATATTTTTATCTTTTGTATTTTCCTTTTTTTCCTTATTTTTGTATTATAAATAGTATTTACACTCACGCCATCTTTCTCTTGCATTTCACAATTCGGACAGTTCCCTCAAAACCCCGCTGCGGTTTTCAAATTTTTTTATTTTCTCGTAAGCCAAACAGTAGTTTTCTTTTCTTTTAATCGTATTTGCTTGTGTACTTTTTATTTTTTTCTTCATTGAGTGAGTGAAGTGTGCATTTGAGTGATTGCTCAAGGAGAGTAAGAATTGAAATGTCAGGTGCATTTTTGAATTTTTAATTCTAGATTTTGTGCTTGAAGTTTTGATCTTTTTGTTTGTTTTGTATGTGCTTATTATCAGTTTTTGAGTTGCATGATTTGATCTTCACTGTATTTTTCTCATTTTTTTTCAACTAATATTTTATTGGTTTTCTTGATCTTTGAATGTTTGAAAAAAAGAGGCTAACTTTTCACCTGAAATCTTGTCTTTTCCAATTTTTATTTAAAGAAAATAAAAACTTTTTGGTTGTCGGTTCAAAGTTTTAGATGTTGGAAAGATAAAAAAAAGCTTTGTATTTACTATTATATATATATATATATATATGTATTTATATATTTTTATTATAAAATGTAGGGCCTGAAGTCATTTTCCAGTCAATTTTTTTGACGAAATTATAGTGTTTTGACTTGACACAGTTGTTTTATTTTTTACGAAATTTTGAGTGTGGTTTCTGTTTCAGCTGGTTTTTTGATCTCCAAAGCTCAAAGGAGATATTGAGTCATCGTCTTCCCAAATGAACTTTGGGGTTTTGTTTTGAATTGTTCATTCTGTTTGTTTCATTTGTTTTTTTGTTTCTTACTTTTTCATGGCCTCTTTGTGGCAGTTGCAGATAGGTTTTCAGGTTTCGTTTGATTGCTGGTTTAAGCATGGAAGCAAAAGAAGGGATGAGTTCAGGAGTTAGGGTGGGAGGAGCTGAAGCTCCATCGGCTTATCATGGGGCTCCGAATACCGAAAACCCTACCCGGGTTGCAGGAATGCCTGTAGCAGGCGTATCAGCGACGAATGTGGGAGTTGATGGGGCTACAGTGGTAAGAGCTGAAGCTCCATCGGCTTATCATGGGGCTCCAAAGACCGAAGACCCGACCCAGGTTGCAGGAATGCCTCCAGAAAAAGTAGCAGAGACGAATGTGGGAGATGATGGGGCAACTGTGAAGAGGAAGCGGGGCAGACCAAGGAAATATGGCCCCGGCGGGACGGTGACAATGGCAATGTCACAAATGCCAGGTTCACCACTTGCTCCGGGTACCGGCGGCAACTTATCTTCTGCTGTAAGGGGAAGGGGGAGGGCGAGGGGGAGGGGGAGGGGGAGAGGGAGGGGGAGGGGACGGTCTGATGGTTCAAATGCCAAGCAGCGCGAGGCACCAGCAATGGAATCGGGTGGTGAGTGTTTTAACCATTTCAGTACTTACCAATTTGCATCTTATAGCATGCTGTTTTGGTTTGAGAATTATGCGCTCTTGTGAGAAAAATAAGATATAATAAATGTGGTACGAGTTCTCGATTGCAAAGTTTGATGGTTTGGATTCACTTTTGATCAGCATTAATAGTTTGTTCTGTTTTCTTATAGTGGAACTGCCTCTCAGACTTAGAAGATTTTGTGTTAATACTCATGGATTTTTGAACTTGTCCTCAGTTTGTGTAGTTCTTTATTGGATGGATGCTCTTGTTCAAATTTGGAAGTGTAATGCTGGTGGTGCTATGAATAGAAAAGTGGCCTCAATTAGGTAAAATTGGTCCTCCTGTACATAAAGGAGACATACAAGATACTCTAAGATGGTAGAAATTGAATAAAGCATTAGATCTTAAAAAGAAGCAATAATTTTCAACAGAGGATGCTCGTCCTGATTTAGTTAAGGAGGATATCAGCATCTTAGAGTATAATAGGAGTTGTGAGAAGTTCTGTTTCTTTTTTGGTTTGACCTCCAAATAGTTTTGAACAAAATTCAATATTTCATTCAGGGCTTATCAAACTCTAACCCTCTAGCAGTTCTTGTTTAATGCACACAATGGGACTGCCAGATTGCCTTCCTATCAGGTGTCAGCCAAACTTTGGTCTATTGTAGGATGTTATTCTTGCTGTATAGGCTACTGCTAGAGGTTTTTTGTGTAGTCTACGTAACAAAGCGTAGTTTTCGGACTTCTAAATTTGTTTCACAGAAAATCTGAGGTGTAGCAGCTAATCATAGCCCAAATCCACTCAGCATGCCTTTCTTTCTTTTGGATTGCTATGATATATAAGCTTTTCCACTTATTTCGACACCTACACACAAAAGTCTATTTGCCTTTATTATCTACACCACCATCAAGACTTCACCTCATCCCCCTTTACCCATCGTTCATCTCCCACCATAAACCGATCATCATTATCTAGCTTTCCTTTTGTATTGTTTCCCCAAAAAGATCTCAACAAGGATCTTCTTGTCCCAATCCCAACCGTTCCATTTCATCTTCTTCTCGCTCAGTTTTCTTTTAGCCACTTTATTGCTCACTATATACTCCTCACTTGCTACCCAAGGTACCAACAATGCCCCTCATCAACCTAAACCTATAACCTCATCAAGTTTTAGTAATTCATTTTAACCTCTTCCCCGAAATCTAAACCCCTCCCCACCACCCTTTCTCCTGTCATTCAGCCAGGGGGTTGAAATTCGTGTTAACTGGTTGTGTTCATGTCTTATCGTTCTGTGTATCTGTCAAATACTAGTCAACCCTAACACGACCTATTTAATCAATTGTGTCGAATGATGCAAT
Organism: Prunus avium; assembly: GCF_965620075.1. Taxonomy (NCBI): domain Eukaryota; kingdom Viridiplantae; phylum Streptophyta; class Magnoliopsida; order Rosales; family Rosaceae; genus Prunus; species Prunus avium. The sequence goes on along the minus strand of NC_142285.1, from coordinate 32,718,802 downwards.
ACTAACCCAATCTGTTTGTTATTTATGTTAGCAGCTCCTGTCATATTCATGTTCATGTCAAGGTATGGTCCAAACCGAACCAGCCAACTTCGTTTTGAGTTTGATTAGTGTAAAAAATTGCCACCCTAGATTCAGCCCCCATGCTAAACTGGCCACCCTAATATATTTTTGTTTCCTTGTGTAAAATGCTTTCCTTTTGTGTACGGGTGCTTTCCTTTTGTACTTTTCCCCACAAATTTAAATAGAGATCCTCTTGTTCCAGTCCCAATTGTGCCGTTTCATCATCTTCTTAGTTCTGTCTCACATACTCACAAGATAAAAATTGTTTCTTCTGAATCCAAATTTTTTGGGTTTAAAGGAATTAGACAGAGAGAATAAATAATGGGATCATTGAACAGCGAAGAGGAGGTGGAACAGATGGGAGATGAGTCAAATAAGTCCATATCATATGTGCCCCATCTTGAAGGTTTCATTCATGATCACTCCTTTTCTTGTTTTCTTTTGAAATTGTAATTTCAATTGGTCTGTCCAGTTTTGGTTGGTTGCTCACAAAGTGTGGGAAGACTCAATTCTTAGCTGAAATTTTTGTGCATATTAATTTTTCCATTTTGTCTTGCTTACATCACCTTGAGTGGCTTCTTTTCAAGATTAAGAGAGTGATTACATTGGTTGCGATTATTTCTAAGAATCTTGTGCCCACTGACCGTGAAAAGCAACTCCATCATAATTTACTGCAAACATTATGGAGATGAATAATTATAAAATTCTCTTTTTAATTCAGATAATTTCTAAGAATCTTGTGCCCACTAATCATATTTTTATTTTGTAGGGGACTGGAGTGTAATTGTGACTCCATCTACAGATTATACGCCCCATGTCATCACTGCCGAACCTGGTGAGGTAAAATATAGTGTCATTTACTGATTGTAGAGTTTTCTTATTTGTACTTCTGGTTTGATCACTGTCTGTCCTTGACATGAATTTGACCCTGGTTGATCCATAAAAATTCACCGAATGTTGAAAAGTATCACAAGGATTAGCAAGAACTGTGACGGTAAAGTTTTCTGCGTTATTTAGAAACATTCTACGTGTCTGTGGGTCACCACCATGTGTGCGTTCCCTTGCTTTTTGAGTTTAATTATCAGTTTCCGCATTTTAGTATTACATTTAGTATGATCGATGAAATCAGTAATATTTCAATGTATAGACATTAATCTAAAATAATTTGTTGACAATTGTTCCACTTGTTGGGCTCTCTGGAGAGATGTCCACACCTCAAACTTTTAAGAACATTAATAAAAATCACCAAGTTCATCTAGGTCTCAGAGGTTCTATTTGGAAGAAGGGGTCTTTTTAAACCTCTAGAGATTTCAGAACTCTAGCTCATGGAGTACTCTCTCTTAAATTCTTTGCAAGTATTTTTTGTTTCAAATCCTTACTCTAAATTGATGACAAGAAGTTGCTTCTGAAAATTTTAAAAACTGTGTGTTTACTCTATTCATACTTATACTTGAAATGTTTATTGCTTTCTTAGGTTGTTTTTCTCTATCTCAAACTAAATTAATGTTGTTTACCCCCCTCTTATTTCTTTGTTCTCTTCTGTTTCTTGGGTTTAAGGATCTTACATTCAAGATTATATCAGTGGCTGAACAAGGCCCAAGAGCCATTTGGATTATATCTGCAAACGGAGCAGTTTCCAATGTTAGACTGCGTCGACCTGATACTGATGAAGGCAGTGTAACACTTGAGGTCTGCCACTCATTCCATTTCAAGATGTATATTGTGGTGTGTGTGTGTGTGAGTGTGTGTTTTACATCTTTGCTTGAGCACAAAAATCCTATTCATTGGTAAGCACAAATGTATACTCACTAACTGGGTTTGACTGGAAAGCTGATATTCCTATTTTGGTAGAGTATTTTTCTTTCTTTTTGCGTAAATGTCAATGGTTGGATTTTGATAAAATGGTTAGTCAGTATGAAATTTTGTTTTGATCATGATGGTACTAAAATATGCAGTGGGGAAATTCGTCTTGTTCGTATTGGGGACTTCTGTTTTTCTAAGATCTATTGCTAATTTTCTTGTAGGGTGTATTTGAGATAGCTCATTTATCTGGATCGTTTATGTTCTACGACAATCGAGGAACAATGAGCGGCGGCTTGAGTGTCTCTCTGTCAGGTCCTAATGGTTCTTTTATAGGTGGAGCTGTTTGTGGATCCTTGATTGCTGCCGGTCATGTCCAGGTGAGGCTTTTCTCATATTTGTTTATTGTGTGTGTGTGCGGGCGCGTGTGCTGTTTACACCTCTGTAAGATAGGAGCTGTTAGGATGTGAGAAAGATTTTTAAGGTCTTTTAGACAACGCGCATAAAAGATAACCAACAAAAATGTAGCTTTCAAGTATCGACATATAACTTTTGCTTTGAAAAACCGTACCCTGGGGCGTATATCTTACCTTCCCATCTTTGAGCATGTCAGGTCGTTGTTGGCAGTTTCATACCTGGCGAGCCAGATGTGATACCAAAGGAGGTGACGAACCAAAACTCGGGTGAGCCACAACCAAACCTCGGATCTTCGCCTCCTGGCCAAAGTGAAAACCGGGCACCTGCTTCCTAGGATAGTTAACTAGTTTGATTTTCCTCCTGTTGCTGTTTTAAGCAAAAGGGATTTGTTATAGGAATAATTGGAACCAATATGCCTATTTATGGCTGGGTTTGTGATGGTTTTTCTTCAACTTTTATTTAGTCTAGTTTCATTTAGCTATCCTTACCTATTGGTAAATACCGTTTTACAATCTAATTAATTTTGCAGTTTCATTTAGCGTTGGTGATTTTTGTTTACTAAAAAGAAAGAACTTAATTGTCTTTCACAGGAAAAAAATACTTCAAAATAATCTTAATCTATTTGCTCTAAATATTGGTGGGACCCGAATAAGATGAGCCAACTGCCGACCTTCGACCATGGATATTGTTGTTTTCTAATTAGCAAGAAAGAGGACCTACATTTCCGGAGTTATCATACTCGTTGAAGTGTCAAAAAGATAATCTAGCTAGCCAGACATTCTAGTTAGTCTGAAATACCGTCGGATAGGGATTTCCTAGTCTTTGTGGAAAGCCGCTTTCTAGATGAAAAGAAAATATAAAAACAATTAAGAGATAAATAAATAAATCAACAAACATATGGACCTAAAATAGGCTGAATTGAGCCCGGGGGTTAAGCTTGATACATTCAAAATCGTCTGATAATATAACATATCAAATTATTAAATTATTAGATCTAGACCTGAAAGCATCTAGACTTGAAAGTATAAATCAAATCATTAAATCTAGACCTGAAAGTATATATTGTGCATTCTTCGAGTGGTAATTCGTTATCACGGAGGTCGTGGGTTCAAATCCTAGTGTTTAGACATAAGGACAGGTTTAATTTTTCATGATTATTGATGCTTCCCAAGCCCCACAAACCTTTCAAATAAGAGGATTAACTGAGAAGCTGCACCTCCTGAATCATTGGAGTAAATTTTATTGCATGTAATCATAAACAAAGACCTCATCAATAGTTCATATATATTTTTTTATCAAATAATTAATCACTTTCTTTGTTCAAAATTCTCTCTTTTAATTTATTTTTCTTACATGCATCATGCATGTCGTGGACCACTATCTTGATCTTACTTGTTGTATGGATTTCCACCAAACACTCAATTAATTTATATTATTATTTCTGAATATTTTACTACCCTATTTGACATATATTCTATTAATTTATATTACTCTTATATTTTCCTTTGCTTCATTGTTGCCTAAAAGCAAGGAAGGTGAGAAATTTCTCAGTACTTATACTAAAGATTAGCCTTGTTGACAAATGATAGGTATATAGAATGCCACGTGGACATGTGATCTTCGAGAAGTAGACTTTCTGCAAAGTTTCTCGGAAAACTTCTTCACTATTATTTAATGGAAAAAATTCTCAACTGGGCTATAAAAAGAAGCCTCAATGGTATATTCTTCTACATGAAGGGTATGAAGGCAGTTTCCGTACCAGCACTACGCTTTCTTTTTCTCTTTTGTCTAGCAATCCCTCTCATCTTTTTGATTTCCTTCCCATTGTCCCTACCAGATTCTAAGCGTCACAACTTTCTTCTTTCCACCTACGAATTTATCGTGGTGGCGAAGTCGAATCGCGTGGCAGTGTTCTTCATGTTTAATGTCATCATTATCACACTTGTGCTAGGGAGTTTCAGGCCATCCAGAGAAGATCTTGAGTGGTATGAAATGGAAAACGATACGAAAAAGGAAGCTTCGAATGACGAAGATCGTTGTTGTGATGATAGTGATTGTGACGAGGGTTATGGATATTATGGCTCTGATGGTTATGATGAGGATGAAGATGATGATGGCAGTGATGATGATATCAACAGTGAAGAGTTTTTTGGTCTAGAGATAGATACTGACTTGGAGAGGAGAACTGAGGATTTCATAGCCAAAGTCACAAGGAAATGGAGAGAGGAGTTGCTTTATGAGAAGCTCACGTTCATGGCTGCAATAGACTCACAAGCACAACCATCCAGCTCTAGCTAGCCCTAGCCCTCTAGGGTTCATATTCAAGGCTAGCTCAATGTGAAAACTTCTATCTTATTTTCTCACCAAAATTAAGAAAAATATTTTAAAAAAAAGCCTTAATACTTTTTTTTGGTTGTAATTTGGCTTTTTCATCTTTAATTTTTCTCCCCCTTCATCAAAATGTTAGTTGTGGGATGATGAAGTTGGGGTTTCATTAGTCTCTTGATAGTTCTGTGTTTTTGTAAGGACGCTGTTGGGACTCATTTGGTGATGTGTGAATACGTACTTCAAGTACTTGTGTTGTATTATAATGTTGAGGAATAATAATAAATTGTTAGAATATTATGTCTAAGGTTATTACTCTAGTTAAATTCTGTGTCTTCATTTTGGAACATATATAATTCTCATGACAAAATTTTCTATTAATTTGCTTATGGGAAACTTTCCTCAGAAGAAAGCTTGGGGAGAAATATTTTTTTATTTTATAAAAATATAATATTAAGCAAACAGTTGGGGGACACCTTGCATTTCCAATTGCCTTTAGGTGGTAAATGTGCTGAGGTGTGAACATTCATAATTGCTACTAAGTCAGCATATATATCATCAAGGTGTCATCAACTGTATAATTTACATTAATTTCCTACTGAAACTATCAACTCCAAAGTCATCAACCAAGGGCATTTAGTGTATATATGCTGTGGCACTTGATGATTAGTGTTCATGTAGGAAGAGATATAAATGTCACTGGTCAAGAACTAAAATGTAGTTTGAATGACTTTTACACTGCTTGTTGACGTCTACATATTATGTCGTGAGAATGTGAATATAGCTAATTATGGGTAATAATAAATTGAATACGTGAGAAATACACTGCCAAATCTGGACTGCATGTTGCGTGTTCTACTGTCTTGTGGAAATTAACCACATACCAGGTTCTACTCCAAAGTCATCAACAAAAACATTTGCTTTTTATAATCAAATCCTAATGAAACAAGGTCTTTAGTTGTTGAGTCTTGAAGAAATATAGCATTCAGTATATGCTTGATGATTAGAGTTCATGTTGGAAGAGAGAGATATATGTGTCACTGTGTGTGTATATGACATAATATATATGTCATTGTCACTGGTCTAGAATTAAGAAGTACCTAGTATGACTTATCCACTGCTTGTTGACGTTTCCAAATGAAAACTATGAAATGCAGCTATCTAGGGGCCCGTTTGATAACCATTTTAATTTTAGTTTTTAATTTTTGTGCTAGAATATAGTGGAATATGTAAGAAGACCCTACCAAATGGACGTCATGTGGTTTGCTATTTGCTAGTTGTCTATGCCAGCAGTCAAACAAATAGACAGGTAATATACAAGTTTCTTTCCATTCACCTTTCAACCTCAGTCCAATTTAATGGCCTCCATGTCTGTCTTTCTCAAATTAGTTCGTTGAATTAAATAAACTCAAACAAGTCCTCCAACAAGCACAATAAAATCAAATCACATGATGAAACTTCAAACCCACCCCCAAACAATTCGTATTCCAGACAGAGACTAGGAAAGAAGGTGTATTATTACAAAGATATGAATAGAGTTCGACTTTTTCGAAACCCTACTTGGGGATATGATCGCCTTTTTTATCTAGGGTTCGTCGAGTAGAATAATCTTAGGAAACTATATATTCCCTAGGGTTTCGAAAACTCATATTTTGTAGATTTTGAATACCCATGAGAAAACTATACTCAAACTAATTTGTAATTATCAAACATAGGAATGTTAAAAGCACTTTTTAGGAACTGCTAAACAATACCTTAGTTTGGAGGGACTTGTAGCTCTTGTGGTTGCGAGCCAAGAGTTCGAATCGTTCCTTCACTCTTTAGACTCCTTTGTGACGAAAAATACTTTCTTGATTTTCATTCTGCTAAGCATATAGGGTCTCTGCTTCGCACAGTTTGGAGTATCTATAGTATAGGAATATGATTTGAAGTGTCAATTTCTACCCTTTTAACCAAATCTTAAGCCTGACTCGAAGTAAAATCAGGTAATTAATTTCATCATTTATTTATTTATTTTCCTTTTTAGTAATAATTACGTTTAATATCATAGAAGATTCTAACCTAGCAAACACCTAGCCGAACCGTACCAACAAAACAGAGGAAATTGTCAAAGAAAAAAAATGGGAACGGACTGTTTCTACCCATTTTCCATTGTTGCTAACCATAACGGGGTCAACGTTAGCTAACTTCATATATTCTTTGCGTTTTGCAACTAGATGCAAAAGTGTACGCCAATGTGGAAGTTTCTAGGGCAATAGAGGAATATTCATCTCATAGAAACGAACAGATCATTAGTGGAGTGGAGTCTACGTAAGTATGAGAAGAATTGTAAACTCAAACTTATACGAGGCTTCTGATTTTTGTGAGTGATTAAAGTATGAGACGCATTGTAAACTCAAATTTATACAAGGTTTTTGATTTTTGTGAGCGATTATATGAATTTAGAGGTATTCAACTATAACTTTTAAATAGGCTTTAAAAGTTTAGTGGTATTCAATTGTGATTTTAAAAAGTCTTTAAAAGTTTTGTGGTATCCAAAAAATTAATGACTTTTGAAAACTTTGTTAAATGGATGACTTTTCAATACTTTTAAGCCTAATTCTTAACACCAAAAGTCTTGCTAATTTACCCAAGACTTTATCAATGAATTCGATTATGCTGCAGCTTTGGCCATTGCGAGGGTGTGTGCCACCGTGTTTGGGTCTCTAGACCCCCTCCCTCTTTGGTCGGTGTACTATCAAGAGATGGCCTACTTACACCGCCAATTTGATTTTGTTTTTGGCTTCTATTATATGTCCTGGGAATTGTCATGATGATGAGCCGTTTCTTGCTTTTTTCTTTTCTTTTTAATGCTTGAAACAATTGCTACGTGCTAAAAGAGCTATGGTGGGACTGCATTGGTTTCTTCCATAAATTTTTTTTGCCTCCATTGGCAATTTTTAAGGCCTATCTGTAGGAACATATGATTTTGTTACAAAACCCACATTCTCCAACAGCAATTTAGCTCTTAGCATCCCGGGGTTTATAGCTAACCCCACATTTTGGTGCTGTTATTTGGCTTGGCTCTATCACCATGCCACTTTACTGGTATCTCCCACCCAAACAGAGTATACTTCTAGAAGGTCTTGAGGATCTCAACTTCGTTCCAGCAATCGGATAATCTGTCCCTTCTTCCCAAAGACCCAACTCTACAAACTAAAAACTAATTAAATCCATAATATTGATGACACCCCTTATCTTTGCTTTTACACAATTGTATCCAATTGTTTTTGTTTTGGCTACTTGTTCCATATGCGGACTAGTTAATTCACCATACAACACATAAATATTAGAAGTAATTTCTTTTTTGGTTATACTACTCTATGATAAATATTAAAAAGATAAATACTATTCATAATTAAATATTTAAAAAAGTAGATAAAAGTATGTAAAACTCTATGATAAAAGTATATGAAAGTATACACTTAACTTTATAAAGTATGTAAAAGTCATTAAGAATTTGTCAACTCTATAAAAGTCACTTACTTACAAAAAGTCTTTAAAAGTTAGAATTGGATACACCCCCCTAAGTAAGTATGAGAGGAATTGTAAACTCAAACTTATACGAGGCTTTTGATTTTTGTGAGTGATTAAAGGATGAGACGAATTGTAAACTCAAATTCATACAAGGTTTTTGATTTTTGTGAGCGATTATACGAATTTAGAGGTATTCGATAAGAAAATAGGTTGTAGGGAGTTTCTTCCTTGCCTAAACCAAATAAGGAGGCATAATTGATAAGTCCATAAATTTACACATTTATGTACTCTTATACTTAGTTTTTTTTGGAGAATTTGATTTAAAAAGGACTTATTACTTTATTTTCTCAATTTTTCAGCTTTCTGGAGCAAGTAATTGGTTTTCAACGGAAATACAACTTTTTGGTGGAGTTTTAGTACAAGACCAGTTGGAAATGAAAGCTAAGATCTTGAAGATAAGTGTGGAATTTTTCTAGAATTTTCGGAGCAGCCAATGAGAGCAGTCTTTGAAGTTAAGTCAGCATAAGGTGCAATCCTGTCAAAACTGTGTTGCTGTGGAAGAATGATTATTTGAAGACTTTTCTAATTTTCCTAAAGGTGTGCAATATATGGCTGGAAAGATAAGACAAAGACCTACAATTTACATATTTTTCCTGAATTTTCTTGGAGGAGGAATGATTCCAAACGTGCGTGCAAAGTAACTAACGTGTTATCCCAATCAAAGTAGAAAGATGAGTCAATTACTTACCCATTTTGGATTTATGTTTTAATTAGGGTTTTCTTTATTTTTGGGCTGTTGTAAAAGCCCAACTAGGGTAGGAATTGATGTGTGGTGTTTTATTTAAGCATGAGAAACAATTCCTTTGGGAGGACGCAGTGACTAGGAGAAATTGGAGACCCTGGAAGAGTACCGCAATTGGCTAAGTTTTATTGTTTCTTCCTTATGTTTTTGTTTATGTCGAATTCTATGATTATGTGTGTTGGGGTCTTTTTCTGTCGGAAGGCTTGTCCGAGTTTATTCATTCTTGGACCATCATAAAGTGGTGAATCAGGCCTTCTTTGCCCATTTTTCTGAGTTAGCGAGAACTAGGCCCAAAGCATCCCGAAGGAGAAGCAAGTCCTAGGAGAGCACTTTGTTGTTCTTCCAGCGGCTACATGTTTTGTGTTGACGTTTTGTAGCTTTGAAAATGGGTGAAGATGATTTGCTGACGTTGAACTGAGGTTATATGAGCTTGGCATAAGAGCTTGGAGTGTGGGAACTAAAGACCCACAAGTTTAGCAAATGAGAATGTTTGTGCTTGGCTTGGTGTTTGATATGCTTGAGTTTGGGTGTTGAGAATTTATTGTTTGAAGCTATGGCTATGGTGGTTTGATTGTTTTGCTGTGATGGTTGTTGGGATGCTTATAGCAATCAAATGAATAGGGTTTCAAAGAGCATGGCTGAGGAAAGAAAAGCTTAAGACTTTAAAGGCTATGGTGTTTGTGACTATGATTTTAGAGAGATTTATGAGTTCTAGAGGTGGGAGGATGAAGGAGTAGCTTGGGCTTATGCTTGAGGTGAGGCTTTATGGAGAAGATTAAGGATTTTAAGGATGAGAAAGTAGGAGACATGGTTGTGATGGCTGTTGGGAGCCTGCAGCAGCCAAGAGAATGGGTCGATGGTCACTGGATGCTTGCAGCAGTTAAGAGAAAGGTGAGTGAGTTCTCATGGTTGTTGAGAGGCTTGCAGCAACCAAGAGGAGTTGGTTTTGCCTGGGCAATGCCTCCCAATGTATAGAAGGTGAATGCTCTCTTTGGTTTCCAATAGGTAAAAGGAAGTGTTGGAGCTAGTCTATTTTCAATGGGTAAAAGAGAGCATTATGACATTCTTATTTCCAGCAGGTAAAGCTAGGCATTGAAAAATGACTATTTCCTATGGGTAAAAGGAAGTGTTGGAATTGGCTTGTTTCCAGCTGGTAATAGGGAGCATTGGGACATTCTTATTTCCAGCAGGTGAAGTCAAGCATTGGAAAATGACTCTTTCTTATGCGTAGAATGAAGTGCTTGAAGAATATCTCATTTGCTCACCCACATTGGAGAACTCCAAGTAACGGATTTGGACGTTGGTGCTCCCAAGTAGCTAGCCCAAAGTCTCCATTATCCAAGAGCTTTCGTGGGTCTTGTGGACCTCCGTATCCTTCCACACCACAATCCCTCGGGTAAGCCCCGTAAATCACATGACTTGGGTTCATATGAGCTTGTTAGGTGATTGGCATAGGAAAATGTATTAGCGTGACATGGAATTATTTGGCATGTGCTTGGAATGCTTGGGCATGTGTTACAGTGACTTGGGTTTTTGTGATTGAGCTTAGTGACATATCGGAATTTAAAGGAATAGGTTTTTGGCATGACATGGATGCTATTAGAATTTGTATAAAAGCTTGTGTATATATTTATTTTGCTGAATTAATTCCCAAAAATATAATTGGAATTAATTCATGACCAATTTATTCCCTATTACGTACGTCATTTTGGGCTTTAAATGCTTTTGGGCTTGTCGTGACTTTTTGGGCCTCAACAATGTGTAACTAATTTTCTTTTGCTAGGGCATGATGTAGACCTAGTATGATAATCTAGTTTTCTTATTTTACCTATCTATTGATTGCCGTTTGATGTTGGATTCTTAATCACTATGCTTAATAACTTGATTGATTATCTTGATGCTTGATCACAATCTAGACTTTTATTTGAGTTAATCGGATGCAAATTAGAGTAAATACCATACTTAATTTGAGGCTTGCTTCTTGTGATTAGGATTTGTAATTCGTCTAGGGTAAATACCATACTCCTAGGGTTTACATGCTTGTCGGAGGTTTTCATTGATCTTAATGAGTTTATATGTGTTGATATTTGACCTAAATACCATAGGCGAATTGCATGTAGGAATATATGAGGGGTAATTCATGAAACAAGAAAATGAAGCGGCGACATCAAATGGTTAGTTAATAGGTAGGTGAATAAGAGACTAGATCGGATTACTAGTGGTGAATTCATTGTCCTAGTGCTTTTATCGATTTGAATTTCTCATCCTTGTGTTTCGTGACTTTCTATTTGTTTTGTCTTTTAATTTCGTTGTTCATTAAATCATTCATTCAAAAAACCCTTTTGTGTTTACATGAGTATGCTACATGTTTAATTTTTTTGTTTTTATAATTAGAGTAGTTAAAGTATTTTGTGAAGTAAATTAGGTTAGACTAATTGGAAGTTGAACTCAATCCTCGTGGGAATGACTTCGTATTTGCCATACTATATTACAATTGACCTTGTGCACTTGTGAGTAATAATTAATCCATGAATGAGTACACAAGATCCACCTAAATTCGTAATACTCAACTTTACGAAACAGTGAAAACATCTGGAAGCATAGCAGTAAAGAAAATATTTGTTCACGGATAAGGTACAACTACTTGCATTCTAATTGTGATATTAGCAGGGTCTAATTTGATAGTGAAACTAAATAAAACTTTTTATATACAAGAGGCCGTGACAAGGTGAGGACAAAGGTCCTTTGCCGACTTGTTTTTAGTGTGCAAATAAGAGGGAAGAAAATTGATCGCATTGCAAATTAGAATGGAACTGTTGAAGGAATATAGGGCAGGACCATGTGCAACCACTTCTAGCTTATGCTGCTTCACATTGTGATCAGAGAAAATTTATGGATAAAATGGGACGAATGCAAGCATATGCATACATATAAGTAGAGCATCTGTGACACTACAAACACAGAAAATTAAATGACAAATCAGGTGCTGAAACCGAGCTGAATTTGCACAAGTCCTGATTCATATCTACTCATGTCCGTCTCTCGGGCTCCACCATAGAAACCTGGAATTAGCCAAAGTAATTAGTATCATCCTGGAAAAATGACGTACCTGATACCAAGGCCACACCAACCAAGGAAAGCTCAATACACGACATGCATTTGATAACAAAAGTTGACTTTTACAAAATAAGAGATTACAATGTTGACCTAAATATAAAAAGATTGCTTACTTGGGAAATTTAGAATTATGGTTTGGTGAAACGGACACGACATATATGACCAAATAAGATGATCATACAATATCCACTGCTTCCTTCCTAAAGACTCGAGTATAAATAATTGACTTGCAACATGCAAACAAACATAATGGCCTAACTTATGTATGGTTCTCAACTGCAACACATAACAGCAATTAAAGAGTAACATAAACTTACAGTGTGCAGGCTTGGTGGGAGCAAGAATACCTGGTTAATCATATTCATCTCCAATGCTCCAAAGCAACCTAAATAACATTTACATGAAAGGAACATTTAATTTCACCCAAGTGCTTAAAAAGAGAAAAAAAAACACTTTACTAAGGCTGTGACAACATTCTTATCACAATACCAGAATAGAGAAAGGATGAATAGGACCAAAAGATAGCCAATCTTGAAAAACCGTTTCTTTTTCTCCCAGCTCAGCTGGTTATATATCTCAGTCACATCTACCAAGTGTCGTCCCGTCATGTACCTGATCATACAGATCATATCAGAAATTATTGTACCTAAGGAGGTTTGCTGAATGAAATTATTCTTCTTCTAATCATAAAAAGCAATACAATTCTGTTCTTGATCAATTGTTCTTGAGCTTTAAAGAACAAAAAGAACTTCTGCTCTCTAAAACTTACACATTAGACACTTCCAAGTTTGACTTTACATGTTTCATTAAAAGATAACGAAAAATACAGTGCATACAGGAATATCTGTATAACCTCCTAAAGCATTCAATATAATTTGTAATGCAAAGTATAATCTAACATGCTGCCTCCCAGACACCATTGTGCATTTAGTTAAGTACTAGCATCTTGGTATGTGCCTAATAGCCTATAAATTGCATAGGCTCTGTTCAACACACACACAAATGGAGAGAGGGAGGGAGGGCGCAGAGAGAGGATGGACATTGCGGTGGAGTAAGGATATTTAAAAGCAACAATTTTTGTTATCTGGTGAAATGTGATATTTTGTTAAAGCAGATTACGAAATTCCCAAACTGCCTCGCAGTCAATTGGCACATCATGGTAAGGATCAAAATTATCCTAGAAAAAGAAAATGCATAAAAGATACGAGTAGTCAGCCTTCAATGTAATTCTTTCATATTAGAACTAAGACTTCTAAAGATCCAGATTTCACCAAAAGTATTCCAAGTTGATAACTTGGCCATATATCCATGACAATAAAACCAAATTATAGTAGAGTATAAATTTCTTATCCCAACTAGTTAATCACATGTAAACCAGGTTACAGAGACAAACCAGAATGCTACAGTCATTTGATTGTAACAACCATTCTCTCACAGTATTCAGTTGACAAAGTTATACTATAATCCTATTCAAGTGACGACCATTCTCTCACAGTACTTCTCCAAAATATGAATTTTCTTTATAACCACCATGAGTGACGAGATTAGATGGGATTGAAGTATCATATTGGTGTCAAATAAGCTCACTCTATATTCATAAGTAATTTGTTTACACTGCACCATACAAATTACACAGAGGTCATGATTTATATAATTCTAGACACAGCAATATTTGAGTAATGGATAAGAAAGAAACTTACAAATTCACATTATAATATAGGTGCGGCAGAGCCAATAAAAGCATAAACCAATGTCGCGCTATAAGAAGAATGAGGCACAAAACTCCTTGAATAATAAATTCTGGCAAAATAACATTGTTTATCCGAGATGATGAATCATATGGGTTGATGTAATCGAATTCGAGGTCCACCAAGCACACAAGCTGCATTCAACATTTGCAGTGGTCATATATCTAAGCATTTCAAGAACCACTTCTAAATAACCAGATTCACCAGACAATGTAAGACCATTTCTGTGATTTAACTATCTATGGCTTGTAGGAGCAGTTCTACTATACAAAAATAGGCCTGACGGTCACTTTAGGCCAAAAACAAGTTCACCTTCATTAACTAGATTTCTGCAAAAAATTTAGACAGTATTCTTTTCATTATCAATAAGCTTATGCATATTTTATTTGTTTTACAAACTCAGGTTGTTCTGCATAAGAATTTAAACATAGAATTGGGATGCATGACTACAAATTCAAGCGCTTTTTTATTTATTTACAAATTTAGCAACAAAAGGTAAAACCTTTCTACAAATTTTGCAAAAAAAAAACCCAACCGGGGTCTCTATAACATACTTTCTTTACATAAAGGGAAACAGAGTTTGGGAACTGTCAAAAGAACAAATCAAAAAACCAAGTCTTGCAAAAACGAAAAAAAATCTTTTGTGTTCAAAGAGAGAAAAAAAAGCTCTAAATTCATGGAAAAAGTTTATGAAAATTCCGAAAACCATATGCGAACAGATACTTGATTTGAAAAATAAATAAACCCATTATATTATAAACATAAAATTACAAACCCAGATGGGCCTAGGCTGTGAATCAAGCATTCAACACTGCTATAAGCCTATAGAACTTGATGCATGTTTTGAAAAACAAAAGGGCATACAATTAAGAAAGAATTACCTGATAACCCAGAATGCATAAAAGAGCTAGAATGAAGAAGAAACTCAACAGCCATGTCCACAGCATCTCCATAACCGATCACCTCTCTCTCTCTCTCTCTCTCTCTCACTCTCTCAGTGCGTGTATCTCTCTGTTTGTTTTCTCCCCTTTTTGTGCGTTCGTCTGTGTTCTTGTTTTCTGCGCTTTGGTCTTCTCTCAGTTTCTGGCCTTTCTCACAAAAATAAATTTAAATAAGCCTTTGTTGTTTTCTTTGCAGTCCGAAACCAGCTTCTGTTGACGCCAACCAGTATTTGGAGTTCTACTATGCTTTGGCTACCTCTATTATTTATTTTGCTATTATTTAGAATATATATATATATATACTTCCAATTTTCTGATAAATAAAAAAATAATTATATGCTCTATAAAATTGTATGTTTTAATCAAAATTAATGAGTCAAACGTTGAATGGTTCGTAGCTGACTGACTAGTGGCGAGCTTCCAGCAATCATATAAAGTTATCAATATTCAACTGACCACAAAATTAAAGATTAAAGATTCGAAATAAATTAAAATGGAAATGTCATACATTGTCAAAGAAGAGGGAGCTGTGCGGCTATACTGGGGTCTTTTTTTTTATTTTTTTATTTTTAAATTTAAAAAATTAATTTTTTTACCTGATTTTCATTTATCGATATGAGTAGTTTAGAGTATTATCCATTATTATTACGCTAATACTTGAGTCTCTATTGTCCCTTTTTTATTTTTTAATACATGAAAGTAAAAATCACTTAAAAAGGTGTTGGCTAGAATTACACACTCACTCATAAACAAACTTGGTTATGTTTGCTCCTACATATGGCCAAAAGTAACTAGCTCAAAGTTAAAGCTCAAAACCTAGTTTAACTTCATCCATCATCTTCCTCAGATAAATAAAAAAAATAAAAACCTTCTGGATCAGAAACCTTCCTATAGGAAATGATTGTTTAACTTGCCTCAGGAAATCCTTCCCTTGCTTCACTAGTCCCATATAAGTGAGTTTCAATATCCCAAAAACCACAAAAAAAAGAAGAAGCAATTATCAAGAACTAGAACTAGACTTACATGCCTGTTGGCGAGGATCCAACTCCATTGCCTAATCAAATTCTGCTACAGACCCTGAAACATCACCCTTAACAAATAACAAAGTTGTAAACTTTTAATGCCAAACTATAAGAACATGTCAAATGCCAAGAGAAATTTAGAAAACAACATTGACTACTGTAACAAGGAACAGATTTTACATGCCTAAAGAGTACCATTCCACGTCGAATCGCGGCAATGGCTTCGCGGGCATTGTTACCGCTAAAGAATTGAGAGTTAGTCCGAGTTTTGAATGAAAATGGCGGTGGCTGGGTTCTGTAGTTGTGAATTGTTGAAGTAAATGTGCCAAAGAAGAGAGAGCTGTTCTGGGTTTTGAATGAAAGTGAATGGGAGGTTAGGAATGGTGTGATATACTGTGAGGTTTTTTTATTTAATTTTTTTAACAAATAGTATAGCCGAGCGGCTATACTTGGGTTTTTTTAAATGAATAGTAAAGCCGTGCGGTTATACTGTGTAAATATAATATATTTAAAGAGTATAGCCGTTCGGCTCTACCTGGGTCGAAAAGATTAGGCTGGATTAAACCCCTCATTGTAGCATCAACAAACGGGCCCTAAAAGTTTTATTTGTGAACAGAATTTACAGCCCGGTCCAAGCTAGGTCCAATTTATATGATATGGGCTTCACTATCCCTCATTTTCCAAACGACGTCGTAACCCCATTTATTTCTTGAAGCAAAAGACACCGAGCGATCTGAGAGAATAAAATTGAAGAAGGCGAACCTGGAGCTCACTTTGCACTTTTGCTCCAGCTCCACGCCCTAAATTTGCTCATCTCTCTCTCTCTCTCTCACTGACCCAGACGGATTCACCATGACCAAGCAGCATGCTAACTGGTCCCCCTACGACAACAATGGCGGGTACTGTCTCTTTCCCTCTCTTTGTGTAAACGTATCTATTCATGTATTTCTGCATATATACTAATTAATGATTGTTTTTCCTTTTTTCTTTGTGGGGATTTTTTCGTTTCTGTGATGATCGCAGATCCTGTGTCGCTATTGCGGGAGCCAATTACTGTGTGATTGCGGCCGATACTCGGATGTCGACTGGTTACAGTATTCTCACCCGCGACTATTCTAAGATCTGCAAATTGTACTCACCCTTAAAACCCTCTTACATATATCAGAGTTTTTTCAGAAATTTCAATATACGTATATATGTATATATTTCTCTGTGTGTGTTGGAGAGTTAAAGTCTTGATTATTAAAGGCTGTCTTTTGCTGTATCTGAGCAACTGCTTTTAGGGTTTTTTTCTTTTTTCTTTTTGCATTTTTAGGTTTTCTCTGGTTTTATTTCGCTTCTGGTTTGGGTATATTCTAATTATCACTGGGGTTAGATTTTATTTTCATTATGTCTCAGCTATTTAACCAAAAAAAATAAAGCTAGTTGGTTTTTGGGCAGGCACATTGGATTTAGTTTATGGCATTATTTAGTTCATAACCTTGGAAATGTACCCTTTATTACGGGGGTTTTTCTTGAAATGCTTGCAGTTTTACTGCTAATCATTTTTATGATCAGGTATTGTGTTTCATAGAGAAGCTACGATGGTGGATCAATAGTAATATCTAAATTAATAGTTTCCAAATAACTTTTAAAATTGATATATTTATGTTTCCCAGAGGGGGTTTAAGTTTAGGAAACAAAGTTAGAGAGGAGGCATAAATCATCAATTGCAATTGGGTTGTACATTTGGCATTTTGAGCAATCCGTATGAGCATCACTTTAGTTGTGACTAGTATCTGCTTCAACTAATGATCACTTGCTCCAGTAGGATGTTCCTGTAAATTGATATCATTTAGGATTTAAAGCTGTTAGAAACATAATAAATTGGTTGACTGGGTTGTTTCAAGTTATGAAGCAAAAAAACATTTTTGTTATCATTTTTAGTTACTTAGAACAAAGCCTGCTCAGTGTTTTTTTTTCACCATGGACATGAGCTTAGTTTGTTTGATTCAAGGTTAAATTATTGTTGATAGAGATGTGATGATAGTTGATGTTCTTAATGAACGACAGAAGATACTTGATAGCTTACATCAGCCCTTTAAAGTCATCTTGCTGATATAATGCAGCAATCTTTTATGTAGATGAAGAGAGAGTTTCTGTTGTTCATCAGAGTTCCGATATGATGATGTTGGGTCTTATGTATTGTTTTGTCTTCTGAACTTGCAGAGCAGACAAAGCTGTATTAGCCTCGTCTGGTTTTCAAGCTGATGTGAAAGCTTTGCAAAAGCATTTGGCTGCTAAGCACTTGGTGAAGCTTTAAACACCTATTCCAATACTTTTCTTTTTAAACACCTATTCCAATACTTTTCTTTTTTCATGTACTCTTTTTATCAAATGGTGTTTGGATGTTTGCAATCATAAATAGGCTGTATTTATTTGACACAAAATAAATTGAGGTATGTTCTGGAACTGATGGCTTTTCTTTTTGTCAAATTTTCCCAGATCTATCAGCATCAACATAACAAACAAATGAGCTGCCCTGCAATGGCTCAACTACTTTCCAACACTCTTTACTACAAACGCTTCTTTCCCTACTATGCTTTCAATGTTTTGGGTGGTTTAGATAGTGAAGGTAAATATTAGAGTTTAGAAGCTTTGGCTGTCTGTTGAGACTCTTTCTGCTAACAAGTCATTTTAATTCTTAATCTATAGGTAAGGGCTGTGTCTTCACATATGATGCTGTTGGTTCCTATGAGAGGGTTGGATATAGCTCCCAAGGTTCTGGGTCTACACTCATCATACCCTTTTTAGATAATCAGTTGAAGTCGCCTAGCCCTCTCTTACTGCCCGCCGTGGTTTGCTCTTGACTTTGATTTCTACTAATTTATCCAATTGGTTCATTTTATTGGTTATTTGTTACTAACCTTTTCTACAATATATGACGTGCAGGATGCTGTTACACCACTTTCTGAAGCAGAGGCAATAGATTTGGTTAAAACTGTTTTTGCATCAGCAACAGAGAGAGATATATACACTGTAAGTTTTTGGTCCTTTGCATATTTGTCCATTTTTATATCAAGCTCATCTGCACCTCTTTCTTTAACGCATTCTGGATGTTTTACAGGGTGACAGGCTTGAAATTGTCGTTCTAAATGCTGATGGCACTCGGTATGAGTACATGGAACTGAGGAAAGATTGATGCCTACCCAGGACAATGCTGCCGGTTTTGACCAGAGCTGAAAATGTCATCTATTCCAGGTCTCTGTGTAGGTCATATCTCGAAATGGCTTGTTTATTCTGTTGCAAAGTTTCAGTTTGTACTCAACTTCCCCTATTACGGTGAAACATTTAAAGCAGTTAACAGTTGAGAACCATTTCTGTACTGATATTTTCTTTGTGAACAAAGTAAGTTATCCACCCCTGCACCATTTCTTTTATTCCCTGACCTGTATTGGCTTGGAGTTCAATTGTTTGAGATTTTCTTTTGCTGCTATTTACATGATTTAGAAACCTGCATATGTGCTCCGCATAAATTCTCCTGTTCAAACCTTTGGTATTTTCTGTTTTGTTTACATTAAGTGATGTGAGAAGCAACTGGGAAACAAAAGATCGCATAAAAAAACTGGGAAACAAAATATGTATCTCCAATATCAATATTTGGATTTTAAGAATCTCTACTGAGTTGTGTACAAGTTAAATCCAATGTTTAATATGATTGAGATGAGTTTTTTTTCTTGAACCAACACACTTTACTCAAGACTTGTTTCTAGTTTGCCTTCAAGCTGCAAGCAAGATCTGTTAGCCGACTAACGTCGATACAAAAATCATTAAATGATTGCAGTTGCCTAATTTGAAAATCTGGGTTCAATTTTGATCTATCTGCATGACCACTGAGCCAATGTTTGATTACATGTGATCTTATTGCATAACAGCAAAGTGTCTCTCAAAAGCTGTCCTTGGAAGCCCAACCTTTCTTCTCTAACTCTTGCCGCAACGCCTGTCATAAAGTCTGGAAATCAGTTGAAGTTGTTTGTTGAATGTAGTTGGTTGTAAAAATTAAGATTGCTTGTAGTTTTCACCTTGATTCTCTTTCTATTAAAGTCAAAATCAAAGCTCCCTAACCGGGATGCAGATCGATACTCCACTATTGAGTCTTTGCCCGGTGGGAACCAAAACTCAACATCATCCACAAACTGCATGAACATAAGAAAATCAACATGCTATTATTCTTCTATCTTGCGATTACTCATGCATGTTTAGATGACTAACAATTGTTGATTGAAGACTATTAATCAACTACGTTCATGTACGTCTGGATGATTGATAGTCGTAATCAACTACGTTCATGTATGCCTGGATGATTGATAGTCGTTAATGAATGTGGGTTCTAAAATAAACCTCACATTGATCAACGACTATTAATCGTCCACGCACACTTCGAGATTATGAGTCACACCTACCCCTAGGATGGGACCTTGGTATTCCACTCGCACATAATCATTTTTGTTCTCCATAATCCGCGGTGTGAACTTGTCCGGCTTTGTTGATTTAATCTGCAAAATAAACTTTTCAGAATTGATCTTTGCTGATAAAAGTCCAATGGCCATAAATCATTGGATTTTAAGTTGCCATAGATGATAAGGACGCCAACATGTTTGAAATGCTTTTTACCACTTGGAGAAGTTCCTCCATAGCCACTTCTCTGTTGACTGGCTTCTTCCTACCCCCGTTGTAGTTCCTGTAATAGGAAAAAAAAAAACACGTGCACCACATTTTACTTCAAATGGTCGTTGGTGGGAGGGGAAATTTTGAACACGAGGTCATTGGCTTTGGCTCCCACATGGCCCATGGTCCTCCTCCTTTACAAGCTTAGTGGCTTACAGCCTTCCTTCTTTGACCCTCGATTTGGTCAAAGTTCCACTATGTCACATTCCATGGATTTGGGTTTGAGACACCAACAACACAAATCCCAGTGGTGATAGAAGATAATAAAATAAACAAATGAAGTTGGTAAAGCTTCTGAAAATCTGAATCCATCTCCCTAATCAATCTAAGAAAGAGAGAGAAAGAAGAAGAAGCATACCAAGGTGGGGCATAATGGGTAAGGTCAGAGACATTCTCAGAGGTAGATATGCAATTCTTAGTAGCTGGACAAAGTGCCAAAGCCTGTTGATTTTTCTGCACCCCAAGATAATCTGGCTTTTTTCCACTGCACCCGCACATCAAAATTATTCCACCAAAATCATAACAATTAATTATAGTGAGTCAAAAAATTTCATGAGGTTGAGGGAGAGTAAGATTGAAGCATAAAGAAGAGTTGAAATGAATGCAGAGGACAAGTACCTCAAGTTGAAGATGGCTCCTACCATTGCCAATTCGCTACTCCTTAGTATTATTTCCCTTTAAATTTTTCAATGCAATGTTTTTGTTAGAAATTTTGGTTCAAAAACCATGTGGGTTTTGTGTGAGAGAGATAGAGAGAGAGAGAGAGAGAGGAAGCTAAGCACCTTCGACCAATTGGGTCACTGGGTTTTTGGTCATTTTGCTGCTGCCGCTGAGAAACTAGGATATGGGGAGTGGTGAAACTTCTGTAAGCTTTGTTGTAATTCTTGTAGTTATAGGAGGAGCTTGTTGGGTAAGCCATGGAAGCCATTGTTTTTTGGTCTGTCTCTCTTTCTCTCTTTCTGTTGAAGTCTCTGTTTCCTTGTGCCCTGTCTCTGTGTGTTGGCAGCTGCTATCTTGAGCGTCTGTGTTATGCCTCTTTTATCATCACATGTTTCACTTTTGCTTTTATTTCTTTCTAAATTCTTCTTGGGTCCTAATGTGGGCTTTGAAAGTGGGTTAGCGCTTTCTGGGTTGGACGGTACATGTGGGCTTTGAGTCTCTACTTAGACCTTCTTTCAATGGGTTTCAAACTGTCTTTATTTTACTAACACTCTCGGAATCAAAATATAAATGAGGCAAGGGGCATGTAACTCAAGTAGTTAACACAATTCATCCATGCATTCGAGGGTATAGGTTCGGTTCCCCCACCCTAATATCACTTGTATTTAAAAGTAAATAAAAAATCAGTAGAGCATGTAAGAAATCAAGAATTACACTCATGGATTTTCAGAAATATGACTTTATAAACTTCCACTTTTCCTCATAATGAAATCATTACATTTGGTTATCATCAAGGTACTCATTGAATAAGGAGATTTACATGATACATATGGTTTGTAAGTAATTACATGTATTTGAAATGAGTGTTGTTAAACGAACCCTAAAATTTCCTTTAAGACAACATTCAATTAAGAAATGAGTGAGTCGTGATAATCTTTCCTATTTATAAAACCAAATATTAGTAAAGAAATAAGGAATATAATGAGTTTTTCATTGGCACTTCAACCTAATTCAAATTCATGATATAATGATGCCCAATTTAAATTTTGTTAAATAATGTCTTGAGTTCAAATTTTATGAACATTGAACTCCAATTATGTGTTTTACAGTTTTAGATTTGATAATGCCAACTATTAAATTTTGATTAAGGATAGTTGATCTGGGTCATCAAAATCCTTATTTGATTGATATAAAGGGCTTGAATGTAATAATTAAATTTTTGTGGGGCCACGAAGTAGTTTTGGCCATTTCATTTCCCAACCCAAAAGCGGGAAGAAGAAAGAACATCACAGTCACACAGCAACATTCAGACCATTTGAAACAAAACCCAACTTCCGCGACAAGCTTTACCAATTCCCTCTTCAATGGCTCGAAACAAGGTAACAAAGCTCCTAACTTTTCTTCTTTCTGATTTATTCTTCAAGTAGAAGCTCTTCTTCTTCCTTCCACTGTCTAAAATACTCTTCTATTTTTTTAATTTTTTAATTTTTTTTTATTGTTTCAATTTGGTTTGGGCTGTTTGGGTTCTGAAGGTTTCAAATAGAAGACCCTTAACTACGATATGTCAAAATCAAATGATACACTGTATTGCTATCTGTACAGGGTTTAGGGTTTTAATGCTGCTTAAATATGGGTAACTTATTTTCAGGTTTTTTATATTTAAGCTAACAATATTGTTCATGTATTTGGGATTAGGATGCCATGGTTTTGTTGATCGATGTCAGTCCATCAATGCACAAAGCTCTTCCAGTGATAGAAAAAGTTTGCTCTATGCTAGCAGAGAAGAAGGTGAGTGGTTAATGGTTTTATTGTAATGCTGCTTTTACAATGTTAATCTAATTTTGTTAATCCCCATTTTGTTTTTGCAGCTGATTTACAGCAAATATGATGAAGTAGCAGTTATTTTGTTTGGAACAGAAGGTACCGTTTAGCTTTGTATGAAATAAGTTACAGCAATTACAATGTTAAATGATTATACTTAATTTGTCTGTGATTTCTGGTTGCTATCTGCATTTCAGTAATTCCATTGTATTATAATTTAAATCTTTAGTAGCTTTCGGGGGAGCATTACTCATTAATGGTGCTATTTGATCTCTCAGAAACTGAAAATGAACTAACAAAGGAAGTGGGTGGATATGAGCATGTTGTGGTTTTACAAAATATCAAAGTAGTTGATGGGCAGCTTGTTGAAACTCTACAACAACTCCCACGAGGAACTCGTGATGGTGATTGTATCCTTTATTGTTCTAGTGCAACAGCTTAGTGTGTGAAACTTTCATGATTGTGATTTCTTCTTGGCCTGCACCTTCTGCATAAAATATTTCCATTCTTACTCCTTTTGGATTCAAAAGGTTGAGACTTTTTTCCTTAACTTATTCTCACAATCCTTCCAATTGCAATTTATTTGATTTAGGGTCGAAATTTTTTTTATAAGAGTTTTAGAGATGAACTTTGTACATAATTACACACTAACAAGTATTGGCTATTTATATACTGAATTGCTTGAATTTTGTATATAGACGCATGTGTGATTATAGTTGCAATTTTCATTTATTCTGTCAAAGAGCAATCTCTCTCTCTCTAGTTTGATGAAGTTTTTGGTCATTCTCATATGAATATAAATCTTTTGATATAATTGTATAAGAAATTGCTTCAGGAAGGAAATTGGTCCCGTATAAGCAGAAGCATAATTTACAAGTGCTTGATTATTTGCTCATTTTCATATCCTTGGCCTTGACCTTGTTGGTAGTTCTTGATGCTATAATTGTTGGGATGGATATGCTGATAAAGAAATATGGAGAAACATACAAAGGAAAGAAACGTCTTTGTCTGCTTACTAATGCACAATTCCCTATTAAATATCCACTAGAAGGAACTAAAGAAGATCAAGTCAGCACCATTGCTGAACACATGAATACACATGGTATGAGAATGGAAAGTATAGTTGTAAGAGGAAGTCTTACTGGGGAAGCAAATAAAAGCGTAATGGATGAGAATGATAATCTATTGGGTATATTTTCAAGGAAGACATGTGCGAAGTTAGTGCATGTTGAGAGTCCGACTTCATTGCTAGGTGCTCTTAGAACTCGAAAAATATCTCCAGTTACAATATTCAGGGGTGATCTTGAGCTTAGCCCCAAAATGAAGATTAAGGTGAGCTCTCTTATGTTTTGTCAAAGTAAATTCAATCATACATCTTCTTACCTTATTGTACATAATTATTGATAATCAGGTATGGGTTTACAAGAAAACATCGGAAGAGAAGTTTCCCACTCTGAAGAAATATTCTGATAAAGCGCCTCCAACTGATAAATTTGCCACACATGAAGTCAAAGTGGACTTTGAGTACAAAAGTGTTGAAGATCCTAGTAAAGTTGTACCTCCAGATCAGAGGATTAAAGGTTATCGTTATGGCCCTCAAGTTATTCCCATATCATCTGCTGAATGGGATGCTGTCAAGTTCAAACCAGAAAAAAGTGTGAAGCTTCTGGGATTTTCTGATGCTAAAAACATAATGCGGTAAACTCGTATCTGCTTTAATTAGTATCCAACCATGTAGTTTCGTTTTTGAATATCAATTCAAATGACAATATTTTGATCTTTTTTCTTCCTTTTTTGGGGGGTTCTTCCCTATGCTTACATACATCATAGACACTATTACATGAAAGATGTCAATGTTTTCATCCCTGAACCGGGTAATACAAGAGCCATTCTTGCTGTTTCTGCCCTAGCAAGAGCTATGCAAGATATGAATAAGGTGGCAATTTTGCGTTGTGTTTGGAGACAAGGACAAGGGAATGTTGTTGTTGGGGTCTTGACACCTAATGTCTCTGACAATGATAATATTGTGAGTCTCAAGTCTCTATATGCAGTTGAACAGACTGCTGTATTGAAGTACTTTTGCTTTTCATGGTTCCCTGATACCTATTAATTCTGCATGCGTTATTGTTATTATTGGCAGCCTGATTCATTTTACTTCAATGTGCTCCCTTTTGCTGAGGATGTTCGAGAATTTCAATTCCCTTCTTTTGATAACTTTCCAGCATCATGGCAACCAAATGAACAACAGCAAGAGGCTGCAGATGACTTTGTCAGGATGTTTGATCTTGCACCACCTGGCAAAGAAGAGGCTCTGCCACCTGGCCTAACTCCAAATCCTGTTCTTGAGGTACTCAGTCATGCAATTTTGTCCATCTTCAGGTTCCTTGTTTCCTCCATGATAATTTCCACATAGCATTAAAGGCCACAAATTAAGATGTTTTGAAGAGTTTCTAAAAGCCAAATCTTCAAAAAGCTTATTTAAAGTGATAATATGTTCCAGTCTTCCTGATGTCGTTTCACTTGGTATTGCTTTATTGTTTTCAATTGACATTCATTGCAGATTTTATAATTTTTTTCAGCGCTTTTATCGTCATCTTGAGTTGAAATCAAGGCACCCAGATGCAGCTGTGCCTCCACTCGATGAAACTCTCAGGATGATTACTGAACCTGATAAAGAGTTGCTTTCTCAAAACAGATCTGTTCTTGATGTATTTCACAGCCGTTTTGAAGTCAAAGAGAATCCAAGGGTCATTACTCATTGTCATGCAGGCAGTTTATCTTTTATATTCCTTTGGCAATCCTATAACAGAAATTCAAGTTTTATGTGTAACTGATTTGCAGCTGAAGAAATCAAGTAGGCGATTTTTACGAGACAAGCCATCTGGGTCAAATGAGGGTCATGCTGACATTTCTGATGAACCTAACTCCAGCGAATATACTTCTGCTGTTAAGGTTGAGAAAGTTGGGGATGCTACTCCTGTCCAGGATTTTGAAGCTATGATCAATCGTAGAGATAGCCCACGGTGGGTTGGCAAAGCAATTAAGGATATGAAAAACAAAATACACGACTTAGTAGAGGACTCTTATGAAGGGGATAATTATCCCAAGGCACTGGAATGCTTAATTGCCCTCCGCAAGGGTTGCATCCTAGAGCAAGTATGTCCCTCCCTCTTTCTCTCTCTCATCAATGTTAAATAAATGTGAAACTGGAGCAAGTCTTTTTTGTGTTTCCATGATTATCCTTTATTATTTTATTTACTTATTTACTTTTCCTTTTTTTCTTCTTCTTAAATTTTGTGAAAAAAGGACCTTTCCTCTCCCCATAAAAGAAAATTTGCTTGGCTCCTTGTGAGTAATGAGTAAATTAATCTTACATAATGAGGTGGATAAATCACAATTTGACGCATATCTACTTATAAGGAGAATGACTTCTTTTGAAAAATGAAAAGGTAAATGAATACCCACCTCAGCTTGTAATGAGGAGTGGCTCCTTCTGACACTTCACAATTTAAACTTAAGTTGTTTTAAATTCTTACTTAGTGTAATTTTAGTTTACTTGTATTGGTGTACTTTGACAGCTGTGACTTACCTGACAATTGCATATTAACCTCAGAAAGTTTGTCCTCTGCAGGAACCGAAACAGTTCAATGATTTTCTGCACACTCTATGTATTTTCTGCGAGGAGAAAGCCCTCAGCAGTTTCTGTGAATTTCTTGCATCCAAAGAGCTCACCTTGATTTCAAAGACAGAAGCTATAGACAGGTTTCGTGCTCTTATGCTCTTTCCGGTTATTCAAGTGCTTTTTTTTCAAGTCAATTAAAGTTTCTGTATCTTTCTCATTTCTTTCAGCAGTCATTTATTTGAATTTTTTTCCCTATATGTTCCCAATGCAGTGAAGTTACGGATGATGAAGCTAGGAATTTTCTGGTCAAATCAGAGCCAAAGATGGAATGAGTGCTTGAGTGCTTTAATTGGTGTCTTGTGGCTATTTGCCGAGAGTTACATCAGTGTACAGAACCCAAATTTTGTTTCAAGATGTGGGGTTTGATCTGTAAATATCTTGGAAGTACAAAGTGTGGAAACATGAACATGTTATGTTTTGTTAAGCACAGTTTGACTCACTTTAATTAAGGTTCACTGTATCTTTGGTTTGCTTAATGCACTGGGAGAAATTAACCCTAATTTTTTTTCTCCTAAAACATACTGATGAAGGCTTAGATTACAGTTTGATAAAATTACATGAAAATTGGTGTTCTTAATTTTAATTGAAAATTTCGGGTTTAGAGTTTATGGTTTAGGGTTGACTATTGATTTGCCAAAATAAAGATTTTTATACTTTCCAAATATTGAGTCATAACTGGTAAATCAAGCTTTCCTCTTATTTGTTTTCTTCTCCACAAATAAAGAAAAACAGAAATTAATTAAGTTTTCAACCCTAGAATTTTCAGGAAAGTATGATGAGTTCCTTCTTTCCTTGTTGGTCATGGAGAAAACCCTAGAGAAACAATGGCGCACCTATATAAGAGTGTTAACCCCTTCTTTCTCTCTGTCCTTCCCTTCCATTCCAAGTAGCGTGTTTTGAGTGTTAAGGTCATCCATGGCTTTCACAAAAGTTGCAGTCATCTTTTTCTTCTTGATGGCAATGGGTCTCTGTCACTACTCCTCCATAGCCGAAGATTCTTTCGAAAATAAGAACTTAATTACTTCTTCTTATAATACTCTCGGTAACTTGCTCAGTCTTTCTTTATTGTCTTTTAGTTAAATGTTAGTCTTTGATTTTGGATCAAGTGTGCAAAATATTATTTATGTTCATCAAGTAATTATTTAATTATCCACATGCAGAAGATGCATGCAACAACAAAAACCCTCACATAGAGCAAGTGATCCAAGATCCCAAGACATCCATGGCAAATGATCAAAACTCTTCTGGTTGGGAAGATGATGAGATTGAAGTCAACACAAAGTCAACAGATCCAAGCACAAGCAATGGAGCTTCTCATCTTCAGGACCAAGTTTTCAGCACTTCCAATGGCAATGCAGTAGGACCTGAGATGATTATCATTCTTGCGCTTGTAACCATCTTTGGTGGTCTCTATTTCTTTGCTCCCTATGTCCTTCTCGTAGCGGTAATTTTTGGTTTTGGATTTATAGTTTTTGTATCGATGAATTCAAGATAAGCTGGTTACCCATCGTCTCGGTTTCTCTTAGGGTTTTAGGGTGAGGTGGGAGGGTAGAGTAAAACTGCACCGTTTTGTCATATTTGTTTTTTCCAATGTGAAACATTTGAGACAATTCTCTTCCAAAGCTTCACTTCTATATGGAAGAACACAACACTGGAGTAAATTATGGCAGACAAATATGAGACGAAAATTGATTGGTGAATTGTGGAAATGATTAAATAGGGTTTCTGACAAAAAATAAAATATTTAATAAGGTTTAAAGAATTTTACGGCTTCAAAACAAGAAAACCAATCCCTTGCATCAGTATGAAAATTTTAATACAAAATTAATTAAGACTTTCGAACCAAAAAAATTTAGTTTGCCTATCACTAATTACGAACATTGCATATAGAACTTTCCCTTTTTATTTTCCTTATGATATATGATCTGATATTGGGCCGATTGCCTAATTAATGAAATGATAATGATACACCACGATTAGGCTGGTAGGCAAAATCACTCTTGTTAAATGGCTGGTTCCATTCCACAGCCTACTCAGCAACAATATAGAATGTTTCGGTTGTAATTTCTCTGGCAATTGATTCAAAAACCTTTTACATTTGGGTATGTGGTTCAATGAAGATTAAGAACTCAGAAAGGAGAGAACAAAACAAAATGATTTAAGGTCACAAAAGCCAGCTTTCTATCACAAAGCCTTGAGGCTGTTCCCACAAGTCGGCATTTGAAAACTATGCTGAGCTACTTTGCTGCTCCCGCAATTCTTTTGCATTTGATGAAGGGGAGAAAAATCACAAAATTTGCACAAAGAAAAAAGCAAAAGCCGGTACCGGAGGCAGTAGAATCGATCACTCAACGAACTTTCAGTAATTCAACATCATATACCAGCCATGCGTTTGGTGGCACGTCTTTACCGTCTCCATTGCTCCCAAAGCTGCCAGCATGTAGAGCAAGTAGTGAGTTTATAAAGAAAGAAATGTACAAAAGGAAATCAGTTAGCTGACGTTCTAAAGACATACCCCATTGGTGGTGGGATAACAAGTCTTCTTTTCTCGCCAACTCGCATACCTGAGAATCATGCATGCATCACAAGAGTTTTGAAATAACGAAATAAAAAGCAATTATAATTATTCAACAAAAGACCAAGTTACAAAATACAAATCAAGTTACATAATTACCATCAAGACCAACATCCCAGCCGTCTATAACTTTTCCCTGACCTGCAAGAAGGAACAGATGTAAATACAACGCAGAACAATTTTTTGGTAAAAAGTATGACTTTATCTCATTCAGTAATTACCTAAGCGAAACTTGAAAGGAGCATTGCCAACAGTTGAGTCAATTACTCTTCCATTCTCTTTCAACTTGCCAATATAGTGAACGCTGATCTGAAACCAAACAGAGCTACTCCAATCAACATTCCATTAATCCTTTACTTTAATTTTGCTCTTGAAGAAATGTTCAGAGGAAAGAATATTATTCTAAGCTACCATTATGCATTGGAAGGTTAGATACAAACAAACAAATTTAAAATCAGCATCAGTATGAAATAGATCAACTACGGATTAAAATAGACGTGCCTTTTTCCCTGAAGTGGCAATTTTCCCGTCTGGTTTTCCCGCTTCTAACTCCTCAATACTCAATCCACTTGGGAAGGTCCTAATTTGAGATGGCTTGGCATCAGCGTTCTCTTCTGCCACCGAGAGAGGTACATCTGTGTTCACAGCTTCCCCATGTGCTTGGGTTTTACTTTTTTTCTTCTTTTTAACTTTCTTCTCATCAGATTGACCATCAACAAATCTATCTGAATCATGGCCAGAACTCCTGGAAAAATGAACAGACAATTTTATACTTAAATCATGGGATAACTATTGTAAAATCACACACAAACAGATATATGGCCTGAAAATCGCATAGATATTGGAATTGAGTGCCGTAGGGAGATGTTTAACTTGCCCATCCTTTCCCACACAGGAGATAATAATGGACAATACATATTTGATCAATAGAAATTGCATTCTTTTGGGAGATGAAATATGTGTCTACACTCAGGAGCGCAAATGCATTCCTGACTGCATGTGTGCATATGCAAAAGGCCTGATATGGATGTGCATATTATCATTACACAATCCATTTCTTTGGTCTTGTCCTGTCATGCTATTTCCAAGATCAAGGTAAAAGGGACAAGAAGAAAATATCTTGTGAGATTGAGAAAAACCTGGGGCAAAAGTTCCATATCTTGGCATACTTCAATAAAAAAATCAAAAAACAACTTAACGGTACTCACCCATCCTTGGCTGACTTCTGATTTTGTTCGCTTCTCACTGGCAGATCGTGGCACATGTCACCCTTTGACTCATCCTGCTGGCCTTTATCCTCTTTGACAACATTATCCGGGTTAGCGCTGACAACCTCACATGTTTTCTCCTCCACCCTCTTCCTCCTTTTCTTTTTTGGTCTTTCACCATTTTCGGGGATGACCTCTGTTAAAGGCTTCGAGAAATTATCTGGCACTTTAGCTTCACTGCTTGGGCATATCAATAATATAAAGAAAATCAAGACCAACAAACATCAATGTCAGTAAATTCCCCAACTGCAATACATAGTATGCACACTACAAAGTATCAGGACGTGAGAATGTAAATATTCGAGGCAAGGGAAGCAAAAAGGACTCACCTATTGTTGGACACCTTCAGCTCTTGTCCATCTTCCACACACAAATTCTGGGTCCTATTGTCAGCTCTTGCCTCGTCTTTCTGGGCTTCATCCTCTTTTTCAAGTAGACCAGCTTCAAGTGCTTTCTCCTCCTTTGGCCGTTCTTTCCTTTTTCTCTTTGGTGTTCCACCGTTTTCAGGGACTACTTCAGAAGAAGGTGGCACTGCATCTACTGGAAGGTCAAATTGCCTGCATTTTAATTTGGCAATCAAGATGACAAACAAGGATCAATAACTCAATTTGGCAAACTAGATGTCAGACAAGCCTCTACCCGAGCTAGCATATGATTTAGAATATATCAATGCCAGCATTAAAGGTAAATTGCAATATAATTTGGTTTTTTAAGCTTCATTTATCATGCTGTAATACAGAAAATCTCAGGATATTGGTAGTTGATTGACCTGTGTTTTTTTCAATATTTCTTCTTGTGTTCAATTTGCATAACAATAAACACTAACAAGCTAGAGCTAATAAACTTATCTAATTTAATAAATATGAGTGCACAAACTTAGTTTGTGATAGAGGGATCACTCTCTTAAACAAGTGAAGTTGCCATGGTTATCTTGTTAAGCAGGACAAATACCTTTTCGACTGACCACCTACATCCACATCATCCCCATCTTTGATTGATTCAGTAGCATTAAAGACACCATCCTCTGTCTTCTTGCTGCTGGTATCAACGGTTCTCTTCTCAACTTTTTCTTCCACTTCCTCTGTTGTGCTCTTTGAAGCGGATTTGGTCTTCAAAGAGGCAATCGGACATCTGTCTTCATCTTCACTTTCCACTTCTGACTCACTCAGTTGGTACATCTTTCTAAGTCGTCTGCGGCCGCCCCTCCCATTTTGAGGTTTCTCCTTATTCGAAACCTCCTCTAGATAACCAGAATCAGAATCTACAAATACAGATAGAGCAAATATCTCAGAATAATATTGCAAAAATTCATCAATGATGCATCTTTAAGAGGACATATACTTAAAAAAGAACGAGAAAAACTAAAGATGCAAGCTAGTAAGCTGAGCACATGTGACGCAGAGACCAAAAATGGTGAAATATGCCTCTAAACTCAATGTAGATGAACATCAGTATGTTGTCTATAACAAACACCAAAATAATGCCGTAGAGCTACTGCCACTGGCCACACTTTAAAACTCATGCATGCTACCATTTGTGGCGGGAAAATTCAAAGCAAATATTTTGGTAACGCGTACCTCCACTATCAGAAACAGGAGAAGATGGGTAAACTTCTGGTTCTGGGTCATCGTCATCAATAAAACTATCATCATACTTATCTTCTTCACTGTTAACGGATCTCTGTGTTTCTGAGTCAGCAATATCTTCCCCATAGGATTCTCTTGGCATCATAGTAAAGGGAAAAGAAAGAGAATCTCATATGAACTAGACAATGAAAAATGCCCATAACTTGCAACAACAAAAGAAGTCCACAACACAAAACCATCTAGTTTTGCTGCGAAAACTAGGAGATAAATAAACCTCATCAACCGGAAGAAAAAAAAAACCTGGTCACTTGGGTCCCCATTTGTTGGAAACCCAAAAAAAAATACGCAACAAATCCAATAATTATTTTCTTTTCCTTTCTCAGTAACTAATTAGGTAGTAAAAACATAGAACTTTTGACCAAAATATTAAGTAGAGAAAAAAAATAATGGCCTAAACAGTAACCCAACTCAACAAAAGGATACGAATTATCATCTAAATTGCGATGCCGATAACCACCAAGATAGTAGCCAGAGAGGTGAACACTCCGAGGACCAATAACTGAGAAGATGACTTCTTCAGACTCCTCAAATTCCACATTTATTTGCAATGATTCAGCCTTCTCAGGAAACAATGAGCATAGGTAAACTGGACTCTTGTTTCCTACATTACACTGAAGTATGCTTTTTTTCGTTGCTGTCCCAGTCCCCAATGTTGCCTGTGTACAGTAATATGTACATACATTATTATCTATATTATTGATCCAAACAATTAAAACCAAGTTCAGGATACCTCAAAATCAAAACCTATTCAACTTTCACACCACATAAATACAATTGGAACTAAATTCTAGTACAAAGTTAACCAAACCCACAAAAAGGCAGGGTTTCTATTAAAAAAATTCCTGGAAAATGAACCATAGGCATCGTCACAAAACCCATATTTGGTAAATTCCCAGCATAAAAAGTTGAAAGAATTTTAAAAACAAAGAAAACCAAGAACTCATTATATTAAATGCATTACCACTGAAATGTGAAGCCGTCCTTTCAAGCCATCAAAGATATGAGTGAAAGGCTTTCCGGGTTTCACTTCAGTTCCTGCAACAATCAATAACCACACATAAGACTGACAATCTATTGTTATGTGGAACATTATTGAAGAGAACCCAGTGCAACAATCAAAACCACACATAAGATTGAAAAACCAAAAGATTACTAAAAATTTAAAATTGGGAAAAATAATTATAAAATTCAATTTCTTGAGACCTGAAAGAACCAAATAGCCTTCAACCAATTCATCATGGTTCACAAGATTCATTCTTTTGTACTTCCATGTTTTTCTTTGACATAATTTCAGAAACGAAGAGGCTCATTTCTTTCCTTTTCTTTTTTGTTTTTGGAAAAAAAGAAGGTTAACTCACCCCAGAACGCCATTTGTGTTTGGCAGAGAAAACAGTAAGAGCTCGCTTAGAGAATTTTCATAAAACCCTAGAAGAAACCGGTTGCTGCTTCTCTGTTCTTAAACCCTGCTGAGAAGTGAAAAGCGTCTTTCTTTCTTTATTTCTCTTTTATTTTTTGGGTCTGAAGAAGTGAAACCCTCTATTTTTTTTTGGTGAACTGAAACCCTCTATTTAAAGCCCTAGTAGAATAGAAAAGTTGGAAAGTCCAAATATTTCACGGTGGTGCCTGTTGTGGGACCCCTGTTGTTGACATGGCAAGTCCTAATAGGACATTACCTCACAGTAATTGGTGATTGAAGCACACCGCAGCGCGGGAGCTGAGTAACGCTCCAAATTAGTTTTTTTTTTTTCTGTCAGAAAATTAGTTTTTGACTTTGCCCAATAAAAAAGTTATGAGAAACGCGAATTTATTTTTTGAACAAAAACGATAAACCTTTCAATAATGTTAGTTGAATTGGCTCGTTATTTTGATGTGCTCTCAAGTGGTCATGGGTTCAAACCCCCACGATACTCTGTGTGTGAATTTTTTCCCTTCCCTTTCTAATTTTGGCAAACAAAAAAATAAATTCAATTAATATAGCAGTGATAGTAGTTCATATCCTTTACCTTGACCAAAAAAAGTAATTTATTATGCAAACATTAATATAAGTTTCAAATATTTCAAATACCCGTTCTCTTCTAATGTAATTAATTAAGAGTATAGACAACTATAAAGTCAAAATATTGATAGTATCAATAATATTGATGACATGTAGCATTTACAATCATGTTCTCTATTTTTTAGTTAAAATTTAACTTAAAATACACCAAAGTTATTTTAGAAGCTCTCTATAAAATTTCAACGTCAATTATACTTTCTAATTTAGGGAGTCATAAATACTATAATTATTTTTTAATTCAACAAAAACGGCCCATCTCTAATATATATATATATATATATATGGCAATATTAATTAAATATTTAAAATATTCATTAAATAAGACAATATTAAATTATAAGGAGACACTAGGAGTCCATTCTCTCTATAGGGCACATAGTTGGAGGTGGATTTTCTCACTTCCTCTCTAAATTTTATTTAAGGAGGTGGTTTAAGGAATCCATTGCGGATGCTCTTAACCTTACTAATATATATCACATTAATAAAGTAATTATAGCAAATAGTAATTGGGATCATTTATGCTCTAATTCCTTTACATGAGGGAGCGTAAAAAGCTTGACATTGTGTGGTTTATGGTTGGATCCATATTTGAAGTCATACTTGAATATATTTAACTATAAGTAGAATTCAAGGCAATAATTTAATTTAGATGTGTTTTATTTTCTTGCATTTTGCAGAACCACCTACTGAGGTGTTAGGACAAAAGTAAGAAGAAGTGCGAAACAATATAGATGCAATCGAGAAAGACAAAAGTAAACAAACACACAACAACACAAGAATTTGTTGATGAGGTTTACTCAATATGAGCTACGTCCTAGAGTTGCTAGAAATATGAAAACCCATTTAAAATATATTAAAAACCTTGTAGCCCCTAGGAGTCCTTGTGCAAATCTACATTTGCTCATCTTTTTGTTGTTGTTGCTTGCTTCCTTCACTTCCCTACATCAAAATAAGGAGCCAAAAACACAACAAGGCGCCCTTTCAACTATATCCCATAGGAGGAAGATGAACCAAAACAACTTATCATTCAGTGTAAGAAGAAAAGGGCAATGACTTTTCACCAAATGGTGTGTCTATGCCAAGAATCCATAGTGTGCACCTTTCATTTTGAAGGTGAAAGAGGATGAGATCCATTTGAAGGACAACATAACATCTCCCAACTACCTTGATGACCATATCAATATCATAGGTTAGTCAAGAGGATTGGTGTGTTTTGAAAACCCATCAGGAAAAGAGGTTTGTATTTGGAATGCTACAAAAGAAAGGCTTGAACAAAGGATAGAAACCTATAGTCTTCTTAATGATTTGGGCTTTTAAAAGATGGAAAGATTGAAGTATGAATAGCATGGGAATCAAGGCAACAAAAAATTGAAGTTATTTTTTATGAAGGTGGATCTTGGACAAGATCCAAGCATTGCAAAACAACAGTTACATCTAGAAACCTAGGGCCAAGGCCATTGTAGTCTTCTTAGAAGGATTTGCCCCTTACTCGCCCAGGCCCCTAACCTGCTACATCAAAGAATTTTGTTGAATTTTTTTAATGTTGTTTGTTTATGAGAGGCTAACCAAAACCTCACATGTTGTTTTGTCTCCCAAAATAATTTTGCTAACCTCCGCTTGAGGCTTAAAAATTCAAGAGATAGTCCAAGTGTATTTTAAGCAAGGTGCAATACTTTGTTGTAAAAGAAGCCCAACTTCGTGGTCGGCTTATGATGTTTATGTTGCTTGCATGTTAGTGTAGGGGTTATTTAGTTATTATTTGCTGCACACTTATCATTTATTTCTTTTCTGCAGGGATTTGCAATATAATGAGTTTTGACACGACACCAATTGGTCGTCCATCCATCATGAATGATCTTCTATATTCTTTATATGATTGATTAAAGAGGGACAACCATCCCCATTGCTTAAGGATGCTCATGAGGATCTTGTCGTAGGCATGCAACCAAAGCCGAAAAGTACTCCCATCATTGATCTCGCGTCCGTTTCCAGGTACTGTATAGAGAGACATGTTCCTAACAATCCCTTTGTTTTTTCAATACTCATGCGACATCACTCAGGGTTGGTTGGAGTGGGTAAAGCGCAAGTTGACATACCCATATTCTCGCATATCTTGCGTAGGACGGAGGTGTTAGATGATATATTCCTATCCAAGAAGTGCGACATCCACCTTGAAGTATAACTGCTTCGCCATGCAATTAAGAGGTGGAGCACCAAGACACATACTTTTATGTGATTTTGGGGAGAGTTCACTCTTATCCTCGAAGATGTGGTAAACAACATTCACTTTCCCATTTGTTGCAACTAGGATCCTTTTAACATTGTACTAGCCTCAAAAAATAAAGAGAAGTTTAAGATCTTAAGGAAAAGTGCCTCGAATTCCAACAACCACTTTTTTTGGTTGAATAATTGGATAAAACACTTTGGTGATGCACAAAGAAGGGACCCTTGGCAGCTTACCGCACTAATATCCATGTGGCTAGGGAAGTTTGTCTTTTGTGATTTCTTTTAGGATTGCTTGCACGAGAGGGTGCTTCCGATAGCTTTGTCGATAGTGTGGGGTAATGCGATTCCATTAGCCCCATGTTCCTGGGGAACTTGTATCTCATATTGGATCAAGTCCATCGTGAAGAGGGAACAATTAAGACTATGGCAATATACTTTAATTTCAGTTCACTTTTATTTATTTATGAAAGATTAACTTAATTTTAATTTTTTAACTCAGAATTTTGTTAATTTTCTTCGATCTCAGGTCCATTGAAGGATAGAAGACAATGGAAAGCGCTGAAGAAAATGAACATGGAGAAAATTGATTGTAATAAGGGTTAAGAGTTAAGGGCAAATGAATCGAAGAGCAACAAAAGATTGAAGCTATCTCTCATGTAGGTGGATCTTGGACAAGATTCAAGCATTGTTATGTTTTATTCATTACCTTCAGTCCCGACTTTTTATTAATGATGATTGGATGTATTGGAAGACCTCATATCTTATTAATGGCAAAATATTTACTCAATATACAAAAGCATCCAACCTTCATTTGCTATCACCGCAATCAAGAAAACTAAATCTTGAAAGTATAAGAGTTGGGCTAGGTTTCCATAAGCAGCTAAACATTTATGGCAATTAAAAAAATGCGGCAAATGATTTTGATGTAATGCTTCTTATGCAAATAAATCACTTGAGGTGGGAATGGACTTATTTAAAAAAAAAATATTTTTGTTTGTTTAGTGATTGTTATTTATGTTGTTGATCTTACTAAAGTGTAATTATTGTTTTGCAACTCATTGTTGCTATATGATTCTTATATCCATATATTGATGCTCACTTTTCTACATGTAATTGTTGTTTTGCAACTTATGGTCGCTATAAAACTTTACTTCATAGAGGAGGAAACGGAACCATAACAACATATCATTCAATATCCGAAGTGTACGAATGTCATTTTGAAGGTGAATAAGGATGAGACCCATTTGGAGGATCACACAACCATTCTCAACTACCATGTTAACCATTTCAATATAATAATAATCAAGATGATTTGTGTGTTTTGAAAACACATCAAGAACAGAGCTTTATATTTGGAATGTTGCCTAAGAGAAACTTGAACAAAAGATAAATTTTTTTGGTCTTCTTGAAGGCTTGAGCTTTTTAAGTTTAACACATATAAAGTATGAGAAGTAGTTGAGGATCCTCAAGCCCATACCACCATTGATTCTAACAAGGGTTGATGGTAAATGAATCGAAGATAAATGAGCCCATTATACAGTCTTGAAGGTTGCAAAAGATGAGTTTATTCCACTTGTGTTATTTGAAAACAATAACAACAATAGAGTAGACCTGGCAATATTGTACACGACCCGTTAACACGACACGAATTCGCACGAAAAATTCAGTATTCGTGTTTGAGTTATCGTGTCGTGTTGATATCGTGTTGACTCGTTAGCAACCCGTTAAGATATCGTGTCGTGTTGTGTCAATTCGCGAATATCCGTTAATAACCCGTTAAGCTCAGGGGCATTTTTGTAAATCTATCTCTTTCTTTTAATTTTTTTATTTTTCTTCTTCTCTTTCTTTTCTTTTGTCTCTTCCTCCTTCATATCATTCCCCTGATTCTCTCAGTACTCTCTCTCTCTCTCTCTCTCTCTCTCTCTCGTCTCTTCAACATTTTTGTAAATCTGTCTTCATTTTCTTCTACCACCTCCTTCCCATCCCAGTTCACTCTCTTTCTTTCCTTTTTTTTTTGCCAAACCACTCTCTTTCTTTTTATTCTTTTTTTTTGTTGCCAAACCCCTCTCTTTCTTTCATTGCCAAGCTGTTTGCTTTGAACTCAAAGCTTGGAGCTTTTCTCCCATGGCTGCTTCCTCAGTCAGTAGCTTCCCCAGTTTTAACAATTCCCATTTTTTTCGGATGTATAATGTATTGTTAGTAATTGATATTTGATTTTAAAATTTTAAAATATATTTAAAAAATTGTTTATTTTTCTTATCGTGTAATTCGTGTCGTGTCGTGTGATTCGCGAATTGTAATGGGTCGTGTTCGTGTTGAGCATTTTCAACCCGTTTTCTTATCGTGTCGTGTCGTGTCAACCCGTTAAGAAAAGCGGGTTGACACGAACACGACACAAACACTGATAACACGACACGAATGCCAGGTCTACAATAGAGTCTACATGTTCTTCATAAAAATAAATAAAAAATCTATAGTTCAATTCCATCATTCGGTAAGATATGATGTTAAGGCAAAGGCCAACGTAGTAATCTATGAAGAATTTGCCTCTATCCCCACTCATAATCCTAACCCGAAACCTCAAAAATTTGTGTTGATCTTCCGAGAGTGTAATTGTTATTTTGCAACACAACTGCTCCCAACTACCATGATGACCATCTCAATATCATAGGTCAGTTAAGAGGATTGATGTGTTTTGAAACATTAACAATTGAGCTTTATATTTGAAGTATTCCCACAAAGAGGCTTGAACAAAAGATTGGAATGAGTTAATAATCCTCAAGCTCATATACCCTTGTGACTAGCTAGGGTAAGAGGAAAATGAATAGAAGAGCAACGAAAGATTGAAGTTGTCTCTTATGAAGGTGGACCTTAGACAAGATCAAGCATTGTGATATTTTATTCATTCTATCCAGTCCCAGCATCTTTTACCGATGTTAAGACATTGAAGTATCTAACTTTTATTGGCTATCACCTCGACCCAAGAAACTTAATCTTGAAAGGGTATGAATTGAGCTTGGTTTCCAAAGGCAGCTAGTCATTTGTAGTTATTAGAAAAATGTGACGAACAATTTGGAGGTGTTGCTTCTTTTGCAAAAAGAATACTTGAGGTACTACTTATACAATGCAAAAAGAACACTAAAAAACTCTAGTATTCTTGAAAGGTTGGGATCCTATGACTTTGGCCATTCAAAAGATGACAAGCTGAGAATCTTCAAGCTATTACCACCACTAATTCTTGCAATGGTTAAGGGCAGGGGAATGGAAGAGCAAATGAAGATTCAAGTTGTGTCTTATGATGAAGGTGGATCTTAGACAAAATCGCACCCCTGTAATATGTCATTCATTACTTCGGGTTATGGAATCTTTGTTGACGACGGCCGGATGTATTAAAAAACCTCATATTTTATCCATGGCAATATAATTTCCAAAGACATGGAAGCTTATACTTTTCATTGACTGTCACCTATACCGAGTAAGTTGAATCCCAAAATCATAAGAATTGAGCTTGGTTTTCAAAAGAAGTTAGCAAGTTGCAGTAATTAGAACTGTGCTAAAGACAAGTTTGTTGTGATACTTCTTGTGCAAAAAGAACCTTTGAGTTGGGAATGGACCCCCTATACAATCTTCAAGGCTGAAATTGCTTCCTTTCCTCAATTCGTGTTTTTTGGGAGCAACAATGGAGTCTATATGCTCTTCCTAATAAACAAAGAGGCTATCGTCCAATTTCACTTACTAACGACAGGAAAGGATGCCCAGGCTATAGTCTGCTCAGGTGGATTCACCCCTGCTGCCCCCTGATCGGTTCATAATTGTATATCATTTTGTACCCTTCTAGCTTATGATTTGGTTATGTTTTTGAGTTAAACTTGTGCTTTTAATCCTTTTTGTGTTTATCTTTCAGTTCATTGAGCTTTAGGTAATAATGATGGCTTTAGAGAGCATAATTCATGCAATTCAAGCATGTTAAGGCCTAATTTGGATGAATGGATGAAGAGCTTAAAGACAAACTCATTTTGGCTACAGCCCCCTGCCAGTCCAGTTCCGTAGGTCATATTGCAAGCTTTGTTTCAACAACCTACATAGCTCGAATGAGGCCACATTCTTCATGAAAGTTGTTCCAATTGGTGTGTACTATAACATATCCAAAATTCAGCCCCATTGGATAAATCTGGAGTCCATTACCTAGCAAACACAGAACCATGCTCAGGATGGATCTTATCAGCGCGGAAAATGAGTTAGCAATTTGTTTTGGCCTTAACTTTCTCCTCCGACCTTGGATTGGCCCAAATAACATATGGCTGGAAAGAAGACATTCGGAACTTCAATTTCGAGTGCTTAAAGTCCTAATTTGATTAAGAGAAGCCCAAGTTGTAAGCCCTTGAAGTTGCTAGTCATGCTGACCTCAGCATGTGCTGGTTGGATGCTTGGTCATGGTGAGCTAGGTATGAGTTATCATTTCTGGTTGGAAGCTTGGTCATGGTGACATGAAGATGAGCTAGGGCTGCTGGTGGGATCTATTGGTGAAGTGCATCAACCAATTCAAGATTTTCTAATACAAGTGCATCACCCAATTTAGATTTTCTAATACAAGTGCATCAACCATTTCAGATTTTATAAAACAAGTGTTGTATGCATTAGCCATATTGAATTCATATTTTCACTTCCCCTAGGCCTATAAATAGGGAAGTTCTCTAAGCTTGTAAACACACCCCAAGGGGGGGAGCTCTCAAACACTTCTCTAGAGCTCCATTCCCTTCTCTCCCTCAAATTCTCTTAGTTTTGCTTTCTAGTTCTCAATTCTAGCTTTCTTTAATGTTTTCTTAGTTGTAATTTATTTTTCTTGTAATGTACATTCTTTCTTAAGTATTCAAGTTTAATTAGTTTCCAAGTTTCAATTATGGTTTTTGTTCTTATTCATTATGCTTATAAGTTAATATGCTAGTTTGAATGATTGATCACCATTTAGGCTTGCATGTTAGCTATCTTGGTTTGAATTAAGAGTATACACCATGCTTTAATTCGAATTGAACTATGAATAGGAAGAGTATGTATGGACATTCGACAACAGGGATTAGATACATGCTTGGTTGTTTAAATTGTTCTTCTATGCTTAATGGGTTCCTAATGCTTAATTTTAGGTTAGACAACAAATGATCAAATTAGGGAATTAGGAACACAAGGTTATGACCACACACCATGGCTTAATCATACTTTAGCTCGAATCAATCCATTAATCTAATTGAACTTGGGAACTTATTTGCTTGAGTTACTTATTTCTTTCTTCCTTGTTTTATGTTCTTTGTTTTTGTTTCTATTTTGTGTAGGGAAACTAAATTGGATCATTCAATCACCAATCCTCGTGGGATCGACCTCGCACTTACATACGCTATACTACCGAACGGCTCGTGCACTTGCGAGTATCACAAGTTGAGGATGCAACTGAATCCATTTTGGTGCAGCTGTATCTACGCAACACCCCCACCCTTGCCCCTAACCTTCTACATCAAAAATTGGTGTTAAATTTTATTGCTGTTTGTATAGGGTCTACTCCGTATGTTGTTGTTCATCTTCATAGCGTGTAATGCTATATGATCATAGACTGCTTAGGTTTCATTTTTGTAATTGTTGTTTTGCAGCACATAGTTTCTAATATATGACTCAAATTCATAGGCTACTCACATTCGCTCATGTAAATATTCTTTTGCAACTCATTATTGCAATACTCTTGTATTCAAATTCTTAACTTTGATGCATTTGTTTCATTTTGCAATGTGAATCGTTAATCGTGAACATGTATGAGTTTTAGACTATATCTCATAGTCTTTATATTGCTTCCATTCCACGCACTCTTTGAAAATTCGGTATTGTGGTTGCATTGTTTACCAATTATTATTTCTTGTTGATACGTTATTGTTGCATTGTTTCTTGCAGTTATATAATGATGTTGGCTGAGATAGAAAGTCTCTCCGTAAACAAAACCTTGAGGCCATTGTACCGCAATTTATTGCTGTTTTGAGGACTTGGTTCTAGGAGTGGTCTCAAGGCTGTTGCAATGACCACATCCATATATCGGTGAAATGTTGGTGACTTGGAGCATAGTTGGTACAAATGTTTGTGACATTAAGCTTTTAATTGCATGGCCCAACACTTTTTGTTTGTCTATAATAAACACCCAACTAGCACCACCTGCTCTAATGTCAACATCCTTGAAGAATACTCCAAAAACCATGTCCATGTAACTCTTCTTTCAGTTTTTGCAATTGCATATGCTATTCGGAACACATCATTGTTGGCATAAATCCCAACAACACTTAGTATTTGACCTAGGTGAGGCACTTTAATGTGTGTCCCATCAAATCCAACCATTGTCTTGCACCCATTTATGAACTTATTTTTTTAATTAAGTAAGACATATGTAAATCCTTCCGAAGCAATGAAGTCTTACAAGAATTGTGCTTTCTAGATTTTGTTTCTTCAATTACTCACAGTAATACCACAGCCGAGCATATTGATATGCAATGCTTCATTCTATCATGTTTGTAGCTTGTTGCTTGGCCTTGTACACTTGATTTCTACAAACATCTAGGCAACAATTTTTCCTAACTAATTTCATGAAATCAGGCACTGACCATCTTCGGATTTGACCTCAGTTCTTCATCAAATTAGTTTGCCAACCAACTTGATGTGGCAAACCTGCTTCTCTGATCTCTACAACAAGTATGAGTTGGATTATAGGTCTTGAACCTCACAGTAGGTCATTTGCCAACCAATGAAGCAAAAAACATCCATGGACAAGCCTAATTCAAATCATCTTCGTCGGTCTTATCATTCTTTCTTTTCTTTTTTTGGTCACATCCTCATCCTTGGTTTTTTTTTTTTTTTTTGTGTGAAATCCTTAGTTAACTTTTCGTTTCCCTCAGGTGCATCATCACAAACAAGTCTCGACCTATAAGGCTCATTCGTCAAGTACTTTATCTTTCTAGCACATGTAACACTATAATATCTAATGGCTTGTTTACAATCCCGAATTGTAGGAAATTCCATCCTCATATGGAACTTTGGATCCAATAAATCATCCTCCTTATTGTATTGCTTGAACTTTGGAGTTCTAAGTCCCCTATTCCTACCTTCTTCAGCCTCTTCTCCTTTACTCAGACTTTCAAAAACCTCACATAATTCTTTTTTTATCATCAACTTCCTCAATTACCACATACCTATGAAAGGCATTGTC
The DNA here is from genome assembly GCF_965620075.1 of Prunus avium. Lineage (NCBI taxonomy): Eukaryota > Viridiplantae > Streptophyta > Magnoliopsida > Rosales > Rosaceae > Prunus > Prunus avium. The sequence goes on along the minus strand of NC_142285.1, from coordinate 32,675,179 downwards.
ATCTTCCTCGTTAGTTTGTTCAAAATCAGTTTCTTTGTATTCTATATCTTCTTCCCCATCATCTTCAACTTTTTTTCCATTATCTTCAACATCTTACTCAACATATTTAGCATCACCATTTCCTCCCTTACACTCCTTCTTATTCTTCCAACCTCACATCTTCAACATCAATATCTACATCTTCGAACTCAGTATTTGAGTTAGGTAAGAAAACTGTTTCACTTTTATATGGGGTCAACTACTATCTTCTTAGATAGGTATAAGGCAAAAAGGTGTTTACTTTTAACCAAATTAATGGTTGCCAAGTAATCTTTGTTATCCTTTAACTATCCCCAACCCCTTGTCATATGTTTGAAATGGGTAGTCAATATTATTCAAGTTATATTCAAAGTGTATAATATAACTATATAACTTCAGTATGGAGGCCTCATCTGCACCTTGACCATCAATCCAGTGTACACTACCCGCATATATAACTCATCACTAAAATACCAACAATTGTGTATTTTCTAATGTATACAAATTAGGATTAGCTTGCAAAATAATAAAGAACTTAAATCCAAACATTAAACAACTCAAAAGTCATGCATATGGACCACATATACACTTCACTACAACAAAGATATACATGTGGACCACATATACACTTCACTACTATTTTATTCAAACTTATGCAGACATTGTCATTAACCACACGATAAATATAGGACCATTAGCACATGCTTAATTATTTTATGTCTTTACAATACGATATCAAACCCAGACAAAAAAAAAAACAAAGGAAAGAGAGAAGAGAAAAAAATAAAGGAATCAAACAAAAGAGGTAATAGGATACGAACCGAATTCTCCCCCGAAATTAGTGTCGAATCCTGTTACATATTTCAGCACTCAACGATGTCGGACCCACTACTAAATTTACACCTCTCATCCATAAATTTAAGATAAATTGGTTGAGACTTCTACCGAAATTTCGGTAGAGTTTCCCTGTAAAATGCACTTTTTCCAAATTAACACCTGCAAATAACGACAATCTAAGAATCCCAATTGGTAGCACACACAAGATAGGGCACACAAAATTGCACATAGCCTCCGGCCTCAAATTCAGTCATAAGTAGGAAATATCAGAGCAATTAGTGGAGTTAAATTAACAAAGCTAGTTTCCAAATAAACAACAAAAACGGAAAAAGAAGTTTCCTACTAGGTAAAACTATAAGGAATTAACCGACATCGGAGTAGCTTACGTGGTCTTCCGAACTCTGAGTTATCTATTTCCTGGGGGCGCAAAACAGTAAAAGCGTGAGTGGACAAAAAGAAAGTTTTTCTTGAAAGTAATTATACAGAACATACTAACCCCTCTATTTTCGCAAACATTTAAAAACTCACTAATACATTTGTAAATACATATACAAGAATGATATATGAAATATACAAATATAAGTAAAACATACTCGGAATTAAGTGGTAAGCAAAAATACAATTAACACAATCTTTATTTTAAAACATCAATCTAAATCCAACACATCAAACAATCGTTCAATAGAAATCAAGTTTCAAACAATTCTTTGAATTCAGTAAATCAAGCAAGCTAAAAATGCAATTCATTCGAAATCCAGTCTCAATCCAATTCGTACAAAAATTTTCCACGCAATAATACCTATGGGGCAAAACTAGCCAACCTTGTGTAGTATATCGGCAGGGTAGCCGGGGAAAATCCTAGTTAGACACCCACATAAGCAGGTACAGGCAATTCACTGGTCGGACACCTACAGAATAACCTTACTGCAGGTATAGGCTAACCACTGGCCGGACACCTGTGTAATCAACACAGGTACAAGCGATATACTCTAGCCGGACACCTACAGAGTAGTCTCCATGTACGTACAGACAATTTTTAGTCATGTACACATTCTTTACGGAAGGCAACTGGTATATTCCGAAGGCAACTGGGGATGGGTACCTAGGGTGGGTTTGAAATCCATTTCTCAACACTTAAATATAGAAACTCCTTTTCTCACAAGGATCCAGATCCTTTGTTATGATTTTCTTTGCCATAATTTGCTTTACTTTCATTTTCTATATGACACCTCATTAAAATTTAATGCAAGGGATAAGTTGAACATATCATCCACAAAATAAAAACTCAATTTTGCACTTTATTAAAAATGAAAAAAAAAAAATCACCCTAACTTGACTAACTTCAACTTAATGTCTCTAACATATCTAACTTTTTTTCTTCTTCTTTTCCCTTCTCTGCATGTTCCACCCCAAATTTGAGCGCTTGTCTATCTATTCTTTCCCCAATTTTTTTTCACTCTCTAATTTTCTTTCTATAATTTACAAGACTGCGTTGTTTTTATACTAAAACTCTTTTTACATTTGTTGTTTAGTGCTTCATGCACCCAAACAACTTCAAGCAATCCAAGAAAAATGAAAAAAATCATGAATGCCAAATATAGTAAAGAAATCATCAGCTTTCTTTGATTATCTTTTGGAGCATACGTCTGGACAAAAAACTTTATTGTTACTTGACCTCCCTCAAATTCCGAATCATTTGGTTCGATTTCTAAAAAAGTTACAAGGCTTGGGTGTCGGGGAGGACGCACAGAGAAGGAAGGAGAAAAAAAAAAACTGATGTTAAGTTGGAGTTTGTCAAGTTAGGGGTTTTTTTTTCCCCATTTTTAATTAAGAGTAAATTTGGTTTTTAGTTTGAGGATGATGTGTCCAGTTTAAATCCCTTAGATAAAATTTTAATGAGGTGTCATGTGGAGAATGAAAGTAAAGCAGATCATGACAGAGAAAATCATAGTAGAGGATCTGGATTCTTTTCACAAATCCCTTTTCCAAAACTTTTACCCAAATCATTTCTAAACTATTCAAAATTTCAAATATGCATCAATAAATAATTAAATAAACAAAACCCCATTTTCATACCTTTTTTTGTGTGGATCAAATGGAAACTTCATTAGATAAACTTCAACGGTACAATCAAAGACATCAACAAGACATCTAAAATACCAATCCCAAGAGGGCAACCAACTAACATGCTAAAAGCAAACCTAACACGGACAAAAGCCGCACTAAAACTACTAGCCCACATCATTACAATTAACCATAAGCCCAAACAAAGCCCAAAAACCTAACATAACCAAAATCCTAAAACAACACATGAGCCTGGGTGAACCCTATCACCACCACATGAGGAAATACCATCGCGACCACACCCACCACCGCATCCGTTACAAATATGGGGAAAATATGATTTTCAGCGATCTACTTGCCCATAAGAGTTAATAAATAAACGAAAAACAACAATCTTGCCAAAGAACAATTGGGTGATTTGCAGCAACTTTCGTCAAAGACGATGTAGAATCAAATTTAGAGAACATGAGCGGCATTAGGGAGCGAGTTTTGGGAGCATGATTTGATGGATAACATAAACTAAAAGTGGTGATGGGGAACTTCAATTTAACCATGGCTCAGAAGAAACCACCACAAGAGACTTTTTATTCAAAATGCCCCAGTGGATTTATTTACTAACCTAAAAGGAAAAGACGAGAAGAGAAGAGGGGGAGGAGGGGCAGTGACGCTTCTTCTGCCTCCCTCCTTTATGAAGTTTTCCATTATGACTCACAGAGGGAGAGGGCTAGGGTTTTATTTATTTATTAAGTCTCCTTTTCATTTAAGGCAATTTGTGAGCCCCCCTTTTTATACCGTTAAATAAACCCAAACTTCGCTATCTTGATTTCCAAACAATAAAAAATTATCAAAACATTATCAAAGTAAAACCAAATAAAAACACACACATAAAATCCTTACTAAATAATTAATCGACAAACTCATATAATTACCACTTATAAATCCTCCCAAAACATATTTTAAAATTAAATCATATAACAACATTTTAATATCAACCTCAAGTACTAATCCACGAATAAACTAAATAAAAATCATTTCAACCAAAATCGAACGCTCAGAAAATAAATACCATAAATAATTTATTAACTTAACTCAAGCCATGTATAATCCTTCAAAACCGTTCTTAAACCAAATTCAAATATGCGTAATATACTATTTAGAAAACTGATAACCATAAATCATCAATTCCATAAACCAACACAAATAATAATCACAAGCCAAGAGTTTCATAAAACTATTTAGAAAACAAATGTCCACTTACTCACGGTCCAAAGCACAATTAACTCTCCGCGGTTTTGTCCGAAGCGATTCTTTGCGCCTTACTCCTCTGAATTGGTCTGAAATCCTCAATTCACCTCCCAAGGAAAACAACCCTCAAAACAGCACTTGGTAACAAAGAAGCTTGTTTCAGTTTGTACCACTTCCGACAGGTCTAAACTTGCTGGATGACTATGAATTTTGGATATGTTGTAGATGACAGAATTCTCAACAACTTTCGTTAAGGAACCTTTCTCATCTTGAACACGATTTAAGGTAGATAGACATCTCCAATTACCTTGACGTTTGGATATGTTGTAGAACTTGACCTCAGCAACAACTTTCATGAAGGAATAGAGGTGGAAATCGCAACAGAAACTCGAATGTAAAGACAAATCGGTGCATAACACAGAGTACCATATAGAGATGAGTTGTTCGTACTCCAATTGAGGTTTGAGGTGTTTATATATCTTCGATTGGGCTCATTTTCAGATATGTTCTACTAAAGAGGCAGATGAACAAGTCTGAAGAAGGAACTATTTCGTTTTGAGCTCATGAAGTTGATGCTTTGGACCTGTGAACATGTCTGTATGGTTTTGATGAGGTTCTGACGAGTTTGGGAATTATGATGAGTTTGTGGGAATTTATGTGGGGGGAATGAAGAAATACACAGGTCTATGAACTCATATCGATAAGCTCTATGAAACGGTGCCATTGAATTCCCAAAAATCCTACCGGATTTAAAAGTGACCAAAATGACCCTACCCCAAGGGTAAAATTGTAATTTCACAATTAGATTAATTTAAATAAATAAAACGAATAGTTAAAATTGGGTCAGGGTGTCACAAGAGAAAAGGAGAAAAAGTCACTTACTGTAAAAAGAAGCTTCCCCGCCATCTTTGACTTTTAGAGGCATCTTTGTAGCAATTGCCTCTCTCAACCCAACCCAGTGTCTAACACAATCGCACATTTTTGACTTTTCTCCGCCTCAAATATACGATCTTTTTGGGTATGAAGTCCAAATCCTTAATTATATCGAATGTTTTGAGTTGTATCCCTAATTTGATTTGGGGATTCTAAAAGAGATGGATCTGATTTGGATTTGATATGGGTCCCACTCATGTGAGGTCCAAATTGCCCTCCAAATTTGTCCCACCTGATAGTCACGTGTCAATTTTGACGAAACTTTAGATGGAATAATTTGAAATCTAACGATAAGGGGGAAATTAGCGAATTCATTTAGTTTAGGTGCTAAATTGGCAGATTTTTTAGTTCATTGAAGGGTAAATTCGATTAGTTTGATAGTTCAGGGGGTAAATGGCTAAAAATCCTTTGTTAAATGGAATTAACACAACAAAGGTGAGTACTTCAGTGGTTCAGCATGGAGGTACTAGGTTCGAACTCCCTTATGAGCAATCATTTTTGTAAAATTTCAAGGATGAACAGTAATCGGTCCGGTTAAAGTAAACTAGTGACTTTGAAAACCTCAATCGTGAACCAAACTGGTCCAATCAGTTGGACACCGATATTCAATTAAATAATATAAAAAGTCAGACCAAACCAACCTAATCAGTTTTATTCGACCGATTTTCGATCTGATTTCCCACCCATAGTTTGCATTGTGAATCGTGAACACTCAATTGCAATGTTTACTTTATGGGTAAGTTGGGATAAGACGACCTATTTTGTACAATCAATTGCAAATTTTGAAGAGAATAATTTATTTAAATATTCAAATGACAATATTGCCCTTCGAATAGATTTTGACCATATATTTCACCCAAAAGAAAAGGAACAAATAAAGATAATCCATATAAACCTTTTCCAAAACTTATGGGGTTTGAGTGTAATTACGCCAAACCACAGAGGGTCTAAATGAAATTATTCTGCAAAATTACACATTGAGATTGGGAGGGAAATTTAATTTGTTTTTTTGGGCCAAGAGGAGAATAACTATAAAACATTACTTACCAAAAACAAATATAGCTAATAATTTAATAAACATGTAGCTCAGCGGAAAAGGAAAACAGTCGCAGTAAAAAAAAGTTTGACTTACTAATCTGGTTCTGAGATTTCAGACTTTGAGTGTTGAGAGCTTTCAGACAAGCAGCGCTATGGAAGCCAGCAGCGAGCAGCAGGTACCACTGCATTTTCAATTTTTATTTCCATTTCTCTTTTATTTATTTATTTATGTATGAATGAATTTATTGGTTTCTAATTTTGGTGAAGAAGAAGTCGGAAAATTCATCATCGTCTTCTTCTTCAAAGCTCTTGCTCTACTCCTACTGGCAGAGCTCCTGCTCTTGGCGCGTCCGCTTCGCTCTAAGTCTTAAAGGTTTTATTTTGCTTTTATGAATGACTTTTAGTTTGTTTCTGTCAAGTTTTTTATTTAAATTAAAAATCATGATTAATTTCACTCAAGTTTAGGGAAATTTGTTTTTGTTGGTCTGAAATATTAATTGAATTGAATTTACTTGTTTTTGGTTTTGTTCATTTGTTGTTAATTGAATGTATAGGACTTCCGTATGAGTACAAACCAGTGAACATAACAAAAGGAGAGCAGTTCAGTCCAGGTGGGTTTGAAGCGATGTTATGCTTATTACAAGCCATTCATGTTCTATATATTGAAATAAAAACAGGGCAAATAGTCTATTGCAAAATAGTCTGGCACGTTATGTTGCTAGACGGTTAATTTGAATATTTTGATTTGGTGGATGCTTATTCAACATGCAGTAATGATTCACAATTTGACAACATAATATATCTTGCCTATATTTCCAACATTTGATAAGCTAACCCTTGTTTTTATCTGTGAGTTGCAGACTTTAAGCGTTTGAATCCTCTTCATTTTGTTCCGGTGTTGGTCGATGGTGACATAGTGGTTTCAGACTCCTACGCAATATTACTGGTTAGTGTAATTTGTTGGAAACTGAATTATTTAATTCATGTGATCTGCAGCCAGGTAACCATAGACCTGAAGGCCTTTCATTAGTTTCTACTTCATATTTGACCATCATTGTATAGTTTGTGAAGGTTTTATTTACGTCTCTTTTGTTTTGTTATCTGAGTACAATCTCTTCTTGTGATTCTCAATTAGTATCTGGAGGACAAGTATCCACAGAGACCGTTGTTGCCTGCTGACCCTCGGCTAAAAGCTCTTAATCTCCAGGTAAGTTGGTCCTAAATGTGAAGTCCTTATCAAATTTAAAGAATTTGGTATTAAAAAGTTTCTCAACTAAAAATTGACTAGCAAACAAGTCTCTCATGGGGTCAAAAGCCCCTATCTTTTTTCAAAAATTTATGGTTTGCATGTCCTTTTTTGTTTTCTTCAATTAAAGCATGTCGCAGGCTGATGTAAATCGCTTTTTTTGTTCTGGTAATGAGAAAGGTGAAGCCTCTGTTGAAGTTAAGATTGAATTCTTCATGGACTTAGTTTTCTTTGCTGAGTTGCCAATTAGTGAATATTGTCACAGGCTGCAAGCATTATCAACTCTAATATACAGCCTCTTCACATGGTGTCGTTGCTGGTATATTCTGTTTCTTTGTACTGCATATATAAAATGAAATTTGGTTTTACATTCGTACCTATGTAATCATCCTTGATTTTGTATTTACATATACTCTATTATCATTTGTTTGTGTAGAAACATCTTGAGGAAAACGTTGGTCCTGAAGAGTCACTATCATTTGCTCAGTTGAATATAGAAAAAGGCTTACTTGGTGAGTTATTATCTGCATGTACATGTTCATTCCTTTAATTATAAATTCTCTGCATGTACTGCTAATTAGGAGAAGCTTTCACCATGAAGTGGAGTTTGGTCGTATGTCGTAGCTTTGTTGTGTAACGTATTCTAATTTCTAAATGTGCTTCTCTACTGGTTTTGCATGAGAAGGATTATACTCATTGTTTATTTGAAGTTTTCTTACACATGCATAACAAAAGTGCACACTAATACAGAAGTGAGGGAAATGAACAGATAGTTCCAATTTTATGTCATCTGTGCTGTGCATGCTTTCAGATGAAGTCACCTGCATATTATAGCTACCTTGATGATCTTAGAGTAAGGTAAGATTTAATAGTAAGGATGCCAGTGCACCTCTTTTATATCAGGCCATGCAGTTGTTGGATCTGGATAGATAAGAAGTTTGATTTTAGCAGCAATGATCAATTTGAAGCCCCATTTGATAATAGTCGTCCTAGGCAATGGGAATTACTTCTTTCATGTCATTACAAAACCACATCCTTATGATTCCTAAACTTCTGTAATCTCTAGCACTGATTTATGATAGCAACTGCTATCAACAGCCACTTGCAGATTGACAATTCACCTATTATTATGTCTTCTATGTGCAAGTATGACTGCAAATTATTGAGAGAGATCAAATGAACAAATAATTTGCCATGCAAAATCACTCGATGATTGACTTATTAGTTGCAGCTTGTGTGGGAGAGCAGACCAGAGTGCATTTATGTCTGGTAGTGTTAAATAACTCTGTTTTTTCGCTTGTATTAAAGCTTTTATATATAAAAGTACATGTATATTAACATGCATGATGTGTAACTACTCGAGAGTGCTACTAGTTGATGCTTACATTTTCTCTTTGTTTATTTCTCATCTGTAGCTCTTGAGATGTTGCTGAAGGATTTTGCCAGCAGATATGCCACAGGAGATGAAGTGTATATGGTCTCTCTTCTGAATGCTCTGTGCTTCTTTGTTACAATTCTTTAACTGCAATCCTATCTTAATTCCTTTTATTTAAACCAATGTGAACTGACAACAATTTTTCTAACCCAACATATTGGCGGATGACATAAATGGTGACAAAAAGTATCTCCATGATTCTTGGATGTCTATGTGCATGAGCTTTTTTTTAATTGAAGTTTTAGAAGCAATAGAAGATTTTTTTTTTTCCCGCCGCTTGAGCTGTTTCTGACTAATTAAAGGGTTTTAATTGCAGGCCGATGTGTTCTTAGCTCCACAGATTGTTGTATCTACTACAAGGTTTAACATTAACATGGTAAACTCTTGCCCGCTTCTGTGTTCTTTGCATTGGTTGTTAACTTTATTTTGTTCGCTGTTTATCTGTGTGTTCTGTGAAAATATTATCAAACAACTTTAGGGGCAACTCTTAACTGTTTCTATAGTTATTCCCCCCTCCCTTCCTCTAAAAGACTGGTCCGGTTATATGTGAATGTCTTAATTATGCAGAAAAACAGGGTTAGGTATTGATTTTTCTCATATAATTTTCTTTGGTATCTGCTGGCATTTTACTTATTTGGGTCCTTATATATTTGCTACCAAGTTCTGCCCCACACAAGTAAATGACAATACGGCATGAACTAAGGAAACAGAATACAGACGCAAGGTGACTTTGGTTTTTACTTTTTTTGCTTTATTTTTTGTGCAGTCCAAATTCCCCACTTTAAGTAGGCTGTATGAATCCTACAAGATTTTACCGGAGTTGGAAGCTTCGTCACCAGAAAGGCAACCCGATGCTGTGCATTAAGTCTGGAATTTTTCCGCCATATTCCTCAAAGCAGTTTTGTATTTGGCACCATCTCTCTACTGGAATAAGAGTGAGCACATGTAAATAAGATCAAATTTGAAAACGTTGGTCACTGGTGTAACAATGTGTCCAGTTCCAGTTCTTTGTAAGAGAAACATCACTCGAATTCTATGGATGATGTAATGTATTGGTATTGAATAAAAATCATGTAGCCAAACAATTTCTATTTCCAAAATCAAACATGTAATCACAGATGATCTTTGGTATCTAAATCCGGTAACTTAGTCAGGTACAAGAACAAGTCTGGATACCGAGTTCAATTACTTCATTATTATATTTAATAAGACAAAGTGCACAAAATACAAGTCTTGAAGCCTAACTATATATAACATGCAAAATGTTGATAATCTGTCTCTAAATCCTGCACTGCAGCTTGTCACCCTTGCAAAGAGGGTTTTGCTTGGCCAAAACATCTCTTCCAGCCTTCTTGAGATCCAAATTGCATGAGTGTGTTTCTGGATACCTATGCTTTCCGCAAAACACTCCACCACAACGGCATTCAAACCCCAACACTCCAACTTTTCTGTTGCAGCTTTCACACCTGTTTTTCTTTGATCCACTATTATTATCAATATTACTAGTATTAGTATTAGAAACTGAATCATCTGAAGTTTGAAAAGAAAGCAAGGAAATTCCTCTAGCGATGGAACCCAGATCAGTTTTTTCCTCTGATGAAGCCACTGTGGTCGACCGAGCATTGAGATTCTCTTGTTTTACATGATCTTTGTAGCACTTTGAGCACATGTTCTTGTTTTCGACACATCCATAAAAGCCACAGCCCTTTGCGCACATTGGAGGCTCCATGTTCATGTTGACTTTCTTCTCGATCTTTTGTTCCGTTCTCGTTCGTCTTTTTGGTCGAGAGGCTTGTTCTTCTTCTTCTTGTTGTTATAAGAATTGTGGGTTTCTATTTGTTTATATAGGGGCAGGGTGGCGGTGGTAGATTGAGGTAGTTTACCATTTGGATTAGTATTCCTGTTTCCGGTAGGAAAGAGTATCCTCCCCTCACTCGATAATATTAGTCTTTCTAGAGGCTTCTTTTCTGCCATCTTTATATTCTAGAAGCTTCCAATTTGAACAATTTCTTTCTTTCTCTTTAAGCAATGTTTTTTGTTTTCCTTCTTTTATTTTCCTTCGTTGCATATTATACGCTAACATTGTATTCAGGCAATATTATCCTTTTTTAAAATTAAAAAAAAGCAATATTATTATAAAAAATGATTTGAAATCTAATACCTTAGGCAAGTCTTAGGTTTCTTGTCTCTACTAGAAAATTTCAATATGAGCCAATGTTCCCTCTGTGACCAAAATTAGCAAAAGTTATAGTTTCATCGTGATTAAAATGGGTTGGTCAGAATAAGACGCAGATCATACTATTGTGGTCCAAATTGAGTGTTGTCATTAAGTTTTTATCTTTTTCCCTTCCATACTCAGCTTGTGATACTGAAACCCACCCATACTCCACCTCTTCATGCAAAATAATATTTTAATATTCAAGATTTCTATAGAATTCACAATTGTGGTTAAAATCCCCTTTTTTCAAACAATGAAATAACAATAAAATAAATTCACAAACCAAAAAAACAGTTATTGTAGTAAACCTTAGCTGGTAGAGGCAATTTGAAAAAAAAAAAAAAAACAATGCAACGCCAAATCCAAAAAAGTATGTACTTTCCACTATAACTTCGATTAAAATTACAAGTACATAAAAAAAAAAATCAGAACCTTCAACATAGAATAATCTTCATATGAACTCTCGAAATAGTACTTTTAAAATAAGACATGTTAGAGCATCCGCAATGACGCTCTCTATTTCTTAGCTAAAATTTAGCTAAAAATATAAAAAAGCTATTTTAGGAGCTCTCTAAAAAATTTCAACTCCAACCATACTCCCTAATTTGGAGAGTCATAAATGCTATAACTCTTTTTTGATTGGTCCATCTCTATTAAAAAATAAAATAAAAAATAGTTAGCATTAAATAAAGGTTTGAAATACTCATTAAATAAGGCAGCATTAAATTATAGGGAGCCACTAAGAGTACTTTCTCTCTCCTCAGATTTAGGAGCTCTTAGAGGACTCCCTATTTTAGGAGGTGGATAGGGAGCATGGTTGGAGTTGCATTTTTACAATTCCTCCCTAAAATTTGTCTAAGGAGGTGGTTTAGTGAGCCCATTGCGGATGCTCTTATTATAGCATTAGGCCAGTAATGACATACCCCAAACATCATTTACTTTGTAATCAGCATTTACATATGCAAAGTACTCGAGTTTGCCAACTACTACGTACACTTGGGAGTACTCTGTAATTTGTAAACTACAAAAACCTACAAAAATTAACAATGGATGAATTTTTAGGTTTAGCCAGTCCCTAAATAAACTTGGATTGGATGATCATGCATGATCTTTAATATCTAAATCCGCGAACTTAGCTCAGTAAAACAAGTCTGGATACCACGCTTAATTACTATGATTAGTACCATCTTAAGAGCATCTACAAGCAAGCTCCTTATTTTTTAGTTAAATTTTAGCTAAAAACATATAAAAGTTATTTTAGGAGCTCTCTATAAAATTTAAACTCCAATCATGCTCTCTAGTTTAGGGAGTCATAAATACTATAACTCTTTTGTAATTGGACCATTTCTATTAAAAAAATAATATAAAAAATAGTCAGCATTAATTAAAGATTTGAAATACTCATTAAATAAAGCAGTATTAAATTATAGGGAGCCACTAGGAGTCCTTCTCTCCTCAGATTTAAGAGCTCCTAGAGGTCTCCTTATTTTAGGAGGTGGATAGAGAGCATGGTTGGAGTTGTATTTTTTCAATTCCTCCCTAAAATTTATCTAATGAGGTTGTTTAGATAGCCTATTATGGATGCTTTAATTGATCATCTGTTGTATTAATCTTTCTCTAACAAAGGTAACAGCACACAAGTGAAGTGAGTATGTGATGTGATCAAGGACGGATCTACAGTTGCGCTAGAGGCTCCAGCCCAATCCTGATTTAGTAAATAGGCTTAAAGGTGCAGGCTAACTTAGGAATTTTAGAAACCAGCCTACCCCTCTATAAATAAGTCAGCCTATCACTCTAATATAAAAGAACGCTACCCACTTAGCCATCTTTAACTCCACACACAAGGAGTGGATAAGGAATCCACTAAGCCCAAAAAAAAACCAAAAAAAATAATAGAACAAAAGCCTCCAACCATCTAACCAAACAAAAAACAAGACTCCAATTAGGAAGCAATCCAAGCCAAATCCATAAATTAAAAAATAATAATAATTATAAAAAAAAGCCTAAAAGTCTAAAAGCACGAAAGAACCAAAGAAGAAGTGACTCTCTTCCTATCCAAAATTGTGTCAATGTATCTTCGGTGGTTCTTCAATCTTAGTAAGTTTCTTTCTTTATTTTTATTTAATTTTCAATTTTAATTGTTATTGTTAAGTTTTTATAATTTAAGGTTGTTTGTTAAATTTTAAATTGCGCTACGTGCGTAAAATTATTTTAGAACAATTATAAGTTGCGCTACGCATGTGATGGGGAAAGTCTCTCATACACGCGTGATGGGAAAAAAGTCTCCCGCAATTGCAGTAGAGATGCCAGTTACTTTAAGAAAAACAAATTAGCCCACCCCTAATAAAATTTTTGAATCCGTCCTTTTATGTGATCAACTGAATAATCGTAGCAAAGCCCATTGATGGCTTTGTTGTTGGAACGGAAGTGCAGTGGGTGAATATTGTTTGAAAGAAAGGGATCAAAAATCAAACTAAAGATTACTGATGGAAATTCTCATAGCATTCATTCGATGCCTTTAGACTTCACCACCACATCCACAACCACAATTGATGCAGCCACTACAATTTATTGGCATCAAGATGCATCTAGACTCCTCGTTATCTCATAGCTAGGAATACCACAAGACACGAAACTCATACAATGTTTTAGATAACTCTACAACTTCTAGAGACTTATTATTAATTACAAATTATATTTTAAAATTTGTAAACGGTTGAACTTTTAGACCTTCCAGAAACACTCCCAAACAGGCTCCAAACTCAGTCTCTTTCTGTAGCCGTTCAGCTTCTTTCTTAGCATAATCAGCAACCTTCTCCTCAAGAGAAGCACATTTATCCTCAAGTGCCCGAATCCTATTTCGTGCTTCTTCATCAACAGAAACAACCCGTGATACGAAAAGCTTCCTAATATCCTCCAACTTGCATTTCTTTTTGCATTGAGGACACTGCCCGGAACTTCTATGCTGTAGCCATTTTGTTATGCAAGACATGCCGTATACATGTCCACAGGGAAGGCAACTGATGTGATGATCGCCGTCATTGGTCCAAGCGTCCAAGCAGATAGAGCAAAATAAGCCATCGATTTCACTCCGATTCCATTCACTGCCTTGAGAGCCTTCTGCGCTGCCAGTTCCAACCCACGACGACGTTTTGGGTTCTCCAATTCTTCTCCGCTTCTCTCCACCTTCCTCTGCCACACCTCTTGATTCTGTTTGAGCAGCAATTCCGGCAGTGTTGTGATTAGAACTCGAGGCTAATAGTTGTGCAAGGTACTTAGCAAAATCTGAATCTTGGTCCTGTTGAAGTTCCTCGTTTTCGCTAATTTCGATGTTTGAAGGGTTAGGGTTTGCCATGAGTGAGTTACGAAAATTTGAATGCGTCCAAAAAGAAATGTTAAAGATATTTTAATTAGAAGCTAGGGGTTTCATCAGAAGCCCAACTTTAGGGGTTTTCATTAGAAGCCCAATTGTTCAGAGATTAAAACAATAAAAACCCTCAACTTAGTGCCCATGCAGGGGTGAAGATATTTATAAAGACAAAAAAATTGAAGTTTTTGTTTGGAGTCGATGTAGGACTGCTGCAACTACCCACGACTAGGTCTCTTCTCTGGCCTAATGAGTCCTAGTTGTTTGGTAATTTCGTTGGAGACCTGTTCACTCTTCGATGAACCTCTTCATCGTCGTCTCTGGTAATGGTGGTAGTGGACATGCAGCATGCTCTGGCTCAGGCTGCAAATCTCCAATTCCTGTTAGATGTCTCCATTGTTATTGTAAACGGGTATTTTCTCCTCAATCTTTTCTGGGTCTTCTTGCTTGATTTTCTTCTCAAAGACTAGTGCTTTTGAGGACACTTATGTCTGTCACTGTTGAAGAGGGACATGGTTCCTCTTCTGGGATACAGTTGAGAAGTCTTTCTTTGGGATGATCTTGGACATGGTTTCAAAGTTTAGAACTTTTGATTTGGTGGAAAGATTTGATGGGTAGAAAGAGAAGAGAATTGCTTATGCTTCTTGATTTGGGGAGGAGAGAGATTGAAGAATTGCAAAGATTCGGATGAAGAGAATTGCTTCTGCTTCTTGATTTGGCTGTTTCTTCTTAAACTGAGGGATGGATTGTTCTTCGTGTTCCTCTTCTGGGATACAGTTGAGAAGTTTCTTCTGGGATTTAAGTGCCGAGCTGCTGTTCCACTTTTATTGATTCAGGTAACTTCTCCAATTATTAAGCACCTTCCTTTGTGTATTTATGCTATTTTTCTTATGCTTCTTGAAGCCAAGTCAGATTGATTATGATGCAGGTATTGGATATGTTTGAGTTGGCCTGTACTCTAGTCTTTTTCCGTTACTTGAACTTGATTTTCTGTGGACATATTTTAGAAAATGATGTTATTTGAATTATAGAAAGAGCAAGTTTTTTTTGTTGTTTTTGTTTTTGTTTTTTATTGAAACAAAATAAAAACAAACAATAGGAACTGCCCATGCATTCACCAACACTTGTTGTGGATTGATCCCATGATCTCACCCTTCAACCTTATTTCAAAAGGGAGAAGGTGCATCTTTTCACCAAATGTAACAAAGCAAATTAAGGGGTTGTTTCTTCTAGTTCTGTTTTATCAATGGAAAGTGGTACAAAGAAAACGCTCTAGTAATGTGTGGTATATAGACATGTTTTAAATTCCATCTTTCTAATATTTAATTGTTATCATATCAATACTGTTTCCTGAGGTTTGTATGTTTTCATTAAAATTGGCAGTCGGTGATGGAGATCTGCGCCATGTATCGATAGGTGGGGCCTGTGTTGCTTCAGTCGTGTTGAGCAGGTGAGATAGGACCACGCAATTTGAAGAGTTAGCGCAATGTCTTCTACATGTTTTTTAGTTTAGCTTCTTTATTTTTTCACCTACCTTGATATCCCTGAAGATAAATTTGTGATGTGGAACAGGTTTTTAGGTGCGATTAAGCAATACTTATGTCTGTCACTGTTGAAGAACAGTGCTTCAACTCTTATGATAGTTTTTCAACTATCTTGCTCCATCTTCATTAGTCTGGTGTCAAGATTTAGAGCTAGATTGAAAGCAGAGATTGGAGTATATATATACTTTTTTTCCTATGATTGTTCTAAGAGTTTTGGAAAATGTTGCGCAACACAATTTTCAGCAGAAGAAGTTAGTGCTTCAGTTCTTGAGAAGCTCTTCTGTGTTAATTCCCAGATCTTGGTAGATATATTCATCAATTATTGTGACTGTGATGTTAATTCATCAAACATATTTGAGAGGTATCCCCGAAATACAATACTTAAAATTTCAAAAGCATTGAACACTGATAATAATATCCAGTTTCATCCATCGAGTTCAATAGCATAGCAGTTGTCCTGCATTGTTTCCACACCCTCATAGCATTGTGAATTACTTGGTCTTATGTTAACAGTTGTTGCGTTTGCCTTGTCCTTTTCCTTTTGTCCTGATATTGTCAGGATGGTAAATGGCCTTCTTAAAACTGCCCATGGTGTCCCTCCTGGTGTTGCCACATTCCACCACATTATTACCGCCTCAGTTGGCAACCATGAAACTTGAAGCTGTGAAGAGCTTGGTTGGTGTTTTGAGGTCAATCGGAGAGTGAGAATATATAGTCTTGAACCAGGAGGTCTTCCCATGGCAAATGGCCTTTTGACTGCTGATAAGCATTGCATTGGCCGAACTGTGGATGATGTGCGTTTCCAGATTGAATCCACTGCGGTTATTGGAAGACAGTGCAAGAGATACTACGAAGCATCCATTGGCATTTTTGACAGATCTAACTCTAAGGTTGTGTATTGTTCTTCTTAGAGATTTTTCAGCTTCATATTCAAACTATCACATATTTGATTGAATTGAGACTTTTGCAGCAGAAATGGGACATATCTCAACTGGAAGAAGTTGACAAAAGGTGGCCCTGAAGCTGGAGTACGTCATGGAGACTATTATATCACCTGCCCCTCCTCAGCATGGTAATACTAGTGTCCCAACTAATAATCTTGTACTCGAAGCAGCAATTAAGTATTAATAATCGAAATGCTGAGACCAAGAACTTGTTGTTTTGTTTATAAGCTTTTTAAAGTAGATTTGGGAGGAGTTATTACTAAGCATGGTAATACTACTGTCCCAACTAACCATCTTGTTTGGCAGAAAGTTATTGACCCTTTTCATCTGCCATATTACATCATATGTGCTAATCCCGCTCTCATATTGGAGTCAATTTTAGATGCTGAGTACATGTGGTGTTCCTTCAATTGTTGAAAATCACAACTTGGTTAAACCATATCTTTCGAGGGGTTGTGGCAACCATGATAACTTTTTTACTCAGGTCATGATAGATTTGTAGAGATTTGATCAAAACAAATGTTCCTAAGTTGATCAGAAATTGGTAAAGCTATGTCAAATTCTACTTGTGAAGATAAAAATCCCTTCAGCTAGGCCCTAGAGGTGATCAACTTCTGGAGAACCTGAAATCTAGAAAATTTCTCTGGAGCTGGCAGTGAACCAACACCGTTGCGGCCGGACATTTAAAGTTGCCTTGTGGGGTTTAAGGTTCCTTTTTCTTGAAATTTTCATAACGAGAAAAAATTTGAAAGAGAATTGGAGAAATAAGACGCATGAAATGGAGTTTTGAAAAATCCAAACAGGTGAGAATTTATGGAACAAACCGCACTTTTTTCCGTCTTCTCACCTACCTATTATCGAGTTGGGTTGCCTGCCGTTTTTGGCGTTCTTTTTTTTGAATAATATTTGCTTTATATGATTCTGATGTGTTTGGTTTTGTGCATACTACTGCACTGGGAATAGAATGGACCTCTTGCTGAGATCAGGCTCAATCGAGTGACTATAGATCAAATTAAATGAAAGAAAGAATCAATTAAATAATTAGGATGATATCAATTGTCAAATATTATACACCACCCAAGTACATAGACTTAACCAAATTAACATTCTTCATCTTACAACCAAAAGAAGAAAAGAGAAAAAACAAAATGAATCAGCAGCCAGCAGCATGGGATTCACGCTCACACACAAGCCAAAGTCTCCATATATCGACATTCTCCACCCCAAACTGTCATAGAGTGGGGGTTGGAAGTTAACTCGAAAGATTGGAAGGTCTTGTTCTTGAGATTATAAGAGATGACCTTACCAGGAGTATGCAGCAAGAGAGATGAACATTCCTCTCCTCCACCTCCATTTTCATTGAGATCTGGAGCAAGAAACAGAAGAACAGTTCTTTTTTCCCATTGTAGCAGGTCAGGAATGGGAATGGGAGGATCATGGACAAGATCAACATGGTACTTGACAAACCAGCCAGAGTAGTTTCTTCCCATCTCCAGCACATCAAATTGAGTCTGACAACGCCAATAAACACGAGCAAGATGCAAATGACCGCCAGGAGTTTCGAAAAAATATGTATCCTCACCTTCGTCACACTTATAGGGTTCATAAAAAGGAGGGCTATCAACCCATCCAACGCGCTCTTCATCCATGTGATAGTATGACAACTATGCATCCCAACCACTCCAGTGAATTACGCCATTGCAGTACACCGGCGTAATATAGTCTACAGGTTGTTTATGGAAAGTAGAATCGAGAAGCCTCCAACTTCGAGTCTCAGACTGTTGTGCGGAAGCGTCAACCAATTGTGAGTGAAAAATAAACAACAACTAGCAGGAGATAAATGGAACACAAAACAACACCAACAAGAACACCAAGATTTATACTGGTTCGGCAATGCCTACATCCAGTTTGGAGACGACGGAGTAATTCACTATATTCAAAGAGAGTATACAAAGTGTTTATCACTCAAGAAAACCCAAAGCCCCAAATACACCCAAGTCTCACTCTCACAACAATTGAAGAGAAAACAATGATACAAAGCAAAGAACAATTAGAGAGAAATGTTTCTCTCTTTGGCAAGATGCCTTTCTTGCTATTTTTCCTCTTCTACTCAACACTTGGTGAGATGCTTCAAATGGAACCATTTGCTTCCAATTTATAGCCAAAAATGCAAGAGTGTGAATGCAAGCTTCAACTATTCATTTGTTGGCTACCAAACTTACCAATGGATGGCTACCAAACAATCCACCCTTTTTGACCTCATAGTAAGCCAACATTTACTCACATGGGCAACTAACTTTGACTCACATGGGCAACTCCAAAATTCTTCTACATTTGAGCCAACTTTCAACAATCTCCACATTGGCTCAACATGTAACAAACTCTCATAGTAACACTCCCAATGGTCGTCTCCCAATCCCCCAAGGGGCAATCAACAAATTTTATTAATTCCAATCAAGTCTAAGCAATGCTTAAACTTGAACAACGAAACTGGCTTCGTCAACATATCAGCAGGATTGTCGGCGGTCCCAATCTTCTCAAGAAGAATATCTCCCTCTTCAACAATCTCACGTACAAAATGGAATCGTACGTCAATGTGTTTCGTACGTGCATGATGAACTTGATTCTTTGCTAAATAAATAGCACTCTGACTGTCACAATGAACATCCACATGGTCCTGTTGAACCCCCAAGTCATCAAGCAACCCTTGAAGCCAGATGGCTTCCTTTATAGCTTCTGTTACTGCCATGTATTCCGCCTCAGTAGTCGATAAAGCAACTGTAGATTGCAGAATCGACCTCCAACTCACTGGACCTCCAGCAATAGTGAATACAAAACCTGTAGTGGACCTACGCTTGTCCAAATCACCTGCGTAATCAGAATCCACATATCCAACAACACATTGACCAGAATCTTTATTCTGCTGAAACAATAAACCAACATCCACAGTACCCAGAATATACCGTAGAATCCATTTCACAGCTTGCCAATGCCCTTTTCCTGGATTATGCATATATCTACTAACAATACTAACAGCTTGTGAAATATCAGGCCTAGTACACACCATAGCATACATCAAACTACCAACAGCACTTGCATATGGAATTTGAGTCATGTAATGACTCTCCTCATCAGTTTTAGGAGACATGGAAGCACTAAGTTTGAAATGAGGGGCAAGAGGTGTACTAACCGGTTTTGAATTTTCATTCATCCCGAATCGCTGTAGTACCTTCTTCAAGTACTGCTTCTGACACAGACTAATCTTGCCCTTCGCTCTATCTCTTTCAATTTCCATACCTAGTATCTTCCGAGCTTCTCCCAAGTCCTTCATCTCAAATTCATTACTCAGTTGAGTCTTCAACCTTTCAATCTCCACTTTGCTTTTACATGCTATCAGCATATCATCAACATATAAAAGCAGATAAATGAAGGTTCCATCTTGCAGCTTGCGAAAGTATACACAATGGTCATAATGACTTCTTGTGTACTCATGCCCGATCATAAACCTATCAAATCGCTTGTACCATTGTCTTGGAGACTGCTTCAAGCCATACAATGATTTCTGCAATTTGCAAACCCAATTTTCCTTACCAGCAACCTTAAAACCTTCTGGCTGAGACATATAGATTTCTTCCTCCAAATCACCATGTAAGAAAGCAGTCTTGACATCAAGTTGAGCCAGCTCAAGGTCAAACTGCGCAACCAAAGCCAACAAAATACGAATAGAAGAATGTTTTACTACAGGAGAAAATACCTCATTGTAGTCAATGCCTTCCTTCTGAGCATAGCCTTTAGCTACCAATCTGGCTTCGAATCTTACATTATCCTTTTCCAAGGATTCCATCTTCTTGGCATACACCCAATTTTGTTGCTGTGGAGGCTCTTGGGTAGGTGCCTCCTCTTCATCAGACCTTACTGGAACAACTGGAGTTTTTAGTAACTCCACCTGCTTTGAACTACTCATGGTCTTGGTAGCTTCAATTTCACCTTCATGCTTGTTTTGATTAACCATAGCAGTCTCATCAAAAGTCACATCTCTGCTTACAACAAATTTCTTCTTATCTGGACACCAGAGTCGGTATCCCTTCATGCCAGTGCTAAAGCCATAAACAGAGCTTTCTTTGCTCTTGGATCCAACTTGCTTTCCCTGACATGGTAGTAAGCAGAACAACCAAATATTTGTAAATACTTGTAATCAGTACAAGGTTTACCAGACCATACCTCCATGGGTGTTTTCCCCTCGTTCGCAGCAGCAGGCAACCGATTAATGAGATGGCTTGCATAACTAATTGCCTCAGCCCAAAACGCCTTGCCTAATCCAGCATTAGACAACATACACCGAACTTTCTCAAGCAAAGTACGGTTCATGCGCTCCGCCACCCCATTCTGTTGCGGTGTCTCCCTAACCGTAAAGTGCCTCACAATACCCTCATCTTGACAAACTTTCAAGAAAGGATCAGACTTATATTCACCACCATTATCTGATCTGAGAGTCTTGATCTTTCGACCGCTTTGCGTTTCAATCATCTTTTTCCACTTCAGGAATATCTTCAAGACTTCATCTTTACGCTTCATGGTGTACACCCATATTCTTCTAGAGAAGTCATCAACAAAAGAGACAAAATAATGGCTACCTCCCCAAGATGCATTCTTGGAAGGTCCCCAAACATCAGTGTGAACATAATCTAGAGTGCCATTAGTGTGGTGAATAGCGGTATCAAATTTCACTCTAGTTTGCTTACCAAGCACACAGTGTTCACAAAATTCCAATTTGCATGCCTTTGCACCCTTCAATAAGCCTTGCTTCACCAATCCTTGCAACGCTTTTTCACCAGCATGCCCAAGACGCATATGCCATAACCTCGTGGTGTCTGTGCTATCTGCGTCAGCAGCTTCGGTGACAGCTGCTCCACCAATAACTGTACTCCCCTGTAAGAAATACAAGTTATTTCGTCTTGTACCTTTCATCACCACTAGTGCCCCGTACACAGCTTTAAGAACTCCACCTTCCATGGTGATCTTGAGACCCTTGGATTCCAAAGCGCCCAATGAGATGAGATTCTTCCTCATATCCGGTACATACCGAACATCACTCAATTCTCTGACTGTTCCATCATGCATCTTCAAACAGATTTTGCCTATCCCTTGTGTTTTGCAAGCATTATTATTGCCCATCAAAACAACTCCACCATCCAGCTCATCGAAGCTAGAAAACCATTCCCGTATGGGACACATATGATAGGTGCAACCTGAATCCAAAATCCACTCCTCGGAGTGACCATCAGCATATGAACTAGCCAAAGCAAACTCGAAATCATCATCTCCAGATTTTGCAACATTTGCTTCAGAATCCGCTTTCTCCTTCTCTTTGTTCTTCAATTTGGGGCAGTCTTTCTTCCAATGACCCTTTTGGCGACAAAAGGCACATTCGTCTATGGCAGGAAACTTTCCCCGCTTCCCAGATTTTCTTTCCTCTGTTCGACCCCTTACAACTAGTGCCTCGGTTTGTGAATTGTGAGTCATCTGGTCCTTTTTACGACACTCATGATTCACCAATGCCGCAGACACCTCCTCAAGTTTCACCTCGGATTTTCCATACAACAAAGTAGTTGTCAAATGATCATAATCATCGGGCAATGAATTTAACAAACATAGTGCCTTATCCTCGTCAGGAATTTTCACATCAAGGTTTGCTAAATCAGCAAGTATTTTATTATAATCATTGAGGTGTTCGTGCATAGAAATACCTGAACGATATTGAAATCGGAAGAGTCGCTTCTTCAAGAAGAGCCGATTTTCTGCGCTCTTGGTCATATACTTCTCCTCCAATTTCGTCCATAACTCCTTAGCAGAAGTTTCCTTCATATACGGGTATTTCAACTCCTTATCAAGGAATGATCGAATAGAGCCACAAGCATGAAGATTAAGTCTCTTCCACTGCTTATCATCAATTTCTTTGGGTTTATCCTCCAAAACAATATCCAACTCTTGTTGATACAACACATCCATAACTTCACATTGCCACATACCAAAATTATTAGAGCCATTGAATTTATCAACCTCTAACCTTGTAGTAGCGATAGGATGTCTATTGGATGTAGGTGCCGACGAAGACGATGTCGACTCCTTCTCCTTCACAAGTTCGTCTTTATCTCCAGCCATCTACTCGGCACTGTTCACAAATACAGCACTGTTCACAGATACAATACTGTTCACAGATACTATAGCAGTTCACTGTTCATGGAACTGTAGCACCGACACTATTCACAGAACTGTAGCTTCGACGAATTTTTCACTCCTACGAAACCCCAGTCGAAAACTGGAGCTCTGATACCACTTGTTGTGCGGAAGCGTCAACCAATTGTGAGTGAAAAATAAACAACAACTAGCAGGAGATAAATGGAACACAAAACAACACCAACAAGAACACCAAGATTTATACTGGTTCGGCAATGCCTACATCCAGTTTGGAGACGACGGAGTAATTCACTATATTCAAAGAGAGTATACAAAGTGTTTATCACTCAAGAAAACCCAAAGCCCCAAATACACCCAAGTCTCACTCTCACAACAATTGAAGAGAAAACAATGATACAAAGCAAAGAACAATTAGAGAGAAATGTTTCTCTCTTTGGCAAGATGCCTTTCTTGCTATTTTTCCTCTTCTACTCAACACTTGGTGAGATGCTTCAAATGGAACCATTTGCTTCCAATTTATAGCCAAAAATGCAAGAGTGTGAATGCAAGCTTCAACTATTCATTTGTTGGCTACCAAACTTACCAATGGATGGCTACCAAACAATCCACCCTTTTTGACCTCATAGTAAGCCAACATTTACTCACATGGGCAACTAACTTTGACTCACATGGGCAACTCCAAAATTCTTCTACATTTGAGCCAACTTTCAACACAGACGAATATATCTCTATGTGATGGTAATAAGAACCAAATGCTGTTCCGTCAGTGGAACGAAGGCAGAGCACCTTGTAATGAGGTGATTTGGAAGGGTCAAAAGCCAAAGCATAACTTATGAGACCAGTGGCCTGAGTGGTAGCCGCTGTTGGAGGAATGATTTTCAAGAACTGATTGGTTGTGGGGTTCACAACATAAAAATACGCAAATTTGACTAGATAACACAAGAAGAGGCCATTGCAGGACTGAAAAATCCTGATATCATGCTCATTTGGGACCAAGTTAGGAGCTTTCCAGCGCGACCCAGGAGCCCTGGATGGACGACCATCTTAATCGAGAGGGAGAAGCTGAAGCCCAACTTGGTTTCGCTGCAGCCAAAAAAAACGGCGGACGCCACCGAGCAGGAGCTTGGGTTTTGAAGGGTGTGCCGGTCACAGAATTTGGGGTAGGAAATAAGAGAGAGCCACCGCTTCGAGACGCATTTGAAGCGGACCAGAGGTCTGGCACGCGCACAAGAATTTCCTCCAGGAGGCCTTCATTGTTGTTGGCTATGGTTTCTTCTGCTGCTGAGGAAACAACGCGCTGCTTCTGCAAGAGCGTTTTCGGTTTTTTTCTCTCTGCACCATCTCTCCTCTTCTTTTCTTTTTCCTCTCTCTCTCTCTCTCTCTCTCTCTCTCTCAAAACCTACCTTTTTTCGTAGTCATCAAACCTCTCCTAATAAGCAAAGGAAAACAATCCCAATTCAAATTGAAGACAACAGCTATATTTATTTAAAGAGTATAGCCGCACGGCTATATCCTTAAAATATTCGTATGTAAAGCCGCGCGGCTATAATCTGAAGTATTGTAAAACCATATTTTTCACTTATTATCGTTTTTATTTGCTTATATAGGAAATGGTGGCGGTGGCACATTTGAGGTAGTTTAAGATTAGGAGTCCGTTTCCTGTAGCAAAATGGATATCTTCTACAGGGGCCTTCTCCAATGCGAACTCTAAGATGCGAACTCGTTGCGAACTTTTGTTTTTAACCGTTGGATGGCTTGTGTGGCTTTATTTTCTTTCTTTTCGCTCTTCTTCCAACGGTTAAAAACAAAAGTTCGCAACGAGTTCGCATCTTAGAGTTCGCATTGGAGAAGCCCCCCTTTCTACAAACTTCTTTTCTTCTTTCTTTATATTCTAGAAGCATCGTTTAAAAATATATATATTATTTTCCTTCTTTCAATTTAACTTCTATAACTAACAATTGTGATATGACCAAGAGATTAATTAACAATAATGCGATTACAAAAAAGAAAGCTATTAGCAAAGGTCTACTATACTTAATACAAAATTATTCAAAAACACAAAAGTGGAATTCTGATTCCTTCATGGCATCCGACTTTTTCATAAACTATATACGCTAGCATTATATTCAAGGAATAATCATAAAAATAAATTAAAATTGTATCCCTTGTGCTAGCCTTGTAGGAGGAATTGAACACATGATCTCATACTATACAATAGTATTTTCGTATTGGTTATCACCTTAAGCCGAACCAAACTGTCACAAGATGAACGATCGTAGGTACATCCAGAGCGGGTGACCCGACCAATAAGGTATAGTCTATGAGAGCAACTCCACCCATTTGCCCCTTGCCATGGCAAGGGGGGAGCTAGGGTAGCCACTATTCACGTGAATAGTGGTTGCCCTTGCAAATAGTATTGTGTGTTTCCACCCGTTACCATGGCAAAGGGCAATTACTATTCATTTGTTTGTTTTTTTACAAATTTGTTTACCTAAACAATTAATTTGGATAATATTTTCGGATAAGATTTTTGGGTTCGTATGTGTCAATATTTATTATAAAATTCATATCTCAATTGGATGAAATTTTGGCATTTATAGAAGAAAAAAAAAATCAGTAATTTTTTTTAAAAAACTAGATTTTTTTTCATTTTTTTATTGCACAAAAATTGGCTGCCGTTGGATTGGAGAAAAAAAATCTGATCGGAGAGCCCAGAGCGCGACACATGGACTTTAGCAGCACTGTAGCATACTGTAGCAATGACGTCAGCACCAAAACGAGGGTTCGACCTTGGGCTGAACTGGCCTTCGGGCCGGCCCAACTTGCTGGGACCCACAGCCTGCCTGGGCTTGGGCTGTCCGCTGGAGCAAGATTTTTTTGTTTTTCTCCCCCCAGCCTTGGGCTCAGCCCTCCGCTGGAACTGCTTTGATGCTCTAAGTGATGGACACTGAATTTTCTGCCAAGTTCGTGAATACCGACACGAGCAGTCTTGAGACAAGAACATCCCCTTGGAGAAGGGGATGTGGTCCCTGTGGTGGTGGAGGCATGGTCGACCTGCAAATTTGAAGTAAAAATCGTACCAAACTACGCCCAACCTAACACCAACTTTTAAAGCTTGAACAAACCACAATATTCTTTTCATTGAATATAAAAGTGTCACTAACATACCACCACAGTAACTTCTACATGAGTTGATGGTGGTGGGCTGCAAAAATTACACGTACGGTTGATTTTGTTTTGTTGGGGTTTCTAAACTGAAGGATATATGCTAGCAACCTCATTTTCTTCACCTTCTTCTCCTCATCCATAACGTGGTTCGGTAATCGAAATAGCTCATTTTTAGATCGTTATGCAATGATCATTCTTATAAACTAAACAAATTTTCATTTGATTAACATTGTCGTAATTTTAGTATTTAATCGAAACATTGCATTCAGCTATCTATTTTATAACAATGAGATGATTTGTTTAAATTTTTTTACATCTATAACCTTTAAAGCGTGACCTAGAAAATGAATGGTTCATTAACCCACATTGGGGTAGGCATCTTGAGTATATTTTATTCTGTGTGGTGCATGAGTATTAATTGATTTTGATTTAGCCATAACACCTTCTATTTTGAGTCGAAGTTTAGGAGATACGTGTGCCACTAAAACAAAACACGAATTAAAAAATAGATGAACTAATGTTAATTATTGAGTTATACATTGATCATTACATTAGGGTTAACTAGTAAACACGATACTAATCCAAAATGGTACTACCCAAACACGACAATATGGAACTGCCACTATCGATTATTTGTATCATCTCAACTCATCTTATATATCACCTCTCTAGTATAGATAGATCCCGTAGATGTGATATGTAGATCTCACCTCGATTAGCTAAAAAGATAACACAATAGATAGAAATAGAAGCACTTCTACTTCTGCCCGGATTTGGCATTGTTCGGATTCAATGCCTAATTATTTTTGGTCAAATACTGTTCTTATAGCTTGGGATTTCCTTTTATCTTTTATATAAAATCCTTCACATATTGAACACAAGTTAAGTAAACAAAAATAAAATGCTGCCTTATCAGAGCCTTGAAGAAGCAGAGGAAGCCCTTGGCAGAGCTCTAAGTGTTGCAGAGAAGCTATGGTTTCAATACTCAGCTCAGAAACCTGATCTCATCCTCCATTGCCATAACATTCTATTCGTGATGTTGTTCTATACCTTAGCTCCTCTTCCGTTTGTGTTCATAGGGCTTGGCTGGTTCAAGAACATGGACAAGTTCAAGATTCAACCGAAAGTTAACGACTGTTTCTCTAACATGTTCAAGTGCTATAAACATGTCATGCGCACCTTTGTTCTTGTCGTTGGTCCTCTGCAAGTTATTTCATACCCCACCATCCAGGTAATTACTTATAGCAGCTTTAAGCTTAAAACTCCCAAAAAGATGAAGGAAAAAAAAAAAGGAAATGGGAAAGTTGGGTTATGGAATTTTGTTTCATTTCACATTTAAAAGTTCTTTTTACAAAGGAAAATAAGGGCTGTTCGGTAACGTTTTCAAGGTCATGTGTTCATTTTCTACTAGAAACGCGTTTGGTATGTCGTTTTCATTTTCATTGGAATTCGTTTTTTGAAAACAAATTCAAACTCATGTACAAAAACCGAAAACCCCAAATTATCGTTTTCATTTTCTACCAAGTGTATTGGTCTAATTGCTTTTTCTTTTTCTTTTCTTTTTTTGGTATGATTTTTAATTTTTAATTTTTTCTTTTTTTTCATTGCACTTCGTTATTTTATTTTGTTACACCAGTGTATATTAATTTTATAATAAAACCATCATATATTATTCAATTTCATATTTATTTTAAATTAAAGAGTATAATTTTATTATCTAGGTTTTTCTAACATTAGAAATTTTTTTAATTATACATTTATCATTGTTTATAATAATTTTAGCCTTTATTTAAAATATTTTTTTTAAACAAAAATTAGTAAAAATATACATGAAAAATAACTCACATATTATTATTCTCAAATTGTCCTACAAGCCACGTTTTCACTGTTTTTATTTTCTCAATATGTTTTCCAATTAATCTACCAGACGCATTTTCGAATCCTGAAAATGCAAATTCGTTTTCTCATTTTCATTCTCAGAAAACATTATCCGAAAATGTTACCGAACGGGCCCTAAAGTAAAAAAAAGGAGATAGTTGCTAATATTGGAGCTACAAGCCCTCACAAAGTTGGGGTTGGGTTTTTTTTTTTTTTTTTTTTAGGCTTAAGCCACCTTTGCTCAAAGAAACTAATTCTTACATTTAGGGAAGGGAAGGCTTGAAGCCACCATATTTGAAGAAATAATTTCTTACCAAAGTTGGTTTTTATTTGTTAAATGCTTTAAAGGCTTAAAGCCACTATTCACATCCAAACAATTGCTTGCCTCTAAAGAAAATTTATTATTAAAATAAATTTTCCTCTAAACAATATATATATATCTTTCCTCTTCTTCCACTACCATGACCAAATGATATGATACTTTGATCAGACCATAATGGTTGGCCATGCCACCGCTATTTTGTTGAATTGAATGTTATTGCAGTGGATAGGGATTCGGACGAATTTGCCATTACCATCCTTGTCGGAAGTATTTTGGCAAATAGTGGTGTATTTTATTATAGAGGATTTTTCACATTATTGGATCCACCGGATGCTCCATGAAAAATGGGCCTACAAAAAGATCCATCGGGTCCACCACGAATACACTGCTCCAATTGGGCTTGCAGCACCATATGCCCATTGGGCCGAAATTTTGATTCTGGGCCTTCCATCATTTCTCGGCCCAGCATTGGTTCCGGGGCATATCATCACGTACTGGATGTGGTTCATTTTGCGGCAATTGGAGGCCATTGAGACTCATAGCGGGTAAGTAAGCTAACCTTTTCCCCTTTATATTAGTGGCTAGAGCAGTTATCTTCGCACCCGAACCCTAAACCCTAAACTCTATGTTCAATAGGGCATTTTATTAGATCCTAATGCAGTATACCGAAATACCGAACAATTATTCGAATCAATGTACATGGATACATATTAACGTACGCATGTATACGATACAGGTACTTGTTACCTTGGACTCCAACAAAATACATCCCATTTTATGGTGGTGCAGAGTACCATGACTACCACCACTTTGTTGGGGAGCAGAGTAAAAGCAACTTTGCATCAATTTTCACTTACTGCGATTACATCTATGGAACCAACAAGGTTAAAGATGATTTCTTACCTTCCTGTTTAGCTTTTACTCTTATCTAATTTTGTTTACCTTGAAAATGAAACAGTTAAAATTGTGTAGCACTAATGCAACAATTGTGTAAATCTTCAGGGATATCGGTCTCACAAACAAGTCCTTGAGAAGGTACAAAGTCTCTAAGACGCTTCTGCATCAAAGTGATTAGGTTTTGTAATTCTGTTTGTAAAAGAAATGTTGGTGGTATTTTGTCATGAAACTTTTTCATATTATAAGCTACAACAGTGGAGATGTAACCTATTTTATATCAATAAAGCATCTATATATATATATATATTTCAAATAGCTTGATGAGAACTGATTTTGCAAAGTTTACAGGGAAGGGGAAAAAATTTAAAAGGAAATTAGAACTTTTGGTGTAAAAGCACTTTCTGTACATGAAAAGGAAAACTCAAACCAATCAATTGGTCCAGTTCCTTGTGCAACATTAATTTATCATCACCAAAATCTCTGAAATCCAAGTGTACCAGTGAAACAACACTTTTCTTTTTCCTTCTTTGTTCTTCTCAGTATGAACACTCTAACAAGTTCAATGATCTACCTTTCAACTGCCGCGAGAAGAAGCTTTCATGAAGTTGTTAGAACTACTTAACCTAGGGCCTAGAACTTACGAAACATTTCTCGTGCATGTTGACAACCAGGTCAGATCAGGAGCTCCTACATGCCTCGCATGAGCTCGTTACGCGCCTACAAAATTCCTTTATGGTGCAGGGAGAGATGGAGCAGCCCACAGTTTTACCTTCTTATCGATACTTGATGTGGCCAAAACCAATACTTTCTCATCACCTATAGAGAGGACAACACAATGTTATTATCTTCGAAGCAACAATGAAAATAAATAATTCCAGCCAGATTGTATTTATTTGGATAGTCTTGATTATTTAATCTCTCCAAGTTCCAACGAATCAACAATCTTATCCTTGATATGTCACCCCATTAATTCGACCGTCCAAGTTTTTGGTCAAAAATTGGACTGTACAAGCTGGGTGGCATATCTTTACACATTAAACAAAATAAATTCCCTTCACAAAATTGTCTTTCATTGTGCCAAACTCGTCAACAGTGGACCGGTAAAGACGTATAAAACCTACTTAGAAGACAACTTAAAACATGTAAGAGAAGTGTTTTACCCATTGGAATCGTCTTGGGTGCCCATGCAATGCATGTGATGTCACCTGCATGAAAAAGAAAGATTAAAGAAGATTCACAATGAAATTATTCTTGGGATAACAATCCAAAGATCCACGACAGTCTGAATAGCAGTAATATTATAGAAGCTAAGGAGCCATAATAGATTGGGTGTCAAAATATAGAAGCTAAGTGTTAATTATAAATTAGCTAATATGGTATTAGAGAACCACAATGGTACATGGAAATGATAAAGAATGAAAAAACTCAACACTCAAGCGTACCTTCATGGGCTTTGTCAGCTGTGTCCAAAAGCTTTCCAGTTTCAACACATAGCCACTGTAGTGTTGTACCATGAGTTGCTGCCAATATTTTTCCATCAGGAGATAAACTAAGACGATCATACTGCACAGTTGCACCACCCAAATCAAGTGGAATTGGAAACACCTTCAGAGTTTTCGGATCCTCATCCATATGATATCGAACTTTGAGAGAACAGACAGCAAGAAGGTTAGTATGGCAAATTAAAAATACCAACTCAATCTATCAGAAAAAAGCCACCCATAAATCTAAGCAATTTTTGTAAGTGCCATGCAGATGAATAGTTACATTTAGTATAGAACCAATTCAGGGACCATTGCTCCAAATTAGCCGAAGAAATAAAAATTCCATAATATTATATAACTCAACTGCAAGACCGACCATATTAAGTAACATAATTAATGGAAGTGTGTTCTCTAAATTTGAGCATATATGGCAACAAGAAACTGGTGCAAAACACAACTCAATTTTTATTTTTATTCGGTTGAATTATCTTTCTGTATTACTGTGTTGATAAGGCAGTTGATATATACTCCATGTGTCAGACTAAGATTACATGGGTATATGGAGGGAGGAGGCTGTTTTTGCAATTAGCTGTTATACATGACAAAGACAGCAAATATACAGAGCATAATCTTACTAAGTTATACATACCATTGATATTCCAAATTCTTATTGAACCATCTTTGGATGCTGTGATAATTTGTTCTGAGTTAGGAGTAAAGCATAACCAAGTTACTGCACTCTGAAAAACAACCAGATGACATTAAGATACAGCACATACAATCAAGCATCAGTCAAAGAATTGCTGATAAAAAAGAGAATCAGAAGTTGTACAGCTCAAAGAATTCAAATTATACTGATTATTAAAAAGTTAGGAAATTGTTATTTGCACTCCAAAAGTAGCTTTCTGCACTCCTTATATGTGAGTGCAAGGACTGTGGGAAGCTACATTTGGAGTGAATATATTATCTCCTGAAGAAAATAAAACTAGAAAAAGATTTTGCATGTTTAAAAACAGACAAAACATCGAAAAATATAGTTCACTGAAGAAACGGGACAACATCACATACTAAACATTTAACCTTTTTTTTTCTTCCGGTCAATGCTAAACATTTAACTTGATCTCGATTAGTTTAAAAAATATAATGGAGCCGACAGAGAGGTTTTGTGAATACATGCATTAAATCAGGTTATGTAATTGCATTGTACATAAAACATATAAGAAACCTTATGCCCTTTAAGTTGCATAGCTTTTGAGACCTCCTTGACTGAACCATCCTTTGAATATACGATCTCCCACACCTGCCAAGAAAATCTGAGATGTTAACAAGCCCAATTTAATTGTATACCATAAAGCACCTTATAGCTCTAACATGCCAAGTAACAACAAAGTTGATTACGGTATCCAGAAAGTTACTGATGCAGACACAGGTACAGAACTTCTAACAATTTGGAACTTTGTTTACATACCCCATATTTCTGGTGGACTTTGACTCAACCAATAGAAAACTTATAGATAATTACCTTCACGTCTGCAGTAAAAGCTGCTGCAGCAAGGAAACGCCCATTTGGTGATAAAGCAGCCATGGTGTTTTTCAACTGATTTGTGTCAACGTGCCCCAAAATCTTGCCAGTTTTCCCATGCCAAAGTATGATGTCAGTTCCTAAAGGTAACAAAAATATAAGAACCACAACGAATGGACATTCTATCAAGGGCAACTGTGCAGAAATATCCAGTATTCATATTGAGATCATAATCTTGATGGTCCATGGGCAATGTGAAATTCTAGTATGAATCTTGGATGGGGCATGGGATATTGGGCTAAAAAAAAAAGAAGGAAAAAAACAGTATCAAGATTGAGATGACAATCTGGCTGGAACATTGAAAGCTAATGCATTTCATTTATTGGTGATATAATCCTCAAAGAAATATCCTCATTTAAGTAATTGAGGTACATACATACATACAGGTAGATGGGACCTCTTGAAACTATTAAGACGAAGAGGGCCAACCTGGTTAAGCATAGCAGCATACTCATTGAAATGAAAAAGGAAAGGGATACCACTGATTCATTGCTACAAGTGTAACCATAAAGGTTATTTCAGTCTGTATGACAGCCAGAGACAGAGAGGACTAAAGATAGATCGGTGAGTTGAGGGAATGAGAAATGCTGAGACAGAGGTAAGAGCAAGACAATGGCATTGTAACAATGATGCTGAGAGTGGTTGAGAATTGAGAGAGGGGAAACTACAAGAAAGATAGGAAGCAGCTGAAGGGTGGAAATTGCGAGGGAATGGCCGGAGGAGGAGAGGAGGTGAGGTTGTGACTTGAGAGGCAGGAGAAGGTGCCATAGATAGTAAAAATGAAAAGAGTAAAATAGGTTTAGAGAGTTTAAGGTTAAGGCACTGATTCAGAGTGGGGGAGTGTATGGCAAAAGAATAGGAAAAACATTTTGAAGCATAACTTGAAATTTTTAAAAGCATTCACTTTGGGTTCAGTTTGTGGAGTTCAAATTTATATTTTTTTTAAACCTGAAACCTGAACCGATCACCTTATTCAACCCCTTAAAGGCAAGGAACCAAAATTTCTGAGCAACCACTTTCTAGCATCACAAGATTTCAAAAACCATTAATTAAATCAGTCAAGGAAACTCGGATCGTTATCCTTTCAGTAGACAATTATTTAAGTGTCATTAAGTAACATAAAGTGAGGAACATGTTGAATAAAAGCATGCGTGCAATTTCTATTGCAGGATAAGAAAATAAGAAGATACCTTCTGAGCATGAAGCAACAATTGTACTCCCATCAGCACTCCCATAACTTGCGGTGGTCCCAGATAAGGTCAGAATACCTAATTTCTCGTGAACTTTGTGATGTTCCCACTTGATTTCAGGCAGGGGAAGCTTGGGCTGCTGCTTTACTTCCTCAGAAGGTTTGGGTTTTTCCACCCCATACATGTACAAAGAAGAACCGGAAAGACTTTGAGAAGCCGCAACTAAAGATAATCCATCATCAGAAAATGAAACTGCAACAGGTTGACCTCCAACAGGCAAATTAATTCTCAGAAACCTGTTCAAAATGTTGCAGAATTTGATTAATGAAAAGGAACGGAACTAATGAGCATAACTAACATTGCAGTGTTATCTGGTAAGTGGTTGTGTACAAAGGGTACTTGAAATTCATACTTGAAACTTTTACTCGAAGCATCATCCACCTTGAATACCCTGAGCACTCCATCCGCACAAGCTGTTTGTAAGAGTAGGAAATTGTAAGTAATTGAGATATAAGCACAAATCACAATCAAAGCCATCCACCACAGTATGCAAGTATATAACACATATGTTGTTGGAAACTGATTGACTTCTCAAGCAGGAAAAGGATCCATGAACTCAGTAGCTTGCTACGGTTTGAATTATTATTATTGATTTTTTTTTTATCACGATTCACAACTATTTTATTACTTGGTGAATTCATGCCAACTATATTCAACACAAACCTTTCGCAAGGCACTCGGGTACACAAAGACACAAACAAGTAAGAATACACGATTCTAGATCATCCAAAACCAGCAACATGTTTCTAATATGGAGGTCTGCATCTCAGTCTAATACTAGAAAACGTCCTATTGATCCTCTAA
This sequence comes from Prunus avium, assembly GCF_965620075.1. NCBI lineage: Eukaryota > Viridiplantae > Streptophyta > Magnoliopsida > Rosales > Rosaceae > Prunus > Prunus avium. Next base: position 32,640,707 of record NC_142285.1, on the reverse strand, counting down.
AAGGACAGCATATGGGATGCATTAAGCTTGAAAAAAAGTGAAATTTGATTGCATTACCTGTTGCCAAACTCCGCCCGTCCAACGAGAAACAAAGGCCAGTGACTGCATCTCCATGACCTTTCAAAGTATTCACGTCCAACGGATGATGTTTCTTATTTTGATCCTGCATTTCATAATCCACCAGATCAATATTAAAAATCAAATTCACCTCACTCGATCATTAAGCAAAGCAAAGCAAACTTATTTTTACCAAAAACAACAAATTAGTGTTCCATGGTGTTGCTGTAATAAGGGCGAGAACGCTGAGTAACACGCAACTCAAGAAAACGGAAAAATCATACATTTTCTCTCGATTTCTCGGCATCCAAACACAGAATTTAAAGACACGTGAAAAGCGATTCGGCGTTACCTTGTCAGAGGTATGAGAGTGAGGTTTAGCATTAGACTTCTTAGTCTGGTGAGGCTTGGAGGGCTGCTTTTTGGGGTCCGATTGGAGCTCCGGTTGGGAGATGGACTGAATTTCGGAGCTCCTTTTCCGGAAGTAGTTTCCAAAAAAGGCTAGAGCGATGACAGCACCGATGAGAATTGAGAGCACCGCAATCGGAAGAACCGGATCCATTGGTAACCGGAGAAGATTGGCGCGTGAGGGTTTGGGTACGGTGACGATCAGAATGCGTTCGGAGAGATGGAATAATGAGAGGAGGTGTAGATAGCTTGATTACAGATGAGATGCTCCGAGCTTCGTACAGAGAGAGACAGAGTGGGTTTTGCAAATTAATAAATAGATTTCAAAAAAAGGAAAAGGGTTTTTCTTTTTCATCGGATGTAAAAAAAAGAAGGTTTTATTTTAATGAATAAAAGGGTTTTTAAATAGGGATATATGATTTAGATTATTATCCCAAAATTTCGCATACTTAATTTAATCATTTTTCTATCTACCACCAAACAAATACTTCTACTTTCCTTTTTAAAGTTTTTATTCCTACACTTACATATTTATGGTGGGCAGTTGTTATTTTTACACTCTAATGGATTATATTGAAATTCAAATGCATTACAAAACTTCCCAAATTCCTTTGATTATAAACAAACAATAAAAAGTTTTTTAGCACTTAAACATAATGGATGCATATACTTTTTTTTATCTCCACCTTAATCTCGGTGTTGCAGATAATTTTCGAGCCAAATGTTTCTTTCAAATTGGAGCCTTATTAGTGTTTTAGTTGTCAATCTAATTTATAAGCGAAACGAATTAATGAGGTTAAACGATACTATATCAGTCATGGAAATAAACTTGAAGGTCCTAATTTGCTAAAAGTGCGACCCTTGAGCTGCCCACCATATGCTCAATTTGTTCCCCGATATTTAATTTACTCCAATATCTCAAAACAAACAATTGAAACCCCAAGATCATATTACATTCCATACAAATATATATATATATATATATATATATTAAATAACAACGATTTGATTATATAGCTGCATTTCACAGTAAATATAATGGGCATTATGAGTGACTTTTTCTGCATGTTATTCACATGACAGGTACTTTTTCTAAGTACTCCAAATTTTTTATTATTAAAAATAGAAATGAGAATAACAATAAAATTGCAAAATTTAAAATTTAAAATTAGACCAATGGATGAACCTTAACTTATCTCGCGTGTTTAATTTAGTCCAATATCTCAAATCAAACAATTGAAATACTATTTGGCAAAAAAATAACAATTGAAATACTATATTATATTATATTATTTGGCACAAAAAAAAAAAAAACAGATTACATTACATTCGTTACAAAATATCTAGATAAATATTTTCTGGATAAATAACAATGATTTGATTATATAGCCGCATTTTACAGTAATAGACATAATGAGTAACTTCTTCCGCATTGTGATTATTAAAAATAAAAATGAGAATAAGAATAACGTTGTAAAATTTAAAATTAAACAAATTATAGTTAATGAACCTTAAATTATACTATGAAGGAAGTTGCTACCACAAAAGCAATTGGCAAATGGGGGAATAAACCCAACAATTTTTTTGGTCGGAAGTAGATTTCATTAGAAACCCACAAAAGTGCACAACAATACGGGAGAAGCTACAATGAGAAGTTTAAAGTGAGGAGGCTATTTGAGGAGACCGATCCCACCATCAAAACATTTAAAATATGTAAGTCCCATGATTTCTTTACATTTGTTGATGGTGAGATTGACCTCCCCAAATAGCCTCCTTACTTTAAACTCCTCATTATAACCTCCCTGCAACAATAAAACATAAAAGTGAGATCCAACCAACTAAGTTCAGCAACAAAGCAACAACAAGCTCACACAAGGCCAAGATAGCAAACAAACATTAACAAAACTCAGCCAAGCCGACGCCACCAACGCCTGAGATGACATCACTTGGACAAGTTGATGGGATGAGCTGCCACACCCAAGGGGCACAAAACAAAAAAAATGCACATCACATAGATCCACCCAAATACCTTAAAATCCCACATATTACATAAACACAGACAAAAAGAGGAAGCCAGCCACATAATAACCCAACTACTTATAAGCTCATGTTAGGTCCTTTGACTTTTTAAGGTGGGTCGAATACCCTCAACAGAACAACCAACATTATGGAGTGTTGTTGAATCAAGAGGGTATGAAATTTAAGCTAATTATGGTACCATGTTTGTTCTTTCAAGACTTAAATTTGCATTGGATCCTATGATACCCCGAAACAAAAACCCACCTCTAGAGAAATTCATTACAAAAACTCAGTATGAAAAAAAATAATAATTGAGATATCACTATTCTGAAACACCAAATGTTTCAATCAGGTGTAGACAAGATTCAGAACAGAATGAAATCCTTCAAAATCTTATATATATTTAACACACTGCGCTGATTCAATATTACAATGCTGCAGCATCCTAATGGCCCCCTTAACATTTGGAAGCCACCACGCCTTCTTCTGATATGAACATATTGAATAGAAGAAAGTATACATGCACGAAAACTGGTCCTTGTGATGAACTGGTACACAACCATCCTTCGACAGGTGATGAATCTGTAGAAAACAAAACCAGCATTGTCATATTGTTTCCTTCTCAATCTCAATTCTCAACTCAACCAACATAAAACTATAATTTTTATGCTCAAGAGTAGCCAACCTGATTTCAAAGAGCAAAGATACATTTTGGCTATTCACTGGCACTGTAATTTAGATTTTAAAGCCATCCAATGCTAATTCTTTTTCTGACAGCAGCTTCAGTTTCTGGAACATCAAGAATAATCATGAGCAACTACATAAACAATTCAACTCAGATTGAAATGAAATGATGAATACTATGTGCATATATACCGTAATATACTGTGGGGATTCAATGATACTAGTAGTGCCCAGGATTACTTCCCTTCTCAATTTCGTCGTCAGCTTGTGGCAAACTCGTAGCTGATGACAGCATCAAGATAAAAACCATGAGAGGAAGATCTAAAAGCACTAAACTGCAGATCAAGAAACCAAGAAAAAAAGTTCCTCACAAATTCTACCTCAGATCGAGTTGCCCCGCCAATCATAAATACAAAAATTCGTTGCCCCATCTTCTTGAAATCAGTACATGCACCTCTCAAAGCCGAGTCACTACAAAAGTAGCACGGGCAATAATTAGTTGATATCCAAGACTTATGGCAGTTCAAAGTTGCCATATTCACATCTTCAAAAAACCATAAAGAACATTCAAGTGTTATCAACCACAAAGATTAGAACTAGATAGTGTATCCTGTTTTAGACATATTACAAAAAGTATTGCAATGACATGAGATATGAACATATGGATTAGAATAATCTCAGAAGATTAACTTCAACAGCTGCCCTTGTATGCACATTCAATTAGGGAATGAGCACGTTAACTCTGACTAGATTTGGCACTGTGAGGCTACCTAGAATATCCGTCATCAGAATGCCGAGCCCGTCCCCAATTTGCAGTTCGCCTTGATCTCATTGAATGAGGAGCAGTGGTAGATTGGCTTGTCTGTGCTGATGAACTGCGGTTGCCTCTCAGGCTACCCCCTTGGGGAGCTGGAATGGGTTCATTAATACATGAATACTCGTTCTTCGGTAATTCACCTTTATTAAGATTTTCGATGAGCTCCTGAAACAAAATCATGTAATCAGATGCTGCTCAGTTAATTATGTATCGTGCTATCTTAATGAGATTTCTAAATTAGTTCAGCTTCAAACTTGTCCATTTGACCATAAAACTTTACCATCTATTTCCTTCAAAGTATGTCCATATACTATAATATACAATCATCAAGACCAATCTCTCTTTTTTCCCCCATCTTTCAGGAAAGGAAAGAGAGTGCAGTTTGGGGTTGCTAATTCCCATTAAAATGATCAATTGAAAAAGGTTAAGATGTTATACCCTGTGGAGTGCATTATGTTCAAGCTTACGTACCTCCATCATGGGATAGAACCGAAATAGTTGCCATGTTTCCTCCTCACCAATGCGATCCTTTCTCGCTGCTTGCTTCGTCTGATTTTAAACAAGAATATTTATAAACTGAGGCCTTACTCTGTCAGGTGCTTATTTTCTGAAACAAAACTCTACTACACTAATCTCGAATAAGCATCTCCACAACTAGATGTGCTTACCTTTGCAGCATTGAACTTCAGCGAGAAGCTGCTAGATGTCTTTTTGGACTCTGATGAACCCCCAAGCAACCGCATGTTATTCACAACCTTCATGTCCTCGCTTGATAATTTTGCCAACTAAGTTAATTAACAAAAACCAATTAACGCAACCTTTTTTTCAGCTATAAGTTAACATAAATAACCATATATACATGATACAGTATACATGAAATGTATCAGCTTATAAATGATTATAAATATAACCAAAACAAAATTGAAAAACCAAAATTAAAAACTAAAAAGCTATTTTACTTAGGTGTGAAGCTAAATGAGTCGACGGCCTGGAATTTACTTTGAAAAGAAAAGCACAAATTGTACTAATATAGTAATTGCCTCGTAAAAAAATCACAAATTGACACAGCTACCTGCATTAGCTTAGTAGCTTTGTCTCCCTCAAACTTCTCAGGATATACAGAGGCATAAATCATTAACAAACGCAACTTATTTTCAGGAGTTGTATCCTGCATAAATTGAACAGTCTTCCATTAAAAAAATATGGAGTATCCACAAGCACTTAGAAGAAGTAGACTAATGTCCTCTGTACATCACCTGATTGGTCCTCAGATAATTGATGACCTCCTTGGCTCCTGCATCTCCAAAGACAAGATCCTGCTCTAGTTGCCCAAGGCCTCGAAGTCCCGTTTCCTTGATAATTTTGTTAATTTTCCCTGCAATCTGACTCAAATAATCAAGCAAAACAATCAGTATGCAAGTCTAAAGCCACTAAACCAATTTTAACCACCAATCCTTCTAATCCCTATCACACCCTTAAAATGATCACTTTATTCATTTCTACATGGACTCTTGCTAATGCAGGCAACAAAATAAGCATTCTAGAGGATACGTTCTTAAAGAAAAAATCAAATACTTAATAGCTCTTTTGATCCCCATTCTATATTTAAAGAAAAATTAGAGGAAGAGAGGAAGAGAAAAGAAAGTGAAAGGGAGATGAGGGAGAGAGAGGAAGGAAAATGAATACAACTATTTTTTGAGTATAAACAAAAAACAATTTGTGAGAAAGTTCTAGTGGTAGAGTGTTTAACCTCAGTGTCAGAGTTCGACTCTAACTCTCTGCATTCTAAAAGCCATTTCTAACACTCCCCATCCTCAAACCTTCAGCTGCCTTTGAACAAGGAATAACTTTAAATGGTTTTTAATGCTTGATTTCCATTCTATCAGCTTCCCTCATCTATTCCTCACATGTTTCATGTCACTCCTCTCTTGTTTCGCCCCTCTCTTATTTTAGTTATGAAAAATAAAATAAAAAGTGCAAAACAGACCCGATTTACTGTGCTTCAAAGGTCCAACAAAGAAATTACAATGTAAAAAGTTAAAGAAAGTCCTTGCTGATTGTTTATTTCATTTACTTAATTAAATACTTCTCAGTGACCTGTGTTCCTCAAAACATGCAAAGAGAAATAAAGCCACCTTATTTAACATTGTAAACAGGTTAAATGCTTTACGACTCTCTTAAAAGTAAATGCTTATATATTGCACCTATGCCTGAAAATGATCAGAGCAAACCTCAACATGAAGAGAAATCTTTTCAACTTGTTCAGTGTATTGTGGCAAAGCTTGAACCATCTTCTGCAAGTCACGTGTAGATAATTCATTGCCCTCTCTGCATAAAGTCAATCTTCTATATAAGTAGTGTATGATAACAATAATTCAAGATCCATAAACACTTCTAATGAATCCAAACTTAAGAGCCATAAAATGAAGCTGCATGTGTATATTAAACAAAAGATTTTGATACTGAATACCCCATATATCCTTACACCTGAATATCGATCTTTTAAAATATGTATATTACCATCAGGTTACATGAGATACATCAATTGAAGTCTATGATTGATTCTCCTATATTACAGTTCTCTCAAGAATGATAAGATCGAAGAACAACCATACTAGTTTACACAATCTGAGAATACGCTTCAGCACCCATGATGCAAGCCTATCTTCATGCAGCATTGACATGCGTTTATTTTAAACAAAAAAGATGAGTTAGTGGTCTGGACATGCTTCTGAGACTACATTTTCATCACTACTAAGATGTCCATTTTCTATGCGTTCATGTAATGCAAAACAATTTTTGGATCAAAAGAATAGACAGGACCAATAAGATAAATCTCTCTACATCAAATGGAAAACAATTTCTAAAGAGTGCCTTTTAGACACTAACACCAACCTTGCACTCTGTTGAAGCTGTGCAGCCTTGTTCTTTGATGCAAAGTTGGTAAACTTGTCGTGCAATCGTTCACTAGCCTGATATTTCAGTTAGTGGACTATAGCATTCACATTTATAATATATTCATGTAAATGAAAATGTTTGAAATCATGAAATATACATCTGCTATGTGTGTATGGCGAAGCTCAAGCCATACTGGATCATTGTCTTCCAAAAGGACCTCCTTTTTCTCAGGATCACCACCAGTTTTGCTAGGAACCTAATATACAACATACGTCAACCCTATATATGTATATAGGGTACAAAATGAATATTTAAACAAAAACAGAAGGTCGTAAAAGGAACATGAAGACATACCTCATGCATATATTTGTTCCCGTCCATATCCAGTAAATCGTGACACATAGCATCATATGTCCATTCATGTATGACAGGAGCAATCTATTCATGCAAGTCCAACACATTCAACAAATAAAAATATAACAGCATACAGAAAGAACAAAAGAAAGAAGAAAAAAAAAACAGAAGTCGGCACAGGACAAGCAATAATAACCTGATCAACAGATCTATCCAATATGAGCAGATCACATGTTTCTTTCTGTGGAAAGTTGGGAATAGAAGATTTATATTTTGAAATCATATCCCAAACAGTAGCAGCAAGCTTTGTAGCAACTAAATCACTAGGTGTTGCTTCCGTAGATTCATCCAGTGCCTTGGCAGAGCGGTACCGTACAAATGGCAGCTCCTGAGATAGTCCAAACTTGTTTAGACATTTGTACCAAACACAAAGGTAGTAAACACCCATTTTATTCCCAGAAAACTTATTGTTTCCAAAAATAAAAAGGCTATGTCTTTGTTTCTACAATCTTAAAAAAAATTAATCATGTAGCAAATATGCCATTAGCAGTAATTATAATAATTAGGTAGAGTGTAAGATACATATCATACACAACAACATTGTAAATACAAGAAATGATACCTTTAAAGAAGCAAAAACCGTGGCAATTCGAGTTGCCATTATATTCAAGCAAGCATCAAATCTGCGAGCATTCCCAAAAGTACCATAGAGTTCCTCCATTGCCCTTTCTTGATCAGTGGTAAAAGCCTGCAATAAAGTGATCTCAGTGAAGAAAGCACCCCCTTACATGCTCTTGAAAATAGCTCAAATATCAGTATGGTCAGATCAGAGGTGCTCAATAGCAAAGATAGTCCTGATTTTCTTGTGAAGTAGAACCTACAGATTCCTTTTTTAACATTTTATTTAAGATTAAGAAAGAGAGGCACGAATCAGAATGGCCCAACAGGAAAAGAAACATGAAATACACGGGCTTCGACTTTTTGCCCATATAAACAATATTATGCTCAGTTCTGATACTAATTTACACAAAAACAGTGGATCAACATTTGAATGTGGCCAGATTGTTTAACACCCCAACTTGTCACAGTGAAGCAGAACCCATTTCACCCCATGCACTTTTGCAATCTCAAGTATTTCTATAACCATGTCATGAAATTTTAAGAAAACTTTCACTTGAGTTCATTATCTCTACAGATTGAGTTGTAAATAGTTTAATTAGTTTGATGCAAAAAGTGTGGACAGTTAAGCCAATGCACACTAACTAAAGTGAACTTTTTGTACAACAACTGGTGGAACTGAAAAGTATAGGAAGTCATTCCATAAATAGTACCATCACAAAGGAAACGGAATAGTAAATAATAAGTGTCATGTATAAAAAGTAAAGCTTATCGAAATGATGGTGCTTGGAAGATGGGAACCGAAACTAAAGAGACCAAAGATGGATCAAGCATAAAAAATGATAATCCAAAGATAACTACAATACCTGACTATCCGTAGGAAAGTATTCCAAATTCATCTGCATATGCCAATCAAATATAAGATCAGAACAAAATTTGAATTAAAAAGCAAAAAGAACCATTAGAAGTACTGAGCAATAACAAGAGGAAATGTTGACCTCTCTCAATGCACCTATGCGGGGTAGAACACTTGTATCACTCTTTATGTGATTTACAAGTTCCTTTGGGATAGGTGAACTGAAAAATACAAATGCTCTGAAACCATGAAATTGAAACAGGCAAAAAAAACCACAATCAGCATAATGCTGTTTGAACTGTAAGTGATAAAATCTGAAATTTAAAATATAAAAAAATCCTTCTCATACTTCCTGTATAGAGGCTCCCTTCCAGACATGTCAGATAAGAACATGACAATACTGCATGCTAGCAAAAGATAGGGTTACAAATAGTCCAGACGAAAATGAAATAGTAAATTTTGAATACTTCTGAACAAGCAAGGCTAAATAGACAGAAAGTTTAGAAAAGAGAGAGAAAAGGTAGGAACAAGGAAAATGGAATGTAGAAGTTCAGTTGCATGTCAAAACTAGCAACCAAATACCAATTAGTTTCTTTATATTCACAAAATAAGGTAGAAGACATCGGTTCCCTGGCTAGTTTTTACAAATATCCTTCTAGCCTGAAGCTTCTGAAACCTCTTCTGTTTCCTTTGAAAGTAGCTCAACCAAGAAAAGAATGTTCTAAAGCTGATTAAAGAAAATAATAGGTTTATCATTTTAGTTAGAGATGTGATTGGCATGGTAATTTTTAGAGCACCTAATCCAAAACCAATTTGCAATGAATGGAGAGGCCTAAGATATTTCATATTATGCTGCAAGGCTTGACGTGCCCATTTGTGAGGTGTATATTGTCAACATATGCATTCTCAAGCCTTTGCATGACCGCAAGGACATCCCACCATAACTAAATCTGATGCTGAGATTTCATGTGCCTCACATATGCAAGTATATATATAGGAGATGAGAAATTTACTATTACAGATAAACAGTACTCCATAGTTTCATGTGGAACGATAAGTAATTATCAGGAAAGAATCAATGATTATATGTTTTGAAAAATACTGTACTTCTCTTTTGTTGGCTGGATGAAATAAATAACATCCATGGACGGCAATGGTTCTCTCCTTCGAAAAAGGTCTTCCACCACTGCAACAAAAGAGAATCAGCTCCTAGTAATGTCCAACTAACAATAAAAAGCATTAAGGAACACATTGTAGAATATTTAGCTAAAGATAGCTTAGCAGACATGTAAACAATGACGTTTATAATGTCGTAATCAATTTTCATCTCTTTCCAAGGGGGAAAGAAGCTGCTTGAACTTGAAATTTGGAAAAAATGAACAAACAAATTGGAAGCTATGCTTACATGAAATTTCTTGGTCTGTGATATCTGCCATTTTACATGAATGGGACATGACTTTCACTGTTATTTTATCCATGATGAGGACCTGGGGGCAACAAAAAAAATCAAAATCAAAACTAATGAAGTATGATTAAAAACAACCACAGTATTAGAGAATCAATTAAAACTCATTCCTTGGTAGAATTCAAGTTTCACATAACTAAATTAATACAAAATTCTATAAAATTTAAAAAAGTAATAGACTAGCTGCTTTAAAAGAAAATTTTAAAAAATAAAATAAAAACACTGAATTGAACAATTTACCTTCCAAGACTTGGACTTCTCTGTTCTGGTTGATCCAAGCATTTCGTGCAATAACCCTACAAACCCAATTCATACATTTCTTATTTATCACAAATTCCAAAGAAAAAAAAAGATCATGGTTAAATTTTGATTTCAATTCCTCTCACGCGTTTTGTTGGAAAGCAATAGGTGCCAAAAATGAAGCATAATCAAGAGCTTCAATGGCATTTATTTTACATTTTCTTGGCACTCATGACTCTAGCTGAACAGAGCACCGCCGCTCAGACATTTTCTCGGGAACCAAACAGGAAAAATAAACGTGAAAAGCAAAATGTTGGTGCGAGAGACAGCTTACGGTCACGGCTGACTTGACGGAAAATTTTGTACTCCGTGGCTCCGCCATGAGAAGACGAATCAGAATCTGAAAACGACATCGTCGTAGCAACAGCGCAGATTATTCGATTTCAAAATCAACGGAGAAGAAGATAAATCAAAGAATGATTCAGAGTGAGAGAGAGGGAGAGATTCAGTTGAGTTTGAGAGGCGAGAAAGAAGCGGGAAGGAAGAGAAGGTCGTTATACCGTTGCTTGGACGTGTCAAAAGAACCGTTAACTTCGCTTAAATTTCACTTTTACGGACGAGCGAAGGCTGTTAGTACGACGTCGTTTTGTTTTCATTTGTTTGTCTATGTTCTCCGGCAAAAAGAAAAAAGAAAAAAGAAAAAATATATATTATGCCTAAAACAAATCTTGGCAATTGGCTTTAGCTTGATGGAAAAGGGTTTGGACTTGCAGATCAATGGTCTCAGATTCGAACCTCATAGCACCTTATTCGTGTGTGTGTGAGCAATCACTCTCCCCCTTTTAGTACGATGGCTTGTATTAAAAAAATATAAAAGTAAAATTCTAGTTTCTACAACATCTCGATTTGAAAAAGAAAAATACTTGGCTCATTCCCTTTGAGATGCCCCATTCCTACTTACCTGATCACACCGTGATTTGAAAGTAAGAAGGAATGAGGAAGGAGTTAAGCTTGTTCTTTGAAGACTTTATTGATAGACAAGATTGGAAGAAGATTTTCACAGTTCCATTCCATTACATTTTTGCTATTTGCATTTCATGGAGTGCATATATACACCCATCCAATGATCCAAGCTGAACTTGAAATCTCACCACCATAGTCTCTCTCACATGGAGAAGTGCTGTTAAATTTAAAGGTCATTAAAGAAAGACAAAGCTCTTACCTCTCTAAGATCTGATACCTTTACCTTACCTATGAATATGTGGTTGCATAGTTTTGTTTGGCCATTTGGAAAAAGTCAAGAATTTTATTCATACTAGAGATCCCAATTTTTTTTGTTTTTTTTCTACAGGAATCAATATAGCACACAATGCGCATTTATTGGTATCAAACTTGCAAGTTCCTTTTCCCATCCAACAAAGGGGATTGGTTTTCTGTTATGGTATCAAACTTCCATAGAATCATGCATAAGACTCATAGTTCCAGGAAGGAACTACAGATAATGCTTTTCTCTGCAGCATTGAATTGCATCACTGAACATCTCATCAACCCCATACTTGAATTTGAAACCAGAATCCAATAGCTTCTTTGATGACAGACTAGACAATTTCGGGCCTTCAACTCTACTTAAATCACTGCACAGAAAGATAGAACCAAGAAAACAAAGGAATTTTAATTTAATTTTTTAGACTGAAACGGAAAAGAGACTCGAGTAATAAGAAGAAGAATAGTTTAACTCACTCTGCTGAGGGTATTTGAGCTTCTGGGTATTTTGCAGAGATTAATTCAGCTATTTGTACAATTGTTATGACATCTGCAGAACAATTGTATCTCCCTTTTGCCTCATGATGTTCAAAAAGGAAAATGTGTGCTCTGGCAACATCATCCACATGCACCACAGATGTATTGATAATAAAGCTAAGTTGATCAAAGTCACCTGCATTAAAACATGAGTCAGAGAAGATGCTTTACAATATGTTTGGACTTTGGATTCAAACACATTCTTCAAGCTATACATACCAAAGGCCATAGACAAAGTGTGTTGAACAGAGCTGGGGAGCTTTGGACAAATGAAGGGGCCGACAACAAAAGAAGGAATTACTGTCACAACATCCAATCCATATTTCTCTGAAAATTCAAGAACTGCCCTTTCAGTTAATGTCTTTGAAATCATGTATGAGCCTCCATATGGCTTGACAGCTTTAATGTAATCTGTGTCACTCCAAAAGCTCTCATCCAGTTGCTCTACATCATCCTTCCCGCCCAACTGGACAGCAGATGCACTCGAGGTGTATACAACTCGTTTCACAGTTTTCGAATTTAAGCATGCCTTTAGAATGCCAAGGGCTCCATCAATTGATCTTTTGGTCACCACTTCTTCAGGTTCCTTATTTTGGAAGTCAACTGGAGTAGCAACATGGAACAATCCGATGCATCCTTCAATGGCTGCATTGAAACTTTCTGGGTTGCTGAGATCCGCATTGAAAATTTTTAGCCGTGCCGATGCTCCTGGTAGACTTGTGAGGAAGCTTAGATCTTTCTTGTTCTCTGGTTGTTAAGAGGAGAAAAAAAAAAAAAAAGTGCTATGACTTTACTTTTCATGTGCACACAAATTAAGTGGTTTGGATAAGAAGACAGAAAAACTTTTTGAGGCAGGAACAATAGAAACTTTGAAGACTGGGCTTTTCCCTTTATCTTATGAAAATGAAAATCCTACAAGATACCACACTTACAGAGAAATCTCCATTAAAATATTATGGCTTGGCAATCAAGTGAAGTAGTGGCTTTACCTGGGTCTGATCTTACAGTGGTGTTGACAGAGTAGCCATGATCAAGGAGCCTCATGACCAGCCAAGACCCTACAAACCCTGAACCACCTGTTACACATACTCTTCCTTTCTCTCCCTCCTCCATCTTTCTGTTTTCTTCAATCCACAAGTCTGGTTGATTTGCTCATTACAATCTCAAGAGCAGTCTTATCTTTGGTGAGGGCTCTTTGTCAGCTTGTATTGTGTAGTAACTTTCTGAGTGGGCATGCAGTGACTTTCATGAGATGCTTTGTTTTCATTTGTGGCTGCCCACTATCAACAGAGACGTGCTTAAGACTTTTTCTTTTGTTTGTTGGGCTTGAAGTTGAAATGCATTACAATTTACCCCCAAGTCAAAACAAACAATGATTTACACTTGAAATTATGATAAAGGAAAAAGAATGGGGAAGAAAAGGTGTCGCTGACACCTAGAACCGTCATTACTTCTTGTGAGGTGAAAAAGGGATGAGGTGTTTTTTTTTTTTTTTTTTTTTTTGGGGGTTTGAGTTAATGGGATCAGTCTGTGCTGCATCTTACTGATCTCATGTTCTCTCCACCCTGATATGTGTGTGCAGTCTTCTCAGTTTCCTTCTACAAACGTAACAAATACTGTTGCTTGGATTTTACGTGTCAAATGAAACGTTAACTTCGCTTAAATTTCACTTTTACGGACAAGCAAAGGCTGTCAGTACGACGTCGTTTTGTTTGCATTCGTTTGTGTTTTTTCTCCAGCAAAAAGAAAAAAGAAAAAATATATATCATGCCTAAAACAAATCTTGGCAACGGGTTCTAGCTCTATGGAAAATTGATTCAACACAAGCAAATAGGATTTCAAGCGAAAACCCTAAAGAACAGTAATCTGGATTCCCCCAGGAAATTAGAGAGAAATTCTCTTTGAATTATTTGATAAAAGTCGAAATGAGTTCAACCAAGCATGACGGTTGACTAAATACAACATTCTCACCTATTGAACTGCCCTGGGGAGTTATTGAAAACTTAACAGAAAAGAAACAGAAAGTTTGTAAATCGAATACAATCTTTAAATGCACTTTTGGAAAGCCAAACGATCTCAGAAGCCCAAAATCCACCACAGGTCACAAAAAAGTAGTGAGTTGGACTCATGCCGTTGTTCCCTTTTCAAGAAGGTATTATGCAACCCAATCGGAGCTCGAATGCCAAATCTGTAAATTCCCAATGCGTCATTTTTCCCTTCTTTGCTCCAATTCTTCTTCAATCCATTCAACCATTCGTTCTACATCAGTCCCCTCCACCTCCGAAGAACTCGACCCCGAGTTATGTTCAGGATAAAAGGTTTTCATCTTCATGAAACTCATACAAATCAGAAACATTAAAACTATTGGAAATTCCCATGGAATCTGGTAATTCAATAACATATGCATTGTCATTTATTCTTTTCAGCACCTTGTAAGGACCATATTTCTTAGGCTTCAGCTTGCTATATGTACCAACATGGAACCTCTCCTTCCTTAGAAACACCATCACAGAATCGCCTTCTTGAAACACCTTAATTCGCCTATGCTTGTCTGCAGCGGCTTTGTACTTAGCATTAGTTTGCTCGAGTTTTTGCTTCACTTCATCACGAACATCCACCACTTCTTCAGTCAAATTTCCTGCTGCAACACTAATTTTCTGGCCTATAGGCAACTTCACCAAATCTACAACATGATTAGGCACAACAGTATAAACAATGAAAAACGGTGACTTCCCGGTTGCACTATGAACTACACTGTTATATGCAAACTCCACCCGTGGCAGTGCATAATCCCATTGTTTCGGCTTCTCTCCACAAATGTGGTTGCATAGTTTTTGTTGGCCATTTGGAAAAAAGTCAAGCATTTTATTCATACTAGAGATCCCAATTTTTTTTGTTTTTTTTTCTACAGGAAGGAACTACAGATAATGCTTTTCTCTGCAGCATTGAATTGCATCACTGAACATCTCATCAACCCCATACTTGAATTTGAAACCAGAATCCAATAGCTTCTTAGATGACAGACCGGGTAATTTCGGACCTTCAACTCTACTTAAATCACTACACAGAAAGATAGAACCAAGAAAACAAAGGAATTTTGATTTAATTTTTTAGACTGAAACGGAAAAGAGACTAAAGTAATATGAAGAAGAATAGTTTAACTCACTCTGCTGAGGGTATTCGAGCTTCCGGGTATTTTGCAGAGATTAATTCAGCTATTTGTACAATTGTTATGACATCTGCAGAACAATTGTATCTCCCTTTTGCCTCATGATGTTCAAAAAGGAAAATGTGTGCTCTGGCAACATCATCCACATGCACCACAGATGCATTGATGATAAAGCTAAGTTGATCAAAGTCACCTGCATTAAAACATGATTCAGAGAAGATGCTTTACAATATGTTTGGACTTTGGATTCAAACACATTCTTCAAGCTATACAAACCAAAGGCCATAGACAAAGAGGTTTGAACAGGGCCGGGGAGCTTTGGACAAATAAAGGGGCCAACAACAAAAGAAGGAATTACTGTCACAACATCCAATCCATGTTTCTCTGAAAATTCAAGAACTGCCCTTTCAGTTAATGTCTCTGAAATCATGTATGAGCCTCCATATGGCTTGACAGCTTTGATGTAATCTATGTCACTCCAAAAGCTCTCATCCAGTTCCTCTACATCATCCCTGCTGCCGAACATGACAGCAGATGCGCTCGAGGTGTATACAACTCGTTTCACAGTTTTCGAATTTAAGCATGCCTTTAGAATGCCAAGGGCTCCATCAATTGATCTTTTGGTCACCACTTCTTCAGGTTCCTTATCTTGGAAGTCAACTGGAGTAGCAACATGGAACAATCCGATGCATCCTTCAATGGCTGCATTGAAACTTTCTGGGTTTCTGAGATCCGCATTGAAAATTTTTAGCCGTGCCGATGCTCCTGGTAGACTTGTGAGGAAGCTTACATCTTTCTTGTTCTCTGGTTGTTAAGAGAAGAGAAAAAAAAGGTGCTATGACTTTACTTTTCATGTGCACACAAATTAAGTGGTTTGGATAAGAAGACAGAAAAACTTTTTGGGGCAGGAACAATAGAAACTTTGAAGACTGGGCTTTTCCCTTGACCTTATGAAAATGAAAATCCTACGAGATGCCACACTTACAGAGAAATCTCCATTAAAATATTATGGCTTGGCAATCAAATGAAGTAGTGGCTTTACCTGGGTCTGATCTGACAGTGGTGTTGACAGAGTAGCCATGATCAAGGAGCCTCATGACCAGCCAAGACCCTATAAACCCTGAACCACCCGTTACACATACTCTTCCTTTCTCTCCCTCCATCTCTCTGTTTTCTTCAATCCACAAGTCTGGTTGATTTGCTCATTACAATCTCAAGATATAAACAGTACACTCTTATCTTTGGTGAGGGCTCTTTGTCAGCCTGTATTGTGCAGTAACTTTCTGAGTGGGCATGCAGTGACTTTCATGAGATGCTTTGTTTTTAATTGTTGCTGCTATCTTGGGTAACTATCAACAGAGACGCTTGAAGCTGAAATGCATTACAATTTACCCCCAAGTCAAAACAAACAATGATTTACACTTGAAATTATGATAAAGGAAAAAGAAGGGGGAAGAAAAGTTGTCGCTGACACCTAGAACCGTCATTACTCCTTGTGAGGTGATAAAGGGATAAGGTTTTTTTTTTTTTTTTTTTTTGGGGGTTTGAGTTAATGGGATCAGTCTGTGTTGCATCTCGCTGATCTCATGTTCTAGGCAGGTCCTCTCCACCCTGAAATGTGCGTGCAGTCTTCTCAGTTTCCTTCTACAAACGTAACAAATACTGTTGCTTGGACGTGTCAAATGAAACGTTAACTTCGCTTAAATTTCACTTTTACGAACGAGCAACGGCTGTCAGTACGACGTCGTTTTGTTTGCATTCGTTTGTCTTTTTTCTCCAGCAAAAAGAAAAAAGAAAAAATATATATTATGCCTAAAACAAATCTTGGCAACGGATTCTAGCTCAATGGAAAATTGACGCAGCACAAGCAAATAGGATTTCAAGCGAAAACTCTAAAGAATAGTAATTTGGATTCCACCAAGAAATTAGAGAGAAATTCTCTTTGAATTATTTGATAAATGTTGAGATGAGTTTAACCAAGCATGATGGCTGACTAAATACAACGTTCTCACCCATTGAACTGCCCTGGGGAGTTATTGAAAACTTAACAGACAAGAAATGGAAAGTTTGAAAAATTGAATACAATCTTTAAATGCACTTTTGGAAGGCCAAACGACCTCAGAAGCCCAAAATCCACCATAAGTCACAAGAACACAGTGAGTTGGACTCGTGACGTTGTTCCCTTTTCGAGAAGGTATTATGCGACCAAATCGGAGCTCGGATGCCAAATCTGTAAATTCCCACTGCGTCATTTTCCCCTTCTTTGCTCCAATTTTTCTTCAATCCATTCAACCATTTGTTCTACATCAGTCCCCTCCACCTCCGAAGAACTCGACCCCGAGTTATGTTCAAGATAAAGGGTTTCATCTTCATTAAACTCATACAAATCAGCAACATTAAAAGTATTGGAAATTCCCATGGAATCTGGTAATTCAATAACATAGGCATTGTCATTGATTCTTTTCAGCACCTTGTAAGGACCATATTTCTTAGGCTTCAGCTTGCTATATGTACCAACAGGGAACCTCTCCTTCCTCAGAAACACCATCACAGAATCGCCTTCTTGAAACACCTTAATTCGCCTATGCTTGTCTGCAGCGGCTTTGTACTTAGCATTAGTTTGCTCGAGTTTTTGCTTCACTTCATCATGAACAGCCACCACTTCTTCAGTCAAATTTCCTGCTGCAACACTAATTTTCTAGCCTCTAGGCAACTTCACCAAATCTACAACATGATTAGGCACAACAGTACAAACAATGGAAAACGGTGACTTTCCGGTTGCACTACGAGCTGCACTGTTATATGCAAACTTCACATGTGGCAGTGCATAATCCCACTGTTTCGGCTTCTCTCCGCAAATGCTTAGCACCATATTTCCCAATGTTGGGTTTGTAACCTCAGTCTAGCCGTCAGTTTGAGGATGGGCAGTGCTACTACGGTTCAAAGTAGTCCCAAACATTCTCCACAAAGTGATCCAAAAAAGGCTCAAAATTTTTGTATCACGATCAGAAGTTATAGATGCAGGTACTCCATGCAAGCGAACAACCTCCCTAAAAAACAGCTTGACTATATTGGATGCATCACTAGTCCTCTTGCAGGGTATGAAATGCGCCACTTTTTAGAACCGATCTACCACCACAAAAACTGAATCCACACCTCTCTGAGTTTGAGGCAAACCAAGGATAAAATCCATAGCAACTGGTAAAGGCATGTATAATCCAATGTTTTGTACCTGTCCCTTCGAAACCTGACAAATATAACATTTGGCACAATTGTTCCAACATCACGCTTCAACTGTGGCCAATAAAATCTCTCTTCCAATCCTGCTATTGTTTTATCACGGCCTAAGTGGCCACTCAACCCTCCTCTGTGCAAATCCCAAATGAGCTTCTCCCTTAAGAAGGAAACAAGAATGCGTAACTGGTTGCCCTTGAACAAATACCCTTCATTAAGAAAGAAATTTGCCATTGGCTCATGATTAGCACATTTAGCCCATATTTCCTTGAAATCATCATCATCTTCATATAAATCCCTCAAACACTCGAACCCCAAAATTTCTTGAGTAAGAGTAACTAATAAATAAGCCCTTCTACTCAGCTCGTTAGCCACAGGATTTGAGGTGCTAGAAGTGTGCTTGATAACGAATGAAAATTTCTGCAAAAAAGACACCCATTTGGCATGCATTTTATCAATATGTTTCTAGCTGTTAATATACTTCAAAGCTTGATGATCTATAAACAAAAAAAATTCCTTATGAATAAGATAGTGCTCCCATTGTTTCAAAGCCTGAACAACTACATAAAATTCTTGGTCATAAGTACTTCACTTTTGACGTGCTTCGCTCAACTTTTTAGAAAAGAAAGCAATTGGTCTCTTATCTTTGGAGAGCACGACTCCCACTCCCACGCCACTGGCATCACATTCAACTTCGAACACCTTCTCAAAATTTGGAAGAGCTAGAATCGGAGTGGTGCAAAGTTTTTCTTTTACAAGAGCAAAACTTTTTTCTTGCTCTTCTCCCCAATTGAACCTGCCTTTCTTCAAACTTTCAGTAATAGGTGTGACAATGGAACTGAAATGCCGCACAAACCTCCTGTAAAAAGTGGCCAACCCATGGAAACTTCGAACTTCATAGACTGTTTTTGGAGTTGGCCAGTCAAGAATTGTTTTGATCTTCTCGTCATCCACCTGGATACCATTCTCACCAACCACAAAACCCAAAAACAGTAGCTTATTT
Source organism: Prunus avium (assembly GCF_965620075.1). Taxonomy (NCBI): domain Eukaryota; kingdom Viridiplantae; phylum Streptophyta; class Magnoliopsida; order Rosales; family Rosaceae; genus Prunus; species Prunus avium. Next base: position 32,621,085 of record NC_142285.1, on the reverse strand, counting down.
GTGCAAAAAGTACATTTTTTCAGATTCACATATAGCTTATTTTCTTTCAAAACTCCTAAGACTTGTCTCAAATGCACGAAATGCTCTTCTTTTGTGGTGCTATAAATTAAAATATCATCAAAATAGACCACGAAAAAAGAGCCAATAAATGGTCAAAGAACCTGATTCATAAGTCTCATGAAGGTGCGAGGCGCATTTGACAATCCGAACGGCATCACCAGCCATTCGTATAATCCTTCCTTACTCTTAAATGATGTTTTCCACTCGTCACCTGGCCTGATGCGAATCTGGTGGTATCCGCTGCGCAAATCTATTTTGGAAAACACCTTAGAGCTTTCGAGCACATCCAACATATCTTCCAATCGCGGGATGGGAAATCTTTATTTTATTGTAATCTTGTTGATTGCTCGATTATCAACACACATACGCCAAGACTGATCTTTCTTTGGAACAATAAGGACTGGAACCGCACAGGGACTCAAGCTTTCCCTGATAAAACCCTTTTGTAACAACTCTTCAATCTGCTCTCTTAGGATGTCGTTCTCCTTAGGGATCATGCGATAATGTGGCAGATTTGGTAGACTAGCCCCAGGTACCAAATCAATGTGGTGTTGTATATCTTTCATTGGCAACTTGTCAGAAATTAGTTCCTGAAATTTTGACAAAATCTATTGCACTTCAGGAGGAATTACATTTTCTTCTTTGGTGGCCTTCAACAGCCCCTTCAACACCATGGGACAAAAATAATATGCTTCTTTTATTGCCTTATTTAACTCTTGCTCGCTGCTTATCAGAGTTAGAAAACTAGAACTCTTAGTTTTTGGCTCAACTGATTTTTTTGAGGGCACTGTAGTAGCCATCACATTCTTGTGGTTGTTCTAGGAAAACAAGATCACATTATCTCGACCCTTAAAGATTGCATCCACATCAAATTGCCAAGGTTGCCCCAACAAGATATGACATGCATCCATATCAATAACATCACATACGACATCATCTCTGTAATGCTTCCCAATGGAGAGTGGCACACGACAAGTCTTTGCAACACGAACGGAATGTCCTTTTTTAACCCAACCTAGTGAATAAGGGCTGATATGTTGTAAGATCCCACATCGACCAACGGAGAAGGGGTGATGTGCCTTATATGTACATGCCCACCTCCATCTAGCAAAAGGCCTTTTGGAAGCTCACTGGCTTCGGAATCATGGGAACTCCGAAGTTAAGCGAGTTGGGGCTAGAGCAATCCTAGGATAGGTGACCCACTGGGAAGTTGCTTGTGAGTTCCTAGAAACAAAACCGTGAGGGCAAAGAGAGTGGCCCAAAGCAGACAATATCGTGCTACAGTGGAGCGATCCTGGATGTGATAATTTGGTATCAGAGCCATTATGTCTTGTGGTGCGAGTGTGCCGACGAGGACGTCGAGCCCCTAAAGGGGGTGGATTGTAAGATCCCACATCGACCAATGGAGAGGGGATGATGTGCCTTATATGTACATGCCCACCTCCATCTAGCATGAGGCCTTTTGGGAGCTCACTGGCTTCGGAGTCATGAGAACTCCGAAGTTAAGCGAGTTGGGGCTAGAGCAATCCTAGGATGAGTGACCCACTAGGAAGTTGCTCGTGAATTCCCATAAACAAACCTTGAGGGCAGAGAGGGGGGGCTCAAAGCAGACAATATCGTGCTACGGCGGAGCGATCCTAGATGTGACATATGTGGCTCTATTGGTAGCTGCAAACGCTCCAACAATTTTTTTGACACAAAATTCTCGATACTGTCGTTGCCCTTCCTCTTTTGGTGCCAAAAGAACTCGCTGTAAAAACAAAGTAAGCCTTTCCATTCCCTCCTCAATTGCAAACTCAGCCCCTGCATAATCATCGTCTACAACTTCGTCATTTTCTTCATCATCACCAACATCTTCTATAAAATTAGCTTGCCTCCGCTCGGGACAAATGTTGGAACGATGCGCTGGTTTTTGGCATCGGTAACAAATATCCGTCATAGGCTTAGCATACGGGTTCTCCTTCTAGGATTGGTTTCGAGTCTACACTTTATTGGAACTCCGACTGCTACCTTCATTGCCGCTTTTACTTTGGAAGTTCGACGATTTTGATGATCCTCCAAAGTTTTGCTGCTGCGTTTTTCCCTTGTCACTGGGAAAAGTAGCAACACTTTCTGCAACTGATCCCACCATACAGCCGCTATGACTTTTAGACGGAAAGCGACCATCTTCACCATTTTGTTATCTGGAACCTCCATAATTTCAAAGAACCTCTACACTTCTACCAACCCATCCAAGAAATCTTCAATTTTCAGGTTTCCTTAAAAATTAGGGATTTCGGCTTTAATCCAATAATCACCAAAATTGTTGTGATTACAATGATGTGGATTGTTACCGGTGGTGGTTCCTCAAGTTCTTCTTCAGACTTCGACTCGCTCTCTGGAACACGTTGTCTCCTATTATTCCTTCCACCATTGCCTCCTTGGTTGTTGTCTCGTTGATTGTTATCTCTATCTTCTCTTCTATTGTTGCCACCAATAGCTTGTAACAACAACTCACGCATCTCCACAAGTTGATTGGTTAAATTGTCGATTCATACGTTTTGAGCGTCCAAATCCACTCGAGTAATTGGAACAGCAATTTCATGATCACCCATGATAAGCCAATAATACCGAGACGAGAGAGACCCGCTCTGATACCACTTGACGCAGCACAAGCAAATAGGATTTCAAGGGAAAACCCTAAAGAACAGTAATCTGGATTCCACCAGGAAATTAGAGAGAATTCTCTTTAAATTATTTGATAAAAGTTGAGATGAGTTCAACCAAGCATAACGGCTGACTAAATACAACGTTCTCACCCATTGGACTGCCCTGAGGAGTTATTGAAAACTTACCAAAAAAGAAACGAAAAATTTGTCAATTGAATACAATCTTTAAATGCACTTTTGGAAGGCCAAATGACCTAAGAAGCCCAAAATCCACCATAGGTCATAGTAAAATAGTGAGTTGGGCTCGTGACGTCGTTCCCTTTTCGAGAAGGTATTATGCAACCCAATCGGAGTTCGGACGCCAAATATGGAAATTCCCACTGCGTCCCTTTTCCCTTCTTCGCCCCAATTCTTCTTCAATCCATTCAGCTATTTGTTCTACATCAAAAATGATTTGTACTTGCAGATAAATGGTCTCAGGTTTGAACCTCATGGCACCTTGATGGTGTGTGTGTGAGCAATTCCCCTCCCCCTTTTAGTACTATCACTTGTATTTTTTTATATATATAAAAAAAAAGTAAAATCCTAGTTTCTATAACATCTCGCTTTGAAAAAGAAAAATACTTCGCTCATTCCCTGGTAGGAGTTAAGCTTGTTCTTTGAAGACTTTATTGATGGACAAGATTGGAAGAATATTTTCATTGTTCCATTCCATTACATTTTTGCTATTTGCATTTCATGGTGTGCATATATACACCCATCCAATGTTCCAAGCTGAACTTGAAATCTCACCATAGTCTCTCTCACATGGAGAAGTGCTGTTAATTAAATTTAAAGGTCATTAAAGATAGACAAAGCTCTTACCTCTGTAAAAAAAGTCAAGCATAGTTTTTTCTACGAATATGCGGTTGCATAGTTTTTGTTGGCCATTTGGAAAAAAGTCAAGCATTTTATTCATACTAGAGATCCCAATTTTTTTGTTTTTTTCTACCGGAATCAATATAGCACACAATGCGCATTTATTGGTATCAAACTTGCAAAGTTCCTTTTCCCATCCAACAAAGGGGATTGGTTTTCTGTTATGGTATCAAACTTCCATAGAATCATGCATAAGACTCATAGTTCCAGGAAGGAACTACAGATAATGCTTTTCTCTGCAGCATTGAATTGCATCACTGAACATCTCATCAACCCCATACTTGAATTTGAAACCAGAATCCAATAGCTTCTTTGATGACAGACCGGGTAATTTCGGACCTTCAACTCTACTTAAATCACTGCACAGAAAGATAGAACCAAGGAAACAAAGGAATTTTGATTTCATTTTTTAGACTGAAACGGAAAAGAGACTCAAGTAACATGAAGAAGAATAGTTTAACTCACTCTGCTGAGGGTATTCGAGCTTCTGGGTATTTTGCAGAGATTAATTCAGCTATTTGTACAATTGTTATGACATCTGCAGAACAATTGTATCTCCCTTTTGCCTCATGATGTTCAAAAAGGAAAATGTGTGCTCTGGCCACATCATCCACATGCACCACAGATGCATTGATGATAAAGCTAAGTTGATCAAAGTCACCTGCATTAAAACATGATTCAGAGAAGATGCTTTACAATATGTTTGGACTTTGGATTCAAACACATTCTTCAAGCTATACATACCAAAGGCCATAGACAAAGTGTGTTGAACAGAGCTGGGGAGCTTAGGACAAATGAAGGGGCCAACAACAAAAGAAGGAATTACTGTCACAACATCCAATCCATATTTCTCTGAAAATTCAAGAACTGCCCTTTCAGTTAATGTCTTTGAAATCATGTATGAGCCTCCATATGGCTTGACAGCTTTAATGTAATCTATGTCACTCCAAAAGCTCTCATCCAGTTGCTCTACATCATCCTTCCTGCCCAACTGGACAGCAGATACACTCGAGGTGTATACAACTCGTTTCACTGTTTTTGAATTTAAGCATGCCTTTAGAATGCCAAGGGCTCCATCAATTGATCTTTTGGTCACCACTTCTTCAGGTTCCTTATCTTGGAAGTCAACTGGAGTAGCAACATGGAACAATCCGATGCATCCTTCAATGGCTGCATTGAAACTTTCTGGGTTGCTGAGATCCGCATTGAAAATTTTTAGCCTTGCCGATGCTCCTGGTAGACTTGTGAGGAAGCTTAGATCTTTCTTGTTCTCTGGTTGTTAAGAGAAGAAAAAAAACAGATGCTATGCCTTTACTTTTCATGTGCACACAAATTAAGTGGTTTGGATAAGAAGACAGAAACACTTTTTCCCTTGACCTTATGAAAATGAAAATCCTACAAGATACCACACTTACAGAGAAATCTCCATTAAAATATTATGGCTTGGCAATCAAGTGAAGTAGTGGCTTTACCTGGGTCTGATCTGACAGTGGTGTTGACAGAGTAGCCATGATCAAGGAGCCTCATGACCAGCCAAGACCCTAAAAACCCTGAACCACCTGTTACACATACTCTTCCTTTCTCTCCCTCCTCCATCTCTCTGTTTTCTTCAATCCACAAGTCTGGTTGATTTGCTCATTACAATCTCAAGATATAAACAAGGCAGTCTTATCTTTGGTGAGGGCTCTTTGTCAGCTTGTATTGTGTAGTAACTTTCTGAGTGGGCATGCAGTGAATTTCATGAGATGCTTTGTTTTCATTTGTTGCTGCCATCTTGGGTAACTATCAACAGAGACGTGCTTAAGACTTTTTCTTTTGTTTGTTGGGCTTGAAGTTGAAATGCATTACAATTTACACCCAGGTCAAAACAAACAATGATTTACACTTGAAATTATGATAAAGGAAAAAGAAGGGGGAAGAAAAGGTGTCGCTGACACCTAGAACCGTCATTACTTCTTGTGAGGTGATAAAGGGATGAGGTGTTTTTTTTTTTTTTTTGGGGGGTTTGAGTTAATGGGATCAGTCTGTGTTGCATCTTGCTGATCTCATGTTCTAAGCAGGTCCTCTCACTCCCAATTCCTCATGTTCTAATCTTATGACTAAGAATTATTGGGCCAATTTGCACAAATGATCCATGCGATGTGGATCATACATCAAATTACTTATGTCATGGAAAAACTTCCACTAATACTCTTGTGGTTAAGCCCGTTATTAATCTTGGTTTTAAACTAAAATTTTTGTCAAATTGTGCTAATGTGCTCATCACGTGCAAGGATCATTTTACCTCTGCATGTTATGTGCACATAGGTGCAATTAGACGGAAATTTCGATTTGGACTATGATTGGTAATAGGTTTAACCACAAAGGCTTTTTTTTTATATGATTCACACCACATAGCTAATTGTGCAATTTTTCTTTTTCTTTTGGTGGCATAATTCGTGCAATTTAGCCTTTTTTTTATTTTTTTTATTTTAATATTCTTACAAAAAATCACGGGCCAAAATATTAGAAAAAGTAAAATTGGTTATTCACACTTGGCATGGTAAGGATTACAATGATTATTTGCTTGAACCAAGCCTGAGTTATAAGAAACCCTTCTCTTTACAGCATTGCACCGCACCATCAAACATTTCACCGAGGCCGTATTCGAACTTGAACCCAGTGCTCAACAGTTTCCTTGAAGAGACCTTTGATCGTTTGTAACTTTTAATCTCCTTTAAGTTGCTGAAAAAGTATAGATTAAAAAGAAGAAAACAATAAGAAAAAGATTGAATATGCCTCAGTATATTTGACATCATCAACGACAATAAATTCGTTGATAACGTCAATTGTTTACACGCACATAAATAATTAAGCCACACGTCAATTAATACAACCACCAACACATACACATATGTAGAGTGAAACTCACATAAACTGATACTAGCATTCTAATAAGAATATAAAGGAGAAACCATAATCTTACTCTGACATTCGTATTTGAAAGTCGGGGTATCTTGCAGGAAGAAAATCATATAATTCATGAATTGTTGTTTGAACTGAGGAACAAATGTACCTCCCTTTTGCACTAGAATGTTCCAGAAGATGGATATGTGCACTTGTCACATCATCTATGTGTACCATATATGTGCTAGTAAGATATTTACATTTGTCCTCATCACCTACATACGTCAAAAAATACAACCAATTAAACAATTAAGGATTTCATAATAGAAAGTATATACTAATATACATGTTAATAAATAAATTTAAAATGGGCGTCTCTAGCATCTTGACCAATTAAATACTGCTCATTATTTGGTGAATAAAATTTGGTGAAACGTGACACGACAAATAATTCAATGTACACAGATGCAGGACTATACAGTATTAAGAAAAATTTACCAAATATGGGAGCCAGTCCCATGTACACAGAAGCAGGAATATTTGGACAAATGAAGGGTCCAAATACAATGGGAAGAACAACAGTGACAAGATCCAAGCCATGCTTTTCTGCAAACTCCAAAGCTGCCCTCTCCACAACTGTCTTAGAAACCAAGTATGAAGAGCTCACAAGGTTGCTGCTTTTGCAAATATCAAGCTCACTCCATGTACTTTCATCAGTTTCACTAAGGCCTTTGCTGTTGAACAATATTGTGGCTAAACTTGAAGTGTAAACGACGCGTTTCACTGTCTTGGAGTTTATGCATGCCTTTAAAATGCCTAGGGTTCCTTCCAGAGCTCTGTTGGTCACTGTTTCTTCTGGCTCTTTGCCGTCCACATCAATGGGGTGAGCAACGTGGAAGACTCCTGTGCAGCCTTGAATGGCCTCGTTGAAAGTCTCTGGTTGATTGAGATCTGCATGGAAAATTTGGAGTCTGTCTGGGGCTCCCGGTAAGTTTGTCAAGTAGCTGATATCTCTCTTGCTTTCAGCTGCCATATATAAATATGATCAGCTCATCAAATTATATGTCAAAAAGGCCATAAGTGAAAAATTAGAACACCCAAGAAAATCTGAAAATGGACACGTGTCTACCTTCTTTCACGTTCACATGGCTACCTTCTTTAACACTGTGAGAGAATTAGAACACCTAACTCAAAATCAATCGACAATATGTGAACAGACCCTTGGAATTATATATATATTCAGCAACGCTCAAACGCTAACCAGTTAGTAAGTTAATATAGTGCTAACTACTTATTTTAGTCTACTCTACAGTGTAAATTTTATAATCCGACCGTACAATTTTTAGTTCCTCATTCAAAGGTCAACCCTGCAAATTGATTAGCGCCATACTAACTTACTGACTATTGGTGCTTGAGTGCTACTCTATATATACGCTCAATATCTTGTTTGTGCGCTCATCAAACAATTACAAGAACAACATGTAACAAAGAAATTATAAGGAAACAGAAACTTCTGCAGATTAATCTATAATAGAAAACTAAACTGACGTATGATCAAACAAAAATTTCATACAATCTCCAACTGTTTGGTATGGTTTTCATCATCATTGATCAACACAACTATTGTAGGTCATTTGATCTGAATTACCTGAAGGGTTGGATCGAACGGTGGCTCGAACAGAGTAGCCATGCTGAAGAAGCCTCATAATCAGCCATGAAGCTACATATCCAGTTCCACCAGTTACACAAACTGTTCCTCCTCCAACCTCTTCCATTGAGATCTCTCTCTCTCTCTCTCTCTCTCTCTCTCTCTCTCTCTCTCTGAGCTTGATTTGGCTAATTAAGGTTCATTGAGAGAGCTTAAATATAAATTATAAGTATGATATATATAAATGATAATTAATTAACTTGCGATAATTAAGGGTCAATAGTTTGTGAGTTTGTCATTACAGCTAGTGCCTGCACATTCTTTACGTTTCTTTCGGAGGCAATGAAGTTTGACATATATATGACAATGCCATTACCTAATATAACTAAATTCTTTATTATATTTGCAAAATCAACCACGATATAAACGATATTAAATTAATATTTCATCTTTTGGCATCTCTGCTTTTATTAATGCAACTATTAATTTATAAATATAACCTGTATATACACTGATATTACACATCATCGAAGGTTCGATATTTACTTATTATTAATTTAGTTTAGTTTAATAATGTCCAGCCGATCACAAGCTTCAATTACGTTTACTCATTATTAAAATTATGATTCATGTCAACGAATTATCATAATTTATTTATTTTAAATATAGATGAGGTAATTGAATTTGAAAATATAATTATGTGGAAAAAAAAATGATATGACCAACTAGTACTCGTTTCTTTTTCAATCCATCCTTTTCCTTGATTTGTAGAGTATCACAATGAGTTGCTTGTATAAACTTCATACTCTCTATAGCAATTTTTTAAAATACTCAAAACTATAATAGGCTCTTCAATTAATGTGTTAAGGAAAGAATCTTTCAACTAATGTGTCACAGAAAGGATATTACGTATATCGGTTGCACACGTTTTTCTTTAATGGTATAATGACAATTTTCTCACTCCACAAGCTTGCCATAAATTTATTTATCCAATCATGTAGACCATATTACATGTGCATTTTTAGGTACAAGTACATCAATCTTGAAACTTTTGAAGATGTCCCGAAACTTTACATAATGGTCAATTTGTTCACCACACATTGATATTTTAAACCTTTATTAGATTTTCAAAGGGAGATGATCTTAACCCTAATCAAAGGGTCATGCTAATTAGCGAATTCGATTTAAAGAAAACCCTTTTCTCTGCAAGATTGAATTGCATCACCAAACATGTCATCGAGTCCATGCTTAAACTTGAATCCAGAACTCAGGAGCTTTTGTGATGAGAAGCCACACGATTTGTGACCTTCAATGCCCTTCAAGAAACTGTGTAGGTCAAGGGGGAAGAGGTCAAAAACAGATAGTTTTGTTTTTATAATCTGAGATTAAAATGACAGAAGAGTTAAGGAGTTGTATTAGAATGGAATTACTCACTCAGTTGTGGGTATGGGAAAATCAGGGTATTTTGCAGACAGAAATTGGGACAGTTCATCTATGGGTAGCTGATTTGATGAACAAATGTACCTCCCTTTTGCATCAGAATTATTAAAAAGAAAGATATGGGCACTAACCAAATCATCTACATGTACGAAACTTGGCCTGATAAGATATCTATAGTGATCTTGATTTCCTGCACACAAGAAATATGTAGATTTGGTTTAGGTCTCAAATTTTTTTGAAATTGGGAAATGCAATGATCCTGTTTTTTTTCCTAGCCCAAATCAACATCACATTTTGATTTTTTGGGAAAAAAAAAAAGGGGGTGTGTGTCATTTTGCATAATTTTTCAAGCGTGGTTAGATGGCCTAATGAGTTTTTGGAAATTGATTTCAGAAAACTAGCTTGAATAAAAAAAATAAAAATAAAAGGAATTGCACTCAATACAAACCTAAAATCATGGACAGGGACAAGTAAACTGAGCTAGGGAAGTTTTTGCAGATAAATCCACCAACAACTAATGGAGGGATCAAAGTGACAACTTCCAATCCACTTTTTTCTGCAAATTCCAGGATAGCTTGCTCTGTTTTGGTCTTGGCAGAAACATATGAAGTCCCAAATATTTTAAGAGACCTATGAAATTCAATATCACTCCATGAGCTCTCATCCACCAAGTCTTGGCTGCTGCCACTGTAAGCCACAGTTGATGCACTAGAAGTGTACACAACCCTCTTCACAGTCTTGGAATTTAGGCAGGCTTTCAATATGCCTAGGGCTCCTTGGACAGCTTTTTTGGTCACTGCTTCTTCATCAAGTTCTTTGTTAGGCATAGGGTGAGCAACATGGAAGACCCCTATGCATCCTTCAATTGCTTCATTGAAGCTGTCTGGTTGGCTGAGATCTGCATTGAAGATTTGGAGATTCTCTGATACTCTTGGCAGGCTTGTGAGGAAGCTGAGGTCTCTCTTGCATTCTATGCCCAATATCAAACATCAAATGCATGTTAATGTACATTGGATGAATTCGAACCATGACCTATCGTAATCCTAATTAACTCATTTTCTCACTCTCTATTACAACCTAAATGAACGAAACAACTCATATCTAAGGTTTATTTAAAACCTCGGTTATTTCTAACAAGTAAGAAATTCGTGTATTGTGCGTCACATATTTCAATAACTAAAATTTGGAATGAGTAATATTTTACCTGGGTCAGGTCTAACCGTAGTTCGAACAGTGTAACCATGTTGCAGAAGCCTCATAACAAGCCATGAGGCAACAAATCCAGTTCCACCTGTTACACAAACTGGACCCTTCTCCATTTTTCTCTCCTGCAAACACAATGACACAAAGTGTGCCTTACTTGAGGGTGAGGCAGCTCTTAAATATTCATCTGGGGCCAAGATAAAAACAATGCAGTGTAACATATCATATTCGCTTATGAAAATGACACAAAATTTTTATATGAATTATTCTTTGCACAAAGTTGTCTAGTATAGAAGACAAAGGCACAGTAGTGGACAGAAGATTACACAGCATCTGTGACCTCAACAAAGCCGATTCAAAACTTGGGGGATCTAACTCACTGTTGGGGCGGCCAATGGGTTCGGTTCTTTGCTTGGACTTGTTGGATCATATATGGGCTTTTAATGGGCCATGGGCTTTGATGCATATCTGTGAGATAAAAAATAATTACTATGATTTATTTACTATTTATGAATAAATAAACCACACCATTGTGGAAAAAAAAACATGGGAAATGATAGATGCCTTTGTTTTGTGCCTTTTCTATCTCTCTATTCTACAATGTGGTTCTTTTCGGCAATCCTTTAAAGATGATCTCTGTAAAATTTAACCAAATTAGAAGTCTTTTAGTCAACTAACTGTTATCAAATAAATATGAATTCAATTGAGCATGGATTGTTAATGAAATGGCTAAATATTTTTTTTTTATTTGGATGCTTTTTTAATACATTAAAAATCCTTATAGGATGACCTCGAAAATGAACGATTTCGATCAATTAAACAATATTGAAGGGGAAATGAGAAGAGAGAAGGTAGAAAGGGAAAGTAATATTAATATGAGAGATGCATGACATTCTTACCCCCAAAAAAGGTTCAACTTGGTCCAAGTCTCCAAGATACAGAGTAGCTGATCTGATCCAGTCTTTCCTTGTAAGATGGCTGAATGCTGAATCAGGTCATCCTGCCATGATTGATTATGATTCATGTCAACGAATTATCATAATTTTTTTTTTTAAAATATAGAGGAGGTAATTGAATTTGAAAATATAATTATGTGGAAAAAAAATATATGATATGACCAACTAGTACTCGTTTCTTTTTCAATCCATCCTTTTCCTTGATTTGTAGAGTATCACAATGACTTGCTTGTATGAACTTCATACTCTCTATAGCAACTTTTTAAAAAATACAGTAAAATTGAGCTTAGACCCAAAAAATTCATTTGTAATCACCTACAACCCTTTATTTTATTTTTCTATTTAAAATACCCAATTTTTCTATTTCAAATAAAACCCGATGACTATGATCCAAGTAAGCAAGTTACCTAATCTAGTTTAAAATTTGATTTATTATATTTTTCGGATTCCAAAACTACCCATATTTACAAGTTAACGTGTTATGTGGGGTGTAACTAATGGCACGTTGAATTTGAAAAGACCTTCAAATGGTTGTAATGGATGTAGGAATTAATTTAGAAACTTATTTGAAATTAAATATTAAATTCAACATTAAAGTATTAGTAACATTTTTGTTTGTTTTTTACCCCCAAAAAAAAAAGTTTTGGTTTATTTAATAATTTTTTGTTGTTGTTTTCCTTTTATGAATTATACTACTAGTAATCTATTTTATTATAGTTTTATGAATAATAGTGTACATTCTAATTATGTTGAAAAATATTTTGATAATCTATTTATTGTTTGTTTTATGAAAAACATTTTTTTTAAATGTACCTATTTTTTCTCTGAATAAAGTACCTATTATTTGTTTTATGAAAAACAATTTTTTTAAATGAACCTATTTTCTCTCTCCAAATAATGTACCTATTTTTTTTCCTCTAATAATGTACCTAGTAAAACAATGTACGTATTTTTTTTAAATGAACCTATTTTTCCTCTCCAAATAATGTACCTATACACATTTATAGGTATATTGTAAAATAATTTATCTATGGGTAAATAATGTACCTATATTTTCTATAAATTATTGTGTACCTATTTTTAATTTATGAAAAATGTACGGAAATTTCAATTACAAAGTAAATGACTTAGTTTTTTTTTGTTGATAAATAATATACCTATATTTTATTTAAATAATATATTTATATTTATATTTTTCATAGGTACATTATTGGATATGTAATTGACAGATATTTTTTTGGTTTGTAATTTTAGGGGGCGGTATGTGAGAGGGAATGACAACCAAAAGAAATGGGGTGATTGATATGCTATTAATAGGGAGTGTTAATTACAATTATGACAGTTAATAAAATGCTTGAAATAAATTATAAATAAAATATGAAGTTTGGTGGTAACGATGTAAAAACATAGGAATACTACGACCTCTTATATCTTACTGGTCATTTAAATTTGAAATTGGGTTTTACACAGATTTATAGAGTGATGGGTATATGTCTAGGAAATAGAAAATGTAGGGATCTATATTGGACAAACCCTTTAAAATACTCAAAACTATAATAGGCTCTTCAATTAATGTGTTAAGGAAAGAATCACTCAACTAATGTGTCACAAAAAGGATATTGCGTACATCGGTTGCACACGTTTTTCTTTAATGGTATAATGACAATTTTCTCACTCCACAAGCTTGCCATAAATTTATTTATCCAATCATGTAGACCATATTACATGTGCATTTAGGCACAAGTACATCAATCTTGAAACTTTTGAAGATGTCCCAAAACTTTACATAATGGTCAATTTGTTCAACACACATTGATATTTTAAACTTTTATTAGATTTTCAAAGGGAGATGATCTTAACCCTAATCAAAGCGTCATGCTAATTAGTGAATTCGATTTAAAGAAAACCCTTTTCTCTGCAAGATTGAATTGCATCACCAAACATGTCATCGAGTCCGTACTTAAACTTGAATCCAAAACTCATGAGCTTTTGTGATGAGAAGCCACACGATTTGTAACCTTCAATACCCTTCAAGAAACTGTGTAGGTCAAGGGGGAAGAGGTCAAAAACAGATAGTTTAGTTTTTATAATCTGAGATTAAAATGACAGAAGAGTTAAGGAGTTGTATTAGAATGGAATTACTCACTCGGTTGTGGGTATGGGAAAATCAGGGTATTTTGCAGACAGAAATTGGGACATTTCATCTATGGGTAGCTGATTTGATGAACAAATGTACCTCCCTTTTGCATCAGAATTTTCAAAAAGAAAGATATGGGCACTAACCAAATCATCTACATGTACGAAACTTCGCCTGATAAGATATCTGTAGTTATCTCGATTTCCTGCATACAAGAAATATGTAGATTTGGTTTAGGTCTCAAATTTTTTTGAAATTGGGAAATGCAATGATCCTGTTTTTTTTCTAGGCCAAATCAACAACACAATTAGATTTTTTCCCTTTTTATAGAAAAAAAGGGGGTGTGGCATTTTGCATAATTGTTCAAGCTTGGTTAGATGGCCTAATGAGTTTTTGGAAATTGATTTCAGAAAACTAGCTTGAAATTCATTGAAAAAAAAACAAGGAAGTGCACTCAATACATACCTAAAATCATGGCCAGGGCCAAGGAAACTGAGCTAGGGAAATTTTTGCAGATAAATCCACCAACAACTAATGGAGGGAGCAAAGTGACAACTTCCAATCCACTTTTTTCTGCAAATTCCAGGATAGCTTGCTCTGTTTTGGTCTTGGCAGAAACATATGAAGTCCCAAATATTTTAAGAGACCTATGAAATTCAATATCACTCCATGAGCTCTCATCCACCAAGTCTTGGCTGCTGCCACTGTAAGCCACAGTTGATGCACTAGAAGTGTACACAACCCTCTTCACAGTCTTGGAATTTAGGCAGGCTTTCAATATGCCTAGGGCTCCTTGGACAGCTTTTTTGGTCACTGCTTCTTCATCAAGTTCTTTGTTAGGCATGGGGTGAGCAACATGGAAGACCCCTATGCATCCTTCAATTGCTTCATTGAAGCTGTCTGGTTGGTTGAGATCTGCATTGAAGATTTGGAGATTCTCTGATGCTCTTGGCAGGCTTGTGAGGAAGCTGAGGTCTCTCTTGCATTCTATGCCCAATATCAAACATCAAATGCATGTTAATGTACATTGGATGAATTTAAACCATGACCTATCGTAATCCTAATTAACTCATTTTCTCACTCTCTATTACAACCTGAACGAACGAAACAACTCATATTTAAGGTTTATTTAAAACTTATTCGGTTATTTCTAACAAGTAAGAAACTCGTGTATTTTGCGTCACATGTTTCAGTAACTAAAATTTGGAATGAGTAATATTTTACCTGGGTCAAGTCTAACCGTAGTTCGAACAGTGTAACCATGTTGCAGAAGCCTCATAACAAGCCATGAGGCAACAAATCCAGTTCCACCTGTTACACAAACTGGACCCTTCTCCATTTTTCTCTCTTGCAAACACAATGACACAAAGTGTGCCTTCCTTGAGGGTAAGGCAGCTCTTAAATATTCATCTGGGGCCAAGATAAAAACAATGCAGTGTAACATATCATATTCGCTTATGAAAATGACACAAAAATTTTATATGAATTATTCTTTGCACAAAGTTGTCTAGTATAGAAGACAAAGGCACAGTAGTGGACAGAAGATTACTCAGCATCTGTGACCTCGCCAAAGCCGATTCAAAACTTGGGGGATCTAACTCACTGTTGGGGCGGCCAATGGGCTCGGTTCTTTGTTTGGACTTGGTGGATCATAAGTGGCCTTTTAATGGGCCATGGGCTTTAATGCACACTTGTGAGACAGAAAAATAATAACTATGATTTATTGTGGGAAAAAAATGAAAAGGGAAATGATAGCTGCTTTTTTTTGTGTGCCTTTTCTATCTCTTTATTCTGTAATGTGGTTTGATGATCACAAAGAGATCATCTCTGTAAAATTTAACTAAATTAGAAGTCTTTCAGTCAACTAACTGTTATCAAATAAATAAATGAATTCAATATTTTGATTCAGAATGGATTGTTAATGAAATCGCTAAATAATTTTTTATTTGGATGCTTTTTTAATACATTAATAATCCTTATAGGATGACCTCGAAAATGAACGATTTCAATCAATTAAACTAGCATTTTCGCATGCGCTGCTTCCGCACTTGGGAGAGACATTTTTTAAAAAAATTTAAATTTATTTTAGAATTAAAAAAGATAATGGGTAGTTGTATTCCATAGAAATAGGATCCATTATCTGATTTTTCTTTTAATTTTATTTTATTTTAATATGAAAAAGTGTGAATTTACCATATTATCCCCATTTAATTAATAATTTCAATTCTTAATGTTTGTAACTAAGGGCATTTTCTGGTATGTTGAATGTTTTACCGTTCTCTGCATTTTGTTTTATATATAGATAATATTGAAGTGGAAATGAGGAGAGAGAAGGTAGAAAGGGAAGGTAAACCGAAGGCATTAGGTAAAAAAAAAAACTATTAATACACCAAGAATGTATATTATTTTTTTGGACAATAAAGATTTTAGCCTTCCATGCACTCCAATTTCCCAATGTCACCAAGGGCATTAATTCAAGGATAGAGGATATATAATTGCCACAGTCGGAAGCTTGAACCAACAAGGTCGCTTCAATGTTTTTTTAATTAATAAATAAAAATAAAAATTCAAGAGAAGGAGAAGTCAAGACTAAAATCCTTGCCATCGCTGTGGGGATAAAATATTTTATGATTAGAAATATTAGAGGACTTCCAAGTAAGTTGTTTCTATTGGATTTAGAAAGTGAAAAATGTATAATATTAATATGAGAGATGCATGACATTCTTACCCCCAAAAAAGGTTAAACTTGGTCCAAGTCTCCAAGACACAGAGAAGCTGATCTGATCCAGTCTTTCCTTGTAAGATGGCTGAATGCTGAATCAGATAATCCTGGCTTGATTGATTGATTGGGTCATACATGCATTGACCTGACCTTCTTAACCGAACTCTACTGGTTTATCTTTATTTGAAGCAGGGCCGGCCCTGGGTGATTGAAGGCCCAGGGCAAAACTTTAAGAGTGTGCCCTTTATTCATAAATTATTATTTTTTTAATCAAATAATTAATTGAGTGCTGCTATTTCCATCATCTTGTCCTATTTTCCCACCCATCATATCTTTAAAATTTTAAAGACAAGTTTATCTTTTTGTAAAATAACTTATAAGGACTTATGTAACTCATCTTAAGTGTAAATCCAACATGGATGTTAACAATTTTAAAAAATTATTTTAGAATATTAAAAAAACATGAAAAACTTCATCACTTCCTTCCCAGGCTGCACCAAACAAGCCACCACCCAAACACCACCAGCCACCTAGCAACCACCATCTACCAGAAGCCGAATAGCACCCACCCACCCAGCTAGCTCTCAAGACACCTAATCCCCATCAAACCAAATTATCCATAACCCATTCTAAATAATTACCGACCCAATTTGACAAAACTCATTAACTAGTGTATTGCAATTTGCAAGTATGAGAATCGATTGAAATAGCCTTCCTCACCATTTGAGACAAAAACCAAAAGCCTGATAAGAAAATCCTTGTTTAGAGAAACATAGGGAGGAGATGCGTGCTTTGGGTGAGAGAGAGAGAGAGAGAGAGAGAATTCTTATGCTTGCCACCATTGGTTGGCAGACCCATAAATTTTTTAGCGGAGGTGACCCATAATTTTTTTAGCGAAGGTGGACTAAGTATGAAAAATGGTTTTTCGGAATAATCATTTTCTCAAGATAATTTTTGGCGGCTTTTATTCCTTACACATCAAATAAGAAAACTTGATTTTATGGAATTTTAGTATGAAGTATATATTGACTTAATGAGCCATCATTTTTAGCATAAATCGTATTTTGCACTAAAACCGATTTTTCATATTTTTATTTGGTAGGAATTTGATTTTCTAGTATTTTTATTTGAATCTAAATGGGGGGTACTTCCTTATTTACATTGTAAACTTAAGTAAATGGAGTAATATAAAAATAAATGAAAGTAAAAGGACAAAGACATTTACTTAAATGTTGAAAATGAAAATAAGGTAATATGTACACCAGTTGAGCATAGGGGCAATATAATGTAGCCATACCCATTACTTGTAGTTATTTTATTTTTTTATGAGTACTTATAATTTTGTTTTGCATATACATATATATATTTTTGTCTGATCATATACATATATATAAGCTAATATAAATTTTTTTTGTGCCCTTCTCAATCGTGGGCCCCGGGCGGTGGCCCTGGTTGCCCTGGCCAAGGGCCGGCCCTGATTTGAAGACAACCTATAAAAACACTAACATAAAAGAATGACAATTACATCCCAGAATGATATTAAAAATAGATATAAGTTATATAATGCTCCTGCCGGCCTGCGCGGAAACTATATAGGTAGTTAAGAGTGTTTATCTCTACACAAAAGATCTTATGTCGAGTCTTCATTGACTTAATACAAAATACATATATATTTCCTCTCCGGAAAATAAAGAACTTTCTTGTATATCAACTATCCATTTTGGAATGAAGTTCTTCTTTTCGACCCCAGAAAAAAAGGGAAAAAAAAGAGAAGCAAATCAATGTGTAGTGTAGACTGGTTATGGACGGATTCAATTAGGCTTTCAAAGCTGCTAAATTCCAAAGAAATATGGTGGGCAAGATTGATATTATTGTAGAAGATCTCAAAAAGTGTGTTGAGTTTTGCGAAACATTCATGAAGTGACTTTCAGACCCGTGAGTGCAATCGAGTGACTCATTTGCTTGTTTAATACAATTTGTGCTTCTTTTTTGTGTGAGATTGATTGGCTTTTGAATTGTACTGCGGGTGCGGCCATGCTTTTTTCAACTTCTTGATTAATAAAACTTCTTTCTTGAGTTTTTATTATTACATTCGTGTTAGGCATGAGATGCTTTGTTGAGTCTCCATTGTAAGAACTATTTTCATTTCTTCTAAAATTGTTTTTTTCGTGATTACTTGGGCAAACATATTCTATGTTTCTTAGATATAATAGTAGAAATTAGAAAGCAATATCTTTACGAAATATCCAGGAAAAATCATGTATGGTAGTGCTACTACAAAAGTTGGAAATAAATCCTGGGTCAACTCCCGAAGTAATTCCTCTTAGTCTAGAATGACGACCACCGCCTTCTAGATTTATGGTTATGGACTATGACCAAATGAACCTTGCTCAAAATACAAAACTAGTTTTTTATTTTTATTTTTATGCGGAACTAGTTTTTTTTTTCTAGAATAACTTGCAACTTAGTTTTTTTTTTCTAGAATAACTTGCAATTTAGTTTTTTTTTTTCTACAAAGTTGTTACTAGAATAACTTGCAACTTAGTTTAAATTATTTTTTTTAGTATAAACGATAGTCTAAATTATAAAGAAGAGAGATTTCCCACACACACACAACTATTATGCTATGGGGGTTCGAACTTCAGACTTTTGATCTGCAAATCAAAGATCTTTTTCATTAAGTTAGACTTGTTAGCCAACTTAGCCGAACCTTTTAAATTATAAAAACTTGTCCTAACTTTTCTAATTTAAATAAGTAAAACTATGCCAAAAAAAAAATCATAAAATCCAACCCATCCCATAATTAAAGAATAAAAGAAAATTACGACAAAAGGTCTTGTTGGTTTTGTCAAAACTCATCTCGTCTCACCCAAATGAAAATTAAAAATAAAACAAACAAAAGAGAGAAAAAAAAACCTCATCTTCTCTCTAACAAAATGGATTCCAATTTCACACCTCACCTGGAATCCCCTTTAAGCCCTTCCTTCACATAAATTTCGCTTCCAAAACATATAAAACAGCTGCAAACAGAGCAAACAAAAATAGAGAAAATATTTTCTCTGTTTTTCAAATTACTGTTTCCCACTCTGCTTTACATATCTGTGAGCTTGAACCTCCAAACTACCCAGCTGAATCATAAACCCTAGATCACACTCAGCTCTGAGAAATCAAATTGAGAAAAAAAAGATTTTTCTTTATGGTTTTTTTGTGTATTTGAGAAATATTATGCATAGATCTGGTGTGACCATGGCTTGGAACGTGTTCAAGTTCTGCACAGCTTTGCGAGGTTTGGGGTCAGTCATGATCCTCCTGGTGCTTGGGGTTGTAGGTGTCACCTATTACACTGTCGTTTTGACTAATTATGGCCCGGCTTTGTACAACGGTGGCCTTGACTCTCTCATTGCTCTTGTCGTATTGATCTTGTTCCATTGCTTGGTAAACCATCGAAAACTATTAAATTTTGAGTTTTTTCTTAACATTTTTCTTGTGGTGTTGATGGGTTTTCTGTTTAGAGTTTTTGGGTTTTAGAATCTGTGTCTTTCGGTTGTATAAATTGGCATTTTTCCTCTTGAAGTATATTACAAAAATCTGCAAACTTTGTTTTTTCAATAATTTCTTCAGTCAGGTCCTTTTTTTTTTTTATGTTGGTGGAGGTTGAACTCATTCCATGAAGTTTGAAATTACTTGGAGTCTCTTTTGGCAGTGGTTTCTAGAAATCTTATTATTAGAATTTTATTTTTGTTGTTTTTGATCATTTTCTTAAAGCTAACTGCTTGTTTCTATCCCCCTTTTGATCCTGTTAGTTCAGACAGAAATAGTGTTTGGTGTGGTAAATAGGATAATTTGTTAGTTTATTGTTAGCTTAAAGGAATCAAAATTTGGTGTCTGATTAAGGGTATTAGAGAAAATAAAGCTAAAAGTGGAAGACTTGTTATAATTGTGCAGTTGGTGATGCTCTTATGGAGCTACTTTTCTGTTGTTTTGACGGATCCTGGTTGCGTGCCACCTAACTGGAGGCCTGCTGTTGATGAAGAGAGAGGGGAGGCTGACCCCTTGACTGGGTCGGATTTTAGTGGTTTGCAGACTGACCCATCAAATCAAAGAATCCGGTATTGCCGGAAGTGCAACCAGCTGAAACCACCTCGTTGCCATCATTGCTCAGTTTGTGAGTCACAATATGTGAAGTTTTTTCATAATCTCTTTTAACGATATTTTGTTTTGTTTTGTTTTGCTTTGTTATGTTCTTATGTCTTTAAATTAGAGCTTGATGTTGGATGATTCTTTGTTTCAACTTTCAGGTGGGCGGTGTGTACTGAAAATGGATCACCATTGTGTATGGGTTGTAAATTGTGTTGGGGCCTTAAATTACAAGTATTTTCTACTTTTCTTGGTAAGTTTGTTTCACTGCGTAAGGTGAAATACTTTTCACAGGAGATTATGTTTGAATGAGTTGACACGGTTCTATCTACCGAGGATTCCATTTTCATTTTCTTCTACAATGCTTAAGATACCTGCATATAGGTCGTGAGCATTTGAAAGAAAGGTATCTTGATTAGAAGTTAGGTATTGGGGCAAGTTTTCATTGTTCCCAAAGAAAAAGCTTAAATATGTTACATTTCCATCTTTTTAAACAATTTTTAAGCTCAACTCTAGTGTACATTCCCTGGAATGCCAATAGGCCGCAGACAGGCCACAGACAGGCCACAGACAATGATCTAGATTGACTTCGCCTGTATATCTTTGTCACATAGCGTGACCACTTAGGGTCTCCTGAATGTACCACTGAGCTTATTTTTCCATAGTGGTAGTATCACTTTAACAGAATTGTTCCATAGTTCTCATAGGGAAAATTGATGTTGTTCCTTCTGGTAGATAACTGAACAATAGGTCATCTCACCTTCTAGATCGTATTCTTCAAACAGAACTCCATAATTTAACTTTGGAATAATTGCTGGATTTCAAGGGGTATAACCTTGCACAGATTGTTTCATCAATTAGGCTCATGGACTGTATATAATGTGATTAGTGGATTATATATAAAGCAAAAACAAAGCTTTTGTAATGAGTTTTTCCTAGCATTAGTAAAATGGTCCTGGACTGCATGTTCTAAGCTGATAGTTGCAAATTTGAAGAGGTGGAGAACATAATTTTTTGTTGGTATTGGCTGGGACTTGCAACTCAATTCACATTTCATTATGAACTTGGTTACCTCTCACACAAACACTATAATTCTCCCACTTTACTATCTTATGCTATGTCAGTATGGCAATTATTTTATTTAAAAATCTCAAAATAACAGCTTACGATTTGATGCATGGCAATGATAAATACTTGATATACTGTAAATATGTAATTTAGTAAAGCAGGAACATTACAGTAGGTGTCGAGCATTATAGTATGCTTAGTGCCGGATATTCAGGGGAGTTGATTGCTGTTAAATATCTGTTAGTTAGGTGCAGTACACTTGGTGAAAAGCTTTAGGTTGGTAGAAATCATGAGTTTTAAGGTAATTCAAGGGACTCTTATGGTGCTCTTAAAGAATGCAGTCACTCTTTGTTTCAATGAGTTATTTTTCCTCAGTCTGGTTGGTACTGGCAGTGGTTGCTTGTTATATACTGATACTAAAGTGGAGTTCCATGTATAATTTGGAAAATCTGCTTTTAATAGTGTTTGTGGCTACATAGTTAATCAATTGGAGATGAATTGTATTGTACTGTCCTGTCAGACTATGATGGAGAAGTTCTTGTGTATGCTCTACTTGATTTGTATTATCTTGTAAAAGTTTCTATTCCTTGGATATTATGGTTTTTTAAGTCATGAATACATATCAAATGAACTTTATATATTTATACTGATTTCATTCTTTTGTTAAATCTCAATGCAGTTTTACACATTTCTGGAGACAAGTGTTGTAACTTTATCCTTGCTGCCACATTTTATTTCATTCTTTAGTGAAGGAGAAATACCTGGAACACCTAGCACCCTTGCAACTACCTTTCTTGCTTTTGGTATGATCTAATTTTACCTATGTTCCTACTTACTGAGGTGGTTGGATATCTGTCTAACTAATTAACATTGCTGCTTTATTTACAGTGTTAAATCTTGCATTTGCATTAAGCGTTTTGGGGTTTCTGATCATGCATATATCGTTAGTGGCTGCAAATACCACAACCATTGAGGTAAAGTCTTTTGCTTCAATCCGTTAACAATATGTCTGGTTTTTGCATTCTTCCTTTTAACTGGGCATTGCCTTATGCTTACATCTTAAAGGTGTCAAAAGGGCGAGGCTCATATAGCAAAGATTAGATACTTGGTATGGTAGTTCGGTCTCCTTGAGAGGCCTCTGTTATATGGCTTTCCTTGGATTGCAATATCACATTTTACTGGAGGTCCCTAGATTGACATGCATCGACTTCTAAATATTTAACTTTGGTTTTCAATGTTTGGGCCACTAGCGATGTGGAAAATCTTAGTTGCACTATATTAGTAATCACGGATTAGGCTTTGTCATACCAACATATAAGTAATTCCATTAGTCTTGCAGTATCTTGCCCTTCCCTATGGGCAAAGGAGTCTCAGTGTGGAATTAGATGCTGATGGGGTTATTCTTTGTGATCAGGCATATGAGAAGAAAACCTCTCCTAAATGGCGCTATGACCTTGGTCGAAAAAAGAATTTTGAACAGGTTGGTACAATTTCCAATGTATCAATGTATTTCATTTACTTTATTCAGTGCATCTTTTAATTTTAATCAAAATTCTGCATTTCAAGAGTAAGTTCTAATTGGGTTTCACAATCCAAAATTAGCGTCTACATCAGGAGGAATAAAAGTTTTGATGTTTGATAATAATATAGGGATCAGTAAGTCCTGAATGTAATTTGGCATTTGCTGGAAGCCTTGAAGCACAAGGATCTTTTCTGCAGCAGACAGCTAAATGCATAAATTCATTAGGTTGCCCTTAGTTTTCAGATTATCCATACTCTTAGAAGAACATTATAATGATGGTTTTCTTGGTATGTGATATATCATGAGTCTGGCACTGATAGTCACATGGCATACGCACTACAAAGTTACATTGTTCTTTGATTAATTTACTCTCTTTCTTCCAATTAAAACAAAGGTCATCAAGGTCTTTTGCAAACAATTGTTATGTAGTACATTATGGTAGGTTGAGGTCCAATAATGGGCAAGCAAGACTAGTTTCTATTTTCCCAGACTTGAATGCCTGCAGGAACATTTTTCCTAGACAATACTGTTTGACCTGCAATTCTTGTTAATCTGTGTAATGATAGTTGTAATAGTAGTAACTTTCATATGTGGTGTATAGAAATTGGACCCCTTGCATTGATATTTCTGATTCGGAGGCTTGACCTGACCTTGATGTCCAGACAAGAATCCTTGTCTATACAATATTTGAAACAAAATGCACATGATCATCAGAATCTGGTATTAAGTTTATTCAATACCCTACATTTGTTCAATACCAGACCTTGTATACCATGAAGAATGCATAACTGTAAGTGATCTATTCCAGTTTCTTAGGTTTCTGGAGGCATGGATCTGGAATCTGTAATGCAGTTTGTTTGACACTGTACACCGGAACAAGTTAAATTTAAAAGTGTATAAGCTTTGAATATACATTACCTTGTTTTTCATAATTTTATTGGGTGTCTTGTCTTTAAATCTTAAAATGATGTGGGTAGTATACTTATGATGGGCCTGGATGTGCGTCTGTTCACCTGTGTTTAAGGTGTTAGATCTTTTAGCATTGCTCTTACAGCTGGAATTCTGCTATTTGCATATCAGGTTTTTGGTATGGACAAACGATACTGGTTCATCCCTGCTTATTCCGAAGAAGATTTGCGACGCATACCAGCGCTGCAGGGTCTTGAGTATCCGTCGAGGCCTGAGTTTAACTCCCAAGAGTTCTGATACCATTTGTTTTGACATGTCAGTGATACAGAAATTTTCCTTGTAACAATAGATGTGGAACATCCACAGAAAGTTCCCTTTGCAGTGGTAACTCTCATCAAATCACAAGCGACTAATTCGAGCTCACAATTTTTCATTCCTATGGCATCTTCTTGTAAACATGATGATTGAGATGCAGATCAAGTAGAGCGGTTTACGGGTCGCAGTGTTTTACTTTAGTGGGACTGGCATGACTGATTGGTGTTTATTTTTGTTAAATATGTGTTGGGAAATTTGGGAACTGTAACATATGGAAAATGAAACTTTCATGTGGTGGCATGAAACGATGATGTTGTTCCTTTAGGTTTGTTGTACCATTCATTGAAATTACAGTATCATTCTCATGGCCTTGCCAATCAAGTGTAATGTATGCTATGTATCCAAGAAATAATCTAATTTCACACTGAATTTTATGCTTCTCCTTCTGTGGCATGGAACTGTTTTGTTATTGTCATTCTACTTCACCAATACCTTTTTTTTTTCATAGGGTAAGGCCTTCAAATTTACAACTATGTTATTTGTTTTTTCATTTTATTTCAACTAAAAAAATGCTCAGCTAATTTTCTTTATTTCTCTACTGGAATGACTTTTATCCCTTGCTAATTTTCTTGTCTATCCTACAGGAATTGTTGTACACTCTAAATTAAGTGTGATCGGCCAACTCAAGTTGTTGGTCGCTTTGCCAACTAATTTTTAGTCTAATGGTTTTTCTCCTTTCTATGTTACAAGATGTCTCAAGTTCGACTTTCACCTTCCAGTTGATTCTAATGAAAAATTTGCCACTTCAGCACAAAAACAAAAACAAAAAATCAAAAGAGTGGAAGAGAAGAATGGAGGGGTTTTCTTTCCTTCCTAGTTTTGTTTATTTTGATCTTGTGACAGTAAAACAAGAATTAAAAACTTAGAAAAGAAAAAACGTAAACTTTGGGTTCTTTTTTTCCGTCGGAAAGGAAAAATGGGACCCAAGAGTTTTCTTTTTATCCTTTTTGGTCGGACACTTTTCTCCTCCTTACAAAACAAAGCATTGTGGAGGATGAGGGTAATTTGGTAATTCTAGACATTTGAATTTTCAAACCTTTTCTTTGCTAGAATGTGATACCAGTCCTAGCCGTGTAGTCATGGACTCATAGTTGCATCCAGAATGTCGTGGATCAATGGAGGTGGACACGTGTCACGCCGTGGCGCGCGCTCTTCCTGAAACGTACAGGTATATAAAGCCAGCCAACCAAACCAAAAGAAGCACTTGGGACGTTCTGGATTTTTCTCTTTCACTCTCTCTCTCAAACGTTCGTCTCATTTCCTTCTATCAGGTACGACGAACCAAAATCACCTAAGATTTGATCTTTTGTTTTTCTCGCATTTTCTCGGCTTCCAAACAGGCCTTAAAGAATTTCTAATTCCTCTGTTTGATTAATTCTCTCTATTGAATCTGCTATCCATAAACTGTTGAGCTCGTTTGCTGCCAAATGTATTAATTTCTACTTGAATTTCACGAGCATTCAACTTAAATTGTAATAAATCATTAAGCAATAGTCCTCGGAAATAATTTACTACATTCAATTTTCATTAATGACTTCGATGATTGTTCATTAGATGTTAATATCATAGTAAATGCAGAGTTTGATAATAATTAATTAGTATTTATGTGATCAGTGTGAGATACTATATCTGCTAGATTGAAGTTTATTTTTTTGAATTATCTGAAACACTTCAGGAGATTTTTTGAGGAGCTCTTGGTTTCTAGGATTGGATAATTCATCTTTTATGAAATTTATGAATTTTATGAATTTTATTTTCTTCATTCTAAAGAATTTGTCTTTTAGTGGAACATATTTTCTTAATTCATTCGTTTTTAATTTTTAATTTGGTTGATAATAGACATAGAGAATAAATTATGCTGGGATTTTCTGATTCCAGAAGAATAAACACAACCAATATGCAGAGAGAAAGAGACATTAGAGATGGGGTTTCTCTGTCACGTGACTTGTCAGATAGTTTTCAGGGCTTTGGGTCCCGTAGAAGTATGTTTCCTAGCCTCTTTGGTGGAAGGGATCCATTTGACGATCCCTTCTTCAGTCGCCCGCTTGGTAGCACGTTCGAATCTAGCATTTTTGGTCCTAGTGCCGCTTTTAGTGGTACACCGCAGGGCGGTGGAGCCAAAGAATTATTAGTAGAAGAACTGAATTCTGATGATGAGGGAGGGGAAGATAAAGTTACTGAGGATGGTAGAGATAACTGTGGAAAGCAATCTATTTCAAGCAAAGAACCAACTATTGAGCATCCGGATGATGTTGAGGATGGTAATTAATCTTCTATGTCTGCCTCAATTAGAAAGCTGAAGGTTAATATAATTGAAGTTTCCGGAATGAAAATAATGGTTGCCATGTTGAATCTAGCAGATAGGAAAAGCAAGGATGTGACTTGTAGAAATGACCGCAACAAGGTGGAAGGTGAACAGTCCCAGGGTCGTAGTTTCTCTGTCCAGACTTGCAGAGTCACATATGGTGGTGTAGATGGAGCATATTACACTTCTACAAGAACCAGAAGGGCAGGCGGCGATGGTGTAAGTAATGTGTTTCTTGGATTTGATATGTCATTTTCATTCTTCTTTGTTTAACTTTGATTGTGATTGAACAACAGGTGGTGCTTGAGGAGAGCAAAGAAGCAGATAGAACAACTGGTCAAGCAACACATAGAATCTCGAGAGGACTTCATGATAAGGTATAGTATTTTCTTCTTGTTATGCAGCCTGTGTCAAGAACAATGGCTGTAACACCTGCAACAATGAATTGTAGTCTTAGGCATTAGTCATGTTTTGGAAAATAGATTAAATATTGATGCACGGGGTGACCATCTGTGGCAAAAACTCAGAGTCACTCTTTGTTGTATTCTTACGGTCAAGTCTGGAGTGAGTGTATGCAGTGCGTTGCCCTTTAGTCTCCTTTCCATTTCATGGGTGTGCTCAATATATTTCTTGAGAGATTAAATCCATGTAGATTTTCATCTTAAATATTTGTTAACCATTTTACTATCCTTGTTCAAGTTTTATGGGACTGGATTGTAAGTTATTGTTTCCTCATATAGTCATTCAGTTGAGAGCCCATGTTGTTTTGTTACCATTACAGATTTTTGGCGTTTTTATCAATCCGTTTCCACATGTGATTTTGTCAGTATTGAATAGATCAGTTTGTGGCTTTTTTTAATTCAATCCCTTTTCTGAGTAAGCACAGGGAAGGATGGCAGAAAGAAAATCTAATTATGTAAATGCTACCTATTATTGGAATTGAGATATGTATTGCTTATGTAGGGTCATTCTGTTACAAGGAAGCTTAAGTCAGATGGAAAGGTGGATATGTTGCAAACTTTACACAATTTGAATGAAGGTTGGTTCCTGCAGCCGTACATGGTTCGTTAATACGTATTATGTTTCACATTTGTGAACATCAAAACTGATACTGCTAGTCTTTTTGCAGATGAGCTTCCTGGCTTTGAAGAAGCATGGACCGGTAATGTTAAAGGACACTTACCTGGTTGGAGAGGTGAATTTAATATGCATGGTAATGCTGGTAAGCATTACTTGGTTCTTTCCTGTTGGACTTTCTTTCATTTTCCTTTGTGTTTGTTTCTTCATTTTATTTTATTTATTTTATGATTAGATGGTTTCACAACATCGAAGGTCGTATGCATTCACCAAGCCTTCCTTAGGGTCCTAGTTAGCTTTTCGGAGCGAAATCTTGAGTAAATGTGTCTGTGTATCCTGATCTTTAATATCTTGGCACATCTGGATATTAAGTGAGTTCCCTAATGGCCAAAAATATTACAAAGGGGAGTGTAAAACAGGAAAAGTAAATTGTGTGTGTTGCAATAACTAGTGAAAGTTGGGGATTCGATTTCTAGTGGACTGGGATAACGAGTTCCTATGGCTTGCCATTTAAATGGTTATGTTTGATAGAACAGTGGTAATGCTTATGTTGTGCTTAGTGACAAATGTGGAATGTTGCACACTGCCAAATGTATGACTTGGGAAAGACCAATATCCATCAAACCTGTGAGTCTGTACTAGTAATGTAAGTGTGTTTGTTCTTCGTCTTCAGTTCCTTTCCCCTTGCCTCCTCTCTCTTTGCAGGCACTGGACGAAACTTCTTGTATGTCATCTGTTAGTTTGTATATGAGATATCGTAGGCAATGTCACGGTTCAGAATCTGGTCACTCCGTTTTGATTCACACTTTGTGTCATAACTTAGTTATGAATGGCATGACAGGTTCAGGTAGCAGACAACAGAAGGGAAATGCATTTTGGGGAGCTGGGCTGCTTCCATCTGCAGAGCAAGTGCAAAGCGCCAGAGGAAATGGATCAGACAATGCAACCAGAGCTACCTCTGATGGGAGAACCAAAAGGGTTGTTAGAATCAACATAGACTAAGGCCGGATACTCGTCCGTACATAAATTGAAGACAAAAAGAAGGAAAATAGTAATTAACATGCTCTGCCCATGTGTTTCATCTGGAATTCGAGTGGTTTTGAGTAATTTTTGGGCTGTTCATTCTGCATCGGGGAGCCAATAGTGTTTGTGAGTCGAAGTGTAACAAGAAGATTAGGGGGTGTAGGTTGGGTTTGGTTGTTTGAGTGGCTTGTTGCTGTCCAATAATTATTAATTTCAACATCTTTACTTAAATTGTCATTTTTGTTCATTATGTTTTGTTAAGCCTTTCAACCTCCATTGAATCCGAACTCATTATGCGGATATGCCTAACCTCCATGCATCACTCACCAAATAGACACATATGTAGATATACTAACAAGTACCAATTCAACTGTGCTCGAGGAAGAGATTTATCGAAAATCAGCTTTATCAACACAGAATCAATTTCCAAGAATCAATTTAATTACACCAGGATAAGCAACAGTGAATTTCAAAAGGGCAGGATGATTAGCCAGTGACTTTTTGTCAAATAAACACTCATATGCAAATCCCAACAGGCTGAATTTTAGCTCCATCCAGCTCGAGGTAGCCATTGCAACTATTTATTGGGTTGCAAGCTTTAGAATGTCATCTAGAATGAGAATTAAGATGAAAAATAAATTTTTTTTAGTTTACTCCAACATCTCAAAAGCGTAATAAGAGCAAATATCAAATGAATTACAAAATCTTGATTAGAGGTTGAAAGGTAGATAAACATGGATATGGTTCAATGAAGTTCTACTCATCCCAAATTTTAAATTGGGACAAACTGAGTGGATATAGTAGCATTCGAGATGGATGAGACAAAATTAGAAAAATCATGCTTTAGTTAGGCCACCAATTAACCCGCTCAGAATTTGCACAAGTTATGCGATCCTAAAATGCATCCGTTTGGGGCTGTGGTAGTTACAAATACCATCACTACTAAAAAAACTCACACTACCTACTGATTATGATTTGTCCTCTAAGTTGATTTTTGAGACAATTATTTGTCTCCACTAGCAATAGAGACTATGCAGCCACCATTGTTGTATCAGTGTCCTAGTTTGGGGTTGCTATTGATTATAGGGCACCATTTAGTGAGTCAGTCCTTCCCTATTTTCCCTTAAAGAAATACATTTTTAAGATACAAGCCATTCAATTAAGCCAAGCCATGTTGAATGGCTTCAAGTTTGCCTACTGATATTGGAATGGTTTCTTTTAAAATAGGGACGCATCAATCACATCAGTGAGCCATCTTGTACTATTCACGTTGGGTATCAGTCCTCAATGTATCATTAACTCATTAATAAAATTATTTATATAATACAGTTAAAGCCATCAGTCCCCATTCACAAATATTAGTTTTTAAAAAAAAGTGCACTAATTTGAAATTAGTGCACGTTCAATATTGATTTCTATTTAATAATTTATAATAATAATAAATAAATAAAAGAATTTTGGATGAAATAGTCAAGTATATTTGCTCCTCACCAAGTCTCAGCATCTCCATTTCAGGTTGCTCATTTTTCTTCCTCTATTCTTCATTTTGCACCGTTTGCTCCTCAAGTGCTCCTCGCATGGTCTGTACCTCTCTTCATTTCATACCCCTCTTTGCTAAGTTACTATCCCATCCCAAGCACATCAACCCATGACACCCCAGCTCCAAATCTTCTATGTTTCTTCAATTCGTTTACCAAAATCAGCCTGCCCAAAATGCTTATATCAGTAGAAAATGGAGGCCGCTTGAAATTTTAGTTCAAACATCTCTAACTTTAAACTTTAGAACAAACTGATATATAATTTGGCAGCTGATAAGTACCTGTGATTGTAGCATTATCCCATCCTTGTAGAATGCTACCAATTGTAGCAGCAATGGCCACCATCACAGCTCCCCTCATCTTTTCACCAATGAATAAACAAGACCCCCAATATCAAACAAACCTGAAAGGAAAAGGTACTCACATAAATCAAAATTAATAAATCATTTCCACCTACGATAGACCCAAATCTAACTAACTCATAAGTAACCATTGTCACACCCCAAAACTCAAGTGTAAGATCAAGGAAATTAAAAGAGCATACAAACAGCAGAAAACAAAATTTTGAAACCTTGATGCTAGTTCTGAAATAAACATTGAGGCTGAACAAAACCAAGAAATAATAGAACTTAAATTTACAACATGCTTCAAAACCAAACAATTGATACAAAAATAGAAGCAATCAGGAAATCCAACACAACATCAGCTCAAAAGAAGACATGTGGAACTAATTGGTGTAATTATTTTTATTAAATTCCAAGTTCAAAAAGTGTTTCAAACTATTAATAATAGTTTCATATGTTGCAGAAATCTAAAATTTAAGTTGGCTTGATATTTCACCAAATATTTCATACAACTTAGATTGGATTTTCAAGAAACTATGTTTAAAAGAAACTTGGACATATCTAAAATGAAATTCAAAAACCAATATAATAAATATGCAAGTAATAAGAAGAATCCAACCATTTCTGCGTACCCCTTCACTGAAAGATTTCTATACACTTCAACAAAATAAAAACCAGTAGATAAGCCAACCACAACATACACTACAACTAGTGTTGACCCAACTTTACAAAAACAACTATCGCTCACCCAAAAGTCTGAATTGTTCCAAGCTACACCAGAAAATCTGTCACCACTAGATCATCAACCTAACCTTAGCAAAAAGATCTATGCACCACCAGAAATTTTTAGGAAAAAGGGAGTCAGCAAACCATGCCCAATTTTTCATAAATGAACAATGATTAAGATACATCTGAAACCAACTCTAAAAAAAAAAAGAAAAAGAAAAATATGTTCAGGCATTAACTCAAATCACATCCAGCTTTCGCAAACTACCTCTCTGACCCTTAACATTTCAATTATTTTTTTTCTTTTAGACTTTTCCTCAAACACTACCTAGGCTTTTCCTTAACATTTCAATGCATTGCATCAGAAGAGTCATAAATCATTACCTTGATTCGAACTCATCTCGCATATATCACACAAATGGCTAGAATACTTTAATGCTGCCTGCTTTTGGATATATCATCCATCAACAAACAGAACGAAGCAAGAAGGCAATGAAAAATATTAACAAGCACCAACATCCATTATGCGGGAAATTAAATATCAAATGAGCCTTAATTTTTCCTAAATCAAGCACCTGGGATGTGACATCTAAAAAAAATCTTTATGTAATAGATTAAAAAACTAAGTGTTGTGTATAGTCCTTGATACATGTAACTTCAAAACAATGAGCAACCAACAATCAGATAAGAAGTTTTTTTTCAAGTTTTAAATAAATGAAAACAAATGAACTACTTAAATCGGATTTGCTTATAGATGAATTCTACAACTAGAGAGATGCAATATACAGCTTTAGAATAAATACACATGCAGATATCAAAAATCATAATGGGAAAAAAGGGAAGGACGGGCGTGAATGAGGAGATGACAATATGAGCAATGCATAGATCACAGAGAACTGCTTAAAAATCATTGATGGGGAACTAAACGAGGGCAGAAAGGTTGCATGGTGTCCTCAATTGCCATGAGCATTGGATATGAATATTTTGGGAAACCCATTATCAAATTTCCGAAAAGAAACAAAATTTACAAAAATTGAATACAAGAGCAATGCAGAAACAATACAACTTATGCATTTATAATGAAAAGTAAATTTTTCCATGGCAAATGCCTAATGACAGCTCACCTCCATGTGAGGCTACAGAGCTCAAAGTCATCAGATTGAGTCGTGACTTTCTAAGCGATCGACTTGGTCTCAGCAAAGTAGAGAAGGTAGACCTTCTTCACTGCCGATTCGGAAGCCGTTCCACCTGAGGTTATGGAGATGTGTGGAAGAACATGATTAGGAGTATTTATTTGTTCATTCAATATTTAAATTAAAAATTTGTGAATTACTCACAAATAAAGAAATAAATAAGAAGATAATGTTAAGAAACTAAACTGAGCAGAGGTGGAGTGAGAAGAATAAGACGAGTGTCCGATCTGAGGATGAGCAGAGAATGCTTGGATCCAAGCATCGACATCAACCTCCGGGTTCACAGCTTCGTCGAGAGATGAGAAAGGGGAAGCTTTCGTGAATTTGGTGCTTCCACAGAATGCTAAGAACTCCTCCTTTCCAAAATTTCGGTGAGAACAGAGAGAACATAGAAGAGAAGATCTTTAATTTTGAGGAAATTTTGTACTTCTAGGGTTTGTAAAAGCAGAGAGAGTGAGAAATGAGCGATTTAACCAAGTATTTGAAAAGGAGGTCAAGCCAAGCCGCTAATATCATAATAAAGGGAGCCAGCCAAGCTTCTTTGGGTTATTTGTGAGTGGAGCCGAATGGGCTGCAGCTTCCTTTGACAAGTTGGGACTGATAAAAAGTCCCAAATATTAACAGAAAATAATGAAAATCATTTTTTTACATTACACACCAATGTCTATTCCAAATACTTTTAATAGGCACTATGGTAGAATTGGTTTCCAAAATAATTCACATGGCACTTTTATGAATTTGTATCTATTACATCAGTGAGTAGTAGCCATATTTCTAGTAGTGCATGTCAAATTAAAATGACTTGAAGTTTTTGTTTCTTCTCAAAATTTACATTATTGACTTTGTTGAGGCCCAAAAAGTCATGACAAGCCCAAAATCATTTAAAGCCCAATATGACGTACGAAATATGGGATAAATTGGTCACGTATTAATTCCAATTATTTTTTCAGGAACTAATTCGACAAAATAAATATGCACGCAAGCTTTTATACAAATTCTAATAGCTTCTAATAGCTTCCATGTCATGCCAAAAACCTATTCCTTTAATTCCGATATGTCACTAAGCTCGGTCACAAAAGCCCAAGTCATTGTAACACATGCTCAAGCATGCCAAGCATATGCCAAATAACTCCATGCCACACTAATACATTTTTTCTATGTCAATCACCTACCAAGCTCACATGAACCCAAGTTATGTGGTTTACAGGACTTGCACGAGAGATTGTGGTGTGGAAGGTTATGGAGGTCCACAAGGCCCACGAAAGCTCTTGGATAATAGAGACTTTGGGCTAGCTATTTGGAAGCACCAAAGTCCAAGCCCATTACTTGGAGTTCTCCAATGTGGGTGAGCAAATGACTTCAAGCACTCCCTATTACTCGTTGGAAACAAGCCAATTCCGACACTTCCTTTTACTCATAGGAAATAATCATTTTCCATTTACAGCCAATTCCGACACTTCCTTTTACCCATAGGAAATAGTCATTTTTCAATGCCTAGCTTTACCTGCTAGAAATAAAAATGTCCCAATGCTCCCTTTTATCCAGTGGAAATAAACTAGCTCTAACACTTCCTTTTACCTATTGGAAACCAAAGAGAGCCTTCTCCTTCTATAAATCAGGAGGCATTGCCCAGGAAAAACTAACTTCTCTTGGTTGCTGCAAGCCTCTCAGCAACCATGAGAACTCATCTTTCTCTTAGCTACTGCAAGCATCCAGTGACCATTGACCCATTCTCTTGGCTGCTGCAAGCTCCCAACAACCATCACAACCATGTCTCCTACTTTCACATCCTTGAAATCCTTAATCTTCTCTATAAAACCTCACCTCAAGCATAGGCCCAAGCTACTCGTTCATCATCCCACCTTTAGAACTCATAAATCTCTCTAGAATCATAGTCACAAACACCATAGCCTTCAATGTCTTAAGCTTTTCTTTCCTTAGCCATGCTCTTTGAACCCCATTCATTTGACCGCTATAAGCATCCCAACAACCATCGCAGCCAAACAATCAAACCACCATAGCCATAGCTTCAAACAATAAATTCTCAATACCCAAACTCAAGCATATCAAACACCAAGCCAAGCACAAGCATTCTCATTTGCTAAACTTATGGGTTTTTAGCTCCCACACTCCAAGCTCTCATGTCAAGCTCATATAATCTCAGTTCAACATCAGTAAATCATCTTCACCCATTTTCAGGGCTGCTGGAAACGTCAACACAGAACACGCAGCCGCTGGAAGAACAACAGAGTACTCCCCTAGGACTTGCTTCTCCTTTGGGATGCTTTATACCTAGTTCTCACTAACTCAGAAAAAGGGGCAACAAATGCCTGATTCACCACTCTATGGCGGTTCAAAAATGAATAAGCCCGGACAAGCCTTCCGACGGAAAAAGACCCCAACAGACTTATGCCAGAGTTTCTTCGATCCTACATGATCGTTAGTGAAGGTGCACTATATTATCTTAATTTTGGTGTTAGATCGCTCCGTTATTGTAATGGCCCTTTTATGGCTAGTTTGTATTGGTCATTTGTGGCTAGTGCTTTTTTGGCTGAATTGTGAATACAATCACAGAATTTCTCACCCAAAAAAAAAAAACAAACTTTAAGTTAATTGTTTAGTCTCAGCTTGAAGCTATTCGACTATGGTTGTGCCATAACAATAAGCAAACTGGTTTGAAAAGAAATGGAGTTAAAACGTTATAGTAGTTCTCGCCAACAAAAAAATTCTACAAATAAACCCATTTAAACATGATATATTGTACAAAAACTCATATAAAGCCTAGTTGAGGAGAAAACCTCAAAATTAGCCACTTGTTATTTTCTAATTAGTTATTATAAAATTTTAACACACTAAGAACCAATTAGAAAATGAAAAATGTCTAGTTTTGTGTTTTTCTCTCTAAATATGCTCTATAAGAGTTTTTGTATAATATATCATGTTAGAATGGGCCTATTTGTGAAAAGCCCAAAAAACAGAATGCATATATATTTATACATTTTTTCTTTCTATTGTGAACTCTCTAGTAAGATAATATTTTCATATATATATATATGAAAATTATGAAAATGAATTTTCATAGGACATGTAATTATCAGAAATAGTAATACTTGGTTTAATAGTAACACTCAAGTGAAATAGACGAGCATTGATTTTTCATTTGGGTTGGCTCGACAAAAAAGAAACTTGCCATACAACAAAACTTCATAAGAGGAAACTAATTGTATTTTGTTTGGGGTAATACAAGAGACTTCTCCAAGAAAAAGAAAAATAATTGTAGTTATAAAGCAAATGGAAGCACACAACACAAACAGCATTTGTGTGTTTGGGTGATTTTTGACGGTGGCAACTAAAAGGATTTGTTCGGTTGGTTTAATTTATCATGTCTAATAAAAATTTAAAAGTACATTATAATTAATACATTTGTAGCCTGAGCCTTTTGTAAAATATTGGTTTTCCCGATGAGATTAGGAAACAGAAAACTATAAATACATTTGTAGCCTGAGCCTTTTGTAAACACTAGCTACTGTGATTTAGGGTTTCCAAAATTCCCTATAATCTTTTCTCTTTCAAACGATCGAGACCCTTCACTTCACTAGCTACTTTCTCTTTCAGACAAGATGAAGGCTTTGAAGGAACAGCGAGAGCCTCCTGTTGACGTTCACGTTGACGATGACGACTTTGCTGGACTCGCTTGCCCTCTCGACGACCTTGAAGCTGTCTTCATCCTTGAAAGTGAAACCACGACTTTCGATCCCTCCAACTTGTTCCACGACGTCAAACTTGATGACCACGACATGGCAATTCAAGAGAAGCCCAAGAAACCACCATCTCACGGCAAAGGCAAGAGTTTGGAGACCCTCCGCTTGGTGCTATGCCCACCACCTCCATCTTCTTGTCAACAAAACCCTACGGGGCCAGCAAAATCTGATGCTCACCATCAACGGCAAGACTGGGATGATGAAGAGAAGTTGGAGAATAGCAAGCGAAAGCTTCACCAAGGCTATCAAGAGTTCCAAAACAAGAGAAAGAGAATTCAACTTCTTGACGTCAAGAACTTGCCTTTGCCGTCTAAGCCTCAGCGAGGCCGGGTTTTGAGTGAGAACAAGCCGTTGACCAGTTCGAGGAAGTGCCCAGAGCCTTCTGATTTTTCGGAGAGCCAACAAAACCCTAAGGGGCTCACAAAATCCACTGATCATGATCTTCATCATCGGCAAGATTGGGATGATGAAGAGAAGTTGGAGACTAGTGTTCGAAAGCTTCACCAAGGCTATCAAGAGTTCCAAAACAAGCGAAAGAAAATTCAAGTTATCGACATCAAGAACTTGGCTTTGCCGTCTAAGCCGGGACGAGGTCGGGTTTTGACAAAGAACAAGTTTCTGATCAGCTCCAGGAAATGCCGAGCCTTATGATTTCTTGGAGAACACGTTTCTTATTGTCTAGTTTATTCTTTAATTGATATCAGATGTAAGTACATGGTTTTTGAACCACAAAACGATTATAAGTACATGGTTTTTTAGGAGAGGAGAGCTAGCACATTTTTTATTCAATTCATTCTGTAATTGTGATCAGTTTATGTACAATTGTAATTCAAGTTTCTCGACTCCAAACTTCTCTTGATCAGTTTTGATTATAAAGCAAACTGAAACACACAAAACACGCGAGTGGGATATTTTGGTTCAATTTGAGCGATTTTTTCCTGTTGATTTTCTCTCTGCTTTGATCATTTTCAAGTTTTTCTCACTTCTCTTCACAGCCTCTTTATCTCTCTGATTTCTTAACCATAAAATGATTATAAGTACATGGGTTTTTGTAACAGCAATGCCAACCAATATTCCTAGTGCTTTGATAGACAAGGGTCAGAGCCGAGTTGTAGATGTTCCTAGTGCTAAAAGGTACCTATTTTCCATGTTGGGTACCTATCTTCTTAACTGATAATATTTGCACTTTTTTTCCCTGCATTCAAAGATTATAATCTTTATAACTTTTCACATATAGTTAATGCATCTCTGATTCTCAAGTATAAACCTCCACAGGAGCTTTGCCGTTAGCAAAAGTAGCACTTTTCTGTTGGCCTCTGTCAAGAGAACAAGGAAAACGATTTGGTGTTGTGCAGTATGAAATGGAAACCTTTTCAAGAGATCGTCATTTTTTTTGGAAAACCTGGTCTCCATCTCTTCCTCTCTGTTTCTCTTTTGTTCCTCCTTACTTTCCTATGCATATCCATCACTATTTGTGCGTCTTATCATTATGACATATGAGCAAATCATGAAACCATACAATCAAGGTCTGATAATTGCATAGCATCCATACTGAGAGTTTTAATTGCATATGCCGTCCATACCGAAAGTAACTCGCAAGAATTTTGTGTGACAGAAATTAAGGGAAGGTGTGAAAGGACGTGTACATCTAAAGTTGAACTAAAAACTTATCAAATTATGCGGGGGTAAAACAAAAGAATCAAGGATAAGTAATAGCTGTGCCAAAAATTTGAGAAAAGTGCCTGATCCATTCGTTGAACATGATTAATTAAGACTTCCTAAAAAGTCCAGATCTTCTATATTCTGATGTACTAATAGCAAAATTCGATAATCACCAAATTAAAAGAACAAAACTTCAAAACAGCATTAATTTCAGCAAAGTACCACGCAAAAAACAGTAAATAAGTAAACAAGGTCCTTCGATGACTAAAATCATCCAGCATCTCAATCTTCCTCCTCCCCTTCATTCTCGGCAATGTTGAAGTACCTTAGTTCATAAACATTCCGATCCTTGTTGGAAGCGATCACTCTAAGCCAATCTCGCACATTGTGCTTCTTTAGATACTTCTTTGTCAAGTACTTCAGATACCTGAACCCCACGAGAACAACAAAAATACTAGTAAAACAATGCAACAATGAAACAACGTCTAGAGTTAAGGCAGAAAAACGAGCTTAACCAATGCTAGATTCACACAAAATGAATACTAAAAGAAACAATCAACTGAGGGCCCTAGGCTGGGTAATGACAAGAGCGGTAACACCCTTCCTCATACTTAAATTTCAAAAGTTTTGGAACATCAGACGAGTCACAATCACCGAACTAGTTTTACCATTTCCATATTTCAACCACAAAATAGCTCAATGTAATGCACGAGGCTATAAAAAACGTAATCTTCTTTACTTCTAGGAAGAGTGAATATAATTAAAAGAAGAGAAACAAAATATCAAATATTAATGTTCGTGAACAATGTGGATTTCAGTTAAAAACTAATGCCTTTGATGCTTCCAGGAAAATCAACTCAATGAAGCTTTAACCTTTAGATGGCTATGCAGATTGATTTCCTTTCATATCTATATAAGAGCTTGACAGTTAAAAGCAGCATTGCTATCATCACCAAGATGACAAGGTATCAGTCCAAAATACAACTGATCCTCTATATACACAGGTGCAACATTACATCAATAAAGCATTCTAAACAGAAATCAGAACTAAATAAAATTCAATGTCTGATATCAATCTCACCAACTATATAAATGAACGCATGAACTCTATAAACTAACCTCTTAGAGTTCAATCACAAAAGATCAATCAAATTACCTCTTAGAGAAGTTACTGTCAGAAGTGACAGTGATCTTGCTCTTCTCCCGGGTCACACTGACGGCGTCACCAAGTGCACCGGCCTTGCCTCCAACCTTGATCCTCTCCTGAAGAAACTTCTCCAGGGATGCAATGTCCATGATCTTGTCCTCCACTGGCTTTCCACAATCAATGGTGAAAGTCACTCCCTTCTTTTTCCCCTTGGGACCTGCTGCAGCTCCTCGACTCATTGTCGATTATCTTCTGCAACCCACACAAATCAAATCAATGCCTAAGATCAACTAGAGAAATGTCATCTACATACAAATTTGAAGAAGGTCAAAATGCGTGTATTATATACCACACAAAGCATATCAACACAAAATATGTAACAGCTAACAGATTTATACACAAATATATGAAACCCTTTTCCTACAGGGATAGGTTCCAACTGCATCTTTAGAAAATACAGCGGAACAATCAGCTATTTGCTTGTAAAACTTGATAATTACATCACTGAACACAAAATTCCATAAGCTGAAGACAGGAGCAGATAGAGATATGCATATTCCATATTTTCATTTTTGAACTCAATCTAAAACACCATCAATTAAATTTCAATACCACAATCACCTATGAGTTCACAAATCTAGAAATTTTGAATCCCAAAACAACAGCAACTGAAATTCTGAAGTAAACCCAAAAAGAAACCAAAAATCAAAAATACAATATTATCACCAAAAAAGTTCACATCCGTAGTGCGCATGGGAACCGAACAAAAAGAGAACGAGAGGAAAATATAGAACGTACCGAGAGTCGAGCGAGAAAGAGAGAGAGAGGGTTGATGAGTTCTGTTAGACAATGAAGAAGACGGCCAAGAAGAAAAGAGTTTCGCGGCGGCAGTATGCTAATATAAAGAGAAGAAATGAGTTAGGGTTTACTAACGTGCTGAGTCTTGTATCCCGTGTGCGCAGGTGTATGGTAATACAAAGTTTCAACCACTAACAAAATGACACGAGTTACTGTACAAGGCCGAAGCTGTAATAACAATTCTTCTCTACACACGAATTTTTAAAAATAAAAAAAAAATTTCCCCAAAACACAAGCGAATTTATTTTGTCTTGGGTAAATAACATGTAATGTAAATTATCTAATTTGCGGGGAGATGGAACGAACTTGAGTGTAAGGGGTGTGATTTCACCCCAAGTCAATTAGCCTAACCCACGTATACTTGTATTGAATTAAACATTACATAATTGGGTATACAATATGTCATAATTGGGTTGATTCACATAACTTAATTCAATGCCAGAAACCTGACCTAAAATAAATATATTCAAGGCCGAAACCCAAAATATCTTAAATAAGATGGCCCATAATTGAAAGGCGAAATTTAATTTTGATCCCTATAGTTTCAATTATGAATTGAACTCCATGTTTTTAGTTGATCCCTATAGTTTCAATTATGAATTGAACTCCATGTTTATTAGTTGTTGCAGTTCTAGGACAATAACTCTTTCCCTTTTTTTCTTTTTTTTCGACAAAATTGGTAGGTGAAGGCAATGTAAGAGCTAAAACTTTAACTCCGAAGGGCATGTGGAATATTCGAAATAGATTTTGAAAAACTTGGATGCTAAAATAAATTGATATAGTTTATGAGCGTCTGACCAGACGCAGACGCAGACGCATTTGTTATCTGTACTGTACATAAGATGTAATACTGATAAATTGATTGGAGGGTTATGCAATGAAATACAGATTTATATGACATAAAATTCATTAAACTGAAACAATACTTGACTGGAACAACAATGTCAAACTCAAATTCTGTGAACATTCAGTTGTGTGAAGTATCCTAATGTCAAGATCGCAATGCTATAGGTTAAGCCAAAACCAGCCTACAATGACTCCCAAGCTTCTTCCAAAACATGTTCCAGACAAAGGATCCAAATGATGCAATGATATTCAAATTATCCAATTGAAAAATTAAAGATAAATCTGCCAAAAAAAATTTGTGAACACTTGAAAATCCAAACAAAATCAACTACCAAGGAGTTCCACAATGAAGATTTTCATAAAGTTCCAAACTTGAAGCAAACAAGTAACAAACTAAAAACTAGTCCTGATTTTTCAATGTGAGCACCTAGAATTGGTGCCGATCATATCCGACCTAAGCCACAAGGGTGCTGGCGGTGGTAGACTCACTGCAAACAGAGATAAAAGGATATAAGCAGTTAAGGAACAACTAGTAGACACAAAATAAGATATAATTTGAATTGAGCAAGCAGCAGAAGCAATGCTCTTCAATGCGCAAATTTGTATAAGCAGTCATGAAAAGAAGATAATTTCATATACAGAACCCACTCCAGCCTCACTCTCACAGATGCCACCCTGTAACTAGAATGTTTATGGAAATGGGGGGAAACCAAACACTAACATTAGACATATCTCGCATCGATTTCATGTCTGAGGGGAAAGCATTCTACCAATGTACAAGTTTCTTGAGGACAGCATATAAGAAAATTAGCTTCCCACATATAATGGGTTCTTCAGATTGTGAATGTCTGGGGAAAGGCAAAATCAATTACAGTAAGCAGTAGAATCCTAAATTACAGCATCTAATTTCCATATAGGATAACACACTCTACCTAGTGTTAGAATGAACAATCCCATTAGGTGTCTTCAAGTGAGGCTAAGAAAACCCCCATTACAGTCACATGAATAAGACAAAAGTAAACGGAAAAAAAATACTTACTATTTCCATACTGGTGGAAGCTTCTTTGTCTTCTTGTAGTAACGAGCAAGGCGATGGATTCTGCTCTCAACCAAAATCAGTCTAAATTTAGAGTCCTTGTCCTTCCTATTCCTTTCCAGATGTTTTCTAATTGAGACGGCTTTCTTGATGAGGTGGTATAAATCCTCAGGTATTTCAGGGGCAAGACCTAACCCAACAAAGAAAAAAGGATAACAAAATCATTTACTCATTTGTCTTCAAATATAAACCAAAATATGGCAGTAGAAATAAATAAAAAGACGCACCATGCGCTTTCAGTATACGCAATATCTTGCTTCCGGTAACACTCTTCACCTGAGCAATCCCATGAGAATCACGTAGAATAACACCAATTTGGGAGGGTGTTAAACCCTTCTTGGCAAACTTGCAGATGTTCTCCTCAACCTTAAAGATAAAACCAACATGGTAAGCATAATACACAAAATTTGCATTGTAAGTCAATTCTCTTGGAAATATCAGTAGTTAACAGACAACCGAATATGCTCTCATTCATTCAATAAAGAGGACTGGGTTTGCAGCATTTGCCATTGCCACAAAGGTATGTGGTCATTCATTGTAGATATAAAGACATAATAAAATTGATTAAATGAACATGGAACGCAAAACAAACTTGAAGTTTTGATTATTCTAAAATGCCAAAATCACTCAACTTGAACCAAACAAAAGAAACGGTCATTATGGTTTTCAATGGTAGAATTGTAAAGATCCCAACTACAATCGCAAGGCATTAACAGACTTGTAAGTACGAAAACTCGATGCTACTTAGAACATCATGAGTATGTATGACACAACAATCAGACTCGAGCTTTCATTTGGTGCAGACAGCAAGGAGAGATGTGCCCAAATGAAATTAAAATAGACATCAAAAGGAGAGAAAAACTCAATCAAATATCAAAAGATCGTCTTTTGCTTATCTCACTATATATCTCATAAATCAATCCATTCACAGAAGATAAAAGACAGACCGAGAGAGGTGAACTAATAAGGCTCTGTTCGGTTGCTAATTGACTAAAGAAGACCCACAAAACGTAATTACCAGATAAAAAACGATCCTTTACTGTCTGATACCAAATGGGTAAGAACAGCTTCTTCTTTTTTGTTCATTTTCGCAAAAGTGCGGAATGAAATTGAGCAAAATATTCAAAACTTACTTCAATTTCTCATTTACCAAACAAATCACAACATAACCCAATTACTTATTCAAGAGTTAGAGTTCGGGTTTCTCACATCCTGAGTAGATATCTTCAGCCAGCTCGGGGGGGTCCTCTTGTATGGAAGAGCTGAAGCCGATATACCCTTACTGCAAAAAGGGCACAAAATACAACCACCAAAAAATGGGTCAAATGTCAAACAAATCAACTGAATGCGAGAAGGATTCACAGAGCTTATATACAGAGCTTGCTCAGATAACAAGAAAAAACGAACCCTCTGCTGTGCATACGCCCCATGGCGACTGGTTTGTCGTCTCTGAACCCTTTCTGGTCACTCTAGTTTTGCCTCTCTCCTGTTACCCGCCGAGAAACCCTAAAATAAGGAGAGAGGTGGCTAAGGTAATTCAGTAACTCAAATTGTCAAATTCAGAAAAAATTTAAAATAAAATATAAAACACATAAATATAAAATTACGATTTTGGTAATGTGTAGAGGGGTTTTTAGACCGAAAATAATTTTGCCGACAAAAAGTACCAAGACATTGAGAAAATAATATGAATTAATCTTCTAGAATTTGTAAGGGCCGTCGGGTAATGTTTTCAGAGAGCATTTTCAAAGAATGTTTTCATAGAATGAAAACGAGAAAATGAAAACGTATTTTCAGAGAACAAAAACGCGTCTGGTAGCTTAGTTGAAAATTGTTTTCAGAAAAAAAAAACATTGAAAACGCGTCTGGCAGTAATATGTGAAAATAACAAAAACAGTGAAGATGTATGTAACTTTAATTAAAATGCATTATGTTTTTTTTAATACAACATTATGTGATCAATATGTGAGTTTTAAAAAAAAATAAAAAAAATTAGTACGTATATTATTTAAAAAAAATATTTTTTAATCATTTAAAAGAATATTATTTAAAAAATAGAATAAAATTCTATAGTATAAAACTAGAATTATCTTTTTAAAAAAAATTGAAACCTCAACCCAACCTTCGCTTTCACTCTCTGCAAACCCACCCCAATTCTATCATTCCCCTCTCTCTCTCTCTCCCCCCCCCCCCCTCCAGATACCTCTCTCATTCTCTCTCTCTCTCCAAAATTGAAGAATCAGACCAACCCCCCTATTTTCCACTTTCTCTTCATGCTGCTGCACCCTCTCTCTGTCTCTCTCTCAGAGCAACCTCACCTTCCAATAGCTTCCCAGCTCATTTTTCTTTTCTTGGATTGAAAATTGATTCGGCAATTAGTTGTTCAACGATGGTGGTTCAATTCAATTGCGTAGAGATTTTGTTGGGTTCGATTGAGTGGCAGTGATATCAATCTAGTTCGATGGGGCGGCGGTGATTTTGATTGGGTGATGTTGGTGGTTCA
Organism: Prunus avium; assembly: GCF_965620075.1. Classification (NCBI taxonomy): domain Eukaryota; kingdom Viridiplantae; phylum Streptophyta; class Magnoliopsida; order Rosales; family Rosaceae; genus Prunus; species Prunus avium. Next base: position 32,576,377 of record NC_142285.1, on the reverse strand, counting down.
AGTTCTGGGTGTGGTTCTCTGTTGGCAGCTTTTGACGGTGATTTTGGTCTGATGGGGAGAGAAGCAACGTGTTTTCAGTGTTGTTTCCTGTGAGAATAAAAACAGCTTTTTTCTGTTTTCTACAAGTAAACGTGAAGTTGTTTTTGTTTTCATAAAACGTTCTCTGTATTTTCTGTTTTTGCCTACCGAACATGTTTTCTGTTTGTTTTTGTTCTCTCAAAATGAAAATGGGCTCTCAAAACATAAACGAACGGGCCCTAAGTTTTGCCAACTTAAACAGTATGATGGAATTAGACCAACAATCGAATCTTTATGCGTAGAGATGTTCCTTTAATCCTTTATATCTTAATCATTTTTTTTACTTGTTACTTCCTCATCTCAATAAAATGATATCGCTTGCTATCAAAAAGCATGATGAGATTTAAACATATTATTAAGTTTAACCTTTCAATGGGCATGAACTTATAAATGAGAGGTGATGTGATGATGTTGGTAGTGGGAGAAGTTTTGAGGATGGTATTAGGCAGTTGGTTACGGTAGGAGTGGTTGCGACAATGATGGTTGCAGTGGTGGTGGATGTGTGATTGCAATGGCAAGCTAATGGTAATGGTGGCAATGGTGGTTGCGATGGCAGTGATGATGATTGGGCTGGTTGTGGTGACGATGATATCAATGGTGCTCGTGGCAACCATGAAAAGATGGTGGTGTACGTTAGTGGTGGTGGCACAATTTAATAAGTGACATAAAATGTTACTACTTCAACCATAATACATGTTCATTCATTCTTTCATACAACTTCATGGTCATGACCTTAACTTCATATATCCTGTACCCAAATTGCTTGTGCCCTCACTGTCTCTTTGCATAATTTTTTGACACGTCCTTGACTTAACATACCCAAACGTTGTTAACTACTATTAGATAACAAAAAAGACCAACTTTTCTTCTTCGATTTATCGAGTCATACTCTCAAATCTCACCACTCACCAATCGAACATGCTCTCAAATACTCAATATTTTTTTTTTGGGTTTCATTTGCTCTTATTTTCTCTATTGCTTTCAATTTCACAGCTTAAGTAGATTTGATTTTTTCTCCCTATTTCATATATTTTGTATATATTATGATTGGATTATTCATCCATCTCGTTGTTCATTCATCTATCAACACTTTTTCAGAAATTTGTTTTTGTTTTTAGATTTTTGAAATTAGTAGTAAGAGATGGAGGAAAAGCGAACAATTGCGAGACTAATTAGCAATCCCAACAACAATGTTTTCATAAATTCAAAGAAACCAAAGGGACATGCGTTTAGATGTAAGACCTTGGTTTTTTTTTTTTGGGTCATATACGAATTTATGAGAAACAAGATTTAATGATTGAGGCTTGTTTGTCTTTGGTGAATGGTGAGACTGAGAAAAGGAGAGAAGATGAAGAAGATAGAAGGTTTCGAGAAGGTTAACAATGTTTGAGGCAAGTCAAGAGCCACATGTCAACAAATTAGGCAAACAGACAGGAGGGTAAATGCAATTTAATTTACTCCAATATCTCAAAAATGTTAATACCAACTAATATGTCTAGATTACAAAATAATGCTTGAGAACCCTAAATAGTTACTCAACAAATGCTATTAAATAAGATTACACAAACTATGTATAACTTACTCAGCATGCAATGCAAGATGTGAGACCAAATTAGAAGATCATACCTACAATATGTGTTGGTTTATAGGCGACCAATAAAAATCTATTGCCCAAATTAGAAGATCATACTTTATATATTCTGCATATATAAAGTATGTCCTCACAGTTTGCATGCGTTTTGGGGTTATGGCTGTACTTGCCCTTAAATTCATTTATGCTAATACAAATTTTTTATGATATTAAAAAAGGTGGCATAGTGATTTTTATTTTAACACGACAATTCTAGTAAATATTGAGTGGCCAGGTATGTTGTGTAATAAACTTAAATATCAGTCATATAAATTTGTAATTTATAATTTACTAGGGTTTGTAATAACTCTTCATGCACACCAAATTTCTTGTTTTTGTTTTGCTTTTCCAGAAAATGCCAATTTCCAATACAAATTTTCACGTTTATATTTGAACTTAGTAGAAATTTACCTGACAACAATGGGCCTAACTAATTGTTGAAAATTCATTTGAAAAATGGGCCTAATTGTAAACTCTACTTATTGAAAATTCAGTCCGCGGATTCTGCGCCTGGTGTGGTTGTTGAGCTTCTTGCTGCTGATGCCAGAAGCTTGGCTCGTCCAAGGATGGTTGTTGTGTAGTCCTTTTTGTGTTGTTTGGGCTTTGGCTCCTTATTTTACCAAAAAAAAAATTTCAGTCCGCAACCCACGGATATGACGAAGATATTTTTATATCATGCCTTTCTTTTTTGGATGAGATTCAATGGTGTCCACCGCTGACAGTAGTGACTAATCCCTTTCGCCGTGGAAGCTCTCCAAAGGAAGTAAACAGCTGGCCACGAAATGCGCTCCATTCCCATGGGCGGGGATCGAACCCCCAACCACATGGTTAAGGAATGAGGTGAGCTACCACCACACCACATCTCATGGTTATATCATGCCTTTCTTTGTTCATGGTTTGCAAACTCTGCATTTGACCAAAATTTTACGTAACCCTCTAATGAAATTTCGGTAGAGTCTACTTTGTTTTAATGACATTTCCCAATTTGTATATAACATATTAAACACTTTTATTATTTACTCATACATCTTCAATTACATTTTCAAGAATTTCCTCAATTATACATAAAACAAAACTCGACAGTATGAGTAAATTTCATTGATAAGAATAAAAACATGCACATAGCTTCTAATAACTTAATAACACACCTTCCTTAAAAAAAAAATATTTTATAAAAAATTACACAGTAACACCCATAAATTTCTAAATTACACATCAGTAGCAAAAACAAAAAACCTCATACTTTCTAAATATCTAGACCAAAATTTTTAAATAGTTTTATAATTAAATTACAAGAAAAAGTAGTGCAAGAAGAAGATTGGGAGTATAGGATAAAGCTGGACTATTATTTTTATTTTTATTTTTTAAAGAAGTTTGGGGAAGTTTTACAAAAATTTGGGTCGAGCTTTAACTCTACCTAAAACAGGGTTGGGCCTGTGCCACAGTGCCAGCAATCAATTCTTCTTTTGCAATATTCGTTTACAGCTGATTGAACCACATTATTACTATGGATTTTAAAGAACCGAACAAATCTTTTCTCAACTATTTAATTCATGTTCTTTGATGTCTCAAAAAACACTTGAATCATAGAAGACAATACATCACTAATATGATTTCTCCTTTTACTAGTTTTCTTGGAATGTGGATGCATTTTGAGTTTAATCCTTCCCATTAGTATCACTGTCACCTTCTAGTTTTATATCTGCTTCTATATGTCGAATCTGAGGGAGGTTTGGTTGAGTGATGGGCGCATGTCTTCTGATTATTGTTGTAACCCAAATAATTTGAGAAAAAGTTTCAGTTGCCCTTTGAGATCTCCTCATCATTAAATCAATAAATAGATCCTCATTGTTTTCAGGCCACGGTCCATCTTTCCCCTTATCCTCAACTTCCACAATATCATCATCATCATCAGAAATGTTCCTTGACCTTTTTCACATCTAGAACAAAGCATAACATAAAAACAAACTTCCAACAAGCATAGCATAACATACTTAAAGCAGTAAAAAAAAAAAAAAAACCTTATTCATATCCCTCTAGCTCAGACAAGACAACAACATCCACTACCACAATGTCTTGTGGACGGAATGCAATTACAACAATTCAATTATTCTGGGGATATGGTTGTGCCTCTTCTAGGTAAGCTTGCTCTACAGACGGAGCCGAGGAACTAATGGAAAAGTCACCGGTTAGACAAATTGACCGTCTCCTTAACAATGTGGAGAAAAACAGTCAGTCAAGCCTTATATCAGACTGCCATCTTGGTCTGCATCTAATCTAGAGCTCCTACTTAGTTTTTGTCTTAATTTTTTCCGTGTCATGTTCTACTTGTTGGAAGATATTGATTGATTTATTATATTGACTGGTCGGTCTTGTGATTGCTCCCTAGTTAGTTTGTACATTCCTCCAAGATGGAGAAGAATAGAACAGAGACGAGTTCTTCTTAAACACTAAGAGATTGTTCAGGGCTATAGCATTCTACTCAAGCAAAACTTATAAGAAAATTCAATATGGAGAGATATTATTACTCAACCTTTCTAAGCAAAACTTCTAAGATATATTGCTCTCATAGTACCTTTATTCACAGACAAGTCTTTAGATTTACTTTGACAATAGACATTTAATCCTGATTGCTCAAGTCAATAGAAATTGATCTAATCTCATGGGCTATATATTCCTAGCCATCATATATTCTTGTACATATATACTACATAGTCTCAAGTTTTTTTAGCCACCGACTTGCTCAATTTGATTTGAGTTGCATAATTAGTTCCAATGAATGAATTGGTTTGATTTGATAATTAAGTGAGGTTTGTCCCTTTTTCTTTCAAATTACACATACGCTTTAACACAACAATGGTCAAACCCAAAAGCAGTCTAAATATCAATTACCAGCAAATTAAAGCAGATGAAAGAAACAAAATAACAAATAAAGCGAATTTTAGAAATGTGCATACCTTTGATGGATAGCTAGAGGCAGTGAGATCTAAGAGAGGGGAGGATGTGAGTGAGATAAAGAACTGAGTCAATGAGAATGAGAGAGCAGCGAAGAGGCGGAGCAAGAGGGCAGAGAGACGAAGATGAGAGAGCAGAGAGAAGAGAGTGACAAATAGAGTAGAGAGCGAGTAGTGATTGAGCAAAGAGTGATAGTTGAAACAAGAAAGATACGTGAAAAAAATAAAACTAAAAAATGAAAACTAACATAAGAAATCAATGACTGATTTTGAAATGAGTTTTCTCTCTTTAAAAAAATAAAAATTGAAATTAGTTATCAAATAAGTTTTTAATTTTCAGTTTTTTTAAAAACTGAAAATGAAAACTGAAAATTGAAATTAAAATTATTATCAAACAATCCCTTAATTTACCCCAATATCTCAATAGAACTGGACCACATAATAATTCAAAGTAACATGTTACAAAATTTTGGTTCAGAGGAAAAAAAAAACTGTTACGAAGTAAGTTCTATCAATTAACATGCTGAAAGGTGTGGATATATAGTGCACATAGGTTGCACCTCAGTCAAATCTCCACCAACTTGTAAATTGGTACAAACTGTATGACTTGAGCAACATGCGAGATGGATGAGACAAAATTAGAAGATCATACCTAGATATATTTATTTATTGCAAAATTTAGAAAGAAGGGGAGGGATTTTTCACACGTTGCTAATGTGTTATGGGGGTTCGAACTTGAGATCATTGGTTTACAAGTCAAGACCATTTTCCGCTGGATTAGACCCCGTTGACATTTTTATTATTTCAATAGCGAGTTCGAGTTTGAGAATTGGGAGGCCTGTATATGTTAATACATCTGTCATATACAGTACATATATACATATGACTTTGATATTAAAAGTAGCCTTATAAAAGTATGTACAACATATTATACTTACATATAGCGATCTCTCTTTCAAAATCTTCATTGGAATATCCCAAATCCCAATAACAGTGACTCTTGAAAATAATAGAAAGTAAATTGTGAAGCTGCTTGAAGATTATTTATTTGTCAAACACTTAACAATTCATTTATATATTGGCCGCTTTAAGTTCTTCAGAATTCACTCCCGAAACAAGTGCTCCTCCCCTGATTTTTGATCAATATGCTTGATCCAACGGCTGGGACCCTTCTTGATTGATGATCCTACACTAGCGCTTCCACCACCATACCCAAGATAAGCAATATCCAACCCTTTTCCAACAGGCAAAAACACTGACCTTACGACACGTGTCCCCCTCTCAACCACACCGTGCCATCTGAATCCAGATAAGTTTCTTTGGCATGCGTTCTTGCATGCAAAAACCGCCCCTCTAGGGCTCACCTTAGCCCTCCTCAAAACCCTAGTGAAGTCCTTACGCTTGCAATCCACCACCAGAAAATCCACACCCGCCAACACCGCCACCGTCGCCTCCTCCCCAACTACCACTTCGGGCATAACCCCGGCATTTCTCGTTGCCTTTACGTACTCCAATCTCGACCTTTCATCCGGGACTATGCAAACGTGTCGTCCGCCCGTGTGGCGTGCTGCCATGGCAAGGCCGAGACTTGTGGCTATTGGAGTGCCGTGGGACCAGGATTCCACAATCAGCTTCGCGTCCCAGCCGGCCGCCATGGCAGAGAGAAGCTCGGGAACCCCGGATTCTCTAAGTTTCTCACACTGCAAAATTAGTAAACAATAAATAAATAAATTGTAAAATAAGCTTAATAACATCATAACCAAGAGATCTGATCAATTGCTCACTGATTTCACAGTGTCTATGTAAGCTTTTGAGGCAGTTTCTGGCGACCAAATGAGCTTCATAACCTCTCTTTTCTCTGTGTGTGTGTGGATGGTTTGAGAGAGAGCAAGAGAGAGAGAGGGAGAGAGGATGATGATGATGAAGAAGAGGAACTAAATTCAAATGGAGTATATGAGCAAGGTGTTTGATATATTTATTTGGTTTTAAATATGGTTTGGGAGAAAGAGAAAGAATTGTCGCCTAGCTATATCTTTTGGTACAAACAACAAAGCTAGAGTTGACATTTGGGAACACATGCAGTTAGGAGGCTTTAACGTGTGTGATTTCAGCATTAAATAACACACAGATATATATATATATATATATCGTCATCTGGAAATTCATTGATCATCAGTTTGCAAGTTGAGGGCTCTTATCTTTTTCTCCTCTCCCTGCCTATCCTCTATGTGCCATGTACCACCAAGAGTTGAAAATTGTACGTACGGTATTATAGTTTTGACTCTTAAATTAATTAGAATTTAAGATGCCTAAACCAGAAGGAGTACAAGTTCTAAATCGGGGATAAGGTTTAAGTTAACGACGGCTAGATTGCTTTGGGCGGCATAAACATGCATTAATGTACTTTTTTATGAGGATCCAAGTTGCAACAACTGAGAATTAAGAAATTTTTTGTTAGATTTTGTCCATAAGCGCCGTTGAATATTAATTAAAGTAAGCATAATGTTACGCTTACTACATTTTTATATGAAAAAGTTTGGCTCCTTAATAGTGGCAGATCCAGGAATTTCCTTTTCAAGGATCAACGTATAAAAGCTCACAAATTTTTTAGACAAATCTAGAATACACCAAATTATTATTAACCAATCTACAAAAATTTAAGACCATATTATTATTAACCAATCTTACAAAGATTCAACGCCTAGAGTAAGCAACTTTAAATTTATGATGATACTAAGAAAATTTATAAATATTGTAGTTGTATGACAAAAATATGTGGTACCCTACGAGTCTTTAAAAGCATTAAATTCATCAATAAAAAACTATAATCTACGAGTCTTTACACGTGTCTGTAAAACTTGCACCAGTTCAGCAAAGTCTTGATTTTTTTCGATTTGATTGTTTGAGAAACTTATGCAATTCTACAACTTCAGCCTTCAAGGATGTGACTTCAGCCTTCAATGAAGCACATTCTTGGTTCCTTGCTAGCAGACGCAATCCTAAATTTGCCACCGAAGCAGCATTGTGAGCATTGAGAAATTGGGTCTCTTCCACTGCAGTTTTGTTAGACCTCCTTGCCATTTCATTATGCAAGTGCATACTTGATAGAATTTCTTTATGCATGTTTACTGCTTGCACAAAAGTAGAACCGGTATGGAAATTAGAGTGACATTTCATGTTGTGTTTCCTAGTTTAAAGGAGTAGCAAGAGATAAATTCAAATATGATGAGCTTTCAGGAATCGAAAGGAATTCCATTTTGATTTGTTTTCATATTGAAGGAAGTCCTGGTAAGAAAATTGGCAGATTTTTCTTCAGGCTTTTTTATTTTTTATTTTTTATGAGTTGTAATATTGTGTTTTCCTCTTGTTTCATATTATGGACGAAGATCTGAGATTTGAGGGATTTGTGAGTGTTAATTATAAAAATAAGGAAAAGAAAGAAAATATTATAAATATTATATATAAAAAATGGTTTTTAATCAAAAAGAGGAGAAATAGAGAGAGGAGAGAGAAGAGAGAAAGAAAAAAAAAAGGAGAGAGAAGGAAAAGCAAGAAAAAAGAGAAAGGGAGGGAGGGAGGAGAGAGGTATTGTCGGGCAACAATAGCAATTACTGCAAGTTTTTTCTTGTTTAACCTATGCCAAAACGACGTCGTTTTGGCCAGGTTTTAAAAAAATAAAAATGAAACGACATCGTTTTGACATCTAGCGAAATAAAAAAAATAAAGGCGCACGTTGTGCGCAAGCAGCGTTGGAGCATACAGACAGACAAGTTGCCCCTTTGGGGCATTTCATCGAACACCTTGCGAGGGTCAATTTTTGCTCCTCTAATGGCAGATTTCAGAGGTTGCAGGGGTAAATTGATCACCCTTGCTCCTCTATGGATCCACCCCTGCTCCTTAAGATTGAGGAGTAGTTCCTCCTTACGACCAATGTGGTTTTGACACGTGTTAATTTTTTTTTGTTGAAACTTTGTCAATATTGTTGGAATTTGACTAGTGCCAAAATCCCATTAGTTTTAAGGAGGAGCTTCTTCTCAATTTTAAAGAGCTGAGTCATGCTCTTCAAATATTATATTGCGTACCACCTTTCTAATAGAGGTGGAACCCACCAATACAATGAGGCCCATTTCCATTAAAGAGATGGTACAGAATGTGGTAAGTCTAACATTTTCCTTAAATTAATAATATATCTATTGATGTTTTCAAAGAAAAAGCTTGGTTCCGTAAGATTGAGGAGAAACTCCTCCTTACAACTAATGTGATTTTGACATGTGTTAAATTATTGTAATCAATAAAGGTGAAAACATACATATGCACAAATTTGTTTAGGTCATCGATGGAATTAGTCGTGGAAATGAATTTATTTACATATAATTCTAGCTAGTAGTATGGTAAAACGAATAAACAAGCTCAGACTGTAGTGTCGCCATTTCTACAGAATCCCATCTATATAAAATGTTTTCACCCTATTTTTTAGCATGATTGGTGAAAGGCATCTTTCTGATTGGGTGGCTAGGTAGGTAGGGCAGGGCAGTAGGGTGAGCTGAATTCAAGTATTTTTGTGGGCATATGTTTTCATGTCATGATGAGATAATGAAGGTTGTTATATTTCTAGTCAACATGATAAATCCCAATGATTCGTTGTAGCACTCTCGAAAAATATCACCTTTACTAATGTACCTTCAAGGACAACAATACCTTAACAAAATCTTCCAAACACATCATGCATATTTAGTTAATTAACTATATAAAATAGAGATATAGCTTACTTCTATGAGGATGTGATATTACTATCCCTTAATTATATAACTGGCATATATGATAACTATGTTAAATTTAAGAGAGACGGGTATGCCCCCACTATTAACAACACTGATATTGTCCCCAACTTAACCACCTACAAATCCCAGTAGGTGTGGGATTTTATTACAAAAAGTCTCGGTGTTATTAGTAGTAGAACCATTCATTATATTTTATATTTTATTTAGTCAAGTTTCCGATGTGGGACTCATATTCTTCAACACACTAGAGTACACATGACTAAGTCTCAGTTATTATTTTAGATTAATTTGGATCAAAGTGGTATATGAATAATATATATATATATATATATATATATATATATATATATATAACAAAGGCAACTTGCATAACTAATGTCCTTGGGGTGTGACAGATAATGACAATATATTGTGCTGAGTCAGTATACCCTCAACTTGCCATAGAAATATTATATATCTAATCAACAACAAGGTTGTACAAATAAACATTAATTGGTGATGCAAATGATAAGATCGCATCGTTATTACTATTTGACTTAAGCCAACTAGATATATATCTATATATGTATATTATATATGCACCATTCTAAGTGTACGGCCATCATGATTCCAGTTTTGGGGAACATACATAGACTCAACTGAAGTCAACCTTATATATTATTAGAAATTAATTAAATACTTGCACGCCTAAGAAAAACCCTATAAATGACTATAAAAAAAAACCATATAAATAATATAACGAAAATTTAAAAATACAATTTATTTTAAACATGGGCGGAGATATTTATGTCAAGGGTTGTTGAAGTAGTCAAGTAATTGAAGGTTCGTGACTTCACTGACTGCCAAAGTGCTATAAACAACTAGAATTAAGCATAAAAGTGACTTCTACAAATATTTTGTTGTCTATTTGTCCCACGAAACGTAATTTGTTTGTTAGCTCAACTCAACACATAGAATGACTTTTGAGAAGATATGAGATATTTTCCTATGTAATCAACAATCCTTCTAATGCACAATTGATCAATCTAACGTGTGTTAAATGCCAAAATATAAATCTAACATATGTTCTACAACGGAAGCCGATGAATTCTAAATCTCTCCACGAGAAAATTTGACTATCACAGATTTATAACCCATGTGCTTATCTCTCTCATCACCACACGATGAGAAACATATATATATATATATATATATATATATATGGATAACACGAATCCATTTATGTAAGTTTTTCTCCATACATAATAAAACCACAAAGCTCTTCTGTAATTTGTTGTAAACATTAATAGGTCTTTGAAAGATATTGGTTTGTTCATTATCACAGAGACAAACTAGAAATGGTAAGTAAATTGGAAAAAGAGAAGCTGTTGCCTTCACCTACCTCATATTTGAAAGCAACGGGATGACAACAACCCCAAAAGGATCAAATCCCTTTTTATCTATTTGGTTTGCATAAATATCTAAACCGCCTGACGACCCTAATCTTAAATGGCATCTAATCCCTTTTTAAGAAACTTTGTAATTCAGATTAATTGACCATGTCAATGTCAACGATCACAAAGTGTTTTTCATTCTAGCTGCTTCTAGGTGGTTAGTCAGATTGGGCTCTGGATGGATCATGGGCACAACTTACGTACCACATCTAAGCCCAACCGCTTTTCCCTTTTTTTTTTTTTTTTTCCATAATATTTCTTGAAATTCAGTTCGGGAATTATCATTGGCACTCCAAAAGAGTCATAATGCAATCCCCGTCATAATAACACAAGGGATAAATTGCAATAGAGATGTATGATGATTTTTTTGGAGCGTCAATAGAAGCTCCTCTTTATATTTGTAACAAGAAATATCCCTGGAGTAAGAGCTAAGTTGATTTTAACTCTCGTAAGAGCATTTCCAGCAACAAACCCTTGCCATGGCAAGGGGGGGGCTAGGGCTGACACTATTTACGTGAATAGTAGCTGCCCTTGCCTTTTTTAGCTATGTGTGTTTCCAGCAATCAAACCCTTGCCATGGCAACTACTATTCATTTTTTTGTTTTTTTCACAATTTTTTTTACTTAAACAATTATTTTGGATAATATTTTCGGGTAAGATTTTTGGGTTCCTACGTGTCAATACTATTCATAACAGATAAGATTGAGTAGAAGGAGAAGGAGAAGAAAATGTACGAGGATTTGGTGTTAAAAGTGAAGAGTATTTGTTGGTATTTATAGAAAATAAATTCAATATTTTTTTGGAATTTTTTTTAAAAAAATTTTGATTTTTTTTCAATTTTTTATTGCACAAAAAATCGGAGCCGTTGGATTGCTGGAAAAAATCGAATCGGAGAGCCCAGCTTGCGCCACGTGGAAGAGAGCCGTTGGGGGACTGTAGCGGGGCGCGTCAAATTTTTTTTAACGTTGGCGCGTGTAATTTTTCAATTTTTTATTGCACAAAAAATCGGAGCCGTTGGATTGCTGGAAAAAATCGAATCGGAGAGCCCAGCTTGCGCCACGTGGAAGAGAGCCGTTGGGGGACTGTAGCGGGGCGCGTCAAATTTTTTTTAACGTTGGCGCGTGTGCTACACGCGCCAACGTTAAAAAAATTTGAACACCAGGGCTGACGTCAGCTCAAAACGAGTTTTGGCCCTCAGGCCAGCCCAGTTCGCTGGGTCCCACACCTTGCCCGGGATGGGTTTTGTTGCTGGAAACGAGTTTTTGGGCTTGCCCCCCCTAGTCCTCCCCTTGCCCTTTGCTGCTGGAGTTGCTCTAATCTAGTCCTTTTAGGCCTTGTTTGGTAGGCCTCACTAGACTGGACTGGACAAAATAATACTTCAAACCCATGTTTGGTTTAAGGCTGGACTAACTTAAATGAGACTATATAGCCCAAACAGTTAAAAAAGGGCTCACTCGCCCTTCTAATATAGTGCGGCTGAAAATGGGTTCGCTAAATAGCGCTCTCGCTGAATAGAACAAGCGAGTCCGACACAACGCAAACCAGTTTCTTCTTCTTCTTGTCCTGCTTCGTGATATCTTGGTTCAGTGTGTATCGACTCTGCCACACAATTCTTCCATTGACCTTCACGACGGATTTGATTGCAGGAGTGAGAAGCACTTGAAATATTTCTCCATTCTGAGGGCGCCATCCATGTCGGTCTTGATTGCAAGAGTGAATTTCTTGTTTCTGATGATGCTTTTAGGCCACCTGAAATTACAGAGCCTATGAATGCTGTGAACAACATGGTCATCAACCAATTGAACGACTCTGTTTGTACTTGAAGTGGGCTTTGTCGGTTTTCAATCGTGGATATCAGCGACATCGCAAATTCCTGAACCCAAATGCACGAAAGGTTTGCTTGTTTCTTTGTCTTATTTTGTTGCCATTATTGCTGGTTCAGAGTCCATTGGTTTTGTTCATAAGATTCATAGGTTTCAATCTTTGAAGAATTGGGTTTGGGGCTTAATGCTTCTGGTGTTGGGCAAAAGTCCATAGCACAACATGCATTCCAACTGTTTGCTAAAATGTGGCACTCAGTTGGGTTATGCAATGGGGTGGTAATGCAATTCTTGATTTTGATCTTGGCTACCACATGGGCATTCGAGACAAAGGTAGTGGTGAGTTTCTCAAGAGTTGCTTCATTGGAGGACTAATGACATGCTTAGTCATTGGTTTGGCACCAAAACATGCCAAATTTTAGTCTTTTTTGCGGTTGTGTTGAGTAGTCTAGCTTATCTATTAGATAACGTGTCCCCTTTTTTTGTGGTTGTGTTGAGTAGTCATCGGTTCGTCACATTACATTAGTCATATATGTGATATGAATCATGCACTCTGTGCTTTTGAACATTCAAATTGAGATAGATGTTTTTTGTATGTCTGCAATTGACATTGACTTTTAAGCCTTACATGAGTTTGTTGATTTTGATTTTTTGGTCTCTTACAATCCGGATTCAGGTGTTTTTAGATGGAGTGGAAATCCAAAGAAATGTAGGCCTCACTGAAGATCAAAGCAATAAGAAGTAAAGTTTTATCTTGTTATGTTCAATATTCAATTACTTTCCATGGACGGTCATCATTGACTAGGTTTCTAATTTATATTGTTAGCTTTGCCTGATGAAATGTAATCACATACTTAAGATAGATTTTTTCATTTTTTTTCACTTTGGTAGGTGGCTTTTTGTGATTGAAGAAGACATCAAGGGCTTGCATTGCTTGCACTTGTATTTTGGCAATGATTGAAACTTTTGGATCATGACTTCTGAAGAGAACTAGCAAAATACTAGACTTATGCTAGTTACAATTAGGCCCAAGAATTAGTAGTTTGTAAGGACAAATGAGAGTAAATTTGTATTCCACTTATATTGTGAAATGAAATTTTCCTACATGGGTATTGATTTTTATTATTTATTCTTGAATGGGTGTTGAAATTTACATATATAATGGCATTCAAAAATTGCTATGAATGGGCTTGATGGCATTTTTGGAATGCTTTCTTTGTTGATTTGTTAGGACTTTGTGGAGAAATTCTAACTTTGAATCTACATGTAAATTTGGTATCTAGAAAGTATGTTCATAGTTTTAAGATATGTTCATAGTTTTAAGATCTTATTAAATTACATTTAATTATCTAAAAATTATTATATTTAAATATTTAAATAATTATTTTTTAGTCCGACACAGCACCAAACATAGGTCTTCACTATTTTTACACTCCAGCTTCTTAGTCCGATGCAGCACCAAACGTAGGTCAGTACTTAATCCAGCTTAGGCCAATCTAAGCTAATCCGAGACAGTCCCAGGATTTAGTCCAGTCCATGACAGTCCGCCGTACCAAACGACCCCTTAGAGGAATTTCATGGTCATGTCAGTTGGAATTTATTGCTGAACCTATGTATCAAGCCTTATCCTCAGTAGAAGGACCTGGGTGAATTGGAGTCTTTCTGTACTGTGTACTATAGCATTCACAGGCACCCTTAATTCCCTCTCTCTCCCTCTTCTTGGAAGAAAAATGATAAGGAACAAGCCAGGCAGGTTAAAAACGACAAGAAGGCTTCACACGCAACCTTAGCAAAAGCAATGAAATTGGACCTATGTGTGTCCAAGTTCAAATGAAAGATTGTCCATTTCCTAGCCAGCCATTTCTGATCCAAAACATTTTCCATTTCACAAGTGATGGTTGCAACTTGTTTAAAATTCCAACAATGGCAGTATATAAATATCAAAGGTAACATACAATACTAGGAAGCTGAGTTTGCTTCCATCTAAAATTTTACATCTGAGTTTAAAGGAAATTCACAGTTTCGTTCATACTTTACATGCACTAGCAGCCTAATGACATTCTTGGAACACAACAGCTTCTACATGTTGAACATAAAAACTACAAATAATTAGTCTTGCTAATTGAACCAACTTGCCTCTCTCAACAAAGACAAATAATCAAAGGGTGCTTCCTCCCACCAAAATCACTTCTGCCATAAATTACAGCAAACCAGTACATACCATTCACGAACACTTCAGTGATCAAGAACCGGACACGATAATTAGAGGAAAACACAGCTTCAGCCATCAGTCAGCAGTTAATTGCTTCATTTAAACCTTTCTAGTGATTTGAAAATTGTGGCAATAACTCCATATGAAAATCAAGTGCAGATAAACCCACTTAGCTCTTTCACCACATTTTCTATGGACGGCCTGTAACTGGGAGACTCCTGCGTGCAAAGAAGAGCAAGTCTTCCAAGTTTGGTTGCCTCTGATTCTGAAAAGTTTCCCTCAAGGTTTGCATCAATGAAATCTTCAAATCTGCCTGCCTCAGCCCCTTGGCGATTCACCTGGGTGATTTTACGTTTTCCAGAAAGGATTTGAAAAACAATCATACCAAATGCATAGATGTCGCTCTTTGCAGTGAAGCGACCAGTAGTTGCGTACTCAGGAGCCAGGTATCCCATGGCAGCACTGGCTTTGAGCATTGAGAAGACAATATCATCTGCAAGGAGTTTGTGCAAGCCCGAATCTGAGAGTAAGGGGTTATAGTGGGAGTCAATAAGCACCTTCTCAGCTGATATGGTCTGGTGAACTATAGCTGGTTTATTGCCCATACTTCCATGCAAATATCCAATACCTGCCGCCAAAATATGCCAACATTCAGTATACACCAAGTGTTAGGAGTTATATTATGTCAAATTTTAGTACCAAGTAATAGAAGGGAATAATATGTCAAATTTTCCTATGGAGTTATAGTTGCTTTATCGAGCAAGAGATACACTGATGGTAAGAAGAACAAAAGGCAAAAACCAAAAACAATGATGCTAACTTTATTGAGCAAAAGATACACTGACCTTTAGCGATGCCAGTGATTATAGATACCCTGGTTGACCACTCAAGAACCTCCCCACTGCCAACCTTAATGTCGAGATACTGTAACAGACTTTCATTGGGGACAAAATCATAGATAAGAAACCACTCCCCCCTGCCTTTTGAACAACAAAAGCCTCTCAACCTAACAAGATTTTCATGTTTTAATGAGGTCAATATCTTCAATCCCTTCAAAAATTCAGCTTCATCAGGCTTACAGCTTGTCTTGCTGATGCAGTTTATAGCAACAACTGATCCATCCCTTAGGATTCCCTTGTAGATGGCAGAAAAATTACTCTTCCGCAACAGATTGCCTTCTGAGAAGCTCTGAGTTGCACGCTCCACTTCTTCTAAATTGAACATAAAACTCTCAAGAACTTCTTGAGAGTACCCAGCGCTACCTTTAGCCAACGGGTCCCACCCGTTAGAATACTCCAGATTGATGAGAGGAGATGCATTCTTCTTGTAAACTTCCTTTGCCTGGTCAGTACTAAGCCTGCTATCCGAAGTGTCCAAAGTACTCCCAATTTTCTGTTTTCGGCGACGATACCATGAGAAGGTAAAGAGACCAGATACAGCTAAAGCAGCAATAACTCCAATCACCCCAAAAACTATACCAATTTGTTGGGATTTTGATGCTCTTGAACAGTGGGTTTGGCTGCAATTGGACTGTAAATTTGCAGACTCAGGGATTTCTCTTGCAGTAGGTGAGTCTGGAAGATTTTTTCCAGAAAAGTTACCAGGTTCAAATGGTTGTGGCTTGTTTGGGTTCCGAGTATTAGTAGCTGTGCAAACTTTTAAGCCAGAAAACCCAACCCCACATAGGCTTGGGTTGTTTTCATATTGAAATCCTCCATTCAGTCTCTTTAGAGCTGTATTTACATCCACAAATGCAAATGGTCAACTTAAAATTCTTACAAAGAAAATAAAACATAAGTTTTTAACTGGTTGAGAGCATCACACCACATTACCCGGAGGGATATTTCCTGAGAGACTATTACTTCGAACATCAAGGACTTGAAGCTTAGGAGCATGAGCCAATCTTGCAGGAATGGGACCAAAAAAGCTATTAAAGCTCAAATCCAGCCTTGTTAGCGTCCCCAACTCACCGAGGCTTGCCGGAATTGCCCCGGTTAACTGATTGGATTGCACTGCAAGAACACTGAGCCTTTTAAGATCTCCCAATTGTGTCGGTAGGCCCCCAGTCAACTTGTTGTAGCACAGCTGCAAAACTGCACACTCCAAACAAAGAAAACTCGGTTAAACTAATATGTTTAATCACTGGTTCTACAAATAACTCTGAAAAGTTTATGCTATTCAAACTATAAGAACCATTTTTGAATACCTAATGATTCAAAACTGTTAGATTACCACTCCTTTCTTCCTTCCCTCCATTCTTAGCTAGATTACCAAAACTGTTTTAAATTCATTTCTTGAACAGACCATAAAAATTAAATATAGAGCTAAGGACCTTTGAAGCTCATTCCATATGAAATAATTTTGCAAACAATATAATTACTCTAGTTTTAATCTCAAGAAATCTGGTAAATGCAAATGACAACACCACTTCAAACCTAATCCAGTAGAGAAAACAAGAATATGAATTAAGAAAAAGAAATAGGGAAGATATAATACAACAAGGCTTTTCAAGTTTCAGTGCACCCATTTCAACCTCTAAATTTCAGAATTTAAAAAAAAGAAACCCAGAAATCCATATGCAATCTTTCTGTGAGCAAAAGTTTTCAATGCACCCACTTTTCTCCATGTGAGATGTAAAGCAGAAAACTTTTCACTGCCTCTATATTCATGAACCAAAAAGTAAAAACTTTTTATTGTCACAAAGAAAACAAGAAATTCTAAGACATTTAAAATAAAAAAAATCTGAACATTCAATCTAACATAAGCACAAAATTGCAACCTCTTAACAACAATGATTTTTTTATATTTTAAACCCACCTTGCAAATTAGGCATGTTACCAATCTCACGAGGAATTCCTCCAGAAAGATTATTGACATTGAGATACAAGTCACTGAGCTGGTTCAAACGAGCAATCTCCTTTGGTATTTTCCCACTCAAAGCATTGAAGTGAAGATACAGACCAGTCAGGCTCTTCAGGCCACCAACAGCTGGGGGTATTTGGCCCCAGAGACCCTTCCCTTGAAGAGAGATATTGGTCACAAGGCCCTGCTCATTGCAAGCCACGCCTTCAAAAGCTCCACTACATGGCTCAGAGTGAGGCGTCCATGAAGTCAAGAACTGGTTTTGTGGGTCCAGAGAGGCCTTCATGGCCATAAGAGCAGGGAGCTCAGTAAGTGAGGAAAAACAGAGAGAGGGGAAGAGAAGGAGGAGGAGAACGGAAAAGGTGAAATGCATGTTTGGTTTGAGGGAAAATGTGAGAATTTTTGTGGGTTGGTGGGAAATCTTGGATCTTTTTCAACTTTTGCTTTCTGGGTTGTGCTGGGTTTTTGAGGTTTTGAAGTGAAATGGGTGGTCTAAAGACTCTGCATAATGTCTGAGAAGATAAACAGGGGTGTTTGGTTTGAGGGAAAATGGTAGAAAATGGGAAGGAAAATGTGGAAATTGCTTAGCTTTTGTTTTGACTGTGTGGGAAAATGTGGGATTTTATAAGTTCGAGGAGAGAGTGTCAGACAGAGAGTGAAGTTAGGTTTTGAAAGTGAGAGGTTCCGAATCGCAGTGGACTTTGCAGGTGAAAACAGATTTGCACTGTCATACATGAATCATGATATGCCTGCTTCATGTAAATGTGATAGTTTGAGTGATTTATGTAATGTAGTTCTTTTGGAAGCAAAAGCATATCAAAATTATGGGGCCCTCCACCTAAATTTGAATCAATGGGTCCTACAACTGTATATATATGGCCCCTATGAACACATTTTGTTCAGCCAGTTCATTGTTTAAAGGAGACAAGGAAATCTTATTCATCAAAAGAAAATGCATGAAGTTCTCAGTGAATTCATCATCCATGAGTCAGAATTATTAAAGAACTTTATATGGTCTCATTTCTTTTGCCTGCATTTGAAATGTAGGCCACACATGTAATGTTCTAACTTCTATCCATCCATAAGCATTTGAATCCCATTGAAAAGCAATATTTGCTTGAACACTGAAAAATAAAATTGATCTAACATTCATTGTATAGGTATTAACTAGGGATGCGCATTGGAACCGAAAAACCGGAAAATTAAACCGAATACTTATTAGAAGTTAGCACAGATTGACTGCCATGTTTGAAATTGAATATGGTTGAAGTTGGCAAACTAGCAGTGGCAAGTAGGAACTTCAATCTGCATCTTATGACTTATGGTCATAAGAATTGCTATGATTTTGTTTACTACAAAAATTATGAAAAGCTAAAGCATCAATGAAGTATTTGATTATTCTTGCAAAAGCAGCAAAATGTATACTTGAGGAACATATAAATTTTACATCAACGGCAGTTTAACTTGATCCACAATTGAACATTATGAACTCAACTGTATTAATTTTTTTTTTCATGATGAAAACAACTGTAGTTAGTGGAAACTGGAAATAATAATTGGGAATCAGGAAAGCCATGCCATTGTTTTTGGAATGGACCATGGGTGCTTTAGTGAGACCACTTTAACGCAGGGGATGGGAAGGCAAAAAGCCTAAAAGCCTAAAAGCCTAAAAGCCTAATAAGTAAAAACAATGGCACAAACAAGGATGGCAGTACTTTGGATTCATTGGTGTCTCCATCAATTAAGAAGGATGTGAGCCTGAGGTGAGAAAGCAAATCCCATGCTTCTTTTCTCTGCTGACTCACCATGCTCTACTGTCTCTGTTATTAGTCTTCACTTTTAATTATTTTTTGGGTAATTTTGTCTTTTCCCATACTTTTTGAATTGTCTTTTCAAACTTTTAATTTTGACTACACCAGGAAAGTATAATTCACGATTCATATTGAGGAGTTTAGTAACATATTATTAGATTGTGACTAATTGTTTTCACTCTATAAAAGCTACCATAGGCCTAGGATTATAAAGGGAAATGATGACCATCAAACTTTCACTACTATTAGTAAAAAAAACATGAGATGGCAGAAAACCAACAGAACTTACACTATTGATCTCCTTCATGACCAAGTTATTAAGAAGACTTTAATATCACGTCGACAACCAGTAGCTCAAAAAACCTAAATGTGTCAAAACAAAAAAAATAAATTAACAATGTATATTAAACTTACAAAATAACCGAGAAGCGCAAAATTTTAATTTGCACTTTTATATACTCAATGAGTCAGTAAACCATGGAGTGCATCTATGATGAATTTTTTTGGAGTACGAATAACAACTTCCTTATTTTTGTAGTTTGAATTCTTGAGCTGTGAGATGCTGCCTGCCCTACTAAGGAAAAAAAAAAGGATTCATAGTAAAGTAAAAATTATTGTGTTTAATTTAGGGCTCGTGACAATGTTCCTCCTCCTGTCAAACTCAAGTACGCAGAACCTTGTATTCCATTCTTCCATATGCTGCTTCAAAAAAGAACTTGTATATACGTATAAAAACACAGAAGCTGCTTCGACAGCTTGATCTTGACCCCTCAAGAGAGAGAGAGAGAGAGAGAGAGAGAGAGGGAGTGGACCCATTGATTGTCGAGCTCCATGTGAACTCCTCCTTTTTTTTCACTCTGTGTAGCCCAATTTTCATGTCATGTGAACTTGTACATTATGAAACCTTGTCTTTTATCTCCGTAGGCGTTGCTTTTTGCAGAACTTGTGATGTTTATATGCTCATGGAAAACAGAACACGACAGTTTTTACTCACGGCTCACTCTCACCAGTCTGTTGGTCTTTACAATACGGTAAGACAGACATAATATATACGAGTTTTGGTAAGGTTAGGGTACAAGTAATTGCAAGTCGGCAATAACCAGAACCAGCCAGCTAGCTTTTCCACCACAAATTCCACAAAATTTATAAATACATCACTAATATCTTCCACATATAATGTGACATATCTAGCTATATATATCATTTGAGCTGGCTCGTGACAAGCTTCCTCGCTAGTCCCTCCCACCTACCTCGTAGCCTCACCTAAAAGTTCCCATTACCATGAAAGAAACAAGAATGAATTATGATTATCTTATCGATGTAATTATTGTATTCTATAAGGCCACCTCCAGCGCTCAAGGCTGGCCTGGGCAAAAAGCTGCCGCTGACTCACCCGCCCACAGAAACTAACAGCTATAAGCCACATGGCTTCTCCTGGATCCTCCGATCCAAAAATATTATACAAACCAACGGCTGTTCAATTTTTGGCTAAAAAAAATTTAAAAAAATTATAAAAAATGTCAAGAAATTCTAGAAATTTTTTTCTATAAATACCTACTTATATTATTCACTTTCCACACCAAATCTTCATACAAATTCATCTCCTTTCAATATTTTTCACTTTCCACACTAAATTTTCTACTACAAAATTCCATTTATGCAAAAATACAAATGGCCTCTTCCATCGAAGTCGGAGGGTCGTGGACAAACGTTTGAAGATGTCAAAATCTTGGGGACAAGGTTTAAAAAAAAATTGTTGTTTTATTCAATTTAATGTCAATTTAAAAAAAAAATATTTCTTGAATTTCCAATTTCATTTTTTTAATAGATTATTCAAGGCAAAACAAAAAAGAGGAAAACCATTACACATGGCTCCTCAAGTGAACAATGCCCGCAATCGGTTCCAGTGGTGCGTTCCATGTCGGAAATAATGGCACTATTACGTCATCCGAAGGAAAATACTCCCCCACGTCGTGATCCAGTAGAACCGTCTCCGCTAATGATTGAGTCATTCTTGTACTCGATTGTGTCGGACTATAAGGACCAGGAGTATTTCAATTGTATGATGAGTGAGATGTGAATTTTATAATAAATATGGACATGTGGCAACCGAAAATCTTATTCGAAAATTTAATTTGAAAATTTTATCCGAAAATGTTATCTGAAATTTTAGATGAGAATTTTATAATAAATAGTGACACGTGGCAACTACAAATCTTATCCGAAAAGCTTATCAAAATTAATGATTTAAGTATAAAAAATAGAAAATAAATTAAAGTGAATAGTATTTACCCTTGCCTTTACCTTTTGGGATGGAACCAAAAAAGACAAGGCTGGCACTATTCACGTGAGTAGTGACAAACCTTGCCTTTTCCTTTGCCTTGCCCTTGCCCTTTGAGGTGGAGGTGCTCTAAAATAGATAGTTTGGATTAATTGTTAAAATACAATACAGAGTGTGCCGTATAAAAATTCCCTCAAATAAAGTTATTTAAAGTCTCACACACAAATATTTACGATATACAACTTTGCTCAAAACTTCTTTCTTTATTGTGTGACCTCCTTTGGCCAATATTAGATATGTTAATATAACACCTACAAAAGTAATTCACATAATTAATGGTACATACTGACATGCTAAATATCTACCTTATTTTTTAGACCTCTCTCCCTCTCTCTCTCTCTCTCTCTCTCTCTCTCTCTCTCTCTCTCCCCAACAAAGTCGCAGGAAAATGATTAGCATATAGGAAGGGTTTGATTCTCTTCCACAACAATCGGACAAACTGGATAAGCAAAATATAGATATCCAGAGTTCACTTTCGAATCGGATATGCACCAAACCAAGTAACTTTGTTGAAGCGTATAATGTTAAATAAGAGTAAGACACATCTTTCACTTCACTTTTCATTGACAATTATATATACATTTGTCCCTTTCTGTCTTTGCGTTTGCGTGTCTCATCATTCTCCTTTTCATACTGTATAAGCATGAATGAACAGAGACTGCTATCCCAACCTAAAAGCCACAATCACTCTGAAACTCAATGAACAAAATAAAGGAAGAAAAAAGAAATTGCATGATCTCCTTTCATGTTTCCTGTTAGCGCGAAAGAGTTCCTACAAGATTTTATAAACTAAACTCATTGATAACTTTCTAATGCATGTCAATATCATGGTTCATGCGGACAAAGGAAGAGTGAATGATCTTTGATCATCGCATAAAAAATTAATGAGTTCATGAAAAAAATATTTAAAGACATTCACAACTTAGCTTAGAAGGAGGAGTGATGACTTGCCACAGAAGGAGGAGCAAGTGGAGGGAAAGCTTGTGCAATTGGTTTGGGTGGGACATGGTCAGTGGCGGATCCAGGATTTTTACTCCAAGGGGTCATAGTGTAAAAGTTCTCCAAAAAAATTTGGGATAGAAATAACACTGTTATGTTGACATCATTGCTAAGAAAGTAGAAAATCCAAATATTGGTAAAGGACCCCCTAGTGTAGTGGTTTGGAGCAATTGCTCCCCCATGAAAGGTCTTGGGTTCGAGCCCTAGCATCTATGTAGTGTGTATAAATTTATTATACTATCGTCTGTCCTCTCAATGGGAAATGTCCTAAAAAACAACAAATATTAGCCTTTTGATCAAGGTAAAAGGAAAAAAAATTGAGAAAGAGGGAATATAAATGATTTAATTGCACTTGACATACATTATCTGAAAATTTTATCCATAAAAATAAATCACCATTTTCTGTCTACATGAAAAAGAAGAATTAGAAAAGAGAAAGCAAAGCAATCAAATGAAAGAAAAAAAAAACTCGAAAAATAAAAGGATTAGAAAAGGACTTGGTCTTGCAAGGAGTTGACGAGTTCCTTCCCAGGAATTAAAAGAGGAGGCAAATGAGAAAGGAATTGAAGGGTTTTTTTTGGGCGAAAGGAATTGAGGGTAAGGGTTTGGGTGGATTCAAAGTAGTGTAAAGAGCTATGTTTTTTTTTTTTTTTTTTTGGGGTTAAAGGAATTGAGGGTAAGGGAGAGAGATGTTGGTGTGCTGTTTTTTTTTTTTTTTTTTTTTTTTTTTTTTCCTAAAACCTAGCTCAAAACGACGTAGTTTTGAGGCCAGGTCATTAAAAAAAAAAAGAATATGCCTGGACCAAAACGACATCGTTTTGGCCAAGCACTTTAAAAAAAATTAGAACCTTGCGCGCGCAGCAATTGGGCACTGCGTTGGGCAAGGCTTTTGGCCTTTGGGGACTTTCGTCGAGCAGGTTGTGTGCACACTTGGGGTCGCACATCTGCTGGCCAAGGGGTCGCTTGATACCTCCATAGCCATTTTTCGGCCATCCAAGGGGTCGTGCGACCCCTCTTGTCCCTTAGTGCGTCCGCCCCTGGACATGGTTGCTTGGGAACTGTTGGGTCTTAATTTCTCACTTTACACATGAAATCGAAATTTTCTCACTTAATTCTCTGGAACTGAAAAGTTCGGCCACCATATAATATTTTAATATAAATTATTTAAATATTAATATTTTTATTCAATAATATGTAAAAATTATGTGTATAATACGTGAATTTTGTGTGTCTTATTGAAAATTTTGTAAAAAACACGTGTATTAAACTTGAAAAATACGTACGTACATGTATTGTAAATTGCTTTTAAAAAAATGCGTATTTTAACAAGTCTTAAAGACATGTATGAAAAACGGAAGTATTATTGAAACATACATACGTATGTGTATAATGCGAGTATTGAACAGGAAAATGCTAAATTCTTTATACGGGTAATAAATTTGAAAAAAGTAAAAAATCAAAAGGTGACAATAGAGACTCAAGTATGGCCAAATAGTAATGAACTAAAATTAGGAAAAAAAAAATTTAAAAAAAAAAAAGAAGATCCCAGTATATATTTAAAGAGTATAGTCTCTGCTATACTATTTATTAAAAAAATTAAAAAAAATGACCCCAATATATATTCAATAATATGTGTAAATTATGTGTATAATACGTGAATCTTGCATGTATTATTGAAAATTTTGTAAAAAACAAGTGTATTAAACATGAAAAACTATGTATGTACGTGCATTGTACGTTTGCTTTTTAAAAAAGCATGTATCTTATCGAGTCTTTAAGACGTGTACGGAAAACATAAGTATTATTAAAAAATACATACATATATGTGTATAATACGAGTATTAAATGGGAAAATGCTAAATTCTTTATACGGGTAATAACTATAGAAAAGTAAAAAAATCAAAAAGGGATAATAGAGACTCCTAATGGCCAAATAGTAATGGAAAATGCTCTAAACTACTCTCATTGATAAACAAAAATTAGAAAAAAAAAACTTTTAAAACAATAGGGGATCCCAGTATATATTTAAAGAGTATAGTTGCGCGGCTATACTATTTATTAAAAAATTAAAAACAAAGGACCCTCATATATATTCAATTTATAATATGTGAAAAATACATGTATAATACTTGAATTTTGTGTGTATTATTAAAAATTTTGTAAAAAAATACGTGTATTAAATTTAAAAAATACGCACGTATGTGTATTGTATGTATGCTTTTTTTATTTATTTTTAAAATGTGTATTTTATCGAGTCTTTAAGACGTGTAAGGAAAACGGAAGTATTATTAAAAAAATATGTTCCTACATGTATAATACGAGTATTAAATGGAAACATGCTAAATTCTTTATAAGGGTAATAACTTTGGACAAGTAAAAAATCAAAAGGGGACAATAGAGACTCGGGTAATGGCCAAATAGTAATGAAAAATGCTCTAAACTACTCTTATTGATAAAATAAAAAATAGTAAAAAAGGATCCCAATATATATTTAAAGAGTATAGCGGCTATACCATTTATTAAAAAAAATTAAAAAAAGGGACCCCAATATATATTCAATAATATGTGAAAATTATGTGTATGATACGTGAATTTTATGTGTATTATTGAAAATTTTGTAAAAAACACAAGTATTAAACTTGAAAAATACGTATGTACGTGTACTATATGTTTGCTTTTTTTAAAACGTTTATTTTACAGAGTCTTTAAAACGTGTATGAAAAATGGAAATATTATTAAAAAATATGTACGTATGTGTATAATACGAGTATTAAATGGGAACATACTAAATTCTTTATACGGGTAATAATTCTGAAAAAGTAAAAAATCAAAAGGAGACAATAGAGACTTGAGTAATGGCCAAATAGTAATAGAAGATGCTCTAAAATACTCTTATCGATAAACGAAAATTAAAAAAAAAAAAGATCCCAGTATATATTTAACGAGTATAGCAGCACGACTATACTATTTATTTATTTTTAAAAAAATATTGCTAGCTAGCCCCTAGGCACTTGCCTATCGATTAGGAGGCCGATGATTTTTTTATTTTTTATTTCTAAATAGTATAGCTGAGCGGCTACAAAATTAATTATGAAATAAGTAACATATTTAAATATTCATACAACAAATAATAATTAAACATGAATTATTAATTAAAGTAATTCAAAAAGGCTAATATATTATTTAATTACATATATTAAATTAAAGAAGTTGGCCAACATTAATTATTAATTAAATTAATTGAAAAGACTAAGATATTACTTAATTACATATATATTTTTGAGGACCTTTCCTATTGAGAGGGGCGATAGCATACTAAACTCACACACACTACACGGATACTAGGAATCGAATCCAGGACCTTGCCTGAGGGAGTAAATACTCCAAACCACTACACTAGTGGGTCCTTTGCCACTTAATTACATATATTAAATTAAAGAAGTTGGCCAATAAACAAAAAAGTAAAGAAACTAATTTTATATTTTTAAAAATTAAATAAAAACCTCTCATGACAAAATTTCATTGGCACAGATCTATGCTTGCAAATATTCACTGGATAAGAATTGTTCGTTGGGAGAGGTCTAATACGGGAAAACTTTGCTTGGATAGATCTATGCCAACGCAATTTCGTCAGGAGAGGTTATTTTTTAAAAGTAAATATAAACTGAATATGTTTTGGTTAATTAATTTTAGTAATTAAATAATATCTTTGAATGATTTAATTAGTTAAATTAGTAAGTATATTTTAATTATTATTTCTTTAGTGAATAATTAATATTAAATATTTTAATTAACTTCGTGAATTATATTACTTAATAAACAGTAATTCAATTTTTATATTTTTTCTTAAACAAAATATTTAAATACTATTTATTAATTAAGTAAATAATAACTAAAACATAACTACTAATTAAAGTAATTAAAAAAGAGAAATCCATGTTATGTAACTTAAAGTGTATAGCCGCTCGGCTATACTTTAAAATATTCTATTTTTGGCATATAGCCGTTCGGCTATACTCTAAAGATATTATATTCATCGTGTATAGCCGTGTGGCTGGACTTTTCAAATATTCTATTCATCGCGTATAGTCGATCGGCTATACTCTAAATTTTTCTTTTGCTGTCTAGCCGCTCGGCTATACTTCTAAGATATTATATGGTAAATTTGTGCCGACGAAATTTCGTTAATAAATAGTATAGCCGGGCGGCTATATGATTTTTTAAAATAAAAAACCGTAGTATAGCCAGGCGGCTATACGCTTTCTATAAAAAAAAACCGAGTATTGCCGCCCGGCTATACCATTTTTCTTATAAAAAATCTGAGCATAGCCGCTCGGCTATACGGTTATATATTTTAAAAAAAAAGAGGACTCGCCTGGGCGCTACACGTTTCAAAAATAGTATAGCCATACGGCTAGACGCTTTTCATTTTAAAAAACCCCGAGTATAGCCGCTCGGCTATAGATAAAGAAAGGAACACCCGCCTGTGGCACAGAGAATTTCTGAGCAGTCTCCTCTCTCCCCTTGTCTCCTTCCTCATCATCCTCTCGGCTTTGCAAATTCTTGTAATATTCATGCGGGGGTCTGTCACCGTTAACAAAATTCCAGTTCTACGCTACTATCGTGTTTCCCTTCCACGTAGCCCTAAATCTCATCCTCTTCTCCTTCCCACCTATCCTGCTCGGGTTCTCATGGACAACAATAGCAGCAGCAGCGGGTCTTCTTTTGCATCTTTTGCTCGTAACTCCAGAAGGTATCTTTTTGTTCATTCTCTTTCTTCTCCTGTTCGCTTCTGCGAACGAGTTCAGACAGAAGAAAAAAAAATGAATTATGAATTTCCATTGTTTTTCTGAGAGAATGTTTGGGTTTAGCAAAAACGAAATTGCCCTTATTGCATTATCAGTTTTATTGTACTTTATTATCGTTGCAATATACCAAATTTTCGGGGCATTTCTCGGCAACCAATTAGAAGTTTGAAAATTTTGTTTTGGCAGAGAAAAATTGGAGTGTGTTATATAATTATACTGTGAATATGTATTTTGTGGTCAGTAGTGGTAGAGGAGGAGATTGGGATGATAGAGAAAGATCAAGGGGCCGTGGTGGTGGTCGAGGGGGTGGCTCTGGCAAAGATAAAATTGACGCCCTTGGTAGATTGTTGTAAGTACTACAATATCCACTTAGTCATTTTGTTTGTTTTGTAGCTTCTAATTTTAATTTGAGTATTCAATGTGTGCGAAATAGTTTAAACCTTTTTGTTACATTAATGCATACATATAATTATATATAAATATTGGTAATGTAGCGCAGCTGAATGGTGTAGTTTGTTTAAATCCAGCCTCTCTGTTATCTTTTCAGGACACGAATATTGCGCCATATGGCGGCTGAGTTGAATTTGAATATGCGAAGTGATGGATATGTGAAGGTTCAAGATCTGTTAAAGCTGAACATGCAGACATTTGCTAATATTCCATTGAGATCACATACTGTCGATGAAATTAAGGAGGTTAGTGAGCAGTCTTTTAGTAGTCAATTATTTTTAGATAACTTCCTAAGGAGGATGTTTAATTATTTGCTGTTTCTTACCAGGCTGTCAGAAAGGATAATAAGCAGCGCTTCGGCCTCTTGGAAGAAAATGGGGAGCTTTTGATACGTGCAAACCAAGGCCACACAACAACGGTAACATATCCTCATTTATCTTTAATATTTGAGTTTGAGTTATTAGGCTCATTTTGTGGAGACGCCAAACCATTTTTAATTGCTTGAATTTGGAACTGTTTTCTTGGATTTTACTGTTTCTGTGTAGTCTTGTGAAAGCAGAGCCAGGGATTAACTAGTTTCTCTCTGCATAATCTTTTCAAAGCACTGTCAGGTCCGAGTCTCGCTAGAAGTAGAATCTCTGGTTAAGACTTGTAAAATTGTTGAAGCTAGAGATTTGGTCATTACACTCTAAGACTAGATGTCTTTCATTATTTTCTCTTGTACTCTTAGTTTCAGACCATTATGTAGTAAATTATGAAGTTCTTATTTTCTTTTTCTATAGCGTAATACTGATATTTGTACTTTCCAACTTTTTGTTCTTCAACATGAATACAAGTAGTGTTGTTCATCCTGAGCTCTGTAAAATGCTAGCCTAAGGATGAGGATCCACTATATTTGTTTGCACCAAACGTTATTCTGAACTTTGTAAAATTCTAGACAATTTTCTTCACCAATTTATTCGTGACGTGGGTTTTTGGGTTGAACGTCCATCTATACTTGTTGGCTTTGGACATTGAATATTTATATCTACTGTATGTGCATATTGGCAGATAGTTGAATCTGAAAGATTGTTGAAGCCCATCCTTACATCTGAAGAAGTTCCAGGTTTATCTTTTAGCGTGCAATTTTCTTGTATATTCAGTACATAACTTGTTCGTGTAGAGAATAAAAAGAGTCATTAGTGTTTTCTATTGAAACGATACCTTTTTGTTTGATTCACTGTTTTTCCCCCTTGATGTGCAGTGTGCGTTCATGGGACCTATAGGAAGAATTTGGAATCAATATTAGAGTCTGGTCTAAAGAGCATGAAACGATTGCATGTTCACTTCTCACGCGGCTTGCCAACTGATGGGCAAGTGATTAGTGGTAATGTTTTTAATTAGGGCTATTTATATATGTAGATTTTTTATATGCATGAACATGTCTCTGATCAATCAGCATTGCTTCTGTAGTCTGTAGCATATTTTCTACTTTGCACCTGCTTCCTATAAAAAGGGTCAATAAATGATGAACGAGGAAAAGAATGGAATGGGTACGGGGGACAATTCACACAACATTAGAGTTTTGTATATGGTGATGATGAACTCTATTTGGGGAGAGCCATTTGTGGACTCCACTTGCCAAAAGTTTCCAATTATCTATGCACTTTCTGTGCATACTGGTCAGATTGAAAAAAGGTAGATGGTCCACAATTTTCTAGTGGAAGAGACCTGAATTTGCTTTTCTTTGGCCCTTGCAAATGTGCCAATTGAAAGGTGGACTTGATCGAACTTTTCTCATGGTTCATCAACTCTTGAGTGAGTTGCAGACAAGTTAGTAAGGGATCTGATGAAATAATGTTGTTCCTAGGTGTTTGTGATGACAATACTCCACATTGTTTATCTGTGACCCTTTTGAGGTCTAAGTTCAATGCATTTAAGGTCACCAATTGTTTCAGAATTCTTGGTTTCTTGGAAGCTTTTGGGCTTATAGTATTGTTCACTGGGATACCACTTGTAATGACTTATTCCTTCTCTATACTTTTAAACAGTAATGACTATCATGCCGTAATGAGCTGTACTGGTAATGATGAATTCAAGACAATAACATTATTCAGCTTATGTGGGTAATTGATTTGATTTGTATTCTTTTTAGGGATGAGACGGGATGTTAATGTTTTGATATATCTCGATGTCAGAAAAGCTCTAGAAGGTATGGTTTTGCAAACCTTTTATTTATCAAAGTTCAAAATTTTCTTTTAAGTTTGCCATGGGCCCAGCATCTTTTATTCTTTATCAAGGAGGACTTCTTATGCCAGTTTTGTTTCTTTTGGTTTTTTGTTGCAGAGGGAATGAAGTTTTACATTTCAGAGAACAAGGTAATCTTGACTGAAGGTTTTGATGGTGTTGTGCCAGTCAAGTACTTTGAGAAAATAGAATCGTGGCCTGATAGAAAGCCGATACTTTTCTGAACCTGCATCAGTTGGGGTGCAATCATTCCATTTCTTCTTTTCCTCTTTCTTTATTTTTTGATGAAGAAGGATCTCCTTTTCCTTTTTGATTCATTGGCTGGTCGTCTCAGCTTAATGAGATGTAACAGTTCTCCTTTTTGTAACACACGTTAAGCTGGTCGTAGTTAGCAATCAACGGAAATGAGACTGGCGCTTTTGATTTTCAGCTTGAATTGATGTTGTATATTTATATCTACATTCCTAGAGGAATTCTTTTCCTGTGTATAATGAAAGTACTATGGTCTTGCAAGTCCATATTTGTCATTGCCTTGATTTTTGCCAATACTGTGCCTAAAAGCATTTTGCAATTCTAATTCTGCGTTAAACTTGGGTTCAAAATTATGACTTAAATCCTCTGCAGGCTACTAAAAATTAACTGAAGAAAAACTTTGAAAACTAAATTATAGGAGCTTCTCTTTTAAAGAAAAAACTCCTCCAAAAATTGGCGTATGCCACCAATTGCGGCGAGCACACGGTATTCTTTAGTAAAAGGCGAAAGAATAGTTCGCTCTGTGCCCACCGCGTGGCTGCGTGGTTTCGAATGTCCCATTTCTTCTATTTTTATAGCTGCTCTCATTCTGATGCTTTTGCTTCTTTTTCTATGTGGGATTTTTGAGAAACAAAAAAAAGGCTTTCCCATTTTCATAGATTGCCCTCCAACAAATTAAAAGCTTCTCAACAAAATATGGCTGAGAAAAAAAAAAAAAAGCTTCATGATAGATATATATATATATTTAATTGAGCGTTAGAGGGCTCCAGCAAAAGAAAAGAAAATTCATATTTTTCCCTTTTCTTTTGGAATCATAGCTGTTAAAGTTGAGTTTCATATAGAATACGAAGATAAGAAAGCAGAGCTTTGGGACCTATAGGAAGAATTTGGATACCTTGTTGTGTTTTCTTTACCCTTTTTCTTTCCCCTTGATGTGCAGTATGCGTGCATGGAACCCATAGGAAGAATTTAGAATCAATATTAGAGTCTGATCTAAAGAGCATGAACCGATTGCATGTTCACTTCTCACGAGGATTGCCAACTGATGGGCAACTTATTAGCGGTAATGTGTTTGAATAGGGTTATTTATAAGTGTAGATTTTTTATATTCATGACCCTGTCATATGTTAAGGGTATAGCCGACCGGCTATACTATTTATTAAAAATATTTATAAAAAAAGACCTGCGTAAAGCCGAGCGGCTATACGCATTTTTTATATAAAAAAATCCCGAGTATAGCCAGGCGGCTATACTATTTGTTAAAAAGGGTAAAAGAGGGCCCGCCTACCGCCTACCGCCTAGCGCCGGGTTCGCCAGGTGTAAAAACAATATAGCCGTGCGGCTATACTATTTTTATTATAAAAAATCCGAGTATAGCCGCACGGCTATCCTATATAGAGGTCCCGCCTGCCGCTAGTGCCCATTTCGCCACGTGTCAAAAATAGTATATTCGTATGGCTATACTATTTTTTTACAAAAACCCCGAGTATAGCCAGCTGTATGGCTATACTATTTTTATTACAAAAACCCCGAGTATAGCCGCGCGGCTATACTATTTATAATAAAAAGGGCACCCGCTGAGCGCCAATTTCGCCACGTGTCAAAAATAGTATAGCGGGGCGGCGATACTATTTTAAAATAATAATATAGCCGCGCGGCCGTACTGTCTTACTATTTAGAGAGTTGAGGCGAGAAATGGCTTGATGAACCTCTCTGTTCACCACGCACGGCCCCATAAAAAAACTCCGAGTATAGCCGCTCCGCTGGACTATTTATAATAAAAAAAAAGACCACCTGCGCGCCTGTATTGTTTACTGGGCTACCGCTTGTATTGAATTATTCCTTCTCTATGTCAAAGTTGGGAAAATATAGAGAAGATTAAGAGGAGAGAGTGGAGAGTGTAGAGAGAATGAGAGTTGCACAGCATTTTCTGGTTTCAACTTGTTTCTTCTTTCTGTTTCTTCTAATTCATTTATACAACTAATTGCTTACAATTATTATACAACAAGACATGGACTCCATAAGACAAGAATACCAAAGTCCTCCATGAAACAAGGACTACATAAGACAAGAAAGAAAGACTTTCTTGAACCAAGTGTTCCGTGAGACAAGGTGAGGGGTTTGGTCTTTGTGTTTCACAAGATGACCAAATGTAATCTATTATGTCATAGGATTCCTACATATGCTAACACTCTATACTTTTAAATGATAATGACTATCATGAGGTAATGAGCTATACTGGTAATGACCGTGAAGAATGTATCCAAGACATTGACATTATTGAGCTTATGCTGGTAATTGATTTGATTTGTTTTCTTTTAGGTATGAGACGGGATGTTAATATTTTGATCTATCTCGATGTCAGAAAAGCTTTAGAAGGTATGGTTTTGCAAACCTTTCATTATCGAAGTGTAAAGTTTTCTTTTGAGTTTGTCATGAGCACACCACCTTTTATTCTTTATTGAGGTAGTTGAGGAAACATAGAGGACTTCTTATGCCTGAAGTTTTGTTTATTTTAAATTTTTGTTGCAGAGGGAATGAAGCTTTACATTTCAGAGAACAAGGTAATCTTGACTGAAGGTTTTGATGGTGTTGTGCCAGTGAAGTACTTCGAGAAAATAGAATCGTGGCCCGATAGAAAGCCGATACCTTTCTGAACCTGCATCAGTTGGGGCGCAATCATTCCATTTCTCCTCTTCGTTTTTGACCCGTTGGCTGGCTGCCTCAGCTTAATGAGATGTAACAGTTCTCCCTTTTTGTAACACATGTTAAGCTGGTCGTAGTAGGGGCTTTCGGTTTTCAGCTTGAATTGATGTTGTAGTGATATCTTTATATCTAGTGAAAGTATTATTGAGAATCTGAGATGACCAAATCAATTTTATTGGAAGAAAGGTCTTGCAAGTCCATCTTTCTTTTTATATCTACATTGAGATCTTGCCAAGTCTGAGCCAAAAATAGAGTAGAAACTTTTTGGTTTAGAAAACAATGCTTGGCAACTAAATTGTAAGAGCTCCTCTGTTCAGAGAAACTCCTCAAAAAATTGGCGTATGCCACTAATTGCAGCGGGCACACGGTATTCTTTAGTAAAAGGCGAAAGAATAGTTCGCTTTGTGTCCACCGCGTGGCTGCGTGGTTTGCGAAGGTTGATGATGTCTCCTTTTTACTTGCTTTCTACCAAGGACTTTTTGTCTATCTTCCGATGTGGGATAACTTTTGCTTATGGATGACGATTTTCATTTGAGATCTGAGGTAGTCGCAATTTTGCATTAATCACATGCTAAGCCCATCAAGCACAAATTTCAATCAAAACATTGGTAATACTTCATGCTTTACTCCTGAAGTCAATGTGAACTTGCATAATGATAAATGATCTAGCGGTTTTTCTCTCAAATTTTTGTTACATATACAAAAATGACTTGTTAAGAGTGCAAAAAATAAATAAAAGATTTGTAAATCAAATTGTGATTTGTGTGTAGATGAAAAATGTACTGACGAGTGAGTAATGAACCAATCAAACATATGAGAATTACCCATTAATATTCCATTAATATGTTTACTTACATGTTAATATAAGTAGGATATGAGTTTATATTTTATGATGATAAAACTTCTTTAATAGAAGTGAGTATTGGTGGACTTTGCCTATCTTGGAAGGAGTGAAACTTGAATAAATGAGGGGTGGTTCAGTTGGTAAGGTCCTTGTACTATGTGTAGCCCCATATTCGAGTCCCACTACCAATAATCCTCATTGGTGCTCAATCTGTAATTTCCTACATAAATCCATATCGATGGCAGTTGGCAATTGGGTGCCACGCGTAAGTCCTTCCGGCTTGAGACTGTGGGTATGCCCTGGCGTCGGTTGTGAGAGTACCCAATCTCCACCAGCACCGCTGGAGTATAATGCTGTCTCTTTAACATTATCATAATACCATTGATAAATAAAATGTGTTATAATATTAGTGGATTATAACACGAGGTAGATGGCACAGTAACTGAAGAATTTCTCAAACAAACTGGGCCCACCTTCTACTCTAGTTCAACTGAAAAACGTGTCTGGAGGCATCCTTCAGCTTATTAGTTATGTCTTGTATTCAAATTGACTACCAAATCTATTAGCTAGCTTCGAACCAACCAAGGTACATACACAGCTCCAGGGTTCAACTACAACACGCTTCATTTCTGGTAAGTGGTCTTCTTTTCTCTCTTTCACCTCTGATTTGCAACTGTTATTATGTGGTTTTTCGTTTCTATTTTTTTGTGGTGCCGAGCTGGATTTTTTTTCTTTTGGTTCATGTTTTGGTTTTCTCCATTAGCAATTTAGCAGAACTTAATAATTGTAGTTTCTGGAGATGTTGCTGTGTGTTGATTATGTTTTGTTTTAGCTGATTTAGATGGGGGTGCTGTGTAACTTTTTTTTTTCGGTTGAGAATGTCCGTGAATACTATTATACATGCTAAAGTTGTGCTGATTTTCGAATTGGATTTTGGTGAAGAAAGTTGACTTGGCTTCTAAAATGGAAGGAATAACATTTTTTTTTATAGGAAAAGAGAAAAGAAACTTGTTCTGAGTTGTTTTTGTTTTGGCACGGAGAGAGAAGTATGGCTGAGGCTGTTGTTTCCTCGGTGGTCCAAAGCCTGGGAGGATTTATCATTCAGGAAGGGAAATTCTTGTGTGGAATCAGCGATCAAGTGAAGTATGCACAAACCCAACTGCAGTTGATGCGGGGCTTCCTGAAAGATGCAGATGCAAGACAACAAGACGAGGAAATAGTACGCATTTGGGTTGCAGAAATTCGAGATGCTGCTTATGAATTGGAGGATGTCATTGAAACTTTCGCTTTCAAAGTGGCTTCCAAGAGTAAAAAAGGTATTAAGAGTGTTCTCAAAAGGTTTGGTTGCATCTTGATTGAAGGAGTTCGTCTTCAAATGATCGGTTCAGAAATTGGGAACATTACGACCAAAATTTCTAATTTGAGGTTGAGTTTGCAAAATTATAACGTGAGGGAAATAAGGGACAGTGGAGGTGCTACTTCCTTTGAATTGCATGAAAAGCAACAACTGAGGCGAACTTATTCTCATGTTATTGATAGTGATGTGGTTGGGTTGGAGGGCAGCATAAAGGAATTGGTCATGCATTTGGTGAAAGATGAACACCGCCACCGAGTTATTTCTATTTGGGGTATGGGTGGCTTAGGAAAGACCACTCTTGCGAAACAAGTTTATCATCATAATGAAGTTAGACACCATTTTGCTTGTTTTGCTTGGGTGTGTATAACTCAAAGATGTCAAGTCAGAGATGTTTGGGAAAGAATTTTAATTAATCTTACATCTGCCACAAATGAGGAAAGAGAAGAAATTGCAAAATTGAAGGATGATGAAATAGCCAAGAAGCTTTATGTCGTCCAAAAAGAAAGGAGATGTTTGGTGGTCATTGATGACATTTGGACTATTGAGACGTGGAACTCCCTAAAAGCTGGATTTCCATATAAGGAAAAGTGGAGCAGAATTTTACTCACTACTCGTAACAAAGAAGTAGCTTCTCGTGCAGATAGGAATGGTTTCCTCTACCAACCTCAACCACTAAATGATGATGAAAGTTGGGAACTGTTAGAGAAGATAGCAATCTTTGGAAAGGACATTGGTAATATCTCACCCAAACTTTTTACGTACAGTTTTCTTATTTGTTAGTTGAGCCTAATTTAAACTATTGCATTCCATTTAGCAATGTTTTTTTTAAACTCATTCTCTGCATTTTACTAATTCCTAAGTGTTACAGAAACATACTTCTGCATCGTGAGGATATGTCATATTACGTAGAAGCAATATGAATCTTCTCTTTTTTGTTGCAAAAATCAAGGAATTAGAAAGAGTCTAGTACAGTTTCACTTGAGCTACAATACACAATGTTCTTCTCAATAATAATTTCTTGGAGTAGTATTACGTTGGTGTCTTATTGTTATTAATTTGAAATCATAACTGGAAATTGTGATAAAAGACCATTTGAAATCACTAATGCTAATAAACGACCATTGAAACAAACACCATAAAATTAAATAACTATTATTTAGATACTGCTGATGATTATAGTTATTCATATCGTCATAGACTTAGAAAATGAAAACTAGTCTTGGACATTACGTACCATTGGACAATATCTCAAGCATCTTTGGTGTACTGAAATTTATAAACTCGATGCATTTGGCATTCATTTTGTTTTTTAATTGCCTTGGCATAAGGTGAAGAAGATCACAAAGTTTCATTGTGGTGTTAGTATTGGGCAGACAATGGACATTGATGATAAAATGGTTTACTTTGTTTGTTATATTACACATTTGTTACCTGTTAATAAAGAAACTGCTGTACATTTGGTTATGTTTATTATTTTTCAGATTCCGTAATTCATGGCAAGATGAAAGAACTAGGAAGGAAGATGCTTAATCACTGTGCAGGTCTGCCATTAGCAATCAGAGTGCTGGCAGGACTTCTAGCTAGAATGGATACAATCAATGAGTGGGATATGGTGCTTAATAATGTTGATGTATGTATAAGGAAAGGCAAATTCCATGAGCAAGAATATGCAAGTTCATCGTGGGTGTTGGCATTGAGTTATGATTCCTTACCGTATCACTTAAAACTATGCTTTCTATATTTAGGTCATTTTCCTGAGGATTTTGAGATACCGGTGAAAAGATTGACTCAATTATGGATGGCAGAAGGACTTATATTTTCGGAAGAGCAAAAGAGAAGTTCAATGGAGGATGTATCATACAATTGCTTAAATGAGTTGGTGGAAAGATGTATGGTTGAAGTTGGAAAACAAGGTTCAGTTAGAAAGATTAAAACTTGTCGTCTCCATGATCTTATGCGACATTTGTGCTTGTTAAAGGCAGAAGAGGAGAAATTTCTCCGAATTGTCAATTCTTGGCATGGAAATAAGGCAATGGTAAACAAAGAAACACCAATAAGTAAAGCTCGAAGACTTGCTATCTATTTCGACAAGCATTCTGATAAAGTTTTTCCACCGAATGATGAAAGTGATGGCCATCTTAGGTCTCTTCTGTACTTTGTCCCGGGACCTGGGATGTCAATAAATAAAAAGCTAATAAGATCACTTTTCAAGGATTTCAAATTGCTTAGAGTTTTGAAGTTTGAGCATATGACTAGAAAAGTAAAGTTGCCGAATGAAATTGGGAACCTGGTTCACTTAAGATTTTTGAGTTTGAAGGGTAGTAATATAAAACAGTTGCCATCATCCATTGCTAACTTGATATGTTTGCAAACTCTAGATTTACGTTTTCCTGGTTTGTCAATAATCCCCAATGTGATATGCAAGATGGAACAACTGAGGCATTTATATTTACCCCGTTATTTCAGGGTAAGTGATAAATTGCACCTCACAACACTTTGCAATTTGCAGACGTTAGTGAATGCTTCATGTCGGGATTGTGATTCAAATCATCTTGCTCAGTTTACCAATCTCAGAAAATTGTGTGTAGTTGTCCCAGGACGGTTGAAAAGGCTGGAGGAAATGTTCACATCTACAAGTATCACATTTGACCATCTTAGGTCTCTATCTGTAGTCAACTTACAGAGATATGTGGAAGTTATAGCAAGGATAGTAATAAGCTGTCGTTATATATACAAGCTACATCTGGAAGGGCCAACCATAGAATTACCAAATGACCTTCTGCACTATCCAAACCTCACTAAGTTATCGTTGGCTGCAACTTTTCTCAAGGATGACCAGATGGCAATACTGGAGAAGCTTCCCAACTTAAAAAATCTTCATCTTGGACCAGGTACTTTTGAGGAGAACACTACAACACTGGTTTTCTCCAGAGGAGGCTTTTCTCATCTTGAATTTCTTTATCTTGGTGGGATGCTTGAAATAGAGGAATGGAGAGTGGAGGAAGGAGCCATGCCTAATCTCGCTCGATTGCTGATTGCACACTGTGAACAATTAACAGCACTTCCAGATGGGCTAAAATATATTACTACCCTCAAGAAACTAGTCATCAAGGCGATGCCTGGGACATTTTATAGTAGACTTCAAGAAGGAGGAGAGGATTTCTACAAAATCCAACATGTACCTTCCCTTGTACTGGGGGGAACACTTGAGGAGTTTTTGTCATCACTAGGTACTTTTTAATTTGAAAATATCGAGGATAATTTCTCTGTTGTGTTTTCATTTTCCATCTTTAAATTAACGGATTTTTTCTTGTATCTTTTGATATCTGTAATTCAGCAGTTTAATTCTATGTTTTTCTTCGTTTATTGTATGCCTCTTTCTTCTTCATTTTTCTTCTTCTACTTTGACTTTCCTTCCTCGCAAGTCCAAGAGCAAACCAACTTCTTCAATTCTGTAGTCTTTTTATTATGTTTCAAAAGTTCAGTGAAGCAGTTGATTTCATGAATGGTATCTCATAGATTACTACTTTCATATGCAGAAAAAGTAATCCACTGAAGGACTGTTCATGGATTTCAATTATGATTTTATCATGGTTTGAAGGTAATTATAAGCAGTAGTTTTAAAATTTAGGCTTTCTTATATATCTTTATTTGCTACATTCAGTTAAGTTTGCTATTACTAATACTAACTGCATCTGCAAAGCATATGATGCACCTTTGGTATAAGTAGAGCCCCTTGATCTTAGCATTTTGGAGCATGTGATTTATTTTCCTTTGTATCCAAGCATTTTCTGTTTATTGTATCTTTACAAGCATGTTGTGAGGAACACTGTGGATGGTGTCAGCAGTTGAAGATTTTGGTGTGCTGATTTCCTTTTTCTGTTATAATTTTCAATATTATATGTTTTATAGGATTTCATTGAAATTTTTAAAGAAATTGGACTGCAGTCCAATGCTGCTGTTAAGCTTTTGCGTGCTTCTAAGATTCTCTCTCTTTCAGAAGTTGAAGGGTTTCTTGAGGATGCTAAACATGCACTGCTTGGTGCACTGGAAAAAGAAGTATGTACAGAATCTCTTTGAGGTACTTCGAGTTCCCGGTCTGAAAATTGAAAGGAAACAGAATCGACTTCAAGTGTCTGCTACTTGGAGAGGCCTTGCCTTGATTGGAAGGTCTGGTTCTTGTGCTTTTATTCTGTGAAGTTGGTCATTTCTTCATCATGGTAGTGCAAGAAACACAGAGGACTTCTTATGCCTACTTCGTTTCTGCTTAATGCTTTAGTCATGGCTTTTATATCTAAAAGTTGCCGGAAAATTGCTTATGTGTATAATGAAAGTTCTTTATAGTCTGATTGAATCGAAACTAACGGAAGTATTCTTGATCATGAAAGTCCCAGCCATCTGCATTAGCCTTTATTGAAATGATGTCTACAATAATTTTTCCTATGGCACATCCTTTGGCCCTTGCAAATGTGCCAATTTGAAAGGTAGACTTGATCGAACTTGTCTCATGGTTCATTAACTCTTAAGCGAGTTGCAGACAAGAGGGAGCTAATGAAATAATGTCGTTCCCAGTTGAACTTGTTAAAGTTTGTAATGATAATTACCCCACATTGTTTATCTGTGACCCTTTGAGGTCTAAGCTCAGGGCATTTTGCATCTAAGGTCACCAATTGTTTCAGAATCCTTTTCTTGGAAGCTATTGGGCATACAGTATTGTTTACTGGGCTACCGCGTGTATTGAATTATTCCTTCTCCATACTTTTAAATGATAATGACTATCATGAGGTAGTGAGCTATACTGGTAATGATTGTGAAGAAAGAATCCAAGACAGTAACATTATTCAGCTTCTGCTGGTAATTGATTTGATTTGTATTCTTTTAGGTATGAGACGGGATGTTAATGTTTTGATCTATCTCGATGTCAGAAAAGCTTTAGAAGGTATGTTTTGCAAACCTTTCATTATCAAAGTGTAAAGTTTCTTTTAAGTTTGTCATGAGCACATCACCTTTTATTCTTTATTGAGGTAGTTGAGCAAACATAGAGGACTTCTTATGCCTGAAGTTTTGTTTATTTTAAATTTTTGTTGCAGAGGGAATGAAGCTTTACATTTCAGAGAACAAGGTAATCTTGACTGAAGGTTTTGATGGTGTTGTGCCAGTCAAGTACTTCGAGCAAATAGAATCGTGGCCCGATAGAAAGCCGATACCTTTCTGAACCTGCATCAGTTGGGGCGCAATCATTCCATTTCTCCTTTTCGTTTTGACCCGTTGGCTGGCTACCTCAGCTTTAATGAGATGTAACAGTTCTCCCTTTTTGTAACACATGTTAAGCTGGTCGTAGTAGTTAGCAATTCCCTTATCAATGGAAATGAGATTGGGGCTTTCGGTTTTCAGCTTGAATTGATGTTGTAGTGATATCTTTATATCTACATTGCTAGATAGAAAGTACTTTTCTTATGTATATAATGAAAGTACCAACCAAATTTTAATGGAAGAAAGGTCTTGCAAGTCCATCTTTCTTGTTATTGATGTTATGATTTTGGGTTTTTACCAGTACAACGTTTGAGCTCTTACCAACTGTGAAGCCGAAAAAGAGTCGAAACTTTTTGGTTTAGAGACAACTACAATTAAAAAGAAATGCTTGGAAACTAAATTGTAAGAGCTCCTCTGTTCAGAGAAACTCCTCAAAAAAACTGGCGTATGCCACTAATTGCGGTGGGCACACGGTATTCTTTAGTAAAAGGCGAAAGAATAGTTCGCTCTGTGTCCACCGAGTGGCTGCGTGGTTTGCTCAGGTTGATGATGTCTCCTTTTAGCCGCATTCAGGCAAGGACTATTTGTCTATCTTCCGATGTGGGATAACTTTTGCTAATGGATGATCATTTTCATTTGAGATTTGAGGTAGTCGCAATTCTCCATTAATCACATACTAAGGTCATCAAGCACAAGTTTCAATCAAAACATTGGTACAAACATTTCATCTTTTACTCCTGAAGTTGATGTGAACTTGCATTGTTAACGATAATGATCTAGCTGTTTTTCTCTCAAGACTTTTGTGACGTACAGAAATGACTAGTTAATCAAATTGACTAGCAATGCTGAATTGCCAAATCTATAAGATTCTCTCTCTTTCAGATGTTGAAGGGTTTCTTGCGGATGTCAAACCTGCACTGCTTGGGTGGTGCACTGGAAAAGTATGTACAGAATCTTTGAGGTTGTCCAAGTTCCCGGTCGGAAAAGAATCGAAACGAAACAGAATCTACTTCATGTGTCTGCTATTTGGAGTGGCGTTGCCTTGATTGGAAGGTCTGGTTCTTGTGCTTTGTCAGTTCATTATTCTGTGAAGTTTCTCATTTCTTCATCATGGCAGTGCAAGAAACACAGTGGCCTTCTTATGCCTACTTCGTTTCTGCTTGATGCTGTAGTGATAGCTATATCTAAAAGTTGCCAGAAAAGTAATTATGTGTATAATGAAAGTTCTTTATAGTCTGATGATCGAATCGAAACTATAGCTGCCTTTCATTATCAAAGTGAACAGTTCTCTTTTAAGTTTGTCATGAGCACAGCACCTTATAGCTTTATATCTAAAAGTTGCCAGAAAAGTACTTATGTGTGTAATGAAAGTTCTTTATAATCTGATCGAATCGAAACTAACGGAGGTATTCTCGATCATGAAAGTCCCAGCCTTCTCTGCATATAGACTTTATTGAAATGACTTCTACAATAATTTTGAAAAATATTCAGATTTAAGGTGGATGAGAGAGAGATGAGGAAAAAAAAACCGTTGATATAAAAACTTGGAAACTACATTGTAAGAGCTTCTCTGTGAAGAGAAACTCCTTTAAAAAATTGGCGTATGCCGCTAATTGCGGCGAGCACACGGTATTCTTTAGTAAAAGGCGAAAGAATAGTTCGCTTTGTGCTCAGCGCGCGGCTGCGTGCTTTTACAAAGCTGATGGCGTTTCCTCTTGTATGCCCCTGTCGCCGGGTCTCCTTTTGCTCCTTTTCGATGTGGGACGCCCCAACAATGCATGCACATCCTTAACATCTCACTAGTCCGCCCAATCATAAGTGAGCATCTAATTTCTCAAGAGTAGTTTAAGTTGCCAATAACAATTTTATTTTTTATTTTTGGACTGTATAAAATGTTTAGTTGCTATATGGGTTTGCTTGATGTTTATTGTTCTTTTAAGTTCTCATTTTTGTTTTAGTAGAACGTCATATGGTGCTTTCTCGGAATCATTTGTGTTTAACGATTAAATATAATGATGTCGCATGCATATCAAGTTCCATACGCATTTTCCACAATGATTGTACAATGTTACAGATTTGTGAGGACTTGGTGTATAACACATAAGATTCATGTAATAAGCCCATTAAAAAAATTTGTTACATGCTTGAGACTTGAGAGTATGGTAGGTCAACTTGCCGCCTATTCTTCCCTCCAACCAAAAAGGTACATAATCTTTTGAGATTCATGTAATAAGTTGCATCTCATTCTCAGAGACAAGCACGGAAATCATGGCAAATGCAGTAATGAAGTTTGGTAGGCGACCATTTGAGAAGGTACAAATGCAGTAATAGCTGCATAGCTTCTTGGCCTTTTATTTGGGGCTATGCATATAACTAAAACTGCCTGCCTCCACTTATTTGCTATTGTTTTCCAACTCATTGTTGGGGGGCCAGGAACCAATAGTTTTGAGCTGTACAACTGCCCACTTGGGAGGTTATTAGCACCAGAGTTTGAGCTTAGTGATAATGAGATTGAAGATGAGATTACCATTGTGTTTGATTCCTGATGAAGCAAACAATGCTGTAAGTTTTAAACTACGTTAATGTTATGTCGAGATGTATATTAGCATCAGTTGTTCACGCACTCAGTTAGTTGAGGCTCTCACAAAGAATCTCATAACAATCGGCTACGTATGCGACTGACTCCATTTAGCAAAATCCAAATGATGTCAGTTCAAGCAATCCATGTGGAGCCAAATCATTGGATTCTTGATATGTTACCAGGCTTGCTGACAAGTTAAAGCAGGCATCAAAATAATTCAGTTCTCCGAAGTGTCCAAATGGGAAGCCTAGATTCAGGCCATCAAAATAATTCAATTGTTAATGGGGGGCGGCCTCCCACCAAAGCGCATAATGACAGACAAAACGAAAAAACCACAACATCACAAATAAACTTGATGTTAAACAGATAGGTAGAAAACTCCTTACACTTGAAGCTTTCCCAATTTGTTCCATTCTACATGTCAAATGTCAGGGACAAGAAGGAAGACAACCTTTAGAAATCAGCAGGCTTGACACATAGAGGAGGCAATGGTGTATACTCTGGCCTCATACTCCTGAAGAAATAAGCATCATTTTTCTGCATGTTCTGCCAAAACTTAATATTTTCTTTCTTTTACCCAACACATGTTATATGTTAACACAATTAGATGGTTTCTTGTTGAACGTATGCTCCAGATTAACAGTTTT
Organism: Prunus avium; assembly: GCF_965620075.1. Taxonomy (NCBI): domain Eukaryota; kingdom Viridiplantae; phylum Streptophyta; class Magnoliopsida; order Rosales; family Rosaceae; genus Prunus; species Prunus avium. The sequence continues at coordinate 32,532,332 of NC_142285.1, read as the reverse complement.
GATAACATAATACGCCAGATATCTGACAAAAGAATATTACCCTTTCTCGAACTTCTTGAAGCATCATTTACCGCCTAAAGCAAAAAATCTCAACGATTCAATGTTCCTGCAACTTATCAGCCTTTAAATACAAACTAATATAGAAAGCATTTGCAAAAAGTTTAACAAAGCCAAGAGAATCCTTGCCTTCTGGATCTAAAATTTGCAGAGCATGAGAATGATTATAGAACATAAATTAATTGTAATGAAAATCAAAGCAACTCTTTTCTTCCAGGGCACTGCTATTATACATACTGCTGCTTATGCAAAACCTTTCAATCTTTAATTACCCTACTTGCATACTGGAAAAGTCCAACCGGGTGTTTGAACTATGTAATTATCATCTTTATCACAACTCACTGCTAAACAAAGACAATAGACAACACTATCCCATGCACTAATAAGGAAACATAACTCAGAAAAGAATGACAAAGTTACTTGTGGTAGTTTTAGGATACATATAATGCCGAAAAGGTCTTTCAAAATCAGAGGAAGAAGCAAAGAAAAAGGTCAAGTCTGCAAAGTTTTAACAAAGGAAATTGAAGATAAAAAGGAAGATATATAAACAAATTTTTGGATTGCCAAAATTATCATTTCAGAATGGATATGTCATATTGAGTATCAGAAATTGGAAATTGCTACATTGGTGGTGAATTGTAGGTACTCTGATTGGGAAGTTTTTCACTTTCCACTTTTGAAGTACTTCCATACTATTTGCCTTTCATCAAAAGATAAGAAAAAAAGTTAATAAGAACCCCTAAATTGGGAGAGAACAAAATGATAGAGAGATCCATTTACTAATCAGAGTAATGATTAGAAGTTCTTTGGCTTCTTATTTCATTTAGGGGAATACAGTAAAACACTCCTCTATGTAGAAACTAGAAAGAAACACAAAAGTGAGTTTTATTCCATCTATAACTTACCAAACTCTAGTAATGAATTTTCAGATATTCCTAGAAGATTCACAAGGAATAAACAGCCTAGAAGAACATATAATTTGAGCATATCCCACATGCCATCTGTATTAATGACAATATAAACCAGGATGCAAAAGAAAACTGAAGTGCAAACCTGACATACAAGAATGATCTGTCCTTAAGTCTAAGCCAACAAAGGGGCATGCAGGCTTAGTCTTGCAGATGAGCGACATGACACACTTAAGCTGGCTCTAAAAGGTCAGAGTGCAGGGCAACAAAGTCAGCTGCAAGATTATCCATAAAAATGCAGCAAAGGAATTGATGGACATCAATTATACAAAACAAATTTTATGATAAACAAATAAGGTATTACACAAAAGTAACTGTGATTCACTTCATATAGTAGTAAGGAAGGAACCAAACTATCGTGTGCTATTTTATTGAATTGCATGGCAATGATACATGTCCACCAATTAGCATATGCTCTATCAGTCATTAATTCTACAACGCCGTAGCTCCAACAATTACATTCCAAGAAAAAAACAGAGATGGTCCTCGTATTCTCTTAATACAGCATGGGAGTGCTCAGAAAACAATGTCCCCCAACCACAAAACTTCTTCACTGTAGGTCACAAGGTTCCTCCTCATATGGCATTACATCATTAAGATATAGAAAACCGATACCCAGGGCAATGACGGAAATGTTAAAAACAATCATAAGAATTATAATGAACAAGAATTCAAAGGATCTACCACACAATCAAAAGAATTTATCACCCAGAAGCCTTCTTCCCACCAGAATAGTAGCTGACGTACCACCTAACGAATTTCTTCAACCCTGTCTGCAGATCTGTTGTGGGCTTATACCCAAGTTCCCTCTGAGCCGAACTGATGTTTGCGTGCGTGAACGGAACATCCCCATTACGAGGCAACTTCATTATATTTCTCTTGGCCTTCACCTTCAAAAGCCTCTCCAAAATGGTCACAAGATCCGAAACTGGAACAGGTGATGTATTCCCCAAATTGAAAACCCGCAATTGAGCAGGCCCCTTCTTCTTTCCCCCACTCCCAGTACTCTTCTCAGCAGTATCCAATGACGCCAAGCAGCCCTTCACAATATCATCAATGTAGGTAAAATCCCTTGCAACTGTGCCATGATTAGCTGCCTCAAAGATTGGAATGGTCTTCCCCTTCAATATATCCCTCGTGAAAAAGAAATAGGCCATGTCAGGCCTTCCCCAGGGACCATAAACCGTAAAGAATCTCAACCCAGTAAGGGAAAGGCCATAGATATGATTATAAGTGTGTGCAATTTCTTCACCAGCCTTCTTGGTAGCAGCATACAGACTAGCAGGCTGGTCAGTCCGGTCTCTCTCAGAAAAGGGTACCTTAGTATTAAGTCCATAAACAGAACTAGAACTAGCCCAAACAATAGCAGGTTGTGGATTGGCATTTTTACAAACTTCAAGAAGATTAACAAGACCAGCTATATTACTATGCACATATGAGCCAGGGTTTTCCATGGCATACCTCACACCAGCTTGAGCAGCCAAATGCATCACATGGGTAAACGCCACAACCTCGAAAAGCTTGCTCAACAAAGCAGAGTCATTGATGTCGCCTTCCACAATGAACACCCCAGACCGCTCCAAAAGCGCTTGGCGAGCTCTCTTCAATGAAGGGTCATAGTAGTCATTGAAACAGTCCAGACCAAGCACACCGTCTCCTCGGCGTTTGAGCGCCGCAGAGACGTGGGTCCCGACGAACCCGGCCGCCCCGGTGACCAGAACAGACATTCCGTGGCGGGACCGAACTCGGGCCGAGGACCGGACACGTTTTTCCCAGGCGGGTCCACCCCAATTGTAGGTTCTGAGAGAACGGCGAGAGGGATCGGACGGTAGAGAATTGGACGACGGTGACCGGAAGAAGAAGATCAAGATCAAGCCCAAGAAGATAAAAGACCAAAATGTGAGCTTGACAAGAGAGCCGTGCCAACGAAGCCTGTGAATGTAAGGAGACTTGTCCATCTTGAACTTTCCTGGAGTTGGAGGACTGTTGTCAAGGTGCTTGAGCTGGGTCATTTTCTATGGAAAATGTGGACAAAACCCAGGTCTTGGTTCCGTGAATTTTGACTGGGAAGTGTGGGATTTGGGTCAGGTTTAGGGTTTGAGGAACTGGGTACCTTGAAATTTCTTATGGTGGGAATGGTGGGGATGGTGGTGGTGGTGGTGATGGTGTTGAAGATAAGAAAAGTGAGGGGCAATGGTTGGTGTTTTCCTTTTTATCTTTTTAGCTCTTTTTCATGTTCTGATTGATAATGGGAATCTTCTGGTTTCTTGGAGAGATGGGTTGTTGTTGGTGGCAGTGGCTTCTCTCCTTTTGGGTTTATAGGTCTATGCAGAAAGAGTAAAAAAGAAAGTTCAAAGCTTTTATTTTGGTTAATCACTGTTGAGAGAGAGAGAGAGGAGAGAGGAGAGAGGAGAGAGGCAGAGATGGTGATGGAGATGAAGAAGACAAAGAACTGTAATTTATTGAAATGGGGGCAGTAATGGAGATCAAGAAGACAAATAACTGTACAACTTAATTAAATCTGTTAAATCGATGGTAGTTTTCTGCAAAGCATCATAGAAAGCTAGTTTTGGTGTCATTTTGCTGTTGATACTTTTGGTTTCATTTCTGCTTTGAACAGGAAAACAATTCAAAGATTGTTTGTTCGATCAAAAAAAGTAAATTCAAAAATTGTTTTTTTGTTGTGGCTGTTAAATTCAAACACTGTTTCAATGGAGATGCAGGAATGCAAGGAGGAAGTAATGGTTTACCCAATTTCAAGCTGTAAGATTATCATTTGATTGGTTGTGAACACCTCTAAATTTTTGCCCCATTTATTTTGGGATATTTATTTTTGGATATTTTGTGTGACAGAGTTCTCTATATTTGGGTTGGAGTTATAATTAAGTTTGGGATTTGAGGAGGCGTGGGGATGTGGTTTGTTGGAGATGGTGCGGATGAGATTTTTGACTCTTTTTTTTTTTTTGCTTAAGATTTTTGACTTTTTTTTTTTTTTTTTGGCTTGCTGAGATTTTGACTCTTTTTTTAGTTTATCACCGTTGAAATATGTGAGAAATGTGGGGATTGAGAATTGCAATTCTCTCATAATGGAGATTTAGGATGCATTAATCATTACAATTATAGTTTATAAATAATAACATGTTATTGTTTATATATATGATAAATCAAAGAAGAACATGTTATGTGTTACATCAATTAGTATTTTAAAAAGTTCAGAAAATTTGAACATCTCGATTGTTTGAACTTTTACATTAAACATCTCGATTTGAACATCAAAAAATGACATGTTATGTGTCACTGTTTTGAGCTTTTACATTTCATTGATCAATTTTTTTGAGCTTACATTCAATGAGTAAGATGAAATGATTAATTTCCCTTTTTTTTTAATATATAAAAAAATGAGTTGATTGAATTATATCATAAATATACTGAACTATTATGCAATTACAAGTGTCGAACACTTTTGAGTATTTTATATTTTCTATTAGTGAAAGCTATTATTAAGGTCTGCATACCATTTCGTCTACAAAATTGTCCAAGACTATAATTAATGTCTTTTTTCCCCCTTAGATGAATAAGCTGATCATGATTATGTTGACAAATGCAACACATAATGATCGTAATGATTGGAATTTGTATTTCAAAGTAGGCTTTACATTTGTTTTCTTAATTTTTTTTATTATGTGGTAGGTGAGCTTACAATTCCATCATAAGCAGACCGTGATTGTCATGTGTGATTGTTCAACCTTATTACATGCAATTACATCTTGATCTGGCAAGAAGCCTTTCTACATAAAGGTTGATCATTTTCATCATTCTGTCATCTTGTTTAGATGAGACTGTACCATCAGCTCCGTGATGTAACCAATCAACTCATATAACACTTGTAAATTTATTGATATCATATCTTAAAGTCAAAATTCACCGCCCACCAATATTTTTGTGTTCCAGTATGACACAATAATTTCCCGTTTTAACTATACAAACATGATTTAAAGGCTATGGGAGACACTACTTATAATGCAAAACTTACTTGAAATGAAGGCAAAAGCATCTTTCCAAGAAGTCTTATTTGGTATCTTATACTGCAATTTATGGGCAGACTAGGATCATGTGGGTAGTTGCAAATGTAATATTATTGCAGGATAAGAAGCCCAAACTGCATTACTTCATAAAAAAGCTAATTGGCAATTGCCCCCTCAACTCAAAATGAAGAGTAATGCTGAAGAAATCACACCTACACCTGTGCCCCACGTTCCCTACAACATACTCCAATACATTTATGATATACATCAACTGGTGCACCCATCTATAATGCTCTTACATTTTGGAATTCTGACCATAAAGACTAAAACTAATTTTGGTCTTTCGAACCACTTTTTATCTGCCTTTTATCTTGGCTACTGCCACTAGGAATAAGATTATCCCAATTTTTAAATTCATCTTTTACTCCTCATTAGAATAAAGCCTTCCTCTCTTCTCAATTTACTCAACTTTTCACTGATTAGCTCAAAGAAGTCATTCTTTCTCACTTATAAGTTATAGTTTGACACATGAATCGTGTTTCAATTTCACACGATAATTTTTTACTTTCGAGGTATGAGCCGACTATTTTCCATTGAATAGAACAAGTTGATTATAAATCGTAACGTAGCAGATACCAAGAATACTGCATTTTTAAGTACAGTTGATCCTCAAGATGCATTGGTTGTTATGTATGTTATTGAAAACATAAATTTTACTCAGCTATCACCATCTCCATGTGAATCTGATACAAAAAAGACAGGGGAACATGTCTTGGTAGCCTCTTATTTAATATCCTGGCATCATGTTCCATGCCCTGCAAGTTAATCTAAGCTGGACATGGACACGTGATTAAATCTACACAACTTGTAGTTTACTAATAAAGTATATAGCAATCATGGCTATTCTCATAGTATAGTAGATCCAGGACGGTGCTGCTAGAAACCTATGCAATGACAAACAAAAAGTGCTTTTGGGATGAACTAATAGTTTAGAGTTTCATAAACATATGTGATGGAATTTGTCCCATAGAAAGGTAAAAAGAGAAAAGGGTCTGCAGATCCAAGAACCAAATCACCAATTTTCACTATTGTTGAGTAGAATAAGATCACAATCTTAGAAACAATAATGAGCTCAACTTGCAAAATTAGTGATCCAAAATTACAAGCCAATAAAGAGAATAAAAGAATGTTGCTTCCATCTGCATTGCTTTGGCTATAAATGTTTTATATAATAGTTGTTCAATACTTGGTAAACCTCCCAAGAACTTCAAGGTAGTCAGGGAATGTTTTACTGGGACAACCAGGATCCTTAACTGGAACGTCTCCACAGGCAGCACGAGAGAAAGCCATGGCCATTCTGTTGTCTTCGTATGTGTCTATCGTTGTCACGTTTAGTTTCTCTGGCGGTGTGATTACACAGTAACCCGGTCCTTCTGCAGCTGTTACTCCCATCTGAAATATTATGCCCGCACATGTTAGAGAAGGCATATGTATTAAGGTGTAGGAATATCAAGTGCAAGGAAAGCCACTAGAGACTAACTATGTTCTGTGCAAAAGCAAGTGGCAATCATCCTTTCTGTCTCCTTCACTCTCCAGCTTGACACTGAAGAATACAAACTCAAGAAAATTTTCACTTGTAGTTTTTGAAACATGCAGGACTAATAAAATCACGAGCACTTTGTTCAGACAAGCAAAAGATTAAGAATTGAATTATATCAAGGGCTTCAACCTGGAAAACATTCAACCTAACTTCTTCCAACAACTATTTGAAAAATAAAATTCTCTCAACTTTTTAGTCGCCAAGAGGCATCCATCTTTATGAGTTTTAACAGAGCTCCCATAGATCGGTAGATTGCTTTGTTCATTTTGTAGGAAGAAAGATGCGAGCCCAAAATATGGTGATCACTGATCAGTACTAGTTTCAGTGCTAGTTGTTAATTAGAAGAAGATCCAAGAACCAATTCACTAATTCACTATTATTGAGTAGACAAATAGTTGAGTTTCATAAACAAATGTGAGAGTTTGTCCCAAAGAAAGGTACAAAGAAGATCCAAGAACCAAATCACTAATGCACTATTATTGAGTAGAATAAGATCACAATCTTTGAAACAGTAATGAGCTCAACTTGCAAATATAATCTGCCAAAATTACAAGGCAATAAAGAGAATAAAAAAGGGTGGCTTCCATCTGCATTTGCTTGGTTGTAGAGGCACAAGGATGATTCCTCTCTCTCTCTCTCTCTCTCCCTATCTACATATAAATACTTATAGTAGCTGTTCAATGCTTGGTAAACTTCCCAAGGACTTCAAAGTAATCAGGGAATGTTTTTCTGGTACAACCCGGATCATTGATAGTGACTGGAACGTCTCCACATGCAGCAAGAGAGAAAGCCATGGCCATTCTGTGGTCATCATAGGTGTCAATTGCTGTCACATTTAATCTTTCTGGCGGTGTGATTACACAGTAATCTGGTCCTTCTTCGACAGTTGCTCCCAGCTGAAATATAATTTTACAAATTACAAGCATGTTAGAGAAGGCATACTTAACAAGGTGTAGGAATATGATAATATCAAGTAAAAGGAAAGCCACTAACAACTGACCTTTCTGAGTTCAGTGCAAATGGCAATCATCCTTTCTGTCTCCTTCACTCTCCAGCTTGCCACTGAAGAATACAAACTCAAGAAGTCAAGGCAGGTGTTTTCACAAGTAATTTTTGAATAACATGCAGTAGTTTTAAAACCATGAGCATTCTGTTTTGATAAGAAAAATGATTAATCTCGAATTATATACTTATCAACAAGGGCTTTGACCTGAAAATAAAAATAAAAATTCATTCTCACTTCTTCAACAACTATATGAAAAAGATTTTTTTTCTCTCAACTTTCTTCTCTCCAAGGGGCCTCCATCTTTTAACAGGGATCCCATCTACCAAGAAATTTATTTGTTAATTTTAAAGGAAGAAAGATGTCACCCCCCATGTAGTGACTACTGGTAGTTTTTCAGTGTTAGTGTGCTTGTACCAGCTGTTAAGTGGAAGGACGAACAAAGGGGAATTCCAGTATCTAGGACTCTAGTAGCATTACATACACTGCTGTTTTCCAGAACAAAAACGGATAGCTGATCCTCCACAACGTAAAATTGCTAGGGTTTTATTCATTGAACTCACTAAATAAGGTCGCTAAAAGCTTTCCGAAAAAAAAAAAATTGTTGTATAGTGCCAATGAACCTTATATTTCAGTATACAATAATGCTTCCATTACTGCTGCATAAGTTTTAGATTCTTTATTTTCGTTTTTCTAAGTTTTTTTTCCTTTTCTTTTTCTTTTTTGCTTATTTACTTCGAAACATGAAAATCTGAGACCTATATTGACTCCACCCACGCTTTACCTTTACTGTCTACATAAAATTAAAACGTTAAGCACAAGCAATTAAACAAACTAAAATACACCATACCATCTCTTATGGCAGTTGGACCATCAGCAAAAAGAGCAACAACAGCAAGAGTCATCGCAACATCTGGCATTTTGTTCATGTTGACATCAACAGCTTTCAAGTGTTTTCTGGAAGAATTTCGTTGTGGTCCCGTAACAGTGACGCTATTCTCTCTCCAGGTAACTTTAGAACCCATCTTTTCAAGAACCTCAGCAAATTTTACATCTCCCTTGATTAATGAAAGACCAAAAAAATGTAAGATTGTTAGAATTTTCTAGATGCAATTCATAACTACTTTTCAAAAATCACTGAGACACAGTTGTAACTATGAATTGAAAAATGGAGTGCCCCAAGAATACTAAAGATTGTACCAATCTGAAATCATGCACATAGTGGGGAAGTAACCAGAAGTAAACAAAATATCTTGGTCTCTGTGAAATACCTGTAAACTGCTTGTTCCGCAGCCTTCAACTGTGACTGTCCCACCCGTGACTGCAGCACCTGCTAGAAAGTAACTAGCACTTGAAGCATCACCTTCTACAAAAGCATTTCCAGGTGTCCTGATAGATTTTTTCATTTTGTTACACACAACGCAACTATATTTCACAAACTGGTTCAGCTATATAATAAATAAGACGTACTTGTACTTTTGACCTCCTCGGATCCAAAACCGATCCCAGCTATCACTGTGTTCCACTGTGACTCCAAATCGTTCCATCAACTTCAAAGTCATCTCCACATAAGGAATGGAAATCAGTTTATCAATGATCTCAACTTCAACATCTCCAAGAGCCAAAGGCGCTGCCATAAGCAAAGCAGTCAAGTATTGACTACTAATTGATCCAGAGAGCTTCACCTGAAAACAGCACATAAATATAGATTAAAATGATGACCTTCGTCAACACTGCAGGAATTACCACTACAAAGGCTTAGTTCAAAAGAAGGAAACTATTGCAAAATATTTATTGATTTATTAATTAGCATGAGATAACATCTGCAAAGAGTTTATATATCAAATATAACAAATGACTAAATCATGTCCCCTTTTTTCTTTTTCTTTTTTGAAACCGCCAAGTGCAAGAAATCAAAATGGGTTCTCTTCCCTAGAAAAAGCCAATGAATAATTGGGCAACTAAAACATTATATATTGCATAAGTTCTCTGCTTTTTAACTAAAGAGCTTCAGCTTCCCAAGAACTTAAGAGCTTCAGCAAATTCAAAAAAGAAAACATAAGAGACTCAGGAAGAAGAAATCATATTTTGACACATACAAGAGTGATATTTTATTCTCAAATAACACAATAAAATTCAGAGACTATTATTGATCAGACTTTCATAGTATCTTATTGTTTACAATGAATTTGATCAAGAACAAAACATTAAACAACCATTACTGTAAAAGATGATGCAAAACATACCTTTCCCCCTGGAAGGCCTCCCTTTCCAATTACACGGACAGGAGGGCAGTTTGTTCCAAGAAAACAATCAACATCTGCACCAAGCTGCTTAAGACCAGCAACCAAATCTCCAATTGGCCTCTCCCTCATTCGGGGCACCCCATCAAGCACATACCTGACCATTTTTAATATTACAGGAAAGTCATTGAAAATATGAAACTAGTTTGTAGCGAATTCCTATAAAACCAGATTTCAAGGATGCTGAATTACAATAAATATGTAAGTATTTAACAGAAAATTGTTCTGTCATGTAAAATGTTGGGGAAAAAAATATCCATCCAAGGGGGCAGGATCACAATTTTAGTTTAATATGGAAATCAGACGAACCTCGAATGTCCACCAGCAGCAACAACTGCAGCCGTCAATGGCCTCATTGCTGTACCAGCATTTCCAAGGAAAAGTTGCACCTCATCTCCTGATTCATTACCCGAAGGAAACTGACCACCGCAACCCTCCACAACTGCTCGCTTGTTTGCCTTGTCCTCTTCCACATTGAGCCCAAGGGTTTTCAATGCACCAAGCATATAATGAATATCATCACTATCTAACAAGTTGTCTACAACAGTTGTTCCCTGAATAATAGCATGAAAACAATAGTTATGTAAAGAAATCTTGAAAATAAAATTTATGAAGCAAAAGGAAGTATCATCAATCACTCTATCGAACAACAGAATTCGTTCTCTCTAATAGGATAACTTGGTTAATACTGTTCCAGCAACTCAATTTGCTTTAAAGAGTTTCCGATCCACCAAACAGAACCACATTCTAGTACAATTAATTAGTCGACAGAAACATATCTGATCTCATTCCAGTTTTATTAGTTATATCCCCCCCAAGTACATTTCAGATACCAAACCACAAAATATTCAATCTACTTATCAACCAGACAGAATCCTTTTCTAATCTGTAATGTAATTGAAAACTAAATTAGTGAAAGAATGGATAAGCCCAATTATCAAAATCTAGAAAAATTGTTTTAATTTCTTTCCCACATCTTTTCAACAACCAAACAACGGTTACCAATCCCAAGCACACTTTACCAGGCTTATATCAAATTCAAATCAGCTATAAAGACACTCTTTTTTATACCTCAGATAGAGCAGCAATAAGCAGAATCCGATTCGACAACGACTTGGAACCCGGCAACTTTATGGTGCCCGAGATTTCTTTGATGGGCTGCAACACAATCTCTGGAACTGTCGACGGCTTCTCTGCTGTGGCAACTGAAGCTGAAACTCTAAGGGGATCAACCCTCACTTTGTCGACCTTACAAGTACCCAGAAACCCTTTTTTCATCTTCAAACTCAAAGAATTTGAGGATCCCGAAAACTGTGACTTCAATGAGAGTAAATTTGAAGATTTGGGTATTTGGGGTTTGGAAACATTGGGCAAAAGATTGGTGCTTTGAGCTCCATTGCTACAGATTTTGCTCACTTGGGCCATCTCGCTCTCTCTCTCTCTCTCTCTCAAGAGTTGTCTCGCTTTCCCTCTCTCTTTTAAGAGTTGTCTCGCTTTCTCTCTCTAATGGATGCTTGGCGGAATGGAAAGTTGGGTTTTTGGTGGGAGTGGTCGTAGGTGGCGATTGATGGACTCTCTCTCTACCATTTACCAACCAATTCTGACACCAGAAATTTGAAATATAAATGAGGAAGTTCTATTTTCCCACGTGGGGAAATTTGTATATTCAACATGTTAGGTGCCTGCCTTTGTGCTTTGAAGGGTTGTACCTTGTGCTTTGAAATGGTGTACTCTGCCTTTTCTAGGAAAAGAAAAAGATTTAGAGGAGTTTTTGGAGTATTTGTTCACTAATTGGGTTGGTAGGGCTTGCTCGGAATGGGAAATAAAGAGTGTCACTATCTCTCACCAACCCCCTTATCAGGAGGTCCATGACATTATTCATTTTCTGTAGTTAGGAAAAAAAAAATTCTAAAAGAGTTGGAGCTCTGATTAGCCATCGCGTGACCATACCAACCACTTGATGATCCAACAACAGAAATTCATTAATCACTCTCCATTCCATATATCATTTTTGTCCTTTTTGTTGCCTTCAAAAAGTTAAAATTTAAGGGCAAAGAGTTCGTAATTTTGTAAATCAAGTACTTAACAGTATTTACTCATATAGACGCAACTCTTATATTCAATTAACTTAGAAGCACAAACTAGAGCACATATCATGTTAAGTATGGTTAATACTTACTAGATGCGAACCAAAGAGATTGCACAATACATGTGTTGGCTCATGCCTTATCTTTGATATGGACTATTTTGACCTAAGAAGTAAACTCGACAAATGCCCTATTCATGAGGTCCTATAAAAAGGAAAATATTTGCCTCATTCCTCTGAAAGTAGAAATTCCTAACTTTCTACCAATCATAATTTGACACATTGTACACAATTTTTTTGTTTATGTTTTAAATGAATTATTTGCGATTTGGATGAAGGAACCCAGCAGTGTGACAATGTCCAAAATAAAACACAAGCATACAGAGACTTAAGTCATTCTTTTCTTCCCCTTTCCCAGGGGCTCTCCTTTCCATCTTGTCCCACATTTGCTAAGAAACTCTAACCCTAAAATCGTTTTTGCCTTATTTCACAATTTTTTTTTTGCTTTGCTTTTCCTTTCCTTCATCTGGATCCCACGAGTCATCACCTCTCTCTTTCATTTCTTCTTTATTCAGAATCGCATTGGATCTACAACTTCTAACCCTAAATATGAGAACTTGCGTACTTCTCTTCCCAATATTAAAAGAGGTTTTCAAACTCAAAATTTAAATTACTAAATTTAATGAAAAAAAAACACTCATGTTACATGAAAAAGTGGACCTTGAGAATCGAGGAAGTAGATATGGGCCATTATTTACAAGATGGGTCGTCTCACATGTCAGCCTGCACACTGCACATCATATTCGCCTGCAACATGTTGTTGCACATGAAAAACAAAACAAACAAAACAAAACATGTTTACTCATGAGTAATTGAAAAACCAACACATTTACACATGTTTTATCGCTTAAACATGTGGAAAACAACCCTTCAATTGCTCTCTAATTGGAAAATATTAGACAAAGATTAACTCATTGAAAATTAACAAAGTTCATTAAACCTCTTTCTCCTTGTACTAATTTCTCTGGTGTGCTCAAGAACTTGTGTGTTTCCATATTCTTCACAAATCTTCAAAAAATGGGCTTTCCCCAGAGTCATTTTGGGTTGGCCTGTGTTGATCCTTTCTGTGGCCATTTTATTTTCCACCCTCCCTTAAAAAACAATCTCATTGAATCAAAATTAAGTGTGTTGGTCAATTGGTAGATAAGAGATTTAGGTGACAAATCTCATGCATGCACATGTGCATCTTACTCTAATGGTACTTTTCATTTGTCAATGTTGTGGGGAGATGCCTGGTTGAAGAGGAATATAATATAGCATAAATATATACCTTGTGCATAGTATATTCCAAAACTCACCAAATTAATTCTCACTTTCAAAATCATGATATGGAAATTTGAGGTCATTATTTTCCTTTTTGTAAATTGGGATATAATATGCTCAAACAAATCCAAGTAGAGAGATATAATAAAAGAATATGCTCAGTATGCTGAATATGCTGTAATTCTCTAAACAATATTTTAGGTTAAATTATAATTATAATATTTTTGAAAATTGGGTCCCATTGCCAGCACAAAACTTCACTGTCAATTCCAAAGAAAGATATTTGAGGGGAGGAAATACCCACCTCTGTTAAATGCACCTTTTGCTAACACCCATGCTTGCATGCATATCATTATATCATATCAATGAATTTTTGGTGGTAGAAGACAACAAAATGGATAGGTGAGGGTGAGGACAGCAGCTTCAAGAACCACAAACTTAAGGGTCAGCATTTGCCCTTCATCACCCACGTGTGGACCCCATGGCTATGGCATGCCAATTTTCTTACACAAATGGATTGCCTACTCTCTTTTGAATGGCTTGAAATCAATGTGCATTATCCAAATCCAATTCATTTTAGAAATTAGAATACATACAAAACCACTTTTATGGAGGGAACAGAAACCCTTTCTCTAGTCACCCATTTCACTTGGTTTTCCTGGAATGGAAAGTTAGGGGGGGGTGTATCGGGGAAGGCCAAAAACTAAGGCACCAAATTTGGCAAAAATTCTTTGACTGCTATGAGAAAGGATATAACTTTATTTACCTGAAAAATAACAGTTACAATATTTATTCCGAGTGTAAGGCTGCCCTTCTTATTACAAAATAGACAATCCCAAATAGTTTCTAAGTTACAAAGTGAAGAAAATGATGGAGAAAGTGAAACTCATTGATAACCACAGAGCATTAGCATTACAAAACTCAAGACAGGTCCAAGAGTTGTTACAAAATACAAGAAGAGCATTCTCATACCCTACCGTCTCTTTTGATCTATGTTGCTTCACTGAAGAATTATAAGCAACAAACGAAAAATAATATTTTATTAAAACAAAAGAGACCATGCTGTGAAACAAATCACAAGAATATGGCCTCTTACCTTGATCTCCAACCAAAACCAAATTTGCTAAATAACAAGTTGCCTAGCTAACTTCTTTTGCTGCTGCAATAACTGCCTCGACGGTAAGGCCAAACTCCTTGTATATTTTTCCAGCTGGTGCACTTGCCCCAAAATGATCAATTCCAATAGCCTTTCCTTTGCTTCCAATAAGCTTTTGCCACCCAAATGTTGATCCAGCTTCAATGCTAACTCTTGCTGTTACTGCAGCCGGCAAAACACTTTCCTTGTAGGCATCTGATTGGTCATCAAAGAGTTCCCAAGAAACAAAGGAGACAACTCTAACAGCCTTCCCTTCCTTTCTGAGTTCCTCACCAGCTTTGAAAGCAATTTCCAACTCGGAGCCAGTTGAAATCAAAATGACATCTGGCTTGTTACCTGAAGAGTTGTCTGATATAATGTAACCACCCTTCTCGACTCCCTCAATGGAAGTCCCAGGAAGATTGGGCAGCTTTTGGCGAGAGAGGGCGAGGATAGATGGCCTCTTCCTGTTAAGGACTGCAACCCTGTATGCCCCAGCAGTCTCATTCCCATCAGCTGGGCGGAGCATCAAAATGTTGGGCATTGCCCGGAAACTTGCCAAGTGCTCTATTGGTTGATGGGTTGGTCCATCTTCTCCAAGCCCAATTGAATCATGGGTCATAACATAGATAACTCCAGCCTCTGACAAGGCAGAGATCCTTATGGCAGCTCTCATGTAGTCCGTGAAAACAAAGAAAGTGGCACAGTACGGAATGAGGCCAGGGCAATGAAGGGCAATCCCATTGCAGATGGCTCCCATCCCATGCTCCCTAACACCGAACCTAACATTGCGTTCTTCCGGGGTATTCTTCTGGAAGTCTCCAAAACTTTTTAGCAAAGTCATGTTCGAAGAAGCAAGGTCTGCACTTCCACCAATAAGACCAGGGAGAACCTTCGCAAGGGCATTTAGGTTTGCTTGAGATAAATTTCGGGTAGCATCAGCTGGGCTCTCTGGAGTGTAAGTCTGGAAAATTGCAAACAGTAGACCTCATAAGATGACTTTAATATCCAATCCTAACTAGCTACATTAATATACAAAATGGTTTGTCACAGAATCTGCAAAGTAGGCCTGGCCAATTCTGAGACTAAGTTAAGGTGCAGGGACCCAAAAGAAGCCAAGACATGATACCAATGCCATTCAGAATGCTTGCGCCAATGTTTTTGCGCTCATTGCCAAGTATCCCGCATGTAAAATAACTAAATAGGTTTTTAAAGATAAAAAGAGCAATTAAAGGTAGAGCTCTACTCACCGGAAGTGCTTTTTCCCAACCAGCTGGTAGCTCACCCGTAATGATGGACTTCAGCTCTGCAGCTTCCTCCTTGTACTTCTTCTCATATTCAGCAAACTTGGTATTCCATTCAGCTTCAAGAGCAGAACCCTCAGCGGCATGGCGACTCCAATGACTAAGATAGAAACAAACAAGATGATCTGTAATTATTGCTAGTAGACTGATTAAAACAATAGAAATTTAATGGGGTGGTCCTTACCTTTTAACATCCTCTGGCACATGGAAAGGCTCATATGGCCATCCAAGGTTCTTCCGGGTAGCATCCACTTCCTTGGCACCCAATGCAGCACCATGAACACTGTATGAGTTTGCTTTGTTTGGAGATCCAAAACCAATGGTTGTTGTCACCTGCAAAGATGCAACAGTCCAATATGGCATTGACTAATATCAAATCAAAATGAACTATGACAAAAAGACATGTTGTGGAAATGTCATATCAAATTCCCTTTGAACTCCAAAAATAGGCATTTATACCAAAAAATCATGTAGCTTGCCCTCTTACTAAGATTTAACGACAAAGCTGTTTGAGCTATTATACCATTACCACAACTATTAGACCTTTTCCAATAAAGAAGTGACAAATATAATAGTTCATAGATAATGGTTTTTTTTCTTCAAATCACATCCAAGTGTACTATATTCAACATTCAACAATTTGAAAAGAATGCAGCATATATCTGACCTTTATCAAAGTGGGTCTATCTGTGACAGCCTTTGCTTCCTTGATGGCAGCTCGAATCTCATCATACCCGGTGTTTCCATTCTTCACCCAGATAACGTGCCACCCAAGACCCTCAAAACGGGTATCAACACTCTCAGTGAATGCAATCTCAGTGTCTCCATCAATGGAAATGTGGTTATCATCATAGAAGGCTATCAGCTTCCCAAGTCCCCAATGCCCCGCAA
Source organism: Prunus avium (assembly GCF_965620075.1). NCBI lineage: Eukaryota > Viridiplantae > Streptophyta > Magnoliopsida > Rosales > Rosaceae > Prunus > Prunus avium. Next base: position 32,515,637 of record NC_142285.1, on the reverse strand, counting down.
GAGAAGCAACTTCGTTTGAAATACCCTCCATTTGACAACCATCACCCAATATAACATATCTGCAGTGAAACAACACCTATACTGCTAAGCAAAAATCAAAGAGTGGAAGGGATAAAAACGAGTTCAAATGTCAAGGTAGTTATTTTACGTGTAGTGGTCAACGATCTCACTGTCTGGCTTGTTGTAACGTGCAGCCAAGTGCTTCTCAGCAAGGGCCAAACCAACAGCATTTGCAATGCCTTGCCCCAAAGGACCTGCATAAAACGATGAAAATTTTAAGAATACCATCTAAAGCTAATGAATTTTTTTTCCCTTCTAAAAAGAGTAATCAATTAACCTACAAACTCATAAGTACTTCAATAAGTACCAGAAAATCGAAGAGAGAATCTAACCAGTTGTGACTTCAACACCAGGTGTCTCAAAGTTCTCAGGATGTCCAGGGGTCTTGCTTCCCCATTGACGGAAGCCTTTCAAGTCTTCTTCCTACTCATTGATCCAAATTCAAATCATACGGTCATACCCAATGTTCAGTCAATTATATGAGAACGAATGAATCATTAGCAAAGTTAACAATAGTGATAGATTAATTTATAAGTGGATGACTGGGTTAATGAAACAAAAGGCACCCATATCCCAAAAGTACAAACAGAAGTAAATGCCACTTCAAAAATTCGTTAAGAACAAACCAATGAGCAAGTGTCTTTACACCTGTTTTCATAAAAACAGAAAAGCAATGTAATCATAAAACCTCACCAGACAAACATGCATATGTTCAAACACATGAATTTCCCAAACAAACATGCCGAATCAACTCTAGTGTGTGTTGAGAGAGAACAAAAAGAAAAGGATATCAGAAAATTAAGCTCAAAGCTAAAACATTTTTCCACCAATGTCCTAATTCTCCACCAAAACACCAAAATACAATCCGCATAACGCAAACTCATTTTCAACTCAAACATACAATAGACATACAACCCAGAAAAAAACCCACCTTGACACTGTCATATCCAGCAAGGTGAAGCAAAGCGTACTGCAACATACACCCGTGTCCAGCAGACAACACGAACCGGTCACGGTTGAACCAGTACGGGTTCTTGGGGTTGTACCTCATGATCTCATCGTACAAAATATGACCCATTGGAGCACAGCCCATGGGCAAACCGGGGTGACCAGAATTGGCCTTCTCTACAGCATCAATGGCCAAGAATCGGATCGTGTTGACCGACTTCTCGACCAAAGAGGTCTCTGTGGTGGTGTCCAGAGTCTCGACGGCGGCGGCCCTGACCGGCCTGTTCGCGCCTAGACGGCGGCGCTGGAACCGAGAGAGCTTGGATGACGTCGAAGACGACGATGATGGCGACGATGAAGTGGATTTGAGACCGGAGAAAGTTGGTAGAGTGAGGGCTGCAGACAGAGAGACCCGGTCTGAGGTTGAGCTCGAGCCATGGTGAGAAATGGCGCGAGCCAAAAGGGCTTGAGACAGAGTCACAGATGTAGACGAAGTCATGGCTTTTGCTCTGTGGTTCTGGCTATGGCTCAGAGAGATTGACAGAGAGATAGACAGAGAGTGAAAGAGAGAGACTTTGTGAGAGCCTGTGAGACCGTTTGAGGCTCTTTGGTTTTATCGGATAGGAGAGCTGGGCTTTGAGCTTCTCGTCTGCACAAGAGGACAGGTAGAGAGATGAGCTGACCGTTAGATTCAGCACAGATCCAATCTCGGCCGTTGACTGAGGGTAGGAATTAGTGAATGCTCTACCTTCCATTTTTTCCACTATCTAAACAAAAATTGTCTCAATTTTTGTTTTTGTTTTTTTTGTTTTTTTTCATAACTTTTGGTGGAATGTCAAAAACCAGTTTTTTGGGGTGAAATTATTTGTATTTTCTGACTTTTGCTTTGTGTATTTATTTATTTATTTGTTGATGATTGCTCCCACATTGGTACATTCATGTACCACCTTGGTTTGTTCGATGGCTACCTCTTTCATAACACTTTTTATGTTTCACGGGATGATGAATCGTATTTTTCATGAACCCTTGCACAATAGAAATGTAAAAGTTTTTATCTTTTCAGTTTTGGAAGCTTTCTCAAGTTTCAATTCTCCCTCTTTTGTTTGGAAAAAAAAATGGTATGGAAATCAAGGGTTGTTATATATAACCACTCCCAAATTTGAAACTCCTACCTTATTTCCTAATTTAAGAAATCTTTCTTAAAAAGAAAAAGAAAATCCTCAGTAGCCAATCATTGCCTTTGTACCAAATTTGGTGGGTTGGTGGAAAGGAAAGAAAGATGAAAGAGTTTGGTGGAGGGATGGTCTATGAGATCTATGTCAATATGTTATTTTTTTTTTATTTCCTTTGTGTTGAAGATTTGTTCAATAAAAACGGTAAAAGTTGGTCAGGGAAGATATATTAACCCCTGACATAAAAAAAAGAAAAAAAAAAGAAGATATATTAACTTCTAGTCGGCCACGCAAAGTTCAAAATATGCTGCAATTTCAGCAGCAGATGTTTGACAAATGCAACTTTTATTTATATTATCTTATCTTTTTTATTTTTGCTGACCTATTATTATTATTATTATTATTATTAATGTCTCCACATGGTGCATACGACATTCAATAGGAGAAGAATATAATCCATATAGTCTAAGGAAAAAATAAAGCAATTGGCTGATACTCTCTCTGCTAAAGTGAGTCTACTTAAACCTAAAATAGTAATTTAAGTCTCTATCATTTCTATTATAAATATCAACAACCCCCATTCATTTTCAAAGAATTAAAAAATTATTGAAAAAAAAGAAAAGAAATTAAAAAAACAATAATTACAAAAAGTAAATAAATAAAAACCTTGGCTAGCCATGGGTGCTCATGCCATGACGTTCACAATCGATGGGCAATGGTCATCATTAGGTGGGTGTTTTTTTTTTTCTTTCAAAGTTTTTATAAGTATAAAAAGAAATGAATACAGACGATATTCTACTTTGTATTCCCTTAGAAAGAAAAGAATAAGATGATAATCCCCGAGAAGCATAATCAAATGGGAGCATAAATTTAGTCTAAGCAATGTTTCTTATAGTTCCCCTACAACACAGAAGGTACAGGCATGCTGCATACAATATAAATAATATGAAAGATTGCTTAGACTTCATCTAATTCAAAATCTTACATCAATTTGATTCGCTTATGGTTTGAAGCAGTATTCCTAATCCCTTTCCTGGTCACAGAAAATGGAGCTGATGCTGATTTCAGAGAAGGCGACTTGTCTATGTGTGCATTTCGTTCATCACCGTTCCAATACAGTATGACTCGGTTTGTGCAACAATGTGACCAGCTATCACCTAGACAGTATAATGAAACAGGAAACTGTCAAGGACTCTCAGGGAAGCCAAGTGATTACGGAAAGTACCATATTAACCATTCAACCAGTTGGAGTTGGAGGTGGGTTCTAACTGAGAACAGAACTTACCCAATGCAAGACTTAATTGGAATGAACCTTCTTTATGCTTAGTGGTCACTTGATTGAATATGACAACCTGTTCATTAAGAAGGAGATTTCAATTGTAGGAGCCGATTTCACATATCACCACGGGCTGCTAATTGCACAATAAAGTTAACGCAAAAAACGTTAAGGGCAACACATGTCCATATCAACACACACACAAACACTTACTATGGCAATCTAACAAGTAGAAGTAACTAACTCTGAAAAACATCAAACAGACTACAAGCAATAGCCTATACTAATTTGAAAATATAAACCATGCTCTAGTTGGGCACAGTAAATCTGTCCTAGATCTTGCTAAGAAACCTGTCAAATGATAATGGGATATTCCTTGCATTCAAATTACATCAACTTATCTGGCATCACAACATATATGATGAGCTCGCTAGTCTAGAGTTCTTTTCAAGAAATGAAAACCATTGCTTACCGCCAGATTATATTTATTTGCAAGGTTCATCAACTTTAAAGCCATTCCGCCAAGTAACCGTGTCCTGAGAGCCAAGTCCTCAAAATCTTGGCGGAAGTGAAAAGTAACACTATCAATAATCACAATCTTAACCTGAACATTGTTTGGAAGAAAGTTTAGTACTTCCAGTGATGAAAATTATATATAGTGCATGCAATGATAATCGAAAGGAGATCCAGTTTCAGCTAAAAGAAATATTAATAAAACTAAGCAAGGCTTAAAAGTACATATAAAAATAAGCCAGATTAATTGATCAACAAACAGAACAAATGAAGACATGCTCATAGAAAAATGACGACTTCCTTGCATATATGATTCTATGAGAAGCATTAAGTTCCAATTCAAATCAATATGTTAATGCTATACCTACATCGTTATGCTCCAAGATGAATTTGTCTAAGTGATTTATCAGGGCAATCTGCTCCGTATAACTGCAGATGCGGAAATAAAATATGTTTTTCAAGATATCAGTAGGCTGAATTTCAACTTGGCAAGTTCGAAGTTCCTTCCGCAGAAGCTCATTGTAATGTGACATGTCCACTACAGAAGCTTCGGCAATTTGTAGAGCCCGCTCCACCATAAAGCTGCCTTCCGTATCTAAGTATCATGCAAGAACCATGTTCTAAACATCAGATGCAACTGGAAACCTTTGTCAAAAACAGAATAAGACAGAAAAAAAAAAAAAGTTGACACACTGACCAATATATACTGCCTTTCCACCTAGGCCACCAAAATCAACTGGAATTTGCACGTTCACTGCAAGTTGAATGCTGCAAAGCAAACTATGCATTTGATGCCCTTGAAAACAAATGAAAGAAAAGATAGAAAATAATAGAATGCAGAAAATACATACCCCAGCTGTGTTTTACCGATGCCCGGTACTCCACCTATTTTGATAATAAAAAAGAAGAGAAATCCAATAAAATCATCTGGACAACTGAAAGCTTGCTACAGTTTTGTGCTCATGCATAAACAATGCAGACAAAAGCATACAAATGGAATAACTAACCAATTTCAGTAACTTCTTTGCAATTAATTCCCCCACCGAGGATGTTATCTAGATCAGCACAAGATGTCGTGATGCGTGGAAATGATTGCTCCTCATGGAGCATTTCCCAAGCAGTTTGTGCACCTAAAGAAGACAGGAATTTTTTTTTACTCTTTTAACTTCAGTTTTCAAAATATACAAAAAATGGTGGCATAAACTACAGCTTGAGAAAATCTTTCAACAATTTAGACACAAGAACAAAAGGCTTTCATATAAATAAAATGATTGAGGTTACAGAAACAAATGCAAATAAACTCTAATAGCACAAAATAGTTACAGAAAGACTACATTCAAAGTGATGATTAATCTGCTTGTGATCAATGGCAATGCATGACAACCAACAAAGAGGTAACTTTAGTTCTACAAAATGGAGAAGAAATGACATATAATCCAAGTATTATATGAATTAACGATCGAATGCAAGACAGAAGCCAGTACGTATCAGACTTATCTTAACTGAGGGTTAATCTGTATGCAAGAAGTTCAAAGATAAGTCACACTTGTTGTTGGGTTAAGAACAAGTATCAACCTTAGGCAACAAAGGAACTTTCACCTGACATAGATTTAATAAGTGCATATATGGTGTGTTGTATCCACTGGCACTACCAGCAAGGAAATTATACAGGCGAAACCACATTATTGTCCAACATTTGATGGAAAATGATGGTGCTATAAGGCATATTTACAAGGGAAGATAAAGTGTGGCCAACTACACTCTTAGCTGGGCACTTAATGATGCAATTATATTTGGCTCTTGTGAACTTGCTAGTGAAGGCACAACACCAGTAAAGAAGGACACTAAAAGGAGAAAGACATTTCATATAATTTTTTTTTCCTTTATAGAAAAAACTACTCAGTTAAAGAAAAAGTTAGTATAGGGTACGTATGACACGCTATTTTCAAATGGTCAATTTGGATCATGGATTGGATAAACCTTTCTAAATGAATGTCCCTGCTTAACAATCTGACAAGAGAACATTTTTTTCTACTTAAGCACTCGCATAGATGGGTCAAAGAGATAATTACCAGTGAAAATGCCATTACTTTTATCTGGTTGGTCCAGCCTACAGTCGTGTGATGCAACCTTCAGGATTTCAAGAGCTTCACTCTCTGGAATTTTTAGATCTGTTAAACAATAAAGAATGCTAAAAAACTTCAACCATCACATCTCAAAATTTTATCAAAATCAATGTGGATTTCCTTAAATAATTGGACCAAAAACATGACATACAGAACTTATTGGAAAAGTAACATAGAAGCCATTGTCAAAAGAAGATTTATAACACCATTATAGAGAAAAAGAACTGCACAAATACATTACTACTTTTATTGCTGCAATACCATCCAAAACTATCTTATTAAAAGGTACACCGTGGAAACTCAGGTCACATGGGTTATCTCTCCCGAATTCAGACAGCATTGAAAATACTTCAAATTTTAATTTTACCAGTTCAAAAGTTTAAATTACAATTAGTAGGATTTAGGACCATCATGCACTGTTATATAAGAACCTTTGAACTACCACAACCCAATTCATTCCATATTGCATAATTTTTTTTCTCTTCAAAAGTTATATGGGAACTTGAAAGTATGAAGCAGTATTGCGTAAAGAACTTAAGGGGTAATTACCTCAAACATTTGGCGAGCAAGCCCATAAGCTATCAATTTGAATCAAAACCCAACAGAGAAAATTAGAAAAAATTAACAGCAGAGAGAAGATTACCTCGAGCAAGGTCGGAGGGAGAGAGAGATGAGAGCGAAGCGAGAGTGGTATAGCCTGCTGAGATCAGTTTGCCTCTCTGTGATGCTGAGATTGGTAACCTTCCCACTTCCATAGTGTAGATTCTAGAGAAAGAAAGAAGTAGGTTTTTCAACGTATAATAATGTTGGGGGAAAGTGGAGGGAAATTTTGGTGCACGTGTTGCACGTGTGTTTAAAGTTACTGCAAGTTATGAGTGGTCAGAAAAAAAAAAGTAGGGTAATTATGGAAGGCAAAAATTTGTGGTAAGTAAGATTGATAACCATCCTAGTTTTAATTTCTAAATTTGTTATTGAACTTGTTCAATTCAGGAAAAAGATGAGATTGACATTTCATTATATTTGGATCTTTGGTTGACAAAGAGAGTTCTTAAATAAAAAAAACAAATAACTTTTCGTTACATTTCTTTTCGCAATATTAAAAATGTTCGGAAATAGTAAATAATGTTGGCAATGGCAATGGAGCTATTCGGTGATTGAATTTGTAATTTTAGAAAACTACTTGTTCATATAACTTTTTCTTTTTGATTTTTATTCTGTGTACAAATGAATTTGGATATTACCTTTCATTTAAACAAGTTTTTATAGGCAAAGGACCCACTAGTGTAGTGATTTGAAGCAATTGCTCCCTTAGGTAAGGTCTTGAATTCGAGTTCTAAACATCCGTGTAGTGCGTGTGAGTTTAGTATACTATCTCTCCTCTTAATAGAAAAAGTCCTTTTAAAAAAAAGGGTTTTTTACACTAATTTCAATAGAAAGAAAATTTTTTACTTGGAAGGAAATTGAAGACCAGATAAGATATTTATTTACTATATGATTTATTTTCTTTCTCATCTCCATTTCTAAGTATGGTGGTTGGCCGGAATGATTCTGAGATCAACATCATACAACTCAATGAATAATGTGCTATACAAAACGCACAAGAATAAATAATTTTAACACAATCCAAGGTGTAGCATATGTTACATGGGGAAAGTATGAAGTTGCTGCAAGGTGTAGCATATGTTAAGGTGCATCACATGCATTAACATAACATATGCTTGATGCCAATGGTCGGTCTTTTACCCTGTGCCACACTTGTGATCAATCTTCCGTTCATCGTTAGAAAGGTGGCTCAAACTGAGCCAACCATCCCAACATATAAAAATCAATTTGACTCATCGAATGGCTCCGAACATTGAACAGCATGAAGTGGCGGCCGGATTTAGGAGATGCAGACTATGGTTGCTGTTGTGAAGATGCTTGGATCATAGATGTCAGAGAGGGATGAATGCGGGCTGTTTTCATTGAGCGAGCTTCACTTCTTCCCTCTGCGTATTCCTCTCCCAATGGCCACCTTGGCCGCAGATCATACTGATTCATAAGGCAAAAAACTGATAAATAAGGCTCCGGTGAATAATATAATTGACGGATAAGGAATATCTGATTAAGCAGCCAACAGCCTTGGCTGAAATGGTAACTCAACACAAACAGGTATGTTGAACATATGTGGTTACTGGCATAGTTATATGTACATAATATAGACGCATGCTTATGAAGGCCAACAATTTGATAGTTGGAGTACTCTCTGAAACATAGTTCATCCAAAGATTCACAATCAATTTAATTGTTAGAGAAAAAGTTCACAGCAGAAAACCTGTTTTATTATAAGGGGGACAAAAACAGTACCTTGTTCTGACGCAGGAAACATCAACTCAAAAAAAATTCAGTATGAGCATGGCTTATTGGTAATAACAAGGGCCAACACTAGGAAATGTTTCCTATATTTTATTCATACTTATTACTTCATTTTATTTTATTCTTTTGTGGCAAAAAGAGCCAGCGCTACATCTTAAGAAGTGAGGCAAAAATCAATGGAAAAGAGATCCAGATTAAACAAATGACTAAGCATGAAAATAAGAAATTGAATGAACAAAGCAACAGGCCCCTACTTAAGGGGGATCACACTCCAGCTACAGTGGAGCAGGATCTATATTAACAGCTGTATAATTGAAGTATCGATAGTATCACCGATATGGATGACATATTGATAGTCGTTAACGTGTTGAGATGGATGTTGATATGGATCCTGCTCCAGCTACAGTGAAGCGGGATTCTCCTTAAGAAGGGGCCCTGTGAAAAAGCAATCATATGTAAAAATAGTTTTCAAACAAACCACAATATCTTCAGGTTCATCCGAAGGTGGTGGTGGATCAAATCTTCCTATACGAAAGTTCTCAATGCCAGTCCAAGCCACCATGACACCTGTTCATGTTAAAGTCCAGACATTAGTCTTCAGGTCAGGTAATGACCACCTTGTCCGACAAGCAATAAATATATGAAACGTGCCAAAAGGAAATTTTGTGTAAAGATAAGGAAAACTAGGTCTCAAACTAGGCATTAGTCTTTGTCCAGAAGTCTTTTCCACATATGTTAATGGCCAAGTATGGGTACATTAGCTTTTAATTCTCAGAATTAAGTCACATCAGCTAATAATGGTAAACATGCTAAGATTCTTCTTTATCAAGTGAAAGTTCACCTCATCCACAAGTTGAGCCGAAACTAGATAAAAGGAATTACCATTGTCAGTACAAAGGCTGGGAGGAGGGCACACAAGTCGTAAACTGTTTCTCTGGACAACCTGATCAAGCTGAGCCCGAACATACTGATTTGATGCAACGCCTCCGGAGACAACCTGCATAGGATGAATATATAGAGCGATTCAAGCTCTATATTCAGGAATACTATCATAAAGAAGAGATGCCCACCATCATGAGGTGGGTTAAAGAATACAAAACTGACAAAAGTGCAGTTTACACACCAAATATTTTACAGAAGGTTCAATCTTCAGAGCCCATTCAATTGCTCGCTCGCACCTTTCCTCTAGATGTAATACTGCGACTCGCTGCATAAGAAACAATCTTATTGTGAAGAAGAAATAGAAGAAAAAAGAGTCAAGACCTAAAATTTCAAAATCTGATCAAACTATGATAAAGACTGAAACAAATACACATTCAGTAACCTGAAAAGAGGCAGCAATATCAGCTCGAGTCCTTCTATCTTCGCTGCTCGCTGAAGAAATAGGAATTGTAGCATTACTGCACAACACAGGAAAGATTGCGACAAAAAGAAAATAGCTAAGCTAGCTGACATAAATAATTGCGCAGAACAATATAGTAGTACTGGAAACAACCAACAACAATTTTTTGTGCTTTAACAGTCTTATCAGTTCCATAAGCTGTGTGGTCAACATCTGTAAATAGCCAGATTTCCTTATCTTCAGTAGAAGTTAAAAAAAACATGTAAAACCAAAGTCTCAGCTTGCAAAATGATCATATATTCTACATAACCTACATGCATATCTCCGGATTCAATTGCAAGCCTCACTTGAGTCTTCAGGCCAGTGTATGAGAAGTCACAATTGTTTCATTGGACATGCGTGATATAAGTAAAGTTCAGGACAAACATGAAATAGAAGTTTCAACCTGCAAAATATTGTATCTACAGAATATACATACATATTCTCAGATTCAATTGCCAGCCTCACTTGAGTCTTCAGACCAGCATACGAGAAGTTGCAATCTTTATGTTGTTTCATTGGAATCTAGAAAACAAATGAGTATCAAACTTAGGATACAACTTCACGTTGCAGGAATCTAGGTCATATATAACAGACTTCGTATGTAGAACCAAACAATACATATTCAGCCAAAGGAAACCAGACTAGATAAAGAGAATGTCTTGGAAGATAACTTACTGAGAATTTGATTGATTTTGCATCACCCTCTCGAGCAAGCTCTTCTATAGCTGGCCCACCACTTCTCCTCAAGTCAAGACCAAGCCATTTTGCAGTCTTGTCATATGCCTCACCAATTGCATCGTCTATTGTGGTACCAAGTTGTATGTATTGGCCAAGATCACGAGCAAGAATGAGTAGATTATGTCCTCCTGATGACGGACAACAAGAATAGAAAGGAAGCTTTACTAAACCTGCTGAATCTGCTCTAATTTACATTAAAACATCTATATGTTTTGAACGCTGACTAATAAACTGAGCCACACCACTGAAACTGAACAACCTCTCCTCTGAAAAAATATATCTATACAGAAATTCTCCTATGCGGACGTCTGGACATTATCACCGTGCGGACGTCTGGATGTTATCACCGTCTGCATAGGAGAATTTCTGTGTATATAACATATAAATTTCCTCAACTAAATCAATGACACACAGCAAAATCACCCACTTTTCTTGCTAAAAACAGACATTTCAGTGGTTTTAGATTTTGAAAATAACAAATAAGGGAAAAAAATTAGGTGTGACTTGTGCAAATTTAGTTTGCAACATATGAGCGTACTGTATACATCAGAGGAGTAACCTATGGACTTGAATGTGGTCATGTAGTTTCTTATTTTTCTGATTATGGTACTGTCATGTAGTCTAAATATGTAGATCGAATTTGAGTGAAATTAGTAAAATAGACCTGATGTAGGAAAGGTGTAGAGTTTCTACCTGAAATAAGCAGGGCCATGAAAGGGAATTGTAACTCTCTTTCGTTTAACCTAGAACAAGAGAAGGAGATTTATCATATGTATAAGTAACTCACATCAGTATTTCAAATAAAAAGCTAACGATAGATTAAGCAAATTTAAAGATACAATATTCCCCTGAGAGAGAGAGAGAGAGAGAGAGAGAGAGAGAGAGAGAGAGAGAGAGATTTTGTGCACCCCATTCTCCATTGGATGGATAGTTGGCATTCTGTACCTGGCTACAAGAGCATGAGCCTCCATGTGATGTACACCAATGATTGGTAAGTTAAAGCTACCAGCAATCTTACGTGCTTTCCGCACACCAACTGCACAACAATTGAATGAAACATTAGTGCTAATAAACTCCTTAGCAGTAACAAAGAATTCAAATCTGGTCAGTTCAGGGCATAAGAAAGCAAATGTGACCCAATTCCTTGTAGTTTGAACAGAAAATTGATGCTCAAAAGATAAAATTAAGTTTACTACTTTCATCACAATGATCCCCGGCTGCTATATTAAGGCCAGGTTTCCCGGTACAAACTCAACCATAAGGCATCAGTGGTAAGAAAATTTTCAAATAAACATACAACACTGGAAAATTAAGAAGAAGATGAAAGAGAACAAAAAGTGATAGTAACTTTACCACGAAGACAGAGGCCTAAACCAGGACCAATAGTAACCGCTATTGCAGACAAATTCCTCTCAGTTAATTTAGCTTTGTCAAGCGCTTCTTGCACAACCTGCAATAAAAAATCACAAATTCAGCCCCAAGTTAACATTAAATTATTTTAAAATCACCAAGAAACAAAAGAAGATAGCCTTGAAGCATTTGAATATATTACAAGTGATAATTTGGAATGAAAAAGCCATCCAAAAGTGACTGACAGTGACATGGCAAGTTTGCAAAACAACTAGGATATAAGTGTGATGTAGGTGCCAACATAAGTATCAAAATCGGGCTCAAGTACCACATGTATAAACAAGAAATGAAACATCAAACTGAACTTGAAGGGATCGTACCGAATAAACTTTACCTGATCAATCACTTGCAAGTGCGCTTCCTCTGCCATTTTTGGAGCAACACCTCCATATTGAGCAAGCAAATCTGCCTTGATGCGGTCAAGGCTCAAAATTAGTAAATAGTATAAGTAGAATAAAGAAATTATATAAATTAATAGCTCATTCTTGCTAATTAAAAGAACACACTACATAGCACAGTTACAGGACCATATTGTTTCCACCATACACTTGATTCTAACAAGTAGATATTTGAAGAGAAACACACAAAAAGCCACCACCTTTTTCAGCCCAATTCACCAATGGCAATGGAAGTGGAAGGGGGGAGAATTACTACAAGGAAGATGAGCAATATAGTATTCATGGAAAACCATATAGTAGTAGAATTCATGGCTAACGGAAGAAACAGAGGGCTAGCTTTCTCAATGGTTAACTTTTTTTTTTTAATGGAAGAAACAAAAGGAAAAAGGTTGAATTTTTTTCAAGGCAGCAGTCAATCAAGGGCTCGTAGAAAAGGTAAACATGACAGGGACGCAGACCCAGCAAGATTCTTCTTAGTTTTGTTTCTTTTGGCAACTTAAAAACGAAAGCTTTATGCAAGAATCATTGTTGTTGTGTACTTGAAATGTTTTGAGTGTGCCAAGAGGGAAAGGGGTCTACTGTGGTCTCTTCTATCTACACCACTTATTTCAGTTGGGTTTTCAAGGAGCAATGATATATCTCCATAAAATGTTTCACCTATCTCAGTCTCAGATAAGAAATGCTAAGATCGTGGGCGACTTTCAGGTTTCAGCTGCGTGAAAGTCGTACGCGTGGATGACATTTCAGCGGTTGACAGACACAACTCTTGAGATTTTTCAAGTCTTACAAGGAAGGACTAATTGATCATCAATTTCACTTGTGAAGTTGTGATAGAGGCCAAGGTCATGCAATTATTATCTCCATAGTGTTTTTTTGTGGAAATATGAGATAACTCAATCACCCTTCTCGAGCTTTATTCATGACCAGCAGTTGTAAATTTTGAAGAACAAACTTATGATTACTTATGTGAAATGTGGATTATACTAGTACATTTTTTTTCTATTATGGTATGAATGAGTTTTGCAGTCTTCCATAAGTAAGCCTTAGCCCCCAACTACTAGGCCTCAGTAAGAAAAATCCTCTTTGAGCTTCTTATGCCCAATCAAGAAAACATAGCAAAATTCTTCAACTTTCCTTTATTAATTCATTAACACTCTCCAGGTTTACTGCCAAAACTAAATCCAAGAAACAAAATATACATACCTGAGAAGACACAACTTGGCTGAGGATTTCACCATTGCCTCTTACCTGTACTCAAAAAACCCAAACAAAAAAAAAAAAAAAAACTCAGTCCAGAAAAACACAAAATTGACAAATTCCCAGTACAAAAGAAGCATCAAAGGAACCAAAATCAGTATCATACGACAGCGGCAGCGGTGTCGTCGCAGCTGGTTTCGATGCCCAGAACAACAAGATCATCTTGGGGACATGCAGTTGGATTGTGAGGTTCTGAAAAAGTGGGATTTTTGGATATGGAGAGGTGGGAGTTCAAGGGATTCAAAGAAGAAGAAGACATGGGAAGTGAACATATGGGACTTAGTTTTTGTTTGAGGGGTTTCAGAGCTTTGAGAGTGGTTTGTAAGTGTGAAAGTGAAGGTTTTGGGAGGAGATTTAGGCGCCAAAATCTGAAAGAGAGTGCCATTCAGAGAGACAGAGAGATGATGAAGAATATGGCGCACACAGTAACTTCAAAGAGACAACGTATGTGATTTGTCATTCCTCGAAACGCTTCTTTTGGACAAGAATGAAACGATTTTCGGTTTTTTCATGTGGGTTCAGCCCAAAATATCAGTTGGGCCAAATTCCTTTGGTTTTTCATCTTTCAAATTGGGCTCATCTCAAGTTTGTGTTAAGCCAATGAAATCCAACAGTCAGCCCTCAAATCTATATATGAGAGACTTGCTTCTTGACAGTAGTTTTTGTTGCAATTTGTTTATAGAAATACTTCTATTTCCAATCTCCACCAAAAGAGGTCATTCAAATTTCATGAACGACATTTATTGAATAATAAACAAAATATACATGAATTTTGAATAGGAAACAGAAAGATTATGAATGAAAGGAAGTAGTTAAGTGAAGTCTTGTTGTAGATTATCTATTGATTCTAGTATTTTTCGCCCATCCTTTACATTTTGTTTTTCTTAATTTTTGGTTTGCCCTTAACTTTTATGATTGCCTCCTTCGAAAATTCATAAATTGAAAAAAACAAAACAAAACAAAACAAAAGTTCAGAATCGTGATTGCCTAACTTTTTTTTTTTTTTACAAATGTTGATTGGTGCTTAGTAAGGGGGTTTGTAACTCAAATGGTTAAGAGCAACTACCCATACATCCGAGGTCCTGTAAAAGAAAGAGAAAAAAATGAAGAGAGAGCTTATCCTTATTATATAAACTTTTTTTTTCTCTAGTGTCAATGCAAATAAGAATATAAGTATAACTTTTGTATTAGATAATAATTTATATAAGATAGTAATAAGTATAGGGAGATATTATTGGATAAATAAGTAGAGTGAATAACTGAGTAATGAGAGGTTTTTTAGTGCAAAAGTAAAGCTCCCCAATGTGCTATAAATATGACAAAAGACATTGAATCCTTGCAGAAAAACTATGACGTCTGTAGTCAAAATGGGGTGTTAAAATGCCATGCTTCTGTTTTGACTTAATCTGAAGTCCCTACTGCATGTCTTCATGTGGACTATGTTCTCAGGACACATGTCGTTCTCTTAGATTATCAGAGCAATCTTTTGTGCTCAAGTTTGTAGATTTTCTGTAAGTAAATGTGTCCTTTGTCATCTTAAATTAACCCACCATTCACCAACCAACATCTGTTATCACAGAAAGTGTGTTGGAGAGGCTTAGAGCTAGCTATGGCTCCAGAATCAGAACCTTCTGCAACTTCAGCACTTAGTGATAATAACTTCAAGGTATCTTCTAACTCAGAGCAATGATATGGTTTATGAAATTATAATGCTTAGCCAGTTTACTTTTCTTCTCTTTTCTGTATAGATTTCCATATATATATATATATATATATATATATGTATGTCATCTCTTTGCCCAGTTATATAATTCGAGAACATGGTTCTAATCCTTCGCAATTTTTCTTATTTTTCTGTAGTTTAGTTTCCATGTTGTTTCATATCCATCATTCCTTGCTCCTAGCTATTAACATTTAAAACTTCTTCTCTGTACATTGCATTTGCAGACACAATCTGTCATCCCTTGCCTTATTTAATTTTCTTTTTGCGGTTGCATAAAGCTAATTAATAATAGTATTAGAAGTGCAAATCTTCACAACTAAGCAAATATTGGAAATTTCATTTATGATCTTGATGCTACAATATATCCTATTTGCCACAGCTGTAGACAGCACTGAATTCCCATAGTTTGAAAGCAAATTGTGATTACTTAATCTGATTTTGAATTTGATATGATAACTGAAAGAAGTCTGGAGCACCTAGGGAGGCCTCTGGGAACAAATGTCCTATTTCCATTCCATAGCACAGGCACACTCATAATCTATGTTATGTTTTTCCAAGATTTTCTTGGTGGAAATAACAACATCAAATGTTCATCTTTGTCACAGTGTTTCGTATATATGGATGATTAACACTTAGAATTTTATATTCTATATAAGGCCTGGCTGGATATGTTTAATATGTCGATAATTTTCATTTGGAAGGTGTTTGAGGTCGATCAATTGGAAGGTGGCGAGAAGAGACTTTTGAATGCATGCACAAGAGATGGCTCAGTTGATTGGTATGGAAAACCAGCCGTAAAAGGGAGCACTGGTGGGTGGAGATGTGGAATGTTGCTATTAGGTATGTGTTCTTATAGTTCACACATCATCATTGATGTTATTAATGATAATTCCTATCATTTCTGGTTTTGGTATTGTTCTAATAGGTATCCTTTAGTATCAGAAACACAAAAATGTTAATATCTATTTCTAAATATACTGGCACTTTTTTTTTCTTTTACTGTGACAGTTAATCAAGGACTAGTTTCACTGGCATTTGCTGGAGTTGAAGTAAATATGGTTCTTTTCGCCAAATCAGTACTGAGGCAGACCAATGCAGAGGCAGCAAACACATTCAGCAGATGGATGGGAACGTTCTATTTCTGCTCTCTAATTGGTGCTCTTCTTAGTGACTCCTACTTGGGAAGATACCTTACTTGCGTCACATTTCAAATTGTCCACATCATTGTAAGTTTGCCTTCCAACGTTCACGACCGTCTCCCCCTTATGGCATGTCAGCCATATGAATGCTCACTCTTCTCCAAAATTTTGTATAATCTTAACCTCTTTTGCTTTTTGCAGGGGTTGATAGCATTATCCTTGTCAACCAACTTATTTCTGCTCAGACCTCCTGGTTGTGGTGAAATAGGCCAGTTATGTGAGCCTCATAGACCAATGGAAGTTGCTATGTTCTACATATCAATTTATCTTATTGCTCTAGGAAATGGAGCACCAGAACCCGCATTGGCTGCCTTTGGTGCAGACCAATTTGATGAGGAAGATTCAGAAGAAAGGCAAGCCAAGACTTCATTCTACAGCTATTTTTATGTGGCATTAAATCTTGGATGCTTGGTTGCCGAGACAGTATTGGTTTACATGGAGAGCATGGGGCATTGGGTGCCGGCCTTTTGGATATGTACTGGTTCTTCTGTTGTTGGGTCTGTATTGTTTTTATGTGGTAGTTTTAGGTACAGACACTTCAAGGCTTCTGGAAATCCCATTTCTAGGTTCTCCCAAGTGATAGTGGCTTCCATGAGGAAGATAAATCATGAGCTGCCCTCAAATGGAGGAGGACTTTATGACACCATTGGAAGGGAGGGTGAAACAAATGGTTCGAGAAGAATCCTTCACACGAAAGGCTTCAAGTAAGCATTTTCAATTAAATGGCTTTTCTATGAAACTAATTATAATTCAATTACTTTTTATTGAAAATTATAAGACCAGTGTCCTGTAAAGGAAATTTCATGACAGAATTGGCCCCTGCATTAGTCACACTCAGAGGTTTCTAATGAGTATCATTCTGTAATTCTTTGATCATCTTTCGATGTACAGGTTTCTTGATCGAGCGGCCTTTATTACCCGTGATGATATCTCGCTGATGTCAAACCAAGGACAAACTCCAAATCCATGGCATCTTTGCACTGTGACACAGGTTGAAGAGGTGAAATGCATACTGAGACTATTGCCAGTATGGCTTTGCACCGTCCTCTCCTCTGTGGTGTTCATTCAAGTGCTTTCTCTTTTTGTCGAGCAGGGAGCCGCCATGGATAGGAGGGTCTCAAACTTTCATATACCTCCAGCCAGCATGACTGCATTTGACATTGTTAGCACCTCCCTCTTCATCATATTATATGACAAACTCATTGTTCCTTTGTACACCAAGGTAACAAAAAGAGAACCGAAGCCTCCAAGCGCGCTACGAAGAATTGGAATTGGCCTTGCAATTGGAATTGTAGGATTGATAATTGCTGGCTTTGTTGAGAGAAAGAGACTAAAATATGCTAGCAACAGCGGAGAAGAGACGAGTTCTTTGAGTATCTTCTGGCAGACTCCACAGTATGTGCTTGTGGGAGTGTCTGAGGCATTTGTATATGTTTCACAAATGGAGTTTTATTCTTCACAAACACCAGATGGACTGAAGAGCTTGGGGATAGCTTTGTGGATGACTTCATCAGCAATGGGTAGTTATGTTGCAAGCATGATTTTAACGGTGGTGATGGAGATCACGACGAAGAATGGACAGCCCGGTTGGGTTCCTCCGAATCTGAATGATGGTCATTTGGATAGGTTTTTCTTCCTGTCAGCTGGTTTGACTGCACTCAACTTGGCATTGTATATTTTATGTGCCAAGCGATATAAGTCTATATCATTGGAGAAAAGAGAAAGTGTAAACTGATCACTAGCCTTATAGTACTTGCTGAGAACATGTTTAGTAAAAGTTGTGTTTGTACCATATTTGGAAAATGGACCAAAAATGGTCTATCTCTAAAAAAAAATATTGAAGCCCAGGCACAATATCTTTCATTTTCTTTTCTTTGGAAAAGACAAAAGGAACTCTTTTAATAATGGGGCGACAAATGGATAAAAATTAATAGAAGCCCATAGCACCAAGAAGCCCAAAACTTTGAGCCATACTAAAGTTAAAAAAATTGGTAACCGTTACACATAGACCCATGTGAGGGTCTGGAGAAGGATTGTCACCATTAATGGCGACTTGACCACCTTCTCGCCCAAAAAGAAGGGGAAGCTGGATAAAAGCCATTAGGACCGGAAGGAGCCAATTGCCAACTGGATTTCCAAAAGCAGAGAACTCAAGTCAGAGAAACACCCCGTATAACGAACGGTTTTGTCAGAGACATTCCATCCTTTCACCTATGAACCAGTCCAAATCAACAGATCAACAGCTGACTTTGGATAGCAGCCAAATACCCTCTTTCATCTTTCATCATTGAGCTTTCTTGCTTATAAATATAGAGCCTCCGCAACAGAAGAAGGGGACTCTCTCTCCAAAACTAGACGCAACGTCTTGAAACCACTTGAAAAACTCAAGACCTTTTGAAACAAACCTGCTTGATATTCAGATAACCAATTGACAACTCCCGCGTTCATCTTTTGTTGCTCTGCCATCCTTATGGTATGATTTCTTTTAAATAATTAGTTTAAATTCATGTATTGCTCAAACTGGATAGAGAAATCTCCAGTCTTTCTTACATTGTAATCGATATTCTAAATTAGTTAAACGGATAAATTTATAACTCATGCCTTTCTTTATTATCAAGTTAAAATCGAATAAAGAAATCTTGGAATTTATCTTGACTATTTCTTTAAATATCTGCTATTTAACTGCTTATATATATGTACACTAGTTTAATTTCCCGTTTTCATATTGCTTAAATATGCCAGTTCGGACCTAAAACAGAGGTCTAGGCCCGCAAGAGGACTTCGTTAGTCCGAAAGTAAAGGTTAATTCAGGCCTAAACTATATGATTGGGCCCGAATCAACCAAAATCTTGGGCCAATCTAAGGGCTCATTGGATTTAAGTTAGGTTTCTAAACCCAAATAGGGTAACATTGACCACAACTCTGTTTTCTCCCTTGTTTGATTAGGTATTGCTCATATCTATCAAACTGACATGCACAAATGAAAGAATATTGAAGTCCTCTTAATTGAGGCATAGAAAAGAACTTATCCAGGCCAATACCCCCCCTTAGAGCAATATGGCTTGAGTAGAAGTTCAGAATAAGCGCAAATACAACAAATCGACATCCTACACCACCTATACCAGGTCTATTGGGCTGGTCTCATACCCAATAGTGGCACACCTAAGCAACGCACGACCAGGATAGAAGAAACGGGCCGATAGTGCCCAGCCCGAGCTGGCCCATTCTTGTCAACCTGATCCAACTTTCAATTTTGTTCAGAAGTTGAAAGAAACCTCTTCGCGAGCCAGAAATCCAATCGGGACATTGGTGTTGATCCAACGACCTCCTCACTCTATAGAGCAACTTGACCCAAGAGCAAACCACAAAAAGAGTTTCGGCAGGAAACGGGACCAACAAGTTGTAAAGGAACAATCTCAAAGTTGGAGAATATAGTGAACTTGGTACCCAAATTGAAAATAAAACATGCAAAACTTCAATGACTAATGCATGAGGAGCAAGAAACAATATAAGAAAAGCAAACAGAGAGGCTAAGGTAAAACACAAAAACAATATATAAGAGAAGCAAACAGAGAGACTAATTACGGTAAAAATTAGGCAAATCTATCTAACAGAGAAGCAAAAAACAATATAAGAGAGCCAGACAACAATAATCCCCCCACTGCTGTTAAGCGAATGTGATATCAAAGGTGGTTTTTGAAATAGAACATAAAATCAGCCAATATTTTTGGGTTCATGGTAGATTTTATTGGCTCTCTTCTTCAAAGTTAGTATTATATCATATTGCATGTTTTATTTTTTTCAGCATGGCAGGAGTATAAATCGTATACCTTTGATGCCTATGATTTATTTATTTACATCTTTTATCATAAAAATGGGTATTCAAACATTTTTTATTTTGATACAATATTCAAAACCATGAAAGGGTTTTTGTATTTATTGTTCCAGAAGATGGCGCGGAAGTCTTTTTTTTTTTTTGTGGTCAAGCGTGGAAGTCCATATAACGGAAGAGCATTCCATATTTTATAGTTTTCAGACTTTATCCTTGCCCATGGTCTTAGGCAGGTTAATTCCCAATGCACAATTTTCTTATTTTAGTCCCATCACTGCAAGAACTTGCCGTCCTCTTAAGTTGTACTATGCCTCATTGGGATCCCAGGGGCGGACCCAATTAATGCCAAGTGTGGGCAGTGCCCACACTTACCCAAAAACTTCAGCCATATAATCCCATTTAAATTAATTATTTTTAATTATTTTTAGGTCCTTCTCAAGTAAAGCCGCCACATAGCCCATTCAATACATACACTTTAAGCCCAAAGCTTATATTCAAAAAGAAAAACCCTAAACCCTATGTTAAAAAAGAAGAATAGAGATCCCACCAAATTCACTCATTCTATAATTTTGTGTAGAACTCAACCGCCAAACTCATTATTTGACAAAAGTCTGCAGCCCAACAAATCAAACTCGCTACTTCAATTGATTTTACAGGTTAGTATTTAGTTGTTTTTTACAAACTAATTTCATTATATTCTTATTTATATGCTTGAGTCCAAATGATTCATTTTCTTCTTTTGATAAGCAAAAGCTCATTCGGCTTGCTCAACTTTACCCGAATGATTTTTCGTCACAAGAACTTGAGGTACTTAAAGATCAACTTCAAACTTATATTGATGATATGCATTCCAACACCAATTTTTCAGAATTACAAGGTATTGCTGCTCTTGCAAAAAAACTAGTTGAGACAAAAAAGGATAAGGCATATCCACTAGTTTATCTTCTCATAAAATTGGCGTTAACACTTCCAGTTGCAACAGCTTCAGTAGAAAGGGCATTCTCTGCTATGAACATCGTGAAGAACAGAATGCGTAATCGAATCACTAGTAAAAAAAACCCCTTGCGCGACCAAACTTTGCGCGACCAAACACAATTCGTCACTCAAAGTGACTTTGCGCGACGAAAATTAAAATCGTCGCACAAAATCACTTTGCGCGACAAATCTTTGCGCGACGACAAAGCATCGTCGCTAAAAGTAACTTTGCGCGACGAAACACCAAAATTCGGTGCACAAAGTCTTGCGCGACGAAGTGTGGTTCGTCTCGCAAAGTCTTTACAAAAATAAATAAAATAAAAAATTATTTTTTAAAATTTTTGGATGACTTTGCGCGACGAAATAATAATCTTCGTCTCGCAAAGTCTTTACAAAAATAAATAAAATAAAAAATTATTTAAAAAAAAATTTTGGATGACTTTGCGCGACGAAATAATGATCTTCGTCTCGCAAAGTCTTTACAAAAATAAATAAAATAAAAAAATTATTTTGTTAGAAAAATATATTATTGTAGTTCGGATTGGGATTTTGTTAGAAAATATATATTTTAAATTGACGATCGAATTGGTTCATTGTATTCATATAGGGTCAAGGAGTGTAGCTGTAAAAAATCATCAAAATCGAAATTGAAATAACCGTTAAATCGTGACTTTTCGTTTATAACCGTCAAAAAGTTTTGTCCCATTACGTGATCTCTGAATGTTTATTTTTTCCTATTTTTAGGGTATACGATCTCAAAGTATAAACAAACAAGTTTGACGGTTGGATCGTTGAAACTAGTTTCATAGAATACATATGCCATCAAAACAATATATTCACTAACAATTAAGAGTTTATTTATACTTTCATTAAATATAACATAAGATTTTGTGGTATCCACTAGTGTAAATATTTTAAATTGACGATCAAATGGAGTAATTGTATTCATATAGGGTCAAGGAGTGTAGCTGTAAAAAATCATCAAAATCAGAGTTGAAATAATCGTTAAATCGTGATTTTTCATTTATAACCGTCGAAAAGTTTTGTCATATTACTTAATCTCTGAATGTTTATTTTTTCCGATTTTTGGCGTATATGATCTCGAAGTGTAAACAAACAAGTTTGACGGTTGGATCATTGAAACTAGTTTCGTAGAATGCATATGCCATCAAAACAATATATTCACTAACAATTAAGAGTTTATTTATACTTTTATTAAATATAACATAAGATTTTGTGGTATCCACTAGTGTAAATATTTTAAATTGATGATCGAATGCAGTCATTGTATTCATATAGGGTCAAGGAGTGTAGCTGTAAAAAATCATCAAAATCAGAGTTGAAATAATCGTTAAATCTTGATTTTTCATTTATAACCGTCAAAATGTTTTGTCCCATTACTTGATCTCTGATTTTTTTTTTTCCTGATTTATGGCGTATATGATCTCGATGTGTAAACAAATAAGTTTGATGGTTGGATCGTTGAAACTAGTTTCGTAGAATGTGTATGCCATCAAAACAATATATTCACTAACAATTAAGAGTTTATTTATACTTTCATTAAATATAACATAAGATTTTGTGGTATCCACTAGTGTAAATAATTTCAATTGATGATCGAATGCAGTCATTGTATTCATATAGGGTCAAGGAGTGTAGCTGTAAAAAATCATCAAAATTAGAGTTGAAATAACCGTTAAATCTTGATTTTTCTTTTATAACCGTCGAAATGTTTTGTCCCATTACTTGATCTCTTAATGTTTATTTTTTCTGAATTTTGGCGTATATGATCTCGAAGTATAAACAAACAAGTTTGACGGTTGGATTATTGAGTAGCTTTAAAATTGTTTATTTTGTACGTATAACACTTAAGAAATTGAATAGTATATATATTTATTAGTAGCTTTAAATTTTTTTAAGACTTTGCGCGACTAATATAATAATTCGTCGCGCAAAGTATACTCTAAAAATTTGGGCGGGTACCAAAAATGGGAATTTAAAAAAAATAAAAAATTACAACTTTGCGGGACGAATATATAGTTCGTCGCGCAAAGTTTTGTGGGATGAATATATAGTTCGTCGCGCAAAGTTTTGTGGGACAAATATATAGTCGTTCGTCCCGCAAAGTTTTGCGGGACCAATATAAAGTTCGTCGTGCAAAGTTTTGCGGGACCAATATATAGTCGTTCGTTGCGCAAAGTATCCCTGAAAAATTTGGGCGGGTACCAAAAATGCGAATTTTAAAAAAAAAAAATTCCAACTTTGCGCGACCAATATAGAGTAGTTCGTCGCGCAAAGTATACTCTAAAAATTTGGCGGGTACCAAAAATGGGAATTTTAAAAAAAAAATTTACAACTTTGCGGGACCAATATATGGTTCGTCGCGCAAAGTATACCCGAAAAATTTGGGCGAGTACCAAAAATGGGAAGTGGGAATATTGTGGTCGCGCAAAACTTTGAGCGACCAAAATTTCGTCGCGCAAAACCCTAAAAATTTGGGCGCGCACCAAAAATTGGAATTTAAAAAAAAAAAAAAAATTCGAGACTTTGCGCGACCAATATATTGTTTCGTCGCGCAAAGTGATACGGTTTTTAAAACCAAAATAACACCTCCACCATTTTCTCAATGTCTTCTACTCTTACCTCTCCTCTCTCTTTCCTTCTCCCCAAATCCTACCATTTCTCTCACACTCACTCCTCTCACTTAATCTCTCATCTCTCTCTTCACTATCTATCACTCTCACTCACTCTCTTATCTCTCTTTTCATCATCTCTCACTCTCACTCACTCTTTCATCTCTCTCTCACTATCTTCTCTATTCTCTCACACTCACTTCTCCCTCTCATTCTCACTCACTCAAAATCTTGCCAAAAGGTATATTCTCTCCAAACTTTAATTTTTTTTTCATTAATATGTGTTTTTGGAGTTAGTTTTGAGTTTATTCCAATTTTTTGTTATTTTGTTGTTATTTGACAATATTTGTTTTTTTTTTTTGTAGGGAATCGTCGAGACTTTGACGGCTAAAGTTGAGGATTTGGACGCTATCGAAACATATCCTCCGCCACTATCACCACAATAGGCTTGTAGATTTTATTATTGTACTTTGTTAATTTATGTGTACATTTTGAATATTATATATACTGGATAATTTGACCACTATTTTTCATATGTAATTTTATTTTGAATATTTCAATTTAAATTAAAGTAATTAAAAAAAATAAAATCATACAATTAAATTAAATTTAAAAAGTAAAAATTTGAAAAATTAATATAATGAAATTGATATAAGAGATATAATAAAAAAAAATGTCAAAAACCTTGGGTGACAAAATATTTCGTCGAGCAAACTATTAAACTAGTTTATTTTAATTAAAAATTTTAAAAAAACAAAAATTTTAAAAAATTGAATATTTCGTCGCGCAAAGATTTGCGCGACATTAGGATTCGTCGCACAAAGATTTGCGCGACATTAACTTTTGTTGCGCAAAATAATTTATTCGTCACGCAAAGTGTTCGTCGCGCAAAGTATCTTTGAGCGACGTTAGTATTCGTCGCGCAAAATTGTTATCATTCGTAGCGCAAAATATCTTTGCGAGACAAAAAAAAAATTTCGTCACGCAAAACCTTTCTTTACGATCTTTGCGCGACCAAAATTTCGTCGCGCAAACTTTGCGCGACGAAATTGTACTTTGCGCAACAAAATTATTTTGTCGCGCAAAGTGTTTTTTGTAGTAGTGAATGGGAGACCAATGGATGAATGATTGCTTGGTAGTATATCTTGAAAAAGACATATTTAATAGTATTGATAATGAGCTTATTATGCAACGTTTTCAGAATATGAAAAGTCGTCGAGGACAATTGTAAATTTACTTATTAGACAATGCTAATAATATTCAAAGTTTGAAATATTTTTTGTTTGATTATATATTGGTTGAATTTTTTTAAGCCCCCAAATGAACGAAAGTCTGGGTCCGCCACTGGGTCCGGCCACACAGAAAAATGCTGGGTCCGCTTGAACAAGGACGTGAAAGTGACATCAAAATTAAATGCGCACGTCAGAGTGACAACCATGAGGTTTGCTATTGCATAGTAAATCTCAGTCTCCCCCTCTCTCAGTCTCGGCCTAAAACCCACACAGCTAGGAGGAGCGTAGAAATTAAAATGCCGATGCCTAATCCTTTTGATGATGTGGGGTTAAATAATTTTCGGAGTAGTAATATTGTGGTGATCAACAACAATTATAATCATCAGCAGTTGCTGATCCACTTTCCAGCACAAGAAACCAGGCCCGCAGCTGCTGCTTCATCCACATTTATGATCCGCCATGGCATTTTCGCCTTCACCATCCCCACAGCCATGTCGTTAGTCCAGATGCGATATCCAAACCAAAATCTCTTCTGCACCCACCCTTTACTCATGATGCTTATGATGTGCAGCGTCATCGCCTATTCCTTGGCCTTCAGCCTCGAGCTACTCCTCCTCACTGTCAGTGGTGCTCCTCATGATGGCGAACGCCCTCGCAATTGGTCGCTTGCCCTTGCTCCTGGCCCTTGCTCTCAGTGCTTTTGTGTTTTTTGCTGGTCACGCTGCTGGCTTTTGCCCCGAAACTGGGTGAACTCCTTTCTCGGTTTGGCCGGGGACGAAACTGCCTGAGGAGGACAAGCTCACCACCGTTACCACTCAGCACCAGCATCATATGGACTTCTGGTAAAGATCAACGGCAATAACTTATCCATTTCGTATTTCCATCATAGTAGAGTTGTTAGTTTTGTATCTTAAAGAATTATTATAAAGAAATGAGAGTAATAAACGTAGGGCGAAAAAGGATAGATCATAGATATGGTAAAAGAGTGTTGTTACTCTGTGGGGTTGTTTCGGTTGTAACTCTGGTCTGCCTAGTAGCCATATGGTTTATTTTGATGTGCTTGGCTTTTACACAACCCAGAAGAAGATTGTTTGTAATGATCTGCCTTGGTATCTGGTATATTTGGAAGTGGTGTTGTAAATTCATCTTTGAGCATGGTCAATGACTAGCCCTTCCACAAAGTATGTGGTGCAGTTGCATAAACTACACCATTTTTGTCTTTATGGACGTAGATATGTATCAACCATACCATGGCATATATATGTATATATATAGTTATTCTCTTATCCGGATGTCTACACGTTATTATCGTACGGATTCTATTGTAAATAGGCAGGAAAGTAGAGAGGGATAGTACAAAATACATGGCGTCCGCATAATAATAACATCCGGATGTCCGCATAATATATATATATATATATATATATATGGAATTGGACTAGTCTAAGTTCATTCAGACAACAATGCTACTGTTGGTTTGATAACCTCACGTGAAAGGTTGTACCTAATTAGGAAACAGAGATGTTATAAGAAAACTTGACAAGTCACAATGTCACAAGGTGATTACCATACTAAATCACAATTAAGGGCGAATTGAGTTTAAATACCAAATAAATACATGGAAAAAGTTTTGTTGATAAGGTTATTTTTGTGGGTGGCTCAGCTGCCGCTCAAGAGGAAACTGATGACGATGGATATGCCACTAGGAAATTCATCAATATTGGTCCCCCACTATATTTGTTCCAGTCAATTGCGAATGGTTTTCCGCTTGAACCTTCTCCCGGTTTTTGTTTACGAGAATAAAGATAAGTGTGTATTTCGTCTTTTTAGCATGTGAACCAAAGACCTTGAAAAACCAGTTATTTATTACAAGGAAGGATCATTAAGTCTCTTTCATTTGCATCAACAGCCAAGTTATTAAATAGAGGCGTATGGTCCCAAAAATGATGATCACTCGTCATACTGACATAAGTTGCAACCTCAGGAGCAGCACACCACCCATCGTACTGACACGCCACCCATCGTATTGACATCAGATGCAACCTCATGAGCAACTTCATGGACATCTCTTGTCACAGCCTGGAGGTCTTTCAACAAATAGTTCAAACATTATTACTTTGTTATTTTCTTTAGGGCTTGTCCAATATAGATCCCTATATTTTCTATTTCCTAGACATATACTCACCACTTTATAAATCTATGTGTAAAACCCAATTTCAAATTTAAATGACCAGTAGGATATAAGAGGTCGTAGTATTCCTATGTTTTTACATCGTTGCCACCAAACTTCATATTTTATTTATAATTTATTTCAAGCATTTCATTAACTGCCATAATTGTAATTAATACTCCATATTAATAGCATATCAATCACCCCATTTCTTTTGGTTGTCATTCCCTCTCACATATCTCCCCCTAAAATTGCAATCCAAAAATTATTTAAATAAAATATAGGTATATTATTTACCAAAAAAATTATATAAAAAAACTAATTCAGTTACTTTGTAATTGAAATTCCCCTATATTTTTCATAAATTAAAAATAGGTACACAATAATGTATAGAAAATATAGGTACATTATTTACCCATAGGTAAATTATTTTACAATATACCTATAAATGTGTATAGGTACATTGTTTTACCTATAAAAAAATAGGTACATTGTTTTACTAGGTACATTATTAGCTAAAAAACTAGGTACATTATTCAGAGAAAAAATAGGTTCATTTAAAAAAATGTTTTTCATAAAATAAACGATAAATAGATTATCAAAATATTTTTCAACATAATTAGAATGTACATTTTTATTCATAAAACTATAATAAAATAGATTACTAGTAGTATAATTCATAATAGGAAAACAACATAATGTTTTTATTAAATAAACCAAAACGTTAATAGTATGTAGATTATTAATACGTTAATGTTGAATTTAATATTTAATTTCAAATAAGTTTCTAAGTCAATTCCTACATCCATTACAACCATTTGAACATCTATCCAAATTCAATGTGTGTCATTAGTTACACCCCCACATAACACGTTAACTTGTAAATAAGGGTAGTTTTGGAATCCGAAAAATAGAATAAATCAAATTTTAAGCTAGATTAGGTAACTTGCTTACTTGGATCCTAGTCATCGGGTTTTATTTGAAAAAATTGGGTATTTTAAATAGAAAAATAAAAGAAAGGGTTGTAGATGATTAAAGATGAATTTTATGGGTCTAAGCTCAATTTACTATTTTCTTTATTAGTCATTTAACCCACAAAACCATTATTAGCGTAAAAAAAATGAGTGATGCTATTTTATTTTTTTAGGAGAAACGATAGTGATTTATTGATAGGAGGAGAACCAAGATTACAGAATGGTTAGGCAATGCCTCAAGGGTTTGATGAGTTTCTCTATGCATAAACGAACAGAGTAGAGAAAATCCATCCCCCTATTAAGCTGCCCGTACAAATTAACAGTTACAACCCTCAAACAAAACATCAGAAATAAAGTCTGGGGGTCCTTCAAACCAAGTTAGAGAAGCCCCAATATGCAAGGCGAATCAAGCCATACGGTGAGCCATGCTATTTGCTGTGTGACATGTGGGTAAAACCTTCCCTAGTGATCTGTGACAAAAGCCTTTTGGTATCTTCCACCAATGATAGACTTGGCAATAGAAGAATTCTTGAGGGACATCTTGATCTCGAGGGCATCACTCTAAAAAAACAATATTTGTAGGACCCCTTTCCTTGGCAAAAATAGTTCCAGCTCTAGCTACAAGAGCTTCCACCTATACAGCAGAAAAAACTTTGTCAACCTTCAACGCGCAACCAGTAACGAAAGAGCCACTGCTGTCCCACACCACGATTCCGACCCCTCCCTCGGTACTATCTGCCCTCCATGCTCCATCAACATTGGCTTTGAGTAAGCCTTGCGACGGCCGTTGCCAACGTGTAGGGGCGGTGGACTTGGTACTTGTGGGGTTCCCCTTCGAGCTTTCATTAGGTCTTAGAAAATCCTGAAGACGTATCAACGCCCCCATGCTAAATTTCTCTGGTCTTGTGCGGCGGTTGTGCCATAGGAGGTTGTTACTTCCATCCCAAATAGCCCACTCTATCATCATAAAAGTGCCAAAGTCTGGTTTTGAGAGTACCTGTATACCATGTTGTACCCACTCCCACATAGATTGGCTTGCATTGATGCCCTCATGTCCACCCAAAGGCGAATTGAACCAAACCCGAGCAGCATAGGGGCAATCATGCAAGACATGGGTTGTTGACTCTGTCGCAACCTCGCA
The DNA here is from genome assembly GCF_965620075.1 of Prunus avium. Classification (NCBI taxonomy): domain Eukaryota; kingdom Viridiplantae; phylum Streptophyta; class Magnoliopsida; order Rosales; family Rosaceae; genus Prunus; species Prunus avium. The sequence goes on along the minus strand of NC_142285.1, from coordinate 32,486,121 downwards.
CAAAACACATTCGACCTCTACTTCGATTTTCTTGCACAACAAATTGGCTCTAGTGAGTAGGATTCCAGAACAAGCTTTCCACCAAAAAAACACGAACTTTGGCAGGAACTTAAGCTTGCCAGATTGAATTCCACACCTTCGCCGCCGCTGTATTGGAGGAGGTGGAGCCCCCCGAAGGAGCACAGATGGTACGAGCCACGTGGTATGCACTTTTCACTATAATTAAATAGACCCTTTTTATTTTTATTTTATTTTTATATAATCATAATGCCAAAGCAAGCAGTCTGTAGGCTCAGAGGGATAACACGGATTAAGTCCACTTCTTCCTGACAAAAGAGGCCCTGGAGAAGGGGCACATCCTAGGTCCTCGGATTATGGAGGATGAGGCCAGCCACCTTCGAGACTTGGCACTCTTCAGGCTTGGGAGAGAAGACTCGAAAACTATTGGGTAACGAAATCCAAGGGTCTTGCCACACATCAATGGTGTCGCCGTTCCCTACCTGCCATCTGGAACCATGGGAAATAACTCGGCGAGCTTCACAGATACTCTTCCACACATAAGATGTGTGAGGGCTCACAGGGCACTCTAAAAAGGAACTGTTCGGAAAATACTTAGCTCAGAGGAGTTGAGAAGTTAAGGAATCAGCATTCTGGATGAGACGTCATCCTTGTTTAGCAAGCATGGCCAGATTAAATGTGTAGAGATCTCGGAATCCTAGGCCTCCCGCCTCCTTCGGTGCACACAACATGCGATAAGCCAACCAATGAATTTTCTTCTCTTCTTGCCTACTCCACCAAAATTGGGCCACCATTCTGTTCAGCTCATCACATATGTACTTGGGAAAAAGGTAACAACTCATGGTATACAAGAAGATGGCTTGGGCCACCACTTTAATGAGAATTTCTTTTTCCGCTCCACTTAGCAGACGCCCTTTCCAACCCTGTAGTTTTTTGCCAAGCCCATTAAGAGTAATGCTATTTAGACACATAAGATAGACCACATTAGCCGACCACCTTATTTGGCAGTTGATGTGGTCATACCATATCAATTAATGTACTGCAATGTCGACTCAAAAAATTCTTTATTTATTATTTCTCATATAAATAATCTGGAAAAACCAGAACAATAAATTTAGAGTTAACCCTAGTGTCCTAGGTCTGTATGTAGCCTCGTTGGTTTTGAACTCTTCCTCACGTCTCCAACCCTTCCTTCTTCCATCAAATCTACTCATCCCTTTCCTCCTCTATTAAAATAAAAAAAAAAGAAATTAATTATTAAAAAAGGAACACATTTGATATAGGAGGTATATAGACAATTAATTCTAGAGGTAGAAATCATTCCCACCCAATTTCAAGGCCACCCCTCCTCCTTCAAGGGGAACAGACAAAACCCATTTGAATCAGTCATTTGCCATCATAGGAGCACTTGAAGCCAATCTTGGTGGCCTCACAAAGACAACTAGCAATTTCAGGGCCTTCTATTTTCCAATTATAAATACAAAGACAATTGGAAATGGCAACTCCTTTTGATGGAGGAATGGAGGGCTGGAGACGTGAGGAAATGAAGGAATGAGAGGCTACAGTCTGAGGGACGCTAGGGTTAATTTACTTTTATTGTTTTAGTTTTTCAAGATTGTTGATTTGTGAAATAAAAATATAATCCACATGGTAGAGTTCATTAATTGACATAGCATGCCACATCAACTGCCACATAAGGTGGTCGGCTAATGTGGTCAATCTTGTGTGTCTAAATAGCATTACTCCAAAAAACAAACACACACACAAAACTATTAATTTGCTATGGAAAAATTAATGAAGCACTAGATTAGTTGAAGCAAGTGGCGGCCCATTGATGTTTCAATTGCTTTATAACGACCCAATCAAAGGAGGAAAGAGTCACTACAAAGATATGGTATAGTAGAGATTGAAATATGGTTTATATGCCCCGACTCAATTGAGTTTGCTAAAGAATTCTTGAAAAATCAATTTTAAAATACAAGTCTTGGAATCTATGAATAGCAAAATTGAAGTATTATCTTAGAATTCTAGAAGGAAATGATTGAAATTGGGAGAGAAGTGAGAACAAGAAACTGAAAATTTTCTAATGTACACAAGCATGGCAACGTTGGGTTTCATATATATGACTCTCATGCTAATAGAGGTATGACAAAAATGAATATGGATGGACTAATGTTACATATATAGCAGTAGACAATATATATAGTAGGACTACAATACAAAAGCACTAGGCACTAACTTTTTCTCTTACTCTTATCTCAACCTCTCATATGACCGGAGATCATTGAGGTTAATTATGAAATCACATGTTTGGAATGGTTATGTAAGGAACGTTTCTACTTAGTAGCAATTTCACTCGTATTAATACGGTTAATAGTACATAAAATTTTCGGTTAGCTACATAAGAGCATCCATAATGGATTCTCTAAATCACCTCTTTATATAAAATTTAGGGAGGAAGTGAGAAAACCAACTCCAACCATGCTCCCTATCGAATTTCTAAAATAGGGAGACCTTTAGGAACTCCTAAATCGGAGGAGAGTGAAATGACTCTCAGTGGCTCCCTATAATTAAATATTGTTTTACTTTAATGCTATTTTAAGTATTTATTTAATGCTAACTATTTTTTTTTTTATATGAACAGGAAGCATTTATGCTAAACTAAAAAAAAGAAATAATTCATTTATGATTGCCTAAACTAGGGAGTATGGTTGGAGTTGAAATTTTATAAGGAGCTCCTAAAATAGCTTTCTAGTGTTTTTAGCTAAATTTTAACCCTCAATCCATATAAGCACTCAAAATAAGGCTGAGAGATAGAATATAAAAGTGGTCAACGCTCAGTTGCAGTGCATATTTGGGATATGGAGGATTAGAGACACAAAGAAGCAAGTAATGAAATGATTTTAGTAGTATCTTAATTTGACCTTTAAAACATAAACAATGCACAAGATCATTATTTAATCTACAACAAATACTTTGAAAAATTTATTTTGCATTGCGCGTCCAGGCCTAGTTAAACTTGAATGAAACTCATCGTTTCATTCAAAGGGACCAGAGGAGGCATAGCATAAGGAAAAAAAAAAATAGACGTGGTAATGGTGTCGTTTAGTGCGTTTAATGGAAGAAATTAGGTTAGATCTTTTGAGCTTAATATATCACAAACAGGCCCGGTCCATAGCTTGTGCAAGTTGGGCAATGGCACAAGGCCCCCAAATATTTAGGGGCTCCAAAATTTTTTTTTTTCTAGGTCACTTCGACAAGAAAATTCACAATTTATTTTGAAATAAGCTTTTGGACAAAAGAAAATGGGCCTCTTTGTTTTCAATTTTCTAACCCAATCTTATATCTAACTTAGATGTTGAATTTGAAGGCATTGACTACAAGACCCAGAAGGTAAATCCTTAATTTTTAACTTTTTTACCTAATATCAATGAGTGGAACGCCGCGGGCGCTTAAAAAATAAAGTAAGAAATGAGGGCAACGCTGTGGGCGCTGTTTCCGTGTCTCCCATTCTCTAAAACCCCTATAAACTGTTCTTGCTCATCTCCTTGGCTGAAGAGCTCTAATGCTAAACTAACCAAAGCTCTTCCTTCTCCACATTACATATATATATTCTGCCTGAGGAAACACCAAAATAGCTAGTACATGGCAACTTATCCTTTTTACATTGGGATGAATGTCATCAATCCTCACTGTTCTAATGTCGTCATCATGCAGCGCTTCATCAACAATCAGTACTTCTTCTTCGTCAACTTTGCAGAAAGACCACCAACATTGCTTGAAGCTTCAACGACATCTAAACGTCACCATGGCAAAAACCACAATATTCTTGCCTTCACCATTCCGACGATCCTGGCGTTGGGTGTTAGGAGACATCAGTAAATATCATATATTATAGGATCACTATATTAATACACAATTCTAAAATGTAGACAGTAGCAAATTACGAAAATTGTATAAATGTGTAAGTAAAAACTAAGTACAAAATACTGACTTTTATTGAAGATAGAGACTTGAGTATTCGCAATGTCCTAAAGACAGAATTTCGCCTCTTCTCAGTGCTTGAAGTTCAACATGCATCTTTCTCCCATGATTCAACTATCTATAACCCAAGGGTATAGCATCGAATCCTTGAATTCTGGCAAACGTTAGTGTGCTTCTCTCTCTCATACATTATGTAATTTTTAAGTAGTATGAAATAGTTCGAAAAAAAAATGATGATTGTATTATGGATTAGGACTTGTGGTTTTATATAGGGGTGGCAATAATTTCCTACACGACCCGTTACACGACTCGAAACTCGCATGATTAATAATTGGATTATTTTCGGATCAATCCGTTATGCACACCAACCCGGGAAAAAATAAGGAGAAATAGAGACTTCAACACACACACAAGGGGTTTCGAACCCCTACCACCCTCATCACTCTCCAACACCTTATCCACTATGCTACATACAACTTTGTGATTATATACTATGACTTTTGATATTTATAATGTTTCTTTTTCTTGTTTTATTTTTCTTTCTTTTCCTTCTATCTTCTCCTCTCTTTTTTTTCTTTTCCTTCTCTCTTCTCTCCTCTTTTTTTTTCTTTCTTTTCCTTCTCTTTAGTTTTCTCTCCTCTCTCTCTTTTTTCTCTCTCTCTCTCCTTCTCTCTCTCTCTCTCTCTCTCTCTCTCTCTCTCTCTCTCTCTCTCTCTCTCTCTCTCTCTCTCTCTCTCTCTATTTTTTTTTCTTTTCCTTCTCTCTTCTCTCTTCTCTCTTCTCTCCTCTCTCTATCTTTTTTTTCTTTCTTTTCCATATATTTTCTCTCCTCTCTTGGTTTTTTATTTAAATTTTTTCAGTTGTGAGTTTTGTAACATGCATGTTATTATTTATGATCTCGTTACATGACTCGAAACCTGCACGATAAAAGACGACCCGAACCGGACACGACACGTTTATTAAATGAGTTGGGTGATCGGGTTGAGCATTCTTGACACATTTATTATCTTGACACGACACGAACCCAACACGACACGACCCATTGCCAGCCCTAGTTTTATAACACAATTGCACCCCTTCAAAATAGCAGTTAGTATCAGTTATACCTGTTCAAATTCAAACGGACAGATAAGACTTTTGGTTTGAATTTAACTTATGCTAAAAGAAATCCAAAAAATAAATTATTTTATTTTATTTTTATTTTCGGGTTGGGTGTATTTCTTTTATTTTTCAGAGACCCCAGGCCCAAGGCCCAAGTCTTGATTATTTAAATATTATTATTAATCAAGCAAGCCAACCATGTAGATAGCCATCACTACCAAGCCCATCAGCCCACCAATTTTATTTAATTGGTGTTAAGGTTTCATGCTTATAAAGCATGCAGAACCTTTTGTTTTCTTCAATGTGGGACATTTGCTTTCAAATTTTCAATAATACCCCACATTTGAAACGCAAATTTGTTTTTTTTGTTTTTAAAGAATATATGCATACTCAAAAACTAGAGAGGAAATTAGATAAAATACACATCAGGATAAGTGTCTTTTGGACTTGAACTTTCCCTAGTGTAGACGTATCAGATCTACTTAATGAATCAGTGGAATTCACAACCTTGAATTGTTCATCATTTTGTAGTAAACCGAGACAATACGCCACACATGCATTAAATCTATACACACTTAAGTTCATGTGGTTGTGTTCATTTTGGTCCTGAACAAATCCTGGTTTCATAGGAGCTTTAGAGAATGTAGCCATTTAATTCTCTTAAATGCGACCCCACATTTACTCCTATATAGGTAACTTTAATTAAAAGTATTCTGCCATACTTCTTTTGAATATCAAAATATTAATGTCATTAAATGTTTAAACATACCCTAAAAATTTCTGCATACAGCACACTTTGGTTATAGGAATGAGTAAATAGTGTGTTCATACCTTGAGCCATTCCCAACCAGTTTGCCTATTGAACCTAGACCATGGGATCTCCAATCAACTAGGTTAGGGTTCCATTGGGTTAGCTCATTGTGAAATTGGCATTAAACCCAATGATGCATATTTAATTTGCTCTCTAGTTAGGCCTTTTGTCAAAGGATCAGCTATGTTTTCCTTTGACTTTACATAATCTAATGAGATTATTCCATCTTTGAGCAACTGTCTAATAGTGCTATGTCTTCGCCTTATATGCCTTGATGTGCCATTGTATATCTTATTTTTGGCTCTTACAAAAGATCCCTGATATTCCATTTCAACAACGTGTACTAAATTCATGTTGTTAAAAGCAGTATAACACAATATGTACTCTCCGCACGTTGTAGAAAGTATAATAGAAAAGTTGATATAGATCTAAATTCCTATTGAGGAGTTGGGTTTAATCCTCGGGTTTGGTGACTTTAATCCAAGTCCTTTGACTTTTGTGCCACATAGAATTACATTCTTATTTTAATATTTTATGATGTAATCTTTATATTATTTTATTTTTAAAATAATTTTTTGTTCCAATGTTGTCCCTTGTGACTTGAATTGGGTAATAGTCATTAATGTCATATTGCCTATTGCCTATTGCATATATATATATATATATATATATATATATATATATATATATATGTTTTTTCATATTTTCAACAATGTGTAATAAAATCATACAATTAAATTAAATTTAAAAATTCAAAATTCAAAAAAATTAATATAATTAAATTGATATCAGAGAAATAATAAAACAAAAAGTCAAAAACCTTGCGCGACAAAAGATTTCGTCGCGCAAACTATTAAATTAGTTTATTTTAATTAAAAAATTAAAATTTTTTGAATATTTCGTCGCACAAAGTAATTTTTTGTGACTAGCAAGCAAAATTTTTTCTTCTAAGTGTGTTTTAGGCGGTGTCTGTGCTCAACATTTGAAAAATGATCATCTACTGCAAATCAAGCCTTTTTGCTTGTCTGTGATAAAGACATATCCTATGCTGTTTTCGATTCCAAGGTCCTCTGCCAACAGTTGATAAAACCAAGACCATGTTTCATAATTCTCCACCTCAACCATTGCATACGCAATGTGATAGTAGCAAAATTATTGAAACTAAAAAAAGACCAAACTAACATGAGTATTAGAACAACATTCTGATTTACACATTAAAGATAACGTCGAGCTTAAGTATTTTATGTACCTTTACCTTAAGGTAACATACAATTTTATTTTGTCTATTTTTGTATCTGACTTATAGTTAGTTTTCTAATTTATGTTCTTAATAATAACACTATTTATCACTAAGTATTTTTCGTTGCTAATAATAACACTATTTACCTGTATGTCAAGTACATAATTTAATGTGGGTGCTTGTCTGATCGATTGGTATAATATGTGGGTCTTTATTTTTTTTTAATTAAATTATATTTTATCAATATATTACGAATATTATCAAGGAAATAATTCAAAATTTAAATTCTAGAATTCAATTACAAGGAAATAATGCATTAAATTTAGATTTTCAATGTGTTTTCCTTATTTACTTCAAAAGGTAAAATCGACACAACAAAAAAAGTAATAAATATCAAAGGACTTACATCTAAAATAAAAAATGCCAGGACTAAACCCAATGCTAACTCATCGTTTTGGACTTAGATCTAAGAAGTCCAAAATATAATTCCACAATACGTAACTTGTACACGTTAATAACGTGTTGTCGTATGATATTTTTCTTGTAGTGTTTGTGTTCACACTACTACATCATCGTTCCTTCTCTAATAGGTAAGCAAGTAAACTAGCTTTCCTTCCGCCGCAGGCGACTATTCCAGAGTGAGTGGTGCCATACATTCGGCAATTACGTCGAATGTTTCCTTTGCGCCCGTGTGAAGACTTTCTGCACTTCCTGTGGCCTGAGTGGAACTGTTTGGACCATTTTTGGGGTGAACATGAACCATATAAATAATTTGCAATTTATTACAAGTCTCAGGAACAAAGATTCTTTCTCCTTAAAATACTATGTTGTTGAATCTCTGACCGACGCCAAAATTGCTAAGCTAGTAGCCTATTATATATATTATGGCTTTTATATTGGGATGATTACCGTGCGGAATTAAGCCAACCATGTTTTTAAAAAATAATAATAATAAATAAATAAAGGGAAAATGGAAATTTAGAAAGCAAGTGGTCAATGTCACGATGGTTCACGTCACGACTGGTGTGCTTATGTCAATGTTGTCGCACATGATCTCCCAATCTCGTCCTTTGGGGCTGTAGATTAAGGTGTACCAACCTTCCAATCTCATTCTTTTCAACTATTATTTATTTGGAGAATGCTAGCGACATTTTCTCTAACTTTTTCTTTTGCATCTTCTCCCTTCTTATCATGACATGTGTCACTTTATTTACACTTAAAATAATGTCATTAATAATCAAATTAATTAATTTTTGTTTTCCAAATTTACCCTTTTTAAATGAAATATTAAATTTAAATATATTGACTTCTCTAATTTCTTCAATTTAAAAAATATTTTCTCTCTCCATCTCGCTCTCAATCCTCTCTATACCCAAACAATCATATGAAAGAAACCCACTTCCTCTCCCCTTCATTACCACCAAACAACATCTCCCTCATCCCTACCCAACAACTCCCCACTATCCACAAATTCCCCCCACCTTCCCACCAACTTCGTTTTCTCTGTTGTTTGTAATTGAACAAAATTTTATTTTATTTCTCAAATATCACCACCAAAGCACTATTTTATATTTTTATTTAGTTTTGTTTATAAAAAAGAGTTTGAACTTTCATGATTTGGGAAGCAAAGGGTCTGTAGAGGTCAGAGAGAGACAAAAAATCTTGGATTTTTTTTTTCTCATCACACAAATGTGTGTGTGTGAGAGAGAGAGAGAGAGATGTTGGGCTGTGTCGTGGTTGGGTAGGGTGGCTTGGGTTCGGGTTGTGAAAACTCAAAGGATTTTTTACCATTTAGTTTCTGTCAAGGGCATATATATGGAGATACAATTTAATATTTTTTTTAAAATTAAAAACATTGTTTTGAGTGAAAGAAAAGTGCCACATGTCATTAGGAAAAGAGAGAAAGTCCAAAGGAGAAGATTAGAGAGAATGTTGCTAGCATTCCCCTATTTATTTACTTGAAATGAAAGATATAGGAGAGAGCGAGTGGGACCCATGCACCATTTGCTTTTCTTCTGGGATCGTTTTCTTTGTTGTTGATTTTTCTTCTGGGATCGATTCATGCACCATTTGTTTTTCTTCTGGGATCGAGTGGGACCATGCACCAATGTGCTTTGGACACGTTTGCACCTTTAAAGCTTAAATTGTTGATTGCTCCTTCAACTCTTAAATTGTTGGCAAATCCTTATTTAGTTAGATTTTTTATTTAAAAACAACGTCGGAGATAGAATTGTAAAATTGGGGGGACCGAAATAGAAAACACAAGTATATCAAATACATATAAGTGTTCAAAACACATGTTAGAACTAAAATTTTCAAAATTAATCATGTCTAATTATTTTTAAAGAGGCCATTAATTTAAACTAGCCTCTCCGCACGCGCTTTCGCGCTTGCGAGAGGTTTTTTTTTTTAAAAAATTTAAAATTTATTTTAGAATTAAAAAAGATAATGGGTAGTTGTTTTCCATAAAAATAAGATCCATTATCCGATTTTTCTTTTAATTTTAATTTTTTTTAAATATGAAAAAGTGTGAATTTACCATATTATCCTCATTTAATTAATAATTTCAATGCTTAATGTTTGCATTAACCAAGAGCATTTTCTGGTATTTGGAATGTTTCATCATTCTCTGCCTTTTGCTTTATATATATACTAGCCTCTCTGCACGCGATTCCGCGCCTGCGAGAGGCTTTTTAAAAAAAAAAAATTTTTTATTTTAGAGTTAAAAAAGATAATGGGTAGTTATGTTCCATAAAAATAGGATCCATTATCTTATTTTTCTTTTAATTTTATTTTTTTAAAATATGAAAAGTGTGAATCTACCATATTATCCTCATTTAATTAATAATTTCAATTCTTAATGTTTGCATTAATCAAGGGCATTTTCTGGTATTTTGAATGTTTCACCATTCTTTTCCTCTTGCTTTATATATATAGATATATATTAGCCTCTCTGCACGCGCTTCCGCGCCTGCGAGAGGCTTTTTTAAATTGTCTATTAGTAAGTTGTATATATTATGTTATATAATATAGGAAAGAGGTCAAAAAAATGGGGAGGCCAGGGCCACTCTTAGCCTAGCACGTTATGTGGTTATAGCCGTATTATAGTTCAATGCTACGAGGTGGTTTAAGATATAAAGTTCATGTCACGACCGGTGTGCTTATGTCAATGTTATCCCATGATTTCCAATCGCATCCTTTTTGATTTATATTTATTTATTTGAAACATATAGGAAAGAGCTACAGGGATTGATTCACTGCTTCAGGGATCTGCACCATTTGTTTTTGGAGCGAGTGCGACCCATGCATAAGTAATTACGCCCAACGCTCTTGATCAAACTTAGCGGCACATTTGAATCGCATTTCATAAGGACCATACGGACTTGACGTCATCACCACCTACCTCCAGTATGTCACTGGCAGTCCCTCGCGAGTGCGGCGAACCTGGCTAATAAAAAGCCGAGTGCGGAACTTAATTTCTCACTAGCGATATCAGATTTCTCAAGTTTCAGCAGCAACGCAATTCATCATTTTAAGTTTTGGTACGATGATCAATCCTGATCATCACAGTTGTAATGTCACCTACTTCATCAACAATCAGCCGCACTACTTAATGAACTATTCAGTTGTGCTACAAATAATGCCTGCTGCTTCGAATTACAATCTTCATGCTCATGACATTTTTGCCTTCGTGATTCCAACACTCCTGGCGTTGGTCCAGATGAGATATCCACCCGAAGATCTGTTTCAAACACACCCTACGTCCATCACAGTTTTCATCTCTAGTTTACTTGCATATTGCTTCGCCTTCAGTTTTGGCGGTCATGCATATAAATGGTGTCGCATGGCCATGCTTGTGTTTGGTTCACTCTCGGTTGCCACACTCTTGTGGCTTCTCTTTTTTCCACACTACTACTCCTACCTCATTTTGTGCGTATTGTTTTTGCCGGTGGCGGGGCTAGGCTTGGACCGCTTGGTTCGTAAACTGTGGCAGCGCATCCGCCAAGAATTACGCGGGGCACAAAATAGCATTAGTCAGAGGCCATGCCCGCTTTTGCCAGTGACCTCAATGAATATGTTACACAGACCAACTCTTTTCTCAAGTGTTATTGTTTCTCACATAGAATAGGCCGTACGTAAGTCATATGTGGTTCCATGACCTCATGGTTCCCATGTCTTATGAAAGAGTTGGAGAAGAAGTTAGTGTCCGGATTATTGTTAGTTCCACTAGTACTATATTGTTTTAAGACTGCTCTATGTACCATTAGGCTACTCATTTTTTGTCCAGCACTGAAGTAACCCTACCTCTATGAGAGGAGGGGGGAAAGGGGAAGGTTCGGACCTGTAAATGAAATGTTCAAGGTCAATTAATTCACATAATATTTACAATAATGTGAGATCACAAATTTATTCAGTATTGTAACAAAAATAAAATAGCGAGGTTCGCATGATTACTCATTTTGAAAAAAATATTTTTTTTGTTGCTTGTGAAGTTTACAAAGTGAGTGATGCGCTTTCATGAGTGTTACATGATTGATATTGTTATTACCATTTCTAAATTCGGCCTGATAAGTAATATATTTATTTTTAATTAATAATATATAATATAATATAATATAAAAATTAAAAAAGGTACCCTAAACTTTGTAAGATGGTGAAGCTTTGACCTTTTTTTTAATTATATAATATATGTACCATATTAGTCTATTCATTAATTTTTATCCTACCTCAAGATGATAACAAATGCTCAGTACAAATAGTTTTATTCTATTCCAATGAATTGAAAAATAGTGCAGTGGTTTTTAACCTGGATGAAATGTTCAAATCAAAGCCAATAAAATGACTATTTTAGAATAAGAAACCGACCCTTTTTTGTATGGAAAAGTACCATTCAACACACCTAATAATGGTTCTCAGTAAAGGAAATTGGTTTTCTGGTTTTTGGATAAATGAGTCAATATGCATAAGAATTTTCATAAAACCATTCTTTTACCACGCAAAATTAATGAAGCACCAGAATACTGGGCTTTGCTTGAAGCAAATAGGCATTGATGTTTCAATTGCTTGACGCTAAAGCCAAAGACCATGTTCAATTTTCCTTTGTCATCCACGTCCTCATCACCCTCGCCGTGTTGTTGTCTTTATCATCCACGTCCTCATCACCCTCAACGTGTTGTTGTCTTTTTGTGTTTTTATTTTTTTCCCAAGCAGTACAGTCAAAAGTCTTTGGATGCATAACCATTCCTCCCCTCCACAGTCTCCTTCATTTGTCACGCCACGTGACTCACGTCGTTCACCTTTTTTTAATAATGTTTCTCATGCTGCCACATCCCAACTTCCTATATATAGCTTACGTTATCGCTCTTTTTGCCTCATATTCCCAGTCCCCTTTATTTATCATACGTCGTCATGTTCTTTTTTGGACATGTTTTTCCAGTTGATGTGTCTTTATATATATATATATATATATATCACTTTTTATTGAGAGATTTTTTAAATAATTTTATTTGAGGGACATCTTTTAGGGTCTTTTACGAAATTTTTTTCAACGAGCCAAACCATTATTTTTTAAGTCTATATTCATAATTCATCCTTGCAAAAAATTAGACAAATCAGAAACCGTTTCGATATCCAATTGTGTCCCACAAAATCAATGAAAAAAGTATTAAAATTTCAATATTTCAATTAAGTGGTCAAAAGATATCAGATTCAAATGATTTTTTATAGAGATGATTTTTGAATGAGTATCTACAAAATAGATAGTTTGAATTAGTAAAATACAATACGGAATGGGCTTTGTTGATACTGTAACTAACCGAGCAACTAGCTAAGGAAGATTAGCCATGTGCCATGCTTAGAGAGGTCATCACCTTCGTAAAAGAAGCCTTGCCACAAGTCACCATTAGGGGCAATGTCAAGAGTCCCACATTGGAAGACTACAAGAGGTGGAGGCTCCCCCTCACCTATAAAAGAAGACTGCTCTCCTCTTGGAAAGGGATCCTATCGGATCGGATCCGAGACTGGGTTGGACTCCCTCTTCAAGACTCTCCTGCTAGTCTGGCCTTCGGGTCCTGGGTCTTCGGACCTGGGGACTTGACCCCTAGGCTTCAGATTTCTAGCTTTGTACCTTAGGCCCTAGGCCTTTTTCCATTTATCTTTGGGTCTAATCCCCTTGTACAAATGTAAACATTATCATAATAAGAACATCTTCTTAATGGACGTAGCCCATTCATTAAGGGTGAACCACGTATATCTTGTCTTTCGTATATTTATCGCTTGCCCAAGTCCTCACATACATGTTGAAGGTCCTTACCTTCACCCATCATCCATCACACCTCATCACTAAGTTGGACTCAACCTTGGCCGAACCATTTTGAGCATCAACAGGCTTTACAAAGATGTCCCTCAAAATAAGCTAATTTGAGAGATCCCTCAATGAAATCTCTCTTTTATATATATATATATATATATATATATATATATATATATATATATATATATATATATATATATATATATATATCACACTTCCTCATTCTTTTTGGTCATACTATGTTCTAGCCATATAAAATGGATAATTGAAAACCAAAATATAGCCCATAGATAGGACTAGGATGCCTGGAATTAATCATTTTTATGTGGGGATGAATATTAGTCCTCGTAGTAGTTCTAATGTTGTCATATGTTATATCAACCACCAGCAGTTGTTCATCAACTTTGCAGCCCAACAACAACAAACATCCAACCGCCGTCATCATCATGGCAAAAAAAACATCCTTGCATTCACCATTTCGACGATCCTGACGTTGGTCCAGATGCGATATGCACAAGAAGATCTGTTTGAAACGCACCGTTTCGTTATGGTGGTTGTTCTGTCTAGCGTCCTCGCATACTGCTTGGTAGAGCTGGCAAACGGGTCGTTTTAGCGGGTTCCGGGTCGTTAACGGGTCAACCCGTTTTCTTAACGGGTTGACACAAACACGACCCGTTAAGTTAACGGGTGACAAATACTAGACCCAAACACGACCCGTTACAATTCGCGAATATCCGACACGACCCGTTAACCCGTTAAGAATAAACCAGAAAAAAAAAAAAAAAAAAAAAAAAACATCAAAGCACAGCTTCTCTACCTAGCTAGCCAACACCTTCTCTGTCCTTTTTCCCCCAAACCCCAACCCTAACCTTTCTTCCCTCTTTCCCTTTACATTTCAATCTTCTCACCCCAAAATAGTATATATCTCTCTCACAAATATATTAAAACCCAACAACAACAGAAACTGAGGAAAAAAGAAAATTCAATCTGTGGAACTCAACCCAGATACCTCCTCCTTATTCCCTGGCTGACTCTGGTTGCTGGGCTCGTTGGTGGACTCTAGTGGCTGGGCTGACGGAGTCTGTTGAGTGGAGAGAAGCAGAGAAGAAGAAAAAAAGGAGAGGAAGAGCTGGAGGAGTCTGTTGAGTGGAGAGAAGAAGAGAAGAAAAAAAGGAGAGGAAGAAGAAAATGAAAAAAAGGAAAGAAGAAAAGGACACGGAAAGAGAAAGCTAAAGTGGAAAAGGTGAACTCACCCAAAAAAAAGAGGAAAAGGTGAAGAAGAAAAGAAAAGAAATTTTGCAAAATTACAAAATTAACCTCCATAACGGGTGTAACGGGTTCACCCGTTTTCGACCCAACACGACCCGTTAGCTTAACGGGTGGCTAACGGGTTCACCCGTTTTCAACCCGACCCATTAAGCTCAACCCAAATACTGATAATTTCGTGCGAATTCGTGTCGTGTTAACGGGTCGTGTGCAATATTGCCAGGTCTACTGCTTGGCCTTCAGCTTACTCGGGCGACTACTGCTAGTTATGAGGCCTAGTGTTAGTGCTGGTACGGCTAGCGATGAACATGATTGTCATGCATACTTGTATAAATGGTGTCACATCATCATGCTGCTGTTTGGCTCACTCTCAGTTGCTTCACTCTTGTGGCTTCTGCTTTTTCCACACTCCTCTTCCTGGCGGCCAGTGCTCTACCCAAGGACGGATCCAGGAATTTTAGTAGGGGTGGGCTAATTTTTTTTTTTTCTTAAAGCAACTGGCATCTCTACCGCGAATGCAGGAGACTTTTTTTCCATCACTCCCGTGCGGGAGAGTTTCCCCATCACACACATTGCGCAACTTATAATTTTTCAAAAACAATTTCCTATCGCGGGCGTAGTGCGACTCAAAAGTTAACAAACAAACCCTAAATCATAAAAACTTAACAATAACAATTAAAATTGAAAATTAAATAAAAATAAAGAGAGTAACTTACTAAGACTGAAGAACCCACCGAAGATAAATTGACACAATTTTGGAGAGGAAGAGAAGTACTTCTTCTTTGGTTCTCTTTTTAGGCATTTAGGCCATTTTTGATTCGTTTGGTTGGAGGCTTGTTTTTTGTTTGGTCAAATGGTTGGAGGCTTTTGTTCTATTATATTCGTTGGTTATTTTTGGGCTTAGTGGATTCCTTATCCACTCCCTGTGTGTGGGGTTAAAGATGGCTAAGTGGGCAGTCTTCTTTTTATATTAGAGTGATCGGCTGACTTATGTATAGAGGGGTAGGCAAGTTTCTAAAATTCCTAAGTTAGCCTGCACCTTTAAACCTATTTACTAAATCAGGACTGGGCTGGAGCCCACTCCAGCCCAACTGTAGATCCGTCCATGGCTCTACCTAGTTTTGATCTTCTTGTTTTCGCTGGTGCTGGTGTTAGCTTCGAAACTGGTGCCGGCCGTTGGCAAATTCTTTTCTCCGGTATGCCGAGGACAAAACCGTGGCAGGAGGACAAGTCCACTTTTGCCCCTAAGCATAGTGGATTTGTCCCAACGATAATCAATTATAGGTCCCATTATATTATTTGAATATCACCGGTTATATTTCTATATCTTTTATTTCTTGAAATAACATGTGAAAAAGAATGAAAATTTAGAATGACTATTGTCCAGTTTTGTGGCTCGTAAACTCCAATTTAGAAATTACGTTGTACTTAATGATGCTTACGTTGTACTTAGTGGTATTGCCATCCATAATCTCAACAAAATGAGATAATAACCCATTTGAATTTAAAAGGCTCCCAACAAGTGACAATTCCAATTACAATGTAGGGGTGGGCATGGATTGGATTGGGTCGATTTTAGTCCAACCCATTATAAATTTAGAATGCATGTTCGGGTAACTCATCTCATCACATCAAAATACTTTGATTACAGTTGTTGTCATGCTTGGTGCATATAACAATCTCATGCCACCACCACCTTTGCATGTATACAACGAAGTAATAACTTATATTTATCATTGTTATTTTCACTCTACCATTGCTATGTTTGGTGCATTATAGCCACAAGCATGACAATATCATCTTAACCAAACATGGGTTATTTGAATCATCCCCAACATTAAAGGCTTTGCGTAAGATATTATCTTGAAACACTTAAAAAAAAGGGTCGCCTACTATGGCTTTATGTTTTGCGGCTGAAATTGATTATTTGGCCCATTTTAGGTTCCTTTCATGGCCCCAATAATCAAGAGGGCTAATGTCAAGGCCCAAAAAATCTCAAGAAAAACTCATGCATATTTTAAAGCCCAATACACTATCATGCTATAAAAGCAGCCTAGCCGATACAAACATGCCATGTCAAGCAAGGCTACAATTTGGCACGTGGGGGGTGGTGGTACAAGTTTACCACTTTCACATGCAAACTTGTAAGAATCACAAAGTCTCACAAGCCCAAGCCCACCTAGTCCACTGCACTATTAAGCATTACCTAACATAGAGCCCAAGCCACTGCAATACAACATAGCCCAAGCACAAGCACGCGATAACATGTGATGCCAAGCAACTCCCTATTGGTGTCAAATCTTGCAACAAGCTTAAGTGTGCCCAAGCCACTTAATTACATGCATGGGGCTTGTTGATCGGTTTGTGGTGTGGATGGTTACAAGTTCCACAAGGCCCATTAGAGGCTCAAAAGATGGAGGTTTTAGGTTGGGCACCAAACCAACCCATTTTCTTGAGTCATTAAATGGGTCAGCAGAGAGAAGAGTTGTTTCATCTATCCTGCACCCAACACCTACCCATATTCCGCGTGAAGTACCCATATGGCAGCAAAACAAACTATATGGCAGCAAATCAAACATACGGCAGCAAAACAAGCTATATAGCAGCAAAACAAACTATCCTATTTTTCTCGTAGAAACCAACTACCCAGCACCTACATAGAATGAAGAAATCATGTCATCTTAGCTGGGAGGCAAAACGACCAAAAGGAAACGACCACCTCGAAGCCGAAGGAGCAAGCCAGATCAGCTTGATACCGGAGTGCATGTGTGTGGGGAAGTGAGCTCGCAAGGCATACAAAAGGGCAAGAGAAGCTACAACCAAGGAGACCCAAAGAAAAACCAGACTTGACCTTTTTCTTGTGATTATATCCTTCCAAACCTCAAATATCACCACATCACCCATATTTTCCTGCAAGGTCTTTTGTTCCAACCCAAGCAGCAGAAACCCTCACTCTCTCTCTCTTACTAAACTCATGGAAACTTAGCTCCCACATCACAGGCCTTTCAAGCCAAGCATAACTCTCTAGTTCTTTTACCACAGTCATCGCTTTTTTTGGTGGGAAGAACTAGAGCATTCCCTGAGAATCCACATTTTCCCAGATTGTTTTGGAGCCAGTTTTTCGAACTCAAGCAAAGAGGCATCACAATTAGCTATTTACAGCGGCCCAAGTCCGCATTGAGCTACCGCAACCAAACAGACCCCTACATAAATTGGCAACTTTGCTGGGGACTCAAACTGCTATTTTCACCAATGCCTCCAAGAAAGAATAATACCAGAAGCGACACTATGGCCTCCCAAGAAGAACTAGACCATGGTGACTCAGAATCAAGAGGCAATAGCTCCCGTGAAGAGGAGAGACCAGCAACTGGAGAAGACTATACGCTCCCAAACCTCATCACATCCATCCATGCTAGGGGGAAATCACAGAGAGAGATTATTGAAATAATCAAAGAGTTGAAAAACTCTATTTCCAATCAAAATCACAAAAATGAATAGCAACGTTAAAAAACACTGTTAGAAAACTCATCTGCTGCCAGAAGAGGGTCTAAGCAAAAGAAGATGACATCTTTTGTCACCCATGAAGATGTGATTCCCATGCTGAAAAAAGAGTTAAATCGAAGCCATGAAAATTACTTGATATGCAAAATTAATGACGCACTAGATTACTTGGTTTTTTTATATTTATCATCCACATCCTGATCAAAGGAGCAAAGAAGCACTAGAAAGATATGGTATTATTAGAGTAGAGATTAAAATATGATTATTGCCTCGAGAAAATTGAGTGTAATACAACAAAATCTTGGAATATGCAAACATTAAAATCCAAGTGTTCTCTTAGATTTGTAGAAGTGAGAGTAATAAGAAACTGATTTGGACAATATTTTCTAGCAGTGAATTAATCAGTGGCCTCGCTCCCTCCCATTGTGAAATTGACCTATACGGCTATAGATTGCATTTAAATCAGGGAGGGCCCTTCCTGGAAGCTGCAATGAAATGAACCATGAAGAGCACTACTGTGAGAAAGTAACAGATATTCGCAATTTAAGGTGAAGGACCATATGAGAATAGTGAGAAGCAATACAATGCATGTGTAGACGAGCTCGTATTTCTGAAGACCACAAGGGACAAATATATCCCCAAACGTTGAACGTTTGGTGGGGGTTGGGGGGGCAGGGGCATACGCCGTATACATAAAGAGTGTTGTTCTGTAGAGTAGGTGTACCAACCTTCCAATCTCATCCTTTTCAACTATTATTTTTTCACTTGAAAACGAAAGATATAGGAGAGAGCGAGTGGTTCATGCACCATTTGTTTTTCTTCTGGGATCGGTTTTTTTTTTTTGGGTTGATTTTTCTTCTGAGATCGAGTGGTTCATGCACCATTTGTTTTTCTTCTGGGATCGAGTGGGAACATGCACCATTTGTTTTTCTTTTGGGATCGAGTGGGACCCATGCACCATTTGTTTTTCTTCAGCGGAGCCACATTGGGACCAGTGTGGTCATGGGCCCCCACTCAATTGTTTTATATTTTAAAATTAATATACTGTTATGTATTTCTATATGTATATTATTTCAAATACTTTACGTTTTGATATGTACCCACATGTGTTGTGGCGGACCTATTAAGGCACAAGGAGGTGCTTTAAATTGCCTCTTTGCTCTGTTGGTAATGGTGCACTCCAAGTGTACAGATTACCTTATTTCCATTTTCAACATTTGTCTTTGTCCTTTTACTTTCATTTATTTTTATATTACTCAATTTACTTAAGTTTACAATGTAAATAAGGAAGTACCCCCTATTTGGATTCAAATAAAAATACTAGAAAATCAAATTCCCACCAAATCAAAATATGAAAAATCGGTTTTAGTGCAAAATACGATTTAGGCTAAAAATGACGGCTCATTAAGTCAATATATACTTCATACTAAAATCTCATAAAATCAAGTTTTCTTATTTGATGTGTAAGGAATAAAAGCCGCCAAAAATTATCTTGAGAAAATAATTATTCCGAAAAACTATTTTTCATACTTAGTCAATATTTTTACATAAAACATTTTTTCATGTATGATATGAATGAATGAAGGGACCTAAGGTTTTTTTTAGTTTGTGAAATTTTGATTTTTTCTTTCTATTGGCTTTAATCGGGGGAAAAGCTTTAAAGATATTTGCTAAATCGCTACTATTTGTCTATCTCTTGCAAATTTTCTTGCTCAGAATGTATTTTTCTATCCCTTTGTTGAGGACAATTATGATTGTAACCAATAAGCAATATAATTCTTGACATATGTGATATATATATATATACTATTTTTCGTATGTATTGTGAGTTCGAATTTTTGATTCTTTATAATTTGTAAGAGGCCCCCACACACATGAAATCCTGGCTTCGCCACTAGTGAGTGGGACCCATGTACCAATGTGCTTTCGAGACGTTTGCCCCTTAAATTGTTGGCTTGCTCCTTCAACGCTTAAATTGTTGGCGAGTCCTTATTTAGTTAGGTTTTAAGTTCCTTATTTATTTAGGATTTTGATTACTTATCATTTATTTAGTCATATTATAAATGAGATTTATTTCCTATTGTAATTTAGATATATTTCATATGTTATTTAGGGTTAACACATCTTTGTACTTGTATAAATTCCTCCATATTGGAGAAGAATAATAATATGAGCATAACTCAAAATTTACCCTACTTTGTTTGACTAAAACATTTATCCTTCAACGCTTAAATAACATTGATGCATGGGTCCATGTTTCTTTTAGAATCGAGTGCGCCATTTACTCGTTTCGAACCTATGTCCATATGAATGGAGAGAAAAAATCAACCAATTGAGCTATATTTCACTCACTATTTAATCGAGTGCACCATTTAATCTATATGCAGATTCCAAGAAGGATGAAAGGAAACAAAAATTTCTTATTTAAAACGAAGGAAGAAGCAAACGAATCTTTAGAATAATATAGTTCACAAAAAAATTGATTCATATGTATATAGTTATGTGTTGCAAAAGGTGAAGTGATCTTCTATTCGAATAAGGATTCCTAAGAAATCATGGTTTATCAGAAAGTCTATTCCTATAAGATATGGCAGCCTAATATAAGTGTTCTAGATATATTCACAAGCTTAAGGATTCCTACTTTGATAAGGATTAAGATTACCTAATCCTATAAGCATTAAGGTTATCTCTAGGAGTTTCTTGATGGACAAAACTCATAGAGATATGCATATAAATAGGAGGCTCCTTCTAGAGCCGAGACACACAATTAAGCATACAGATATTCACCCCATTAGAATTACTGCTGAAAGAAGTTCTCGGTTTCTAAGGGAAAGTCTTTGGTTTTCTCAGGTTCAGTTCGATCTTCATCTTGTTCATCATGTCTGAAACATGTTAGTTAGTGTATTTCATGTTATATCTATTTAGACTTACATGTGGTATCAGAGCTTTAGTATATATCGTGTTTTACCTAACCAATCTGAAACAGGAAATCTATGAAACTTTAAACTGAAAGTTGCAAGTTATAAGGACAAGAACATGATAACAGTATAAAGAATTGACTTTATTGTGTTCTTGACAGTTTTTGATCAAGTTTGCAGTTGCCATGGGATAATTGAGCAAGCTAAAGCAGCTCAATCATTCCTTGATAACTACATCCAAAGTAATGATCCAAATTGGCATCATAGTTCAGAACATATTGAAAGGCTCTCCGTCCAAAGATGTGAGCAGTTTGATATAGCTTTGCCTATGATGGATCGACATGGAATATGCACAGTTATAAAATAGCAGAAGTTCTCCTCTATCCAAAGATGTGGACAACTTTTGTTCAAGGAATTATATAACTGTTTGTATTTCAGTGTCAATGGACGTACTTAAACTTTCTATCCAAAGATGTGAGTTAAGTATGTTTAAGTTAAAGTCCTTTGGGGAAATTATTTAAGGTATTAATGTTTTAAAACCTGTACAGTCAATCACAATTCAATCCAGACCTTCATTGGCTCCAACTACAAGAAATGGAGAGAAGAACTTGAAATAGCTCTTGGCTTATTGGACTATGAAATGGTTCTAACTGAGGAAGCGCTAGCCACACCAGCTACTGATGCATCTGTCGAGACTAGGACCAAGTTTGCAAAATGGACTAAGGCTAACAAAATGGCGATCTTAATCATGAGGAGATCAATTTCAGAGGAGGTAAAGGGCAGCATCACAGAGTCTGAAAATGCAAAGGCATTTATTGAGGCAATAGCATAGAATTTCCAAGGCTCCAAAAAGGCTGAGATAAGTACACTAATGAGCAAACTCACAGATTTGAATTATAATGGAGAAGGATGCATAAGGACTCACATTCTGAACATGGTCGAAATTGGAAACAAATTGAAAGCTCTGCAAGTTATAGTACATGAAGCCATGATGGTGCACTTTGCTCTTAACTCCCTACCTAGCATTTATAGGCATTTGAAAACTACTTACATTGCTCAAAAGGAAACATGGACAGTGGCTGATCTAATAGGAATATGTGTGCAGGAAGAGCAAAGCATTAGAAATGATAATGCAAGGGAACATGTGAATCTGGTGCAGGATTTTAAAGGCAAGCCAAAGGAAGGATATAAATCCAAATATGCAGACAAGAAGCAGAAGAAGGATGAAATTGCCAAAGGGACAAGTCTAGTAGGTCTGAAATGTTTTTTCTACAAAAAGTTTGGTCACATGAAGTGGGATTGTAGAATGTACAACCACGAAATGTTTTTTCTACAAAAAGTTTGGTCACATGAAGAGGGATTGTAGAATGTACAAACGTTGGTTGGACAAGCAAAAGCCTAAAGGTAAGAAAAACTCAGTTTCTGTTGTTTATGAATCAAATTCACTTGAAATTTTATCCAATACATGGTGGTTAGACAGTGGTGCAATAGTTCATGTAACAAATTCCTTGCAGGGGTTCAAAACAAGGAGAGTGCCAAACAAGGATGACTTGAAGGTGTTCGTGGGAAAGGGAGAAAGAGTTAAAGTAGATTTTATTGGTTTAGTTAATCTAGAGTTGCAATCTGGTTTTTGTTTGGAATTAGTTGATGTCGTTTATGTTCTTACTATGACAAGGAACCTTTTATCAGTTAGTAGGCTTGTAAAATCAAACTTACAGTTTGAGTTTGATGATTTTGGTTTCTCCATTTCAAGAAATAAAAGAATTGTTGGAAATGGCATGATTGTTGATGGAATGTTTCATTTGAATTGCAAACTACCAAAACAAGGCACTAAAATGTTAAATGTAATAAGCACAAAACAGTTAAGCAATTCAGAATCATATACTCTTTGGCACAAGAGACTAGGACATATCTCAAAAGAAAGGATGAATCTCTTAAGTAAGCAATCTATGTTGCCACCACTTGACCACTATGAAAGGGATAAAACATGTATCGAATGTGCAAAAGGGAAGATGACAAACCTTAGAAAGAAAGGAGCTGTAAGGAGTGAAAAAGTACTTGAGTTGATACACACTGATATCTATGGCCCCTTTCTAGTCAACACTCACGATGACTACAGATATTTTATAACATTTACTGATGACTTTTTCAGATAAGGTTATGTGTATCTAATAGCAGAAAAATCGAAGGCATCATACATGTTTAAAATTTACAAAGCAGAGGTTGAGAACCAACTAGATTCGAAAATCAAGGTTGTGAGGTCTGATAGAGGTGGAGGGTTCTATGGAAAATTCACTGAGGAAGGAAGAAATCCAGGACCTTTCGCCTTTTCTTACAACAAGAAGGTATTGTGGCTCAATACACGAATCTTGGAACACCACAGCAAAATGGTGTTTCAGAGAGAAGAAACAGAACTTTGATAGAGATGGTGAGAAGCATGATGTGTTGCACAACACTACCAAATTTCTTATGGGGAGAAGCTTTGAAGACAGCAAATTACTTGTTTAATAGAACACCTACTAAAAGTGTCGACAGAACCCCCTGTGAAATATGGTGCAATAGAAAAACCAAGTTTCAATCACTTGAGAACTTGGGGATGTAGAGCAGAAGCAAAACTTTATAATCCAATGCAAAAGAAGCTTGACTCAAAGACAGTTAGTTGTTATTTTGTGGGATATCCAGACAGGACAAAAGGCTACAGATTTTACTGTCCTAATCACAACACCAGATTTGTAGAGACACAAAGATCTGTTTTCATCGAAGAAGAGAAGGAAGAAACAGATACAGCAGATTTTGAGTTTGAAGAAATTCTAGAAAGCAAAGAAATTGCAGAAGTTGGAAATAAAGAAAAGGCTGTGACTATCTTGACTTTCGACAACTTGAATAAAGAGATCTCACTTGCACATGAAGACATAAACAGTCATCAAAATCTAGAAGTTGAAACACAACAAAATGCAGAAGTTGAAATGCAGTTAAATCTGCTAGAACAACCTCAGACCATGGAATTAAGGAGATCCCAAAGAACTAGAAGACCAGCTCTACCAAATGCTATTTTGTCTATTTGCAAGAGTCTGAGTTTGACATCAACACCAGAGAAGACCTTGCCACTTATAAACAAGCCATGGAATCTGAACTTGAATCGATGAGCAAGAATGGTGTATGGAGTTTAGTTGAGTTACGATCAGGTTCTAAACCTATTGGTTGCAAGTGGATTTACAAAACCAAGAGGAATGCACAAGGAAAAATAGACAGATACAAAGCCAGATTAGTGGCAAAGGGGTTCACACAACAAGAAGGAGTGGATTATAACGAAATTTTTTCCCATGTGTTAACAAAAGACTCATTCAGAGTCATCATGGCTTTGGTTGCACATTTTGATCTACACTTGCATAAAATGGATGTCAAGACAGCCTTTCTAAATGGAAATCTAGTTGAAGAGATTTACATGGGACAACCAGATGGTTTCGTCTTAAAAAGGGGAGAGAATTTAGTATGCAGACTGCAGAAATCAATTTATGGTTTAAAAGAGGCTTCAAGACAGTGGTATCTAAAATTTGATGAGGTGATAAAATCTCAAGGTTTCATAGATAATCCAGTGGATGAATGCATCTACATGAGGTTCAATGGAAAGGACTTTATCATTCTACTCTTATATGTAGACGACATCCTCTTAGCAAGCAGTAATTTTTCCTTGTTACATGATACCCAGAGAATGTTGTCTAATCATTTTGATATGAGTGATCTGGGAGAAGCCAACTATGTACTGGGAATTGAAATTAGTAGAGATAGAGACAGAAAGTTGATAGGTTTATCTCAGAAGGCTTATATTGAGAAGATACTTAAGAGGTTTAATATGGAAAATTGCACAAGCTGTGATGTTCCATTCTCAAAGGGTGACAAGCTTAGCAATGAACAGTCTCCGAAGACTGAACAAGAAAGGATAGAGATGCAGGACAAACCTTATGCCTCATTGGTAGGAAGCCTTATGTATGCTCAGGTTTGTACTCGACCTCACCTTACATTTTGTATCAGTGTTCTTGGCTGATTTCAGTCCAATCCAGGCTAGGCATATTGGGTTGTAAGGAAAAAGGTGTTAAAGATATTCCTATCAGAAAGTCTATTCCTATCATATATGGCAGCCTAATATAAGTGTTCTACATATATTCACAGGCTTAAGGATTCCTACTTTGATAAGGATTAAGATTACCTAATCCTATAAGTATTAAGGTTATCTCTAAGAGTTTCTTGATGGGCAAAACTCATAGAGATACGAATATAAATAGGAGGCTCCTTCTAGAGCCGAGACACACAATTAAGCATACAGATATTCACCCTATTAGAATTACTACTGAAAGAAGTTCTTGGTTTCTAGGAGAAAGTCTCTGGTTTTCTCAAGTTCAGTTCGATCTTCATCTTGTTCATCAAGTTTGAAACATGTTAGTTAGTGTATTTCATGTTATATCTATTTAACTTACAAAAGGTGCTTACTTATGGCTTATATAATGTGGGAAGTTTCCCGACTTGTCATCCTCCCCAATCACTGAACATGAGAAGATCTGAGCCATTACTTGCTGGGATAAGTGGGACCCATGGATAACCTATCTACCTTCCCCAACGGGCTTGATTTAATATGACTTCCATGTCGGTCACGTTAGTTGAATTTTAACTTCCGTTTAATCGGCACGCATTTGACTCATTTGGCTAATAAAAGTCTGAATGTCGAACTGTCTCAGCAACAACACAATTCATCATTGTTTTTTTTTATTATAAATATTAGGGATGATGATTTTAAAATTAGTACTTAGTTGATTGGGAAATTAAAACTCCAATAGACATATCTAAGACAACAATGATGACTTTTTCTAGTCACAATATAACTAGTCAATTACTAGTCATAGACCTATGAACAAACAAGCCCAGCACAGACTTATCACAAATCAAATGTTAAAACATGCAAGCCTAAAAGAGAACTATGTGACAACCTAGACACTCAGAAGGACCGGTCAATCTAGGCATCCAATGTGCTAGCAATAACTAGAGTGAAAGGTGTGTGAACATTTATCAGCATTTCAGAGATAACAGATATGGTATGACTAATCATAAAATCAAGAACAACACAAAAGAAATGTTCACCTAGAAAGTCATCACTGGAAAAAAAAAAAACTAGGGGTCATCACTCCGACCAGGCAATCCACTAAGTCAAAAAGATTCTTACAAAAAAAGTAATCACAAGCTCAAACAATCCTAGATCTATTTATGAAATAAGCACTACCTCCCTGTGCAATGTGTTCAAGAAACCATCCTCTTGAAGAAACCCAGAGAATTTGATCTAGCTAGGATGATGAAGTGTTTAAACTAAACCCTAGATGTAGATTTCAAAAACCAATTTTCAAAATCTCAAAATGAAAATCCAAACCTCACCAAGTACAGAATGGAAAGTAAAAGTTTTACTCTAAAAAATTCTCAATGAGTGAAGTGGATTTCGAAAATAAAAGCAGATTTCAGAAGCAAAATTGGTTACTCTTGAACCCACGTGGCATGACATGGCAAATTCCACATCACTTGGGACTTTTCAGAGGTTTTGAAGGGGACAAATTTGAGATGCACACTCTGGCACCTCCAGTTGACTGGGCCCATTTGTAATCTTTAAGGCCACTTCCACCGCGCAGGGTTTACCCGAGCAGGAAGGGGCCCAAGGGCCAAAGTGCAACTCCACGGCGCCAAGTCCAACCCGATCAAGGGGTGGGTCCCACAAGCCCAGGCAAGCCCACGAGCAAGAGAAGCCCGCCCTTGTGCCTAAGGGATGCTGACGTCAGCAGCGTTGAAATCAAATTATTTCATCGTTGGCGCGTGGAAAAAATTATTTTACCGTTGGCGTGTGGATTCCACGCGCCAAGGGTAAAATTTTTTATTTCTGCTCGTCAACCTTGACATGCTCCAAAGGAAAGAAACCACATGGCGCTTCCCGGACACTCGGAACAAATTTTTTTGAGAAATCCGACGGATACCAAAAAGTTCTGGATTTTTTCCCTATAAATACCTAACAATATTATTTATTTTCCACACCAAATCTTCATACAAATTCTTCTCCTTTCAATATTTTTTACTTTCCACTCAAATTTTTCTACTACTTTCCATTTGTATCAAAAAACAAATGGTCTATTCCATCGAAGCCGGAGGCGCGTGTATAACTCACGAAGATATTTTGTTGGGTGAAAGTTGGTTATTGCCCAATCAAGGGCAATGAGATACAACTCATGAAGATATTTTGTTGTGTGAGTGTTGGGTGAAAGTTGGTCATTGCCCGATCAAGGGCAATGAGATGAAGTTCTCTCATATGTGGAGACAAATTTATGGAGAATTTTGTGAAAGATCGGGTTCGCCTAGAACGGAAATGGCCTTGGCTAGTAGGTGGACAAATTTGAATAAAGAGTTAGGGAAATGGAGAGATGTGTTAGCAAAAGTGAGGGAGAATGTTCGAAGCAGTCAAAATCTTAGTGACGTGGTAACAAATTTCTAATTACCGTTTTATTCAATTTAATATTAGTGCATTTCCAATTTTATTTTTTTAATAGATTATTGTCACGCCACGGACCCGGGGGTCGGTGGAAACCACACGCCTAGTGCGTGAGAAAATAAAAAGTAAAATAAAAAAAAAAGAAGCCAAAACATGAGTTTAAAATAAACTTCTCTTATAAAAATCGCTCCAAAAATCTTACAACTTTACATCAAATAAATAAAGCTTTATCACTTTCATCTAATTCATCCTCAACTGGTTTAGTCATTGTCTTGCCCACTAATTCATCTGAAAAATTAAACAGAGTGAGGGATGAGCAACCATCGCTCGGTAGGGACATGAGAACCTACCACAGTAGATTGATATAACTAAATTAAGTGACATGCAATCACACAGCCAAATATCACATTAATAATATTAATGCATGAATGCTCTTCATCTACTCCCATTAATTCATATAACTGGACAAGCAGACCTGCACGTCTCATACCATGCTTATACCACTTGGTCCTGAATGCCCATTTATATGAACTAACACCCATCTCAATCATCGCATAATTTCCTCTTTTGTTAGTCATCTTGTCTAACTCCCTTTCGCCAGTCCCGAATCACCCAATGAAAATCATGTACACTGTGGGATCCCTGAGACCTGGTACCTGCCAAGAGTTAGACTCAACTACACAAAAGATCCTTCCCATTACCCTCTTTTCCATACTTTCTTTATCAACCCAAGAATTCCAGCCAATTTCCATGACATTATATAATTATGCTTCTCAAATAATAATATAATGCATAATATAGTGCTCACAAAATTTAATTACATCAATCCCCGTAAGGCCCCACAAGAAATCCCTACATCGATTCCAAAGCATTGCTCCAAGTTAAGAAAATACAAGCTAAGCCCCAAATCTCCTCCAAGAATTACCTCTCTCTCTCTCTCTCTCTCTCTCTCTAAATTTCTTTTCTAATTTCTCAAGTTTTGAAACTATAAGGTTATGTTCCTATTTATAATAGTTATAGGGATAGGATAAACTTCAATATTAAAAGGATAAGAACATCCAAGTTTATCCAAAAGATAAATATCCTAACAAGATAATATCATCCAAGTTTATCCAAAAGTTAAATATCTTAAAAAGATAATATCATCCAAGTTTATCGAAAAGATAAATATCTTCTTTTATCCGTTTAAAATACGAGTCTTCACAATTATTCAAGCACAAATGCGGTTCGGTGCCACTGGGAAAGGCAAAAAGAAGTTTCAACAATCACCACTGTTGGGATGTTGTGAAGAATTGTTCGAGATTCAAAATTATTTGCACGGGTCCGACGGTTGTGTTGAATGAGATGTCGCTCCAAGATTCACGGGTATCGGATTCCCCATTGGACTCCCGATAGATCAAGTCTCACCAATCGAAAGGGAGTCAAAGCCTGTGGGAAGAAAGGCAGCATAGGCCAAGAGGGTGAGCACTTTAAACACTGAATGTTCAAAATTTTTGGAGCAAATTGCTAAGAACGGCGTGATATGAAGCGTATGCAATTGAAAGGCAGCAGGCACAAGAACAAGACATGGAAGACAATGAGATGAAAATTGTGGCCATGGATACGAGCCATTTGTCTCCTGAAACAAAGTCCTATTGGAAGTTAAAACGAAGGGATGTTGTGAGAAGAAAGCTTTTCTATGACGATGGACCTAGCAACACAGATTGGTTAAATGATCAAACCATTAGGTTGTATTGAAAGAGTTGTCATATGTATTAATTTGTTGTATTGTTCTCTCTTTTATTGAATAAAGAAAGCATTAAATAATATAGCTATTTATTAAAAACATTTCATACATCAAAACAAAACACCTTTCCACATATTTCCTATAACCCTCTTGAAATACAGCAAAGCTATTTTCCTTCTTCAATTGAGGATTCGGAATTGTTTTGATGAATGTCATCCACCTCGGATAAATTCCGTCGGCTAGGTAGTATCTACTTCAAAAAAGCACGTTGATACATGATATGGGGGAATTCAGAATTGATATGTGATATGGGTGGAATGACCTCTCAAGATATCGTTGAATACTAGGGATTGACCAAGCACGTTGAGGTCGTTTTGAGATCCGGAAACTCCGAAAAAGGCAAGTCAAACCCAGGTATCGAATGATGCAACGGCCTCTAGAATTATACTTTTTTGGCCCTTCCTATTCCCATAATCTCCTTAAGCAATTGGGCAATTCTTACACTACCAATGCATGCAGTCGATACTTCTAATCATTCCTAAGAAACCTCGAGCCTCGACTTTTCATAGAAACCTTTGGAGATCCTTAGGCGTAGGTTTGCGAAGGTAATTCCTCATGTATAGAGTTTCTATTGCATCACAGATTCTGACCAAGCACTCTATGATATTTGATTTTCCCATCCTAGCAATCTCATCCACCTAGTCTGCAGATGCCCCATACACAAGTATCGGTAAAGCAGTTGTAAGTTTTTGCTCTGGAATAAGACCCAAAACCCCAAGAGCATCGTACTTTTGAACGAAGTATGTGTCGTAGTTCAAATATCATGCATGATTTTTGTGAACACATGGGGCTGCATTCTATATCTCCCATGAAATCAAAAATAGAATACAACAAATTTTGGTATTTTGAGTGGCACTATTATGTAGAGCTCGTCCATATGAGTTCATAGACACGTAGTAGGCCTTAATCGGAGTTTTAACGAAAAAGTTACGGTCAACAGAAGTGCAGTGGCACAACCGTAATTTTTTCAAAGTTAGATTTTTAAAAACCCAGCTCAACCTTCTCTCTCGCGCCTCTTTCTCTCTCCTCCCTCGCGATGAAACCAGCCCTAGCACCTTTGACTGGCGAGATCTCCGACCTCCGACCATCTCCGGCCACAAGACCACTCCCATTCGAACTGGCCCGGCCCCCTCTCTCCGTTCCTCCCCTTCTCTGACAAGCCCAGCCGTTCCTTTGCCAACGATAACTCGAAAAAGGGCCGGTTTTCTTCTGAAATTTCAGATGCCGCTTCCGGCGGCTCCGGTGATTGAATTCATCGATCCATGTATGCTTTCTCACATTCTCAACGAGCTCTAGCTATCTATTCAGGTTGTTTGGGTCAATTTTGGGTTTTTAAAGCTCAATCTAGAACCTAGGTTTTGACCGGTTTTTGAGTTAATTTTTCGGCAAGTTCCAACCACTCTTTGGCCCTGGTCGAAGAACAAAAAATGCTCCCCTTGTTAGTCTGAATCGTTTGGTATATGTTTTATTGAGTGATTTGAGAAATTTTCGTTGCCAGAAATTTCTCAAACCACCCACACGCTACTCCCGATTGTCACAGAAGAGAGACATAAATTGACTGCTGTGAAACCCCAAATCAGAGAGAAGACCTTTTAACCAAATAAGTTCACAAGCAATTGAGGCCATTGTCCTATACTCAGCTTCGGTACTTGAACGAGCAATTACGTTTTGCTTTTTACTCTTCCATGTGACTAAGTTTCCTCCAACAAATGTACAATAGCCAGTGGTTGATTTTCGATCGATAGCATTTCCTGCCCAATCCGCGTCGGTGTACCCCATGATTTGAGTGGTATCATTTTTTTTCATGAGAATACCTCGACCAACAGACCCCTTGAGATAGCGAAGGATTCTTTTGACAACATTAAGATGAGCCATAGTGGGAGAATGCATGAATTGGCTCACAAGACTAACTGCATAAGTAATGTTAGGTCTTGTGATAGTTAGATAGATGAGCTTTCCAACTAAACTTTGATAGTGGCTAATGTTGCTGAGAGGCTCGCCTTCCATGTCTAGTTTCAGTTTGCTGTCAAGTGGGGTACAAGCAGGTTTGGAGTTGATCATGTCTGCTTCTTGAAGTAAATCAAGCACATATTTGCGTTGGTTTAAGAACAGTCCTTTGTGTGAAGTTGCCATCTCGATCCCAAGGAAGTATTTTAATACTCCTAGGTCTTTAATTGCAAACTTCTTACGAAGAGAGTGTTTAAGATTGGTAATCTCTTCACCATTATCACCTGTGATGATGAGATCATTAACATATATAAGGACAACTAATTTTCCAACTGATCCAGTGCGAACAAACAAGGAGGAATCTGCGTTGCTTTGCTGGAAGCCAACTGTTCAAGAACTGAACTTAACTTGGCATACCAGGAATGGGGAGATTGTTTCAATCCATAAATAGATTTGTGAAGTTTACAAACCAAATTTGAATCACAACCTTGAGGATGGCCAGGAGGGAGTTTCATGTAGACTTCTTCTTCAAGATCTCCATGCAGAAATGCATTTTTAACATCCATTTGATACAAGGGCCACCCATTATTGACTGCAACAGATAATAAAACCCGAACTGTGGTCATCTTTGCAACGAGGGCAAACGTTTCTTTGTAATCTACGCCAAAGGTTTGAGTGAAACCGCGAGCCACCAATCTCGCTTTGTGTCTTTCAATGGACCCATTTGAATTAAATTTGATCTTATAAATCCACCTGCTTCCCACAGCTTTTTTTCTTTTGGGGAGTTTAACAATACTCCAGGTGTGGTTATCATCAAGTGCTTGAAGTTCTTCTTTCATGGCTGTTCTCCATACTTCTTGAAGATCAGCCTCCTGAAAACTTTGGGGCTCATGGTTACTGGAGATAGCACTGAGAAACGCAGCATGAGATGGTGACACTTTGTGATAAGCAATGAAGTTCGTTATTGGATGCCTTGCTGTATAGGTGACATAATCTTGTAGCCTTGTAGGTGGGCGGCGATCACGAGTAGGATAGCGTCGAAGAGGTGTTGGTGCAGCAGCTTCAGTAGTGCTTTGGTCCTCATGTTGGTGATGAGTGACCTCTGAATCTTCATCTGCAGCACTAGGAACTACACTTTCAGTTTCAATTAATGGCATATCAATGTTGGTGGACATTGGAGAGAAATTGTCATTGTTTGCAGCAGAATTTGGCAATGGAAAGAGATCAAGAAAATGCTCCCCCTTGCTAGAACTTTCAGGAGACTTGCTGTAAAATGAGGTGGTTTCATCAAACTTGACATCTCTTGTCACAATGAGCTTCTTAGAATTATGGTTGTAACACTTATACCCCTTTTGAGTTGAAGAATATCCCATGAATATGCACTTGACAGCCCTTGGATCAAGTTTATCACGATGAGAAGATTGAATGTGAACAAAGCAAGTACATCCAAACACCCTCAAATGGGACAAATTAATTTTCTTCCCTTTCATAACTTCATAAGGAGATTTGAAATCCAACACT
This sequence comes from Prunus avium, assembly GCF_965620075.1. NCBI lineage: Eukaryota > Viridiplantae > Streptophyta > Magnoliopsida > Rosales > Rosaceae > Prunus > Prunus avium. Next base: position 32,453,198 of record NC_142285.1, on the reverse strand, counting down.
CTACTAGGTAAACGATTGATGAGATATGCAGCGGTGAGAACTCCTTGAGACCAAAGTTTCTTGGGAACATTCATTTGAAACATGAAGGCCCTTGTTTTCTCAAGTAAATCTCGATTTTTTCTTTCGGCTACCCCGTTTTGTTGGGGTGTACCAACACAACTTGTTTGGTGAATGATCCCATGTGAGCTCAAGTATTGTGTCATGATATGAGACATATATTCAGTGCCATTATCTGATCTTAGAGTTTGGATTTGAGTTGAAAATTGGTTCTTTACAAGATTATGAAAGTCTTTGAACACATCTACAACTTCACTTTTAAATTTCAAAAGATACAACCAAGTAACTCTAGAGAAATCATCGACAAAAGTCACAAAATATTTATAACCATCGAACGATTCAAAAGCTGGACCCCAAAAATCGGAGTGTACAATTTCAAAAAGCTTGCTAGCTCTAGACACGGAAGAATTAAAAGGTAACCTAGCAAACTTCGACAAATGAAAAGTATCACATTTGATTGGATTCTTACACAAGCTAGGAAACAAGTTTGACAAAACAGTTTCTGAGGGGTGAGCTAGACGTTGATGCCACAAATGTTGATCTTGAGCTAGGTTAGACTCTACGTGAAATCCCTTGCGAGTTTGAAAATCCTTTGACAGGTAATAGAGTCCATTTAAATAGAACCCTTCACCAATCGTCTTCTTGGTGACTAGATCCTGAAAAATGACATTATGAGGAGAGAAAACAGCAAGGCAATTCAAGGAGTTTGTGATTCTTCCAACATAGAGTAATTGAAAAGGAAATGAGGGGACATACAAAGCCATTGACTCAAAATTTTCTGAGATTAGTTTGATCTTTCCTCTACCCACAACTGACACACCCATACCATTTGCAACTGATACTTGGGAGGGTTTGGTCATTTTTTCAAAGTCATACAAATTTGTAATTTTATTTGTCATATGATCAGTGGCACCTGAATCTATGACCCAAAAATCATGCACTTTACTAACATTTAAGGTAGTTGAGAAAGTATTCAACATACCTGGTATATCTTCATGCGAGAACTTGTCAGATTCAGCAAGAAATCCAGCAAACTTTCCAAGTAAGGCAATTGAGTTCTCGTTCCTAGAATTAGTCACTCCTTTACTTTCAACACCCTCATTCTTTTTCTGAAGATAGGCAGCAAACTCGTTGATGAGTGAAACAGGATTCGAGGTGAAGTTTGAAGGCCCATCAGTAAAAGAAGTTGCATGATTCGCCTTGTAGCCTGAATTCTGTGAACGTTTCTGAGCACCCTTGGTGTCTGCTGCAAACTTAGGCTTCAATTCTGGGTGTAGAATCCAGCATCGTTCTATTACATGCCCAGTATTATTGCAATGATGGCACTTCAAATCTGTCCTCTTGCCCTTGTACACTTTCTCTTCTGCATGCTTGTTGTTGGACATGTACGCCCTAGCCTCAGATGTATTTGCCTTGGTCTCCATGTTCATGACCTTCCTACGAATTTCTTCTCATTGAACTATGGCACACACGTTTGCAAAGGATGGAAGCTCTAAATTCATAAGGACGTGGCTGCGGAGATCTTCATACTCCGAACTTAGACTTGCCAACAACTGAAAGATCTTGTCTTCTTCATATCTTTTCAGCAACACAGCCGCATCAGTAGTGTGCGGACGATATACCTCAAGCTCATTCCACATGCTTTTCATGCTACCAAGAAGTTGGATAAAAGGCTTACCCTCTTGTTGAAGGCTTGCAATGTCTTTCTTGAGCTGAAAAACACGGGCAGAATTGTTTTGATTGCCATACATTTCTTTGACAGCCTCCCATAGATGAAAAAAGGACTCGTAAAAGCTAAAAATTTCAGCAACTTTCCGCTCCATAGAGTTGAGAAGCCATGACATAACCAATTGGTCTTTGCACAACCAGGATTCATAATTGGGTGACGAAACATCAGGAGCTTCAATATTCCCGTTAATGAAGCCAAGCTTTGATCTTCCACCAAGAGCAAGTGTAACAGCTCTCGACCAAGGAAGGTAATTGAATTCGTTCAGTAACACTGAACTCAAACGTTGATTTGGGTTGACATCAATCTCAGAAGGATTTGAAGGAGAGAGAACAGAAGAGCTCTCTGCCTCCTGACTGAAAGGATTCTCTTCTGCCATTTAGTGAAGAGTGAAGGAAGTAGAAAATGAGAAGCAAAGATGCAGAGACAGGCTAGTTAAGGTTCCTGCTCTGATACCATGTTGATTTTCAATGAATGTTTGTATATTCCATCATGAGGAGATTTACACAGTACACAAATATATAGAGAGAATGAGTGAGGGCAAGAAACTAGTAGACAACATGCCTTACCCTCACCACAGACTTTATCCACAAATTAAGCTGTAAAGGCCAACACTAATTACAAGGAAACCTTAAATCAAGGAAAAGGTGGTAATCACAACTCACCAATTAGGTTGAGTGTTGACTACAACCTAACCTATACAGAAACTAATCTATGTCTTCCAAAATATCTTCAATAGTTGGCCCATTTTTTCCTCAAATGTTCCCTATATCGTGCCAAGCACGACGGTATGCTTGGATTCGAATTTGGTTATCGTTTGATAGTAAAACGAATTTACGCCTATTAGGCGATATCCGGGTTTGATATGTTAGGATCATTGGATCAGCTCGATTTCCAAGTATGTTGTTCTCTGTACCTCTTGGATCGTGTAAGAACTTCCGAATCGAGAATCGGAGTCTCGAATACTTCGAATCAATGATTCAAAGGTTACGTAAACCAGTGATCATCCAATCGTGCGATCGAGAGCAATCCGACCACTCGATTGATACCAAACTTGCAAGACAGGTTTAGTAGGCTTGGTTGAACACATAGGAACTTTCGGATCGGAAATCGTAGGTCATGGGTAGAAAGTTGAAACGCTGCGGGCTAGTCAAACGATCCCCGTGTTGGATTGTTTCCCCCGGTACTTGTGATGGTGTGAGATTATCGTATATAGATATTATATGTATATTTATGAATTTTGGGGTGTATATCTATACAATGAATTTCCGTGGTCTATATGTGTATAACTATATATATGTATACGCTTAACTATTTTAAAAGCTTTCCTTACATACTACGTTTTGTAAACCTATATCTCGGGAAGGGGTTTGGTTAGAGTCAAAAGATTTGAACTTGGATAGTACTATATTATATTGGGAGTGTGAGAGTACCTCAGTTGCATATTGACTACGTATGAATGGTTTCAATTGCATGTTTTTAGCATCGTTTTCCAAACGATGGGGTTAGTATGTTGTTTTAAATTATGATAAAACTTTATTTTTGTCCACTCACAAGTTTTCTGTTTTGCGCCTCCCTGGCAGTAGCTTGATATGATCCAAGCGACCGAGCCAAGATTTGCACTTCCGAGCCCTGAACTTCTGTAGGGCAGCCCTTATTTGTTTTCATTATTGTCGAATGTTTGTTTTCGATTGAAAACTGAATTTGCTTAGATTGCTTTGTTATCGCCCATGTTAGGGTTGGAATCAAGGCCGGAGGCCTATCCTGTAAACTATGTGTTTTTATTTTGTGCCTCCTGCCGGTTTGGAACTCTTTTACGGTGTTTTGACAGGTTGAATTTTTTAGGGGAGACTCTGCCGAAATTTCGGCAGAAAGTCTCGACCCTCTTTTCCTTTGTAATGGGAGAAGAGGATGTTGTTAGAAAATGGGCCTGGCATTGGGTGGATATCGGAAAAACCACAGGGTTCATCACGGATTTGAAGGAATTCAGGGCAAATCTTGTCAAAGAAAAGGTGGTGAATTACAGCAAAAACCCTCAGCTGCATTTAGTACGAAGCGAAGATCTCAAGTCCAAGTTCAGCTTTATGCACAGTTTGAAGGAGTGTGAGGACTGGGAGGTTGATCTGAGGAAGGTGTTTGATTTGATTCTTAAAGTAACTGTGAATGAGAACGTGAAGACAGAGAAGATGGGAGGAAAGTGTTTGTGTTCACCTTCTTTAAAATGCTAGTGGGGTTTACTTGAGAAACATCAAACACAAATAATTGTGTTTTTTTTTTTCTTTTTTTTTTTTTCGAATAATTGTGTTTTAAAATGCCCTTGTAAAATTTTTTCCTTTTCTTCTCATGCTTTCCTTTTTTATATAGTCTGTAATTCTGTTTGAAAGTTGAATGAAAGATTTACGTGATGACCCAATTTACATATAAAAGAAAATAATATGGGGGAGTGGTGGGGGGGGAGAGAGAAGAAATCGGGGGTAGAGGGATAAGAAATCTGGTGGGTGAGGAGATTGGGAGGAAGGGGGAAGAAATCGGGTTAGAGAGAGAAGAAGAAGAAATCTGGAGAGAGTTGAATCTAGATAGGGTTTTAATTTTTTTTTTTTTTAATCTTAATTTAATATGTTTAATTTTTTTAAAATAATTTAAAAAGTAAAATATTTTTTATTAGTTTTTGGTTCACATGGAAGTCCACGTCATCAAAAAATGGGTCCCACAAATGCCACATTAGCATTTAACAGATTAACTAATGGTTTAGCTAACCGAGGGGGTAAATTGTAGGGTTTCCGGGAGTTTGAGCATGCACTCGTAAATGTCTCTAAAATTGGGTATGAACTTGAAAATGACTCTATAGTTTGGGAGATTTTATGTAGTTTGTCCTAAATAATTTGCAATTTATTACAAGTCTCAGGAACAAAGCTTCTTTCTCTTTATAATATTATGTTGTTAAGTCTCTGATCAACACCAAAATAGCTAAGCTAGTAGCCTATTATATATATTATCGCTTTTATATTGGGATGATTAATCCCACGACAATGAACAACGAGAAATTTTTGTATGTTCTGAGAACACCATGTGGCTGGTGTACCATCCAATACACATAAGATATGTGTAAATATTTTATTTTTTATGTCCTTTGTGTATTGAATGGTACACCAACTACGTTGTGCACTTGGAACATACAAGAATTACTCACAACAAGAACCAAAACGACACAGGTCACTTAAGCTTCGTTAATGCCTTAAATAAAAGAGTTCGTAATTAACCTATTCTCATGTAGTTTCTCCAATCAAAGGCATGAGTTACGAAAATTAAAAAAAAAACAAGGAAATTTAAAAAGCAACGTGGTTATAGAATAATCACTTATAGCTGTACGTAAAGGTCAATGTCACGACCGGTGTGCTTATGTCAATGTTATCGCATGATCCAATTGCATCCTTTTCGACTTTTATTTATGAGTTTTTCTATATAAACCTAACACTTCTTTTTGTTCACCCCATATTCTAAGTTCACCCTAACTTCTAATTTCACAATTTCTAAGAAAACCTCACTATATTCCTAAACTATCCATAAATACACATCTAGCATGAAAAACAAAAACAAAAAACGAAAAACCTCATCAACCTCACACCCCACACCCCACTATCTTGCCCCTCACCACTCTAAGTCCTATAGCTACAATTTTATTACAGAGATAGAAAAATAATATGTTTCAAGTAGTTGAGTTGGGAGACAAAGAAACTAGAACAAGACTCATATCCTCTTTCATGGGTAAGCCGTACTTTTATACACATAGTCCAGTTTCATCTTCAATTTGGCAAAGAAACCAAAGAACGCTGATTGTTTTACAAGTAAAACACAGACTGGTTTTTTTGGGGTTTCAGACTTTCAGTTTTATTGCTATTTCTTTTTGCTTATGACTCTTCCAAGTTCCAATTATTTGCTTTATGGAGAAATTCAACCCCCAAAAGATTTTTATTACAGAGATAGAAAAATAATATGAAGATCTTTATTTACTTTTTTTCTCTTTATTTACTTTATAGAGAAATTCAACCCCCAAAGATTTGTGTTTTTCTAAAACTTAATATGAAGAGTGGTAGGGTTTAAATATTGGGGTGGACAAAAAAAAATGTGGGGTTTAAATAGAAAAACTCTTCATTTATTTATTTGAAACATATAGGAAAGAGCTTCAGGGACTGATTCACTGCTTTCACCCTCTCCAATAACTCATATACCCTGATCTGCACCATTCGTTTTTGGGAGCGAGTGGGCCCAATGCATAAGTAATTACTGCCCAACGCTCTTGATCTACACTCTACAACTATGGTCCCTACATGGCTTGAGGGTCACCCCCCAACCCCTGTCTGCTTCAGCTGCCTCTATTTTTCTCTTTTTGTCAAACTTACTACATGTCGCTTTTTATTTTGGTTTCCTTGTTGGAACTTATATGTCGGTCTAAAGATATTCCTTGGCTGTTGGCGGCACTTGTGAATCACATTTTGTTAAGGGTCATGCTAGGGAGACCAACTTGGGAGACCAACTTGGGTACCAACTCTCTAATAGAGGTGGAGCCCACCAATACAATGAGTCCCACACTCTATTAGAGAGTTGGTATCCCAAGTTGGTCTCCCTAGCATTTTCCTTTTGTTAAATATTTCTGGGGGACGTGTTAGCGGTACATCACTAGTAATATCGATATTATTTTTAATTTAATCATCTACAAAGTTCAATAGATGTGGAATTTTATCACAAAAAGTCTCGGTATTATTAATAATAGAATCATTCATTATATTTTGTATTTTATTTAGTCAAATTTCCAATGTGGGACTCATATTCTTCAACATATTTGGCTAATAAAAAGCCGACTACCAAACTTAATTTCTCACTAGCGATATCTCAAGTTTCAGCAGCAACGCAATTCATTATTTTAGGTTTGGTATGACGATCAATCCTAATCATCACAGTTGTAATGTCACCGACTTTATCAACAATCAGCCCCACTACTTAATGAACTATTCAGTGGTGCTACAAATTTATTCAGTATCCTAACAAACAAAAAAAATAGTGAGGTTTGCATGATGAGTCCAGAGTTTCAAGAAAAAACGTGGGTTATATTTTTTTAACAAGTGTTATATTCGGTGATGAACAAATTGATGACTATAAGGTGTTTGTTCTACTTATTGTTATTTCGTTGTCTTTTCGCACATGTTGCTCCTTCAAGTTACATTAATGGGAAGGGGATCTTGGGCTCCGTTTTCTCCTTCAACGCTTAAACAACATATTTTTAATTTTTTTCTCATTTTGAAAAATATTTTATTTTATTTGTTGCTTGTGAAGTTTACAAAGTGAGTGAATATGCTTTCGAGAGTGTTACATTCCAATTTCGCTAACTCACTTTAACTCCGTGAGAGCGAGAAAAACTTATCTAAAAGAATAATAGGTCAATTTGCACTAGGAATGGCAAAATTTCCCATCTCTGGCATCTAATGGGGTACATTTTGGGGGAAAGTGGAGGCGAGTACCAGGATCTAAGATTTTTCAAAATATCCGATTAAAGACAGGTTGGGAATGATATTGTTGTTTCCATTCCCGAACCTGGTCTGATAAGTGATATATTTGTTTTTAATTAATAATATTTAATATAATATAATATAACAATTAAAAAGTGACCCTAAACTTTGTAAGATGGTGAAGCTTTGACTTTTTTTAATTATATAATATATGTACCATATTAGTCTATTCATTCATTTTTTTTCCTAACTCTATTAGAATGAGACTGATATGTATTAGACACACTTATACTAGCTCAAGATGATAACAGATGCTCAGTACAAATAGTTTTATTCTATTCCAATGGATTAAAATGTTCAAATCAAAGCCAATAAAATGACTATTTTAGAATAAGAAACCGACCCTTTTTTGTATGGAAAAGTACCATTCAACCCACCTAATAATGGTTCTCAGTAAAGGAAATTGGTTTTCTGGTTTTTGGATAAATGAGTCATTTTGCATAAGGATTTTCATAAAACCATTCATTTGCTACGCAAAATTAATGAAGCACCAGATTACTGGGCTTTGCTTGAAGCAAATAGGCATTGATGGTTCAATTGCTTGTCGATCACGCCAAAGCCCATGTTCAATTTTCCTCTATCATCCATCCTCATCACCCTCACCGTGTTGTTTTACCAGTAATGATAGGGACCAAACAGTAGAGTCGGAAAGCTTTGGATATACATTGTTGTATATACATATATACATTGTATATAACCTTTTTTTTATTCTTCCAAGAATGTGATCGTATGAACGGGTGGTCATGGTCCAATTTGATTCGATTTAGCCCTCAAACTAAAAGCATATATAACTAAACCAAATCAATTCAATTACTGACCCGGTTTGATTCATAACTCTACGGAGATCCCGACCATTCCTCCCCTCCATAGTCTCCTTCATTTGTGACTCACATTCCTATATACAGCTTACGTTATCACTTTTTTTGACTCATATTCCCAGTCTCCTTTATTTATCATACGTCGTCATTTTCTTTGTTGGACATGTTTTTCCCGTTGTTCTGCCTTTATATATATACAAAATGATAATTGAAAACCAAAATATAGCCCATAGATAGGACTAGGATGCCTGGAATTAATCATTTTAATGTGGAGGTGAATATTAGTCCTCGTAGTAGTTCTAGTGTTGTCATATGTTATATCAACCACCAGCAGTTGTTCATCAACTTTGCAGCACAAGAACAACAAACATCTAACCGCCGTCATGGCAAAAAAACGGTCTTTGCGTTCACCATTTCGACGATCCTGACGTTGGTCCAGATGCGATATGCACAAGAAGATCTGTTCGAAACGCACCGTTTCCTTATGGTTGTTGTTCTGTCTAGCATCCTCGCATACTGCTTGGCCTTCAGCTTACTCGGGCGACTACTGCTAGTTATGAGGCCTATTGTTAGTGCTAGTACGGCTAGCGATGAACATCATTGTCATGCATACATGTATAAATGGTGCCACATCATCATGGTGCTGTTTGGCTCACTCTCAGTTGCTTCACTCTTGTGGCTTCTGCTTTTTCCACACTCTTCCTGGCGGCCTGTGCTCTACCTAGTTTTGATCTTCTTGTTTTCGCTAGTGGTGCTGGGGTCAGCCTCAAAACTGGTGCCGGCTGTCGGAAAATTCTTTTCTCCGGTATGCCAGGGACAAAACCATGTCAGGAGGACAAGTCCACTTTTGCCCCTAAGCTCAGCGGATTTGTCCCAAAGATAATCAATTATAGGTCCCACCCATCATATGATTTCAATATCACCAGTCACATACAATTATGTTTCTATATCTTTTATTTCATGAAATAACATGTGAAAAAGAATGAAAATTTAGGATGACTATATATTGTTCAGTTTTGTGGGTAAACTCCAATTTAGAAATAACGTTGTACTTAATAATACTTTGTTGTTTTTTTTTTTTGGCACCTATTACTGCTTCTATGTTTATGTGTAATTTCAAAAGAATTGGGTTTTGTTTGTTCTCTAGCGGTATTGCCGTCCATAATCTCAACAACGAGTGACAGTTCCAATTATAGTAGGGTGGACATGAGTTGAGTTGGGTCGGTTTCCCGACCTGTTAGAAATTTAGAATGCATGTTCGGGTAACTCATCTCATGACCATCAAAATATTTATCAATTTCAATTTGCAAAAAAGAAAACAAGAAAGACAAAATAGTTGCACTTCATCCTTTCACCTCGCTTCTACTTTTCCAATGAATGACGAATCGTTTTGTGGAACATGAAATTGTGAATAGACCAATTGATAACAATATATGCAAAACCTTTATGACTAACACGCATGAGGATTTTTCCATTATCCAGCTGAAATCTTTTAGTTTTGGAGTAATGATGAAAAGGGAATAACCCCAATAAAGTTATATGCAAACAGAGAAAAAAAGAAACCAAGAGAGACTAAGGTAACAGTTGGGAAAATTTAACAGAGAAGCCAAAACCAATAAGAGACTCCATCTTCTCTTCGTCATTCCAATCTGGCTGATGATGATCACGTTTGGTGGTCTACTTATTACGGTTGTGTTGATGATGATCAGAAGGTAGAGGAGAACTTAGCTTGAGGACTATTTCCAAGTCCTTCCCTTTACCAAAGAATGGTTTCGGCTGCGGCTTAGGCTTAGGCAAGTTCTTGACAAGAACTTGGAAGTTTCCTTCTCTTGTTTTGATCTTCTTGATAAGCTCGATGAAGCTTTCGGTTACTACACTCCATCTTTTCTTCATCATTCCAATCTTGCTGATGGACATGCTTGGTGCGATCCTGATTAGGGTTTTGTCGATGATGATGATCAGAAGGTGGACGACTACTTAGCTTGAGGACTGTCTCCATGTCCTTCCCTTTACCAAAGAATATTGGTTTCGGCTGCGGCTGATCTTCCGGCTTCTTCTTCTTCTTGAGAGTTGCCATGGCTTGTTCATCAACCTCGATGTTGTCGAAGAAGTGGGAGATATCGAAACTCATGGTTTCAATCATGGTGAGAGCTTCAAGGTTGAGAGGCGGGCATGCAAGTCCATCAAAGTCATCTTCAAGAACATCATATTCATGTTCCTTCAAGTGCAAGTAATCCATCTGTTGACAATAGACAAAGCTGGAAACATGGAAAAGCTTGTCTACCACCTAGAAACTCATTTCCATGTTTTAGGGGAACACAAGGGGAACACAACAAGCTGGAAACATGGAGACATAATTCATGCTTTGGAGATTGTAATTTATTGTAAATGAATTGGGGTTGTAACCAACGGATGGCTATCTAGCTATGCATATACTTGTAGATATATATCCAATATGTGTAATGAGAAAATTCTGAATTGTATTCTCTGCAAACCTATCTTATTTCACATTCCCTACTTCAACAATTACACTATCTTTGGCATGGTATCAGAGCAATCGATTTTGGTTGCCTCTGTATAACCTTGTTCCTGCCTAATCTCTACCTATCCTTGCCCATAATTTGCTGTTATATTGTTCCTATCTCATACTTTGCCTTGCCTCAAAATTGATCTTGATCACAAGCCTTATTTGTGCTCTTGTTTGCTGAAGTTTTAAGCTATTTCTTCCTCTACATCTCTTTATATATTTACCTCATGGGTGACACCAACGACTCAATCAACTCCACCAAGATCGCTTCTCCATCTTCCACCCTACTCTCCGACTCCGAATCAGGTACACGACCCACTACATGGATAATTGACACAGGTGCCACTGATCATATGACTTTTGACTCTACTATGTTTTCCACATTATCTTCTAAGTCTCGTCATCCTTACATCACTAGTGCCAATGGAGTTCCTTCTAATGTTGCTGGTGAAGGAACTATATCACTTTCCCCTTCCTTATCTTTATCTCATACACTACTTGTTCCCTCCATCAATTGCAATTTGCTGTCTGTTGGAAAATTACTTGACTCACATAATTGTTATGCCACATTCTATCCTTCCCATTGTCTTTTTCAGGACCTCACGACTCACGCGACGATTGGGCATGGTAAACGAAGAGGGGGGTTGTATTCCTTGATGGTCTCTTCACCACCAAGGGCAGCTCATACTCATGGTTCTAGCTCACAAGCTCGCAATCAACACCAGATTTGGCTTTGGCATCGTCGCCTAGGACATCCATCCTTTGGCTATCTTCAACGTTTGTTTCCGTCTTTGTTTCGGGGCTTAGATAATCATCAGTTTCAGTGTGAAACCTGTGTATTGGCCAAAAGCCATCGAACTGTTTTTCCCTTAAGTGATAATAAAACAGAATTCCCTTTTGATTTGGTTCACTCTGATGTTTGGGGTCTTGCTAAAGTTTCTTCCAATGGCAAAAGATGTTTTGTTACATTTATTGATGATTGCACTCGCATGACTTGGGTATACTTACTAGCTCATAAAAGTGACGTTTCCGCTGCAATCCGTGAATTTCATGCTATGATTACTACACAGTTCCAAGCCTCCATCAAAGTATTCAGGTCTGATAATGGTGGGGAATATGTGAACAATGTCTTGGCACAATTCTTCCGAGACCACGGCATCATTCATCAAACCTCCACATCTTTTACTCCGCAACAAAATGGTGTCGCAGAGCGAAAGAATCGACAATTACTTGAGGTTACTCGTGCATACATGCTGGATAAATCAGTCCCTCACTACTTATGGGGACATGCCCTTCTTTCTGTAGTCTATGTCATTAATCGAGTGCCTAGTAGTGTTTTGAAGTTTGAAACTTCACTGAACACCTTGGCTCGTCACGTCTCTCTTCCTACAGTCCTCAAGTTGCCTCCTCGCATTTTTGGTTGTGTTGTATATGCTCATGTTCCATCTCATCAAAGAAGTAAACTGGACCCTTGTGCCATTCATTGTGTGTTCGTTGGGTATGGATCAACTCAAAAAGGATACAAATGTTACCATCCTCCTACTCGTAAGCTCTTTGTTACCATGGATGCCACATTCCATGAAGATTTATCATACTTTGAAGCTTCTACACCCCCTTCTCTTCAGGGGGAGAGGAGGAATGAAGAGAAGGAAGAAAAAATTCAAGAAAAGGTTCAAGAAGAAACTCAAGAAATTCAAGACAGTCAAAATACGACCGGTCGCAGCCCAGAAACGACCGGTCACTTTTCCACAGATTCAAAAACGACCGGTCGCACGGACCTCAGCGACCGGTCGCGTGACTCCAGCAATTCTGAAGATCGAATCTGTCCAAATACGACCGGTCGCATCCCAGAAACGACCGGTCGCTTTTCCACAGATTCAAAAACGACTGGTCGAATGGACCTCAGCGACCGGTCGCTTGACTCCAGTGATGAAATGCCAATCTGCCCGAAAGCGACCGGTCGCTCAGAACCATGTGACCGGTCGCCGATCCCCTGTGAACTTGAAGATAGCTATTTGGACAGCGATGAAGACATTGAAAAGTTGTCGTTCTTATTTGGTGACAATCCCGGAGGAGACAATCCAAATGTTTGCTGTGATCAACTACAAAATACAACCCCTCCTTCTCAACCATCGGACCAATCGTCTCATGAGGAAGAAACACTCGAGGTAATTCCCGAACCACCTAATGTTATACCATACACTCTCCCACCTAGGACCACTAGAGGAAAACCCAAACTTCAATATTGTCCTGACCTTACTGCCAAATCTAAATATCCCATTAATAACCATGTTTCAACTCATAGATTGTCAAAGTCATATGCATCATTTGTCAATCAATTATCTACTGTATGTGTTCCAAATAAGTGGCAGGATGCTATAACAGATTCTAGATGGGCTGAAGCAATGACAATGGAAATGGAAGCTCTAGAAAAGAATTCTACATGGGAAATTGTTCAGTTACCACAAGGGAAGAAACCAGTTGGATGTCGGTGGATATACACCATTAAATACAAAGCTGATGGATCCATAGACCGATACAAAGCCCGATTAGTGGCCAAGGGGTATACACAAACATATGGGATTGACTACCAGGAGACATTTGCACCTGTTGCCAAGATCAAAACCGTTCGTGTTCTCATGTCATTAGCTGCAAATCTTGATTGGCCACTTCTGCAGTATGATGTAAAGAATGCATTTCTTCATGGAGACTTGCAAGAAGAAGTGTATATGGAACCACCACCAGGAACCTCTATGACATTCGGTCCCAACACCGTTTGCAAGCTGAGAAAATCATTATATGAGCTAAAGCAGTCACCACGAGCCTGGTTTGGAAAATTCACCGATTCCATGAAGCGCTTTGGGTACACTCAGAGCAACTCGGATCACACTTTATTCTTAAAGCGTCGTGGTGATAAACTTACGGCCCTTATCATCTATGTTGATGATATGGTGGTTACCGGTAATGACTATGGAGAAATGAAGAATCTGCAGAAGCTCCTTGCTAGTAAATTTGAGATGAAGGAATTAGGTGAGTTACAATATTTTCTTGGCATAGAAGTTGCTAGATCAAAACATGGCATATTTCTATCCCAATGAAAATATGTGTTAGATTTGTTGACAGAAACTGGAATGCTTGATTGTAGGCCAGCTGACACACCTATTGAGCAGAACCACAAGTTAGGGATGTATCCAGATCAAGTACCCACTGACAAAGAAAGGTATCAAAGATTGGTTGGGCGACTCATTTATCTATCACACACACGCCTCGACATAGCTTATGCTGTGAGTATGGTAAGTCAGTTTATGCAACAACCAAGTGAGGCACACATGAATGCAGTAACACGAATTATGAGGTACTTGAAGGCTGCCCCTGCAAAAGGGTTGATGTTCTCCATCTTCCACCCTACTCTCCGACTCCGAATCAGGTACACGACCCACTACATGGATAATTGACACAGGTGCCACTAATCATAGTTTCAGAGAGGTACTATAGTAAATAAGCCTTTTGAAATTTGGAGCTAATACCTGGGAAAAATAAAAGGAAAAAAGAAGAAGCCGGCGCAAAATCAGAAACCAGAAAATCGCATCGGATATTGGCAGTCTAGTTGGTGTGGTTGTCCACCCATTTTTTCTAAAAACCGCATCGAGCAGCACCGGTTGAATAGTTCTAATGTGAGGTGAAAACTGACCGGACCGAACCACATCCAGGCCGAATTAAACTTGAACTCATTCAAAGGGACCAGAGGAGGCATAGCATAAGGAAAAAAAAATTGACGTGGTAACAGTGTCGTTTAGTGCGTTTAATGGAAGAAATTAGGTCAGATCTTTTGAGCTTAATATATCACAAACAGGCCCAGGGCATAGCCCCCAAATATTTAAGGGCTCCAAAAAAAAAAATTTCAGGTCACTTCTACAAGAAAATCCACAGTTTATTTTGAAAGAGGCTTTTGGACAAAAGAAAATGGGCCTCCTTGTTTTCAATTTTCTAACCCAATCTTATATCTAACTTATATGTTGAATTTGAAGGCATTGACTGCAAGACCCAGAAGGTAAATCCTTAATTTTTAACTTTTTTACCTAATATCAATGAGTGGAACGCTGCGGGCGCTGTTTCCGTGTCTCCCATTCTCTAAAACCCTATAAACTGTTCTTGCTCATCTCCTTGGCTGAAGAGCTCTAATGCTAAACTAACCAAAGCTCTTCCTTCTCCACATTACATATATATATATATATATATATATATATATATATATATATATATATATATATATATATATATATATATATATATATATATATATATATATATATATTCTGCCTGAGGAAACACCAAAATAGTTAGTACATGGCAACTTATCCTTTTTACATTGGGATGAATGTCATCAATCCTCACATTTCTAATGTCGTCATCATGCAGCACTTCATCAACAATCAGTACTTCTTCTTCGTCAACTTTGCAGAAAGACCACCAACATTGCTTGAAGCTTCAACGACATCTAAACGTCACCATGGCAAAAACCACAATATTCTTGCCTTCACCATTCCGACGATCCTGACGTTGGTGTTAGGAGACATCAGTAAATATCTTATATTATAGGATCACTATATACACAATTCTAAAATGTAGACAATAACAAAATACGAAAATTGTATAAATGTGTAAGTAAAAACTAAGTACAAAATACTGACTTTTATTGAAGATAGAGGCTTGCGTATTCGCAATGTCCTAAACACAGAATTTCGCCTTCTTAGTACTTGAAGTTCAACATGCGTCTATCTCCTAGGATTCAACTATCTATAACCCAAGGGTACAGCATTGGATCCTTGAATTATGGCGAACGTTGGTGTGCTTCTCTCTCCAATACGGTAAGTAATTTTTAAGCAGTATGAAATAGTTCCAAAAAAAATGATGATTGTATTATGGATTAGGACTTGTGGTTTTATAACACAATTGCACCCCTTCAAAATAGCAGTTAGTATTCGTTATACCTGTTCAAATTCAAACGGAAAGATAAGACTTTTGGTTTGAATTTAACTTCTGCTAAAAGAAATCCAAAAAGTAAAATAAAATAATATTTTATTTTCGGGCTGGGTGTATTTCTTTTATTTTTCAGAGACCCCAGGCCCAAGGCCCAAGTCTAGATTATTTAAATATTATTATTAATCAAGCAAGCCAACCATGTATAGCCTTCACTACCAAGCCCATCAGCCCACCAATCTTATTTAATTGATGTTAAGGTTTCATGCTTATAAAGCATGTAGAACCTTTTGTTTTCTCTCATATAAAATATATATATAAAACTTTTGTTTTCTCCAATGTGGGACTTTTGCTTTCAAACTTCCAACAATACCCCACATTTGAAACGCAAATTTGTTTTTTTGTTTTTAAAGAATATATGCTGACTAAAAAATGGAGAGGAAATTAGATAAAATACAAATCAGGATAAGTGTCTTTTGGACTTGAACTTTCCCTAGTGTAGACGTATCATATCTACTTAATGAATCAGTGGAATTCACAACCTTGAACTATTCATTGTTTTGTAGTAAACCGAGACAATATGCCACACATGCATTAAATCTATACACACTTAAGTTCATGCGGTTGTGTTCATTTTGGTCCTGAACAAATCCTGATTTCATAGGAGCTTTAGAGAATGTAGCCATGTAATTCTCTTAAATGCGATCCCACATTTACTCCTATATAGGTAACGTTAATTAAAAGTATTCTTCCATACTTCTTTTGAATATCAAAATATTAACATCATTAAATGTTTAAACATACCCTAAAAACTTCTGCATACAACACACTTTGGTCATAGGCAGTGGCGGACCAGTGCAGGCGCAAGGAGGTGCACCTGCACCTTCGGTCGCCGGAAAACTCCATAGAAGCTGCTGAAGTTGCACCTCTGCTCATGCGCCGAAGCTGTTTGATGAAATGCACAAGTGAAGCGCTATTGTGATTTGTCCTCCACAAGGTTGCAAGGGACGGATCCACAGAGGAGCAAGGGTGGTCAAGTGACCCCTGCAACTCCTGGAATCCTCCATTAGAGGGTGGAAATTTGACCCCAGCAACATGTTTGATGAAAGTCCCCAAAGGGGCTGCTGTTCTGTCTTGCTGCTGCTACTGCCCTCCTCCAGCGCGCGTCAATTTTTTTTTGCTCATTCGACGTCAAAACGACGTCGTTCCACTTTTGTTTTTTTAAAAACCTGGCCAAAGCGATCGTTTTGGCTCAGTTTAAAAATAAAAAAAAAACTGAAAAAGAGGCAGCAAAGCTGCTGCCCGATAACTCCCCATCCCCAAATGAGTTTTCACTCGTTTTTTCCATTTTCAAACAACACCCCACACACAACCCCCCCCCCCCCCCCCCCCCTTTCTTTTTAATTTTATAGTTTTTTAGCAGTTCAGCTGTTTTTGCTGGCTTTCTTAGGCACCTTTTGTTTCTGGCTGCCTCCTAGCTTTGCGTGTGTTTCTTGTTAACTTTTTGTATTTTGCTCATTGAATTTAAACATTAGTATTATTTAAATTATAAAGATATTTAGTTGTCTGTTTTTTTTTTTTTTAAAGCTTTTAGCTTTTAAGAATTGCACCTCCGCTGAAAAATTCTTGGGTCCGCCGCTGGTCATAGGAATGAGTAAATAGCGTGTTCATACCTTGAGCCATTCCGAACTAGTTTGCCTATTGAACCTAGACCATGTGATCTCCAATCAACTAGGTTAGGGTTCCATTAGGTTAGCTCATTGTGAAATTGGCATTAAACTCATTCCCCTCGATGCATATTTAATTTTCTCTCTAGGTAGGCCTTTTGTCAAAGGATCATCTATGTTTTCCTTTGACTTTACATAATCTAATGAGATTATTCCACCTTTGAGCAACTGTCTAATAGTGCTCTGTCTTCGCCTTATATGCCTTGATGTGCCATTGTATATCTTATTTTTGGCTCTTGCAAAAGATCCCCGAAATTCCATTTCAACAAGGAGTACTATATTCATGTTGTTAAAAGCAGTATAACACAATATGCACTCTCCCTGTCATTGAGTTTAATCCTCAGGTTTGGTGACTTATTCCAAGTCCTTTAACTTTTGTGCCACATAGAATTACATTCCTATTTTAATATTTTATGATGTAATCTTTATATTATTTTATTTTTAAAATTATTTCTTGTTCCAATGTTGCCCCTTGTGACTTGAATCGGGTAATAATCATTTATGTCATATTGCCTATTGCATAGGAATATATATGTTTTTTCATATTTTCAACAATGTGTAATAGTATTTTATGTACCTTTTTTTTTTTAAGGTAACATACAATTTTATTTTGTCTATTTTTGTATTTGACTTATAGGTAGTCTTCTAATTTATGTTCTTAATAATAACACTATTTATCACTAAGTATTTTTCGTTGCTAATAATAACACTATTTACCTGTATGTCAGGTACATTAAATTATGTGGATGCTTGTCTGATCAATTGGTATAATATGTGGGTCCTTACTTTTTATTGATTAAATTGTATTTTATCAATATATTAGGAATATTATCGAGGAAAGAATTCAAAATTTAAATTCTAGAATTCAATTACAAGGAAATAATGCATTAAATTTAGATTTTCAATGTGTTTTCCTTATTTACCTCAAAAGGTAAAATCGACACAACAAAAAAAGTAATAAATATCAAAGGACTTACATCTAAAACAAAAAATGCGAGGACTAAACCCAATGACAGCTCATCGTTTTGGACTTAGATCTAAGAAATCCAAAGTATAATTCCACAATACGTAACTTATACACGTTAATAACGTGTTGTCATATGGTATTTTTCTTGTAGTGTTTGTGTTCGCACTACTGCACCATCGTTCCTTCTCTAACAAGTAAGCAAGTAAACTGGCTTTCCTCTCGCCGCAAGCGACTAATCCAGAGTGAGTGGGGCCATACATTCGGCAATTACGTCGAATGTTTCCTTTGCGCCCGTGTGAAGGCTTTCTGCACTTCCTGAGGCCTGAGTGGAACTGTTTGGGCCATTTTTGGGGTGAACATGAACCAAATAAATAATTTGCAATTTATTACAAGTTTCAGGAACAAAGATTCTTTCTCCTTAAAATATTCTGTTGTTGAATTAAGCCAACCATATTGGGATGATTACCGTGCGGAAATAAGCCAACCATGATTTTTTTTTTTATAATAAATAAATAAAGGGAAAAAGGAAATTTAGAAAGCAAGATGGTCAATGTCACGATGGTTCACGTCACGACTGGTGTGCTTATGTCAATGTTGTCGCACATGATCTCCAATCTCATCCTTTTTGGGGTTGTAGATAAGGTGTACCAACCTTCCAATCTCATCCTTTTTTTTTTTTTTTTGTTCTAAACCATGAGGTGGTCCTGGATGGGCCCCAATTATGGGTGGCACCTTTAAGCCTTAACCACAACCAGACTAATCCCCACTCACACCGGGTCGGCCCGTAAGGGGTAAAGTGTTGGCCAAAGTGGTGACTCCGTACGAGAGCAAGGATCGAACCCCTGACCTCTCTTAAGGAATGAGAGTGCCGAACCACTCACACCAACCACCTTGGTTCAATCTCATCCTTTTCAATTATTATTTATTTGGGGAATGCTAGCAATTTTCTTTCTAATTTCTCTTTTGTAATTCTCTTTTCTTGTTATAATATGTGTTATTTTATTTACACTTAAAATAATATCATTAATAATTAAATAAGTTGCTACCATTCCTCTATTTATTTACTTGAAATGAAAGATATAGGAGAGGGCGAGTGGGACCCATGCACCATTTGTTTTTCTTTTGGGATATTTTTTTGTTGATTTTTCTTCTGGTATCGGTTCATGCACCATTTGTTTTTCTTCTAGGATCGTGTGGGACCATGCACCATATGTTTTTCTTTTGGGAACAAGTGGTTCCATGACCTCATGGTTCCCAGGAAAATTCTACAATGCGCAAGGCGCACTGATGCGCCATTTATTATAGACTATTGGATGAGTAGCTGGGGCATGTGGGGTAATCCAAAGCGTTGATTGTTGGTTACCGGTTAAATTGGTTGCTGTAGGTAAAACCAATAAAAAATACTTGCTCTCTCAGTAAGAGACATTTCAAGTTTAGGGTTGGGTTTTTCATTTCTTTCCCTTCGAGTTCCTTCCACAGCAGCTCCTCTCCTCCTTCTGTGACGACGAGACAGCGCGACGAACACAGCTCATCTCCTCTCAGGTATCTCTCTCTTTCTTCTCCCTAATTGTCTCTGTAATCTCTATATCTCATGGTCCCTCTCAGGTATTCATATTTCATATATATCTATCTTCTTCAACTGAATCTGGGTCGTTCTAATTTTTCATTGTTGTGAACTTTTTTTTTTTATGTAAAAAAGCGAGGATCAAGGTCCACGAGCTCAGAAACAAGACAAAGGCAGAGCTTTTGGGTCAACTGAAGGATCTGAAGGCAGAGCTTGCCCTCCTCCGAGTCGCCAAGGTCACCGGTGGAGCTCCCAACAAGCTCTCCAAAATGTACCCTCTCTCTCTCTCTCTCTATAATTTTTATATGTTGAATTGTTGATTTATGAATTCTTTTTACAATTTTGTGTTTGTGGTTTCAGCAAGGTGGTGAGGCTTTCAATAGCACAGGTGTTGACAGTGATTTCCCAGAAGCAAAAAGCGGCTCTAAGGGAAGTCTACAAGAACAAGAAGTTTCTTCCTCTGGATTTGCGCCCAAAGAAGACCAGGGCCATCAGAAGGCGTCTGACCAAGCATTAGGTACTATTAATTTTTCATTCCCAGTTAAACCCATTTCAGTTCGTTGATATTAAGCTGCGTAGTTATTTGGATGCTGCCCATGAGCCATGTAATAATCATTTCTTTTGTTGTGGATGAGTTCATTTAATTATGTTGAATTCGCTTACCCAATCTAGTTTTTGTGAGAAATGTTATAAAAAAAATGGTATCTAAGAGACCGAATTTACTTGCTGAATTGTATTCAAGGATGAATCTAAGCAAATATGCATTTCACTTCTCACCATATTCCTTATTTTCACAACTGTCCTTCCCTACACCAGTTTGCCCACATGGTTTGTTTTCTCATAAGCAGATAAATTGTGCATTAATTTACTATCATTAAAAATTTTAGGCCATAAGCACTTAGTTTGTTAAATTCTTTCCAACCAATACAAAAATATTAAATAGACGGTTTAATTTGAGAGTGTTGAACATGTGTGGATTTATTTTTTGCAGAATATGCAAGTACTGAAGCTGCTGCCACCAGTACAAACACATTTGGTGTAGATCCAAAGGGAAAGGGACATGCCTTGAACTTGAACTCTTGATTGATTGTTTTGTTTGTTATTAGATTTGATTTTCAGATTTAATTGAACTTGAAAATTTGCAGATTTGATTGAAATCTTGTAAAAGCCTATATGAGATTTGATTGAACTTGAAAATTTGCAGATTTGATTGAACTCTTGTAACAGCCATTTGATTTTCAGATTTGATTGAACTTGAAAATTTGCAGATTATTTACGGTATCAACATTGATACCGAATCATACCGATCCCGTTTGGGTCCGGTATGATTTGAACGTGTTTTCAAAAACTCCCATCCCGTGTCATCCCGTACCGATTCCTCTATTCGGGATTGACACCGGGATGACCTCCATCCCATGTCATCTCATACCGTGCCCACCCCTAGTCTCCCTCTCTCTCTCTCTCTCTCTCAATCGTTTCAGCCTTCACTCTCCCTCCCTCACTCGATTCTCTTTCTCTATAGCTTTGGCTTGCTCTCTCTCTCTCTCTTAGATACGAGCACCAAACTAAGTGGGCACAAATTTGTGAGTGATGGGCATCCTTTGAAATAGAAAGTTTAGGGTTTCAATTTTGTTAAACTGAAACCATCTTAGCCAGAAAGTTTAGTAATGGGCATCCTTATGGGCATCACTCCCTATGCCAAAAGATAATTTTAATTATTCAAGGTTTGAGTTTTCTAATTTATATTGTAAGTTTTAGGTTTTAATATTGGGCTATGGTCTGTGCAGGTTTTCAACTTTTTAATTTGTATTTTGACCATTAATTTGGAGACAATGTGAGGATTTCATATTAGTGTTGAACTAGATGTAGATTTGGTAATGTTAGTTTAATTTTGAGTTTACTGCTGCATTCATCAATTTTTGGTGTTTTTTTTTCTTTTCCAATTGATTTTTTTTTTCTGAGTTGGTTCTTGTGTCTACAAGTTGCATCTTGTTTTCGTATTCAGATTCCTGAATGTGCTATGATGGCAGTCTTAAGTCTCTTTATTTATTTATTTATTTTTTTCTGGGCTCTGGAGTGTTGCTTTGTTTGCCTTTGTTTAGCCCGGATTCTTCTTTTTTATGTGGTTTTTTTGCTTTTGTTTGTAGTCTTGGTCGTGTGGGATGGGTTGTGCGGATTTCTCATCCTCCTGTAGCCCCATTGATTTATGAATATAATCTTTGGAAGCTTGTTATGATTGATTTTTTTTTTTTCTTCTTGTCAGTATTCTACTAAATGCGTGTGAAGGTTGCCTCTTTTTTGGGGTTTTAATGAAAGCTACATAACAACCAAACAATAAAAGCCTCTGTTAGTTTCTTTAGTTTCCTTTTAGTCTCTCTAATTTTTTGCTGACCTTGTGCCTTCTCTTACTAACTGACAATTGGATGTTCACTTGGTGTTGTATTTCAGAAAGAGTGCTTTAATTTTCTATGAATTGCTTGATTTTCATTCATCATGTGTACATATACATAGGAAGCCCTGCTTATTACCTCCTCTCTCATGCTTACTATCCTAGGATTGTCTACCCTTCATGTATGTGAGTTTTAAATTTTCATCATTATATATGTTATTAAACATTATAGATTATTTAAGGCATCATCTATTATCTGAATTCTGCTTAGTCTTAGTTCCATGTGCATTAATTCACTCTTTAATTCATACATTTACATTTTAGCATTTTCATAATGCAATTACCAACTGACTAATCTGTTATTGCAATTAGATTATGCGACATTATATTTGTTGCCTTGCATTTTTGTAATGAAATAGGCAATACATTCATTACAATTACTTTCTTTTGAGATGATTGGTTTTCTATGGTGTGGCCCTTTTTCGGGTCTGCAATATATAAATTTATGATAATCTGGTTGCATTTCTCTCTCTCTCTCTCTCTCTCTCTCTCTCTCTCTCTCTCAGTTTTGGTATGTTGGGCATATTGTTGATGTTGAAAAGTTTGTGACTCATTCGAAAAACACTAGATAGAATTTATTAATTGTAATGCAAATGACATGATATTTGTAGCATATCAAAATGTGGTGGAGGAGACCACAACCAAGTTACCACCCCCTAACACAAAAGGAAAAGGAGTTGTGGTGAAAACAAAATGTAAAGGAGGGGCGGTGCATTCCAAAGAAAAAGCAGCTGCAATTAAAGGGAAAGGCAAAGCATCACCACAAAAATACAAGACAACTTTGCCGAAACCAGAACCACGCCCTATTAGTAAGCGGCTAAGGCTAAGGAAGAAAACATAAATTGTATTATGAGTATTTTGTCTTTGTGGTATACGTTCATAAGTGAGATTATATATTTTGTGGTAGATGTGAACTTATGTAACTTGTTTGATGCTATAAATTAATTATATAACGATGTCAAATATGATCGTCCATTGGTCTCTGTGAATGGATTGAATGAGTTAATTTGAAAGGAAGTTACCATAAGATGGAAAGGGGATTGATAGATTGGCTCACCTAAGAGTAAAAGGAAATAATGCAATCGACAAACAGTCAGTGGGCAATTGAAAAAGAATAATGCAATAGACAAACAGTGAGCAGAAAATTGAACAAGAATACTCCAATTGACAATCCGTAAGTTTGAAATTGCAAACGTGCATCCATGCCTTTTTTCATCCCTTTTGGCTTGGTTTTCCATAGGATTTCAATTCCCGTTCGACATAGTTTTCTAACCCCAAAGCTTATGTAACTTGTTTGATGCTATAAACGTAGTATATAATTGTTTCACCCGTTATTTGCAGCCACTGAGTTTCTTCTCTGAACATGCCTTGATGCATAATAAACTGGGGATGCTAGATTGATCCAATGCTGCAAATGTAGGATATTTTGATCTCTACGTAAGTAGGAACAACATTCATGAAGAACTTAATTCCAGTTGAGCAGTAGAAAATCTGATTTAGCAACTGACTGGTCGTCACAGACTGCTGTCACGAACACAAATCATGATTAATACTGTGAAGATTCAATAATTGTGTAAATGATGCCAAATTCGGATATGTCGTAGTAGACATCCAACTGAACAACTTTCATGAAGGCTGAAGGTTCATTTGAGGACTGGAAGCTGGCCAGAATTGGACCATAATTAGGCCAGAATTGCCACTGTTTTCAGCTTTCGCTGTTGCTGGTATGCTTCTGATGTTTGATGTCGCGAGGATCCCACATTTATCCGAATGATGCCAAATCCGGATATGTCGTAGTAGACATCCAACTGAACAACTTTCATAAAGGACGAATGTTCATTTGATGACTGGAACCTGGCCAGAATTGGGCCAGAATTAGGCCAGAATTGCCACTGTTTTCGTGCATCGCTGTTGCTGGTATGCTTCTGATGTTTGATGTCACGAGGATCCCACATTTATCCGAATGACGCCAAATTCGGATATGTCATAGTAGACATCCAACTGAACAACTTTCATGAAGGACAAAGGTTCATTTGAGGACTGGAAGCTGGCCAGAATTGGGCCATAATTAGGCCAGAATTGCACTGTTTTCAGCTTTCGCTGTTGTTGGTATGCTTCTGGTGTTTTCAGCTCTTAGGATTCCAAATTTGTCCAAATATACCGAAATTTGGATATGGTGCAGTAGACATAGAGATGAACAACTCTCATGAAGAACGAAAATTGATTTGAGCGCTGGAAATTGATTCTAGCCATATTTTGGCCATTTTGATGTTCATGGCAAATTATCTTCCATTTTAGGCAAAAATTTAATTTTTGGTACAAACAATAATGATGTCAAATATGATCGTCTATTGTTGTATGTGAATCGAATGAATGAGTTAATTTGAAAGGAAGTTACCATAAGATGGACAGGCCACTGATAGATTGGCTCACTGTTCGGTTCATTTTTACACATGATTTTTCATGTTATTCACCCACTATTTTGAGTTAGTTCTTGACATTTTATAGCTTTTTACTTCTTTTTTGTGTTTTAATAGGTTTTACCTTGGTTTGTATGAAAATGAGCTAAAAGTGCATTATTTGATATAAATTCTGTTTTTGTTCATTTTCGTAGGTCAACTTCGTGGCCTTGGATCAGCATGTTCCGGTCCTTGGATGAGGTGATGATCTTCATAAGACTTGTTCCAATGGATGTTAACTACAACATATCCAAATTTGAGCTCCATTGGGCAAGTGTAGCCTATCCAGCTGATCGGACAATTGACGCTGGCTCTGGATGTTTGTTTTGGCCCAGTTTTCACCCCCACTTAATAGCATTTTATTTCTACTTGTTACCACACCTTTTGGTAACAATGGATTGCATTTGAGTGGCATTTCCTGAGTCAATTGGAGCCTTGGATTATACCTTAAAACAAGGTTTCATCATTTGCAAGGGGACAATGGGCAATAGCTTTAGAGAAAGAATAAGTTTTATACTAAAAGAAAAGCTGGAAAGGAGGAGAGAGAGAAGTCAAAAGGGATTGCAATCAGATTTGGGGGAGTTTTTGCAACGGGAGAGAGGGTATTCCACCATTCTACACAATTGAGAGCAGATTTTGGAGCTTGGAGCTAGGAGAAAGCCAAGGTGCAGTCAAGAAAAGTGGAGAAGAAGACTTCCACCATTGATGATCTTGAAGCTTTCATCATTTTCTGAAAATCTGTAAACTCTTTCTAATTTCATTTTGAATTTGTGTTTGAAATGATTATGAGGAACTAAACTCCATAGCTAGGGCTTAGGTTGAAGCCCTAAACATGATTACCTTTTTGTTTTGATGCTTGAGTGTATGAATTTCTAGATATTGTTGATGAATTCCAATTCACCAAATTAATCTATCCTTGATGTATGTTCTTCTTTGATTGATCACCTTTGAAAGCATGCTTCTTGAGATTGTTGGGATTATGTGTATCCTCATGTTATCCTAAGCAATAAATGGATGAAGTAAGAATCATCCATGTGAATTGGTTTCTTGAATACCTAATGTAAACACCATGCTATTAGGATTCTTGTGATGTTCATATTCTCTTTGAACTTAATGGGTTCTCCTTGTAATTGAATCGAAGTACGAACCATACCTAGGTTCGGTTATGAGGAGGGCACAAGTATTGTAGCACGAACCATGCACTTTACGTATATTAGAGAGAATCAATGCGTCTTGAGCCACGACCCATGGTCTTGATTGCGAATATCTTCATCAACATGTTTAGAGTTCATTACTTGAGTATTCATGAACTTGGGTAGAATTGTTTAGGGTGGATTCCGAAACCCTAGTGTTTGTTACATTTTGATTTCACATCTTGATAATTCATCTCCGCCATTCTCATTTAATTTCAAAGTCCATTTACTTTCATGCAATAGAAATAGGTTACTTCAAACTGTTATTATTTGAAAGGATTTTAAATTTTAATGTTTTATTTTCTGTTTTAATTTTGGCTGTTTTCTTTTATTTATTATGGGAATTACAAATTGCTTAATTTTCAGTTTTTATTTTCTATTCATTGCACCAACTTTTCTGGTTAAATGTGTATGGAGGTTACAAGTTTTGGATGCCTATAAAAGGCCACTCCTCCTTCACATTTCAACACACCACAATCAGATTTCTCTATTCTCATACTTTCATATATTCCCTACTTTCTATATTATTTTTGGGCAACGGTTCTGTGGCTTGGAAATCTCTATCCGACTGTGAACGTGCTCATAGCGGACCTTAAGCCTGCGTATTGGGGTCGTATCTTGGAGTCTTGTAGACCGTCATTACCTGCACGTAGGGAGGCTACAAAGGCTTTAGGACAGCGTCTTTGACGTGCTTTCACTATACCAGGCTTGCTTTCTTAATCTTAACTTTTATTTATTTATTTGTTTGTCTCTTTATTTTACTTTACTATTTAAGCTATATATATATATTATTTATATCTAAGTATTTGAATAAGAATTTTATAGAAAAAGGAAAAACCACCTTTTTTTAATAACACAAACAAATCAAAACCCCCCCCCCCCCAATGTGTGTGTGAGTTGCGTGTTTGGCACGTTACGTGTCTTTGTTACTAAATTCTATCTGTTTCCGTAATTGTTTTGGACTTTTGGTCCGCGCTGTGTTCTTCCATTTTCTGTGCTGAATCCAACCGTATAAAGAACGTGAATTTTGGACGTACGGTTGGAAAGTTATAGGCAAAACACTGGATAGAGGTCGAAACTGGAAAAACAGAGAAAACGACTCTGCCCAAGAACGACCGGTCGCTAGTGTCTCACGACCGGTCGCTCAGCACACAATTCTGAAGTTTCGACTCTGTACTAAAACGACCGGTCGCTTTTACCTCACGACCGGTCGCCAGACAAAAAACGACCGGTCGCTCTTAACAAACGACCGGTCGCTGGTCACTGTTCACAGCACAATTCTTTTTTTGTTTTGTTTTGTTTGTTTCTTTTATATTCCTTTTTAGTTTCAAATTTTCATTTGTGCATTGTGGTGTGTTAGTTAAGTGTTCTTTTTGTACTCGAATTAGAACTTATAGACAACCGACAAGTTCTTCGTGGGATCGACCCCGTACTTATACAATCTATACTTCGATAGATTCGTGCACTTGCGGGTATTTTTAATTGGTTGTTTACACATTAAATTGTGTCCTTTTAGGAATGCAACACTCACCCAGGAGGAAAAGGAAATAATTTAATTGACAAACAGTCACTAAGACATTGACAGAGCATAATGCAATTGACAAACGGTAAATTAGAAACTGACCAAGAATAATACAATTGCCAAACAGTGAGTTGAAAATTGAAAACAAATGAATGCAATTGACAAACCGTAAGTTTCAAAGTGCAAACGTGCATGCATTCCTTTTTTCAAAAAAAGAACATGTAGTACAATATTAAGGTAAAGGGGAACATTCGGAAGGTAAATTGGGTCATTAGTATCGTAAACATGAATGTTTACAATATTAAGGTCTCGTATTACTCTATTTAGGATAGTTATGTTCCAGGAGATTGTAAAACTCATCCTTATTATGGTAATTTCGTAATTTACAAAGAGAAGGACATGTATTACAATATGAAGGTAACTAGGGACATTGAGAAAGTAAATTGGGTCCTTATACGTGTAAACACAAACGTTTACTATATTAAGGTCTTGTTTTACTCCGTTTTGGACAGGTATGTTCCATATGATTGTAAAATGCATCATTAATCTTGTAATATCGTACTTTACAAATATAAAGACATGTAGTACAACATTAGGGTCAAGGGGAACATTCGGAAGGTAAATTGGGTCCTTAGTATTGTAAACATGAATGTTTACAATATTAAGGTCTCGTATTACTCTATTTAGGATAGTTATGTTCCAGGAGATTGTAAAACACATCCTTATTATGGTAATTTCGTAATTTACAAAGAGAAGGACATGTATTACAATATGAAGGTAACTAGGGACATTGAGAAAGTAAATTGGGTCCTTATACGTGTATACACAAACATTTACTATATTAAGGTCTTATTTTACTCAGTTTTGGACAAGTATGTTCTACAAGATTGTAAAATGCATCCTTAATCTTGTAATATCAAAATTTACAAAGATAAAGACATGGAGTACAATATTAGGGTCAAGGGGAACATTCGGAAGGTAAATTGGGTCCTTAGTATTGTAAACATGAATGTTTACAATATTAAGGTCTCGTATTACTCTATTTAGGATAGTTATGTTCCAGGAGATTGTAAAACACATCCTTATTATGGTAATTTCGTAATTTACAAAGAGAATGACGTCGAGTACAATATTAAGGTAACTAGGGACATTAGGAAAGTAAATTGAGTCCTTATACGTGTAAACACAAACGTTTACTATATTAAGGTCTTGTTTTACTCGGTTTTGGACAGTTATGTTCCATGTGATTGTAAAATGCATCCTTAATCTTGTAATATCGAAATTTACAAAGATAAAGACATGTAGTACAATATTAGGGTAAATGGGAACATTCGGATGGTAAATTGGGTCCTTATACTTGTAAACTCGGATGTTTACAATACTAAGGTCTTGTATTACTCTTTTATGGATAGTTATGTTCCAGAACATTGTAAAACCCATCCTTAATCTTGTAATATCGTAATTTACAAAGAGAATGACGTTTAGTACAATATTAAGGTAACTAGGGACATTAGGAAAGTAAAGAGAGTCATTATACGTGTAAACACAAACTTTTACTATATTAAGGTCTTGTTTTACTCGATTTTGGACAGTTATGTTCCATTTGATTGTAAAATGCATCATTATCTTGTAATATCGTAATTTATAAAGATAAAGACATGTAGTACAATATTAGGGTAAATGGGAACATTCAGATGGTAAATTGGGTCCTTATACTTGTAAACTCGGATGTTTACAATACTATGGATTAGGTGAACCCTAATGTTGTAATCATAGTTCAAAAACTTGTAAACAGCTACCCAAATCTTGTAACTTATAAGTTTTAGGATCCTCTTACAATGTTATGGTACTCTCATATCCAAATTATTGTAAATCACTATCCAATCATATGCCAATTGCCAAACAGGAAGGGCATAATTGCATGACCCTTATGCAATTGCATTTTCAAAAAGTGGAAACTTGATAACTTGTATAACCGGTAACCAATTTTTTTTAAAATCTGGAAGCATCATAAAGGACAAATGGTGCATGGGTGCACCTGGTGCACTGTAGAAGGTGCCTCCCAGCCCATGTCTTATGAAAGAGTTGGAAAAGAAGTTAGTGTCCAGATTAGTACTACTGCTCTATGTACCATTAGGCTACTCACTTTTTGTCCAGTACTGAAGTAACCCTACCTCAGTAATGGTTCTCAGTAAAGGAAATTGGTTTTTTGGTTTTTGGATAAATGTGTCATTTTGCATAAGAATTTTCATAAAACCATTCATTTACTACGCAAAATTAATGAAGCACCAGAATACTGGGCTTTGCTTGAAGCAACTAGGCATTGATGTTTCAATTGCTTGACGCTAAAGCCAAAGACCATGTTCAATTTTCCTTTGTCATCCACGTCCTCATCACCCTCACCGTGTTGTTGTCTTTATCATCCACGTCCTCATCACCCTCAACGTGTTGTTGTCTTTTTGTGTTTTTATTTTTTTCCCAAGCAGTACAGTCAAAAGTCTTTGGATGTATAACCATTCCTCCCCTCCACAGTCTCCTTCATTTGTCACGCCGCGTGACTCACGTCGTTCACCTTTTTTTAATAATGTTTCTCATGCTGCCACATCCCAACTTCCCATATATAGCTTACGTTATCGCTCTTTTTGCCTCATTTTTAAATGTTTCAGGTACACCACGTGTTTGGTGTACCATCCAATAAACATAGAACATGTGGAATTATTATCCAACTTACTGCATTTCTTCTTATGACATGTGGCGGATTGCATTGGACATATTCCATATGTCTTCCATCTATTGGATGGTACACCAACCACGTGGTGTACCGGGAACACTCAAAAATTACTCCTCATATTCCCAGTCCCCTTTATTTATCATACGTCGTCATGTTCTTTTTTGGACTTGTTTTTCCAATTGATCTGCCTTTATATATATATATATATATATATATATATATATATATATATATATATATATATATATATATGTCACCTTTTATTGAGGGATTCTTCAAATAATTTTATTTGAAGGATACTTTTTAAGATCTCTTACAAAAAAAACTTCAATGAGCCAAACCAGTTATTTTTTAAGTCTATGTTCATAATTCATCCTTGCAAAAAATTAGACAAATTGGAAACCGTTTCGATATCCAATTGTGTCCCACAAAATCAATGAAAAAAGTACTAAAATTTCAATATTTCAATTGAGTGGTCAAAAGATATCAGATTCAAATGATTTTTTGTAGAGATGATTTTTGAATGAGTATCTACAAAATAGATAGTTTGAATTAGTAAAATACAATATGGAGTGGGCTTTACAAAGGTGTCCCTCAAAATAAGCTAATTTGAGAGATCCCTCAATGAAAGCTCTCTTTTACAAAGGTGTCCAATATAGGTCCCTACAATTTATATTTCCTAGACATACAACCATATCATTCTATAAATTTATGTGTACGTAAAACCCAATTTCAAACTTAGATGACTAGTAGAATATAAGAGGTCATAGTATTCCTATGTTTTTACATCCTTGCCATCAGATTTCATATTTTATTTATAATTTATTTCAACAATTTCATTAACTGCCATAATTGTAATTAAAACTCCCTATTAATAGCATATCAATCACCCCATTTCTTTTTGTTGTCATTCCCTCTAACATATCGCCCCCTAAAATTACAAATTAAAAAAATGTAAATTACATATCCAATAATGTACATATGAAAAATATCAATATAAATATATAGGTATATTATTTACTAAAACAAATAAACAAAAATAGGTCAGTTACTTTGTAATTGACATCTCCGTACATTTTTCATAAACTAAAAATAGGTACACAATAATTTATAGAAAATAGGTACGTTGTATAATTGAAATTTATGCACATTGTTTTATAAATTAAACATAGGTACATTATTTAGAACCAAAAAATAATTTCATTATACTAGGTAAATTGTTTTACAAGGTATACATTATCAGAGAAAAATAGGTACATTATTTAGAGAAAAAATAGATACAAAATTTGGTGAAAATTAGGTACATTATACTAGGTAAATTGTTTTACTTGGTACATTATTAGAGAAAAAAAAAATAGGTACATCATTTGGAGAGAAAAAAATAGGTTCATTTACAAAAAAAAATTGTTTTCATAAAACAACAATAAAAAGATGATCAAATTATTTTTCATAAAACAAGTAATAGGTGCTTATTTAGAGAAAAACAAAATAGGTACATTATTTAGAGAAAAAATAGATTCATTAAAAAAATGTTTTTCAAAAAACAAACAATAAATAGATTATCATATTATTTTTCAACATAATTAAAATGTACACTATTATTCATAAAACTATAATAAAATACAATACTAGTTGTATAATTCATAAAAGGAAAACAACATTAATTCCTAAATTTAATATTGAATTTAAATTACTAATACATTAAATAAATTACTAGTCGTAATTCATAAAATGAAAACAACATTAATTCAAAAATAGATTACGAGTCATAAAATAGATTACTAATACTTTACTGTGAAATTTAATATTTAATTATTTCAAATAAGTTTCTAAATTAATTCCTACATCCATTACACAACTATTTGAAAATCTTTCCAAATTCAACGTGTATCATTAATTACACCCCTCATAACACATTAACTTATAAATAGGGATAGTTTTGAAATCTGAAAAATACAATAAATCAAATTTTAAGTTATATTAGGTAACTTGATTAGTTAGATCCTAGTCATCGGGTATTATTTGAAAACATTGGGTATTTTAAATAGAAAACGAAAGGAAAGGGTTGTAGGTGATTTTAAATGATTTTTATGGGTCTAAGCTCAATTTACTATATATATATATATCACACTTCCTTCCTCATTCTTTTTGGTCATACTATGTTATATAAAATGGATAATTGAAAACCAAAATATAGGACTAGGATGCCTGGACTTAATCATTTTTATGTGGGGATGAATATTAGTCCTCGTAGTAGTTCTAATGTTGTCATATGTTATATCAACCACCAGCAGTTGTTCATCAACTTTGCAGCCCAACAACAACAAACATCCAACCGCCGTCATCATCATGGCAAAAAAAACATCCTTGCATTCACCATTTCGACGATCCTGACGTTGGTCCAGATGCGATATGCACAATAAGATCTGTTTGAAACGCACCGTTTTGTTATGGTGGTTGTTCTGTCTAGCGTCCTCGCATACTGCTTGGCCTTCAGCTTACTCGGGAGACTACTGCTAGTTATAATGCCCAGTGTTAGTGCTGGTACGGCTAGCGATGAACATGATTGTCATGCATACATGTATAAATGGTGTCACATCATCATGCTGCTGTTTGGCTCACTCTCAGTTGCTTCACTCTTGTGGCTTCTGCTTTTTCCACACTCCGCTTCCTGGCGGCCTGTGCTGTACCTAGTTTTGATCTTCTTGTTTTCGCTGGTGCTGGTGTTAGCCTCGAAACTGGTGCCGGCCGCTGGCAAATTCTTTTATCCGGTATGCCCAGGACAAAACCGTGGCAGGAGGACAAGTCCACTTTTGCCCCTAAGAATAGTGGATTTGTCCCAACGATAATCAATTATAGGTCCCATAATCCCATTACATTATTTGAATATCACCGGTTATATTTCTATATCTTTTATTTCTTGAAATAACATGTGAAAAAGAATGAAAATTTAGAATGACTATTGTCCAGTTTTGTGGCTAGTAAACTCCAATTTAGAAATTACGCTGTACTTAATGATGCTTCTATGTATATGTGTAATTTCAAAAGACTTGGGTATTATTTGTTCTCTAGCGTTATTGCCATCCATAATCTCAACAAAGTGAGATAATAACCCATTGGAATTTAAAAGGCTCCCAACAAGTGACGATTCCAATTACAATGTAGGGGTGGGCATGGATTAGATTGGATTGGGTATTTTAGTCCAACCCATTATAAATTTAGAATGCATGTTCGGGTAACTCATCTCATCACATCAAAACATTTTTCAATTTCAATTTTCACAAAAGAAAACAAAAAAGACAAAATGGTTGCACTTTATCCTTTCACCTCGCTTCTCCTCCACACACTCTTGAAACTTGTTGTTCCTTTGTACTTTTTCAATGAATGAAGAATCGTTTTGTGGAACATGAAATTGTGAATAGACCAATTGATAACAATATATGCAAAACTTTAATGACTAACGCGCATGATGATTTTTCAATTATGCAGCTGAAATCTTTTAGTTTTGGAGTAATGATGAAAAGGGAATAACCCCAATAAGTTATATGGCAAACAGAGAAAAAAAGAAACCAAGAGAGACTAAGGTAACAATTGGGCAAATTTAACAGAGAAGCCAAAACCAATAAGAGACTTCATCTTGTCGTCATTCCAATCTAGCTGATGATGATTACGTTTGGTGGTCTCCTTATTACGGTTTTGTTGATGATGATCAAAAGGTAGAGAAGTACTTAGCTTGAGGACTATTTCCAAGTCCTTCCCTTTACCAAAGAATGGTTTCGGCTCATGCGGCTTAGGCTTAGGCAAGTTTTTCACAAGAACTTGAAGTTTCCTTCTTTTGTTTTGATCTGCTTGATAAGCTTGATGAAACTTTCGGTTACTACACTCCATCATTTCTTCATCATTTCAATGTTGCTGATGATGGACATGCTTGGTTCGCTCCTTATTTGGATTTTGTTGATGATGATGATCAGAAGGTGGAGGACTACTTAGCTTTGAGGACTGTCTCCATGTACTTCCCTTTACCAAAGAATTTTGGTTTCGGCTGCGGCTAATCTTTTGGCTTCTTCTTCTTCTTGTGAGTTGCCATGGCTTGTTCATCAACCTCGATGTCGTCAAAGAAGTGGGAGATATCGAAACTCATGGTTTCAATGATGGTGAGAGCTTCAAGGTCGAGAGGCGGGCATGCAAGTCCATCAAAGTCATCTTCAAGAACCTCACATTCAGCGGCGGACCCAGGAATTTTTCAGCGGAGGTGCAATTTTTAAAAGCTAAGAGCTCAACAAAAAAAAAAAAAAAAAAAACGAAACATCCTTATCATTTAAACAATACTAATGTTATTCATAATTAATTAAAAAAATAACATTACAATTAACCTACAATTGTTGCCGACGAGGTTTCATATCATGAAAACGTCGCATTATATTTTCATCCAACTCAGTGACCTTTGATCGTTTTGGACTACCCGAATTATTCAAGGGAGGATGTGAAGTAGGCGGATTATTTGAAGGAGGGTTGGAACTAGCCGGATTATTTGAAGGTTGATTTGAACTAGCAGGATTATTTGAAGGAGGGTTGGAACTAGCTGGATTATTTGAAGGAGGATTTGAACTCTTTCTCTGAAAGTATCGTTCCATAACTGTATAGAGAGAACTAAATAAGAAAAAAAAAATTATTGTGATGCACACACACTTTGATGAAATTGGGTGATGTTAAATTGGTCTTTTATAAAGAGAATTCCCAATTCTACTTAATTAAGGAATTCCCAAAACCCAATTGAATAAAAAGAACTCCCAATTAAGTCCCATTTAAGTAAGGAAATAGAAGCCCTTTTGAAAAAGCCCACACACAGCATCAGTTTCCGTTTTTTTAATTAAATTTAAAAACCCTGGTCCAAAACGACGTCGTTTTGGCTAGGCTTTGTTAAAAAAAAAAAGGAGAGCGCGCAGCGCGCACCAGCAACTGCGCAGCGCCTAGTCACTTGCGCATTTCGTCGAACACCTCATGTGCATAGCTGGTCTGAAGCAGAGGTGCAACTCCAGCACCTGTAATGGAGATTTCCAGCGACCGGAGATGCGGGCGCGCCTCCTTGCGCCTGCACAGGTCCGCCACTGCTCACATTCATGTTCCTTCAAGTGCATGTAATCCATCTCGTTGAGAAAGAAAAGTATTGATGGCTAGGGTATACGAATTTGGAAACCACGCAATTGAATTACAAGTCTAAAGTAGATAACTCATATAGCTCATACCATGACATAGAAATGAAACTTATAACACAGCAAGTGATAGACGCTCATAAATGAAACTAAATTTCATCTAGATTCAATTTAGACCTAATCCCAACCAATGTTTTGAAAGGTAAGGCATAGAGGTGAGGCGTTATTTGTCCCACGAGGCGAGGCATAACATAAACCTTAAGGCGTTGAAGCTTTGAAGTGTAAGCCTTCTGAGCATATATTATTTTATAGAGTGAATATAATTAGAGATTTTCTATTTAAACCCCGCACTTCTCTTTGTTCACTCTAATACTTAAATCATTAAGCTATAAGTTTTATTATTGTGTAAAAAGATAAAAAAAGGTCATCCAACTTAATAATTAACCCTAGTACATCTATACACACACCCCACACACCCCACCACTCTTCATATTAATTAAGTTTTAGAAAAATACAAACTCCTCTACATCCTATTTAAATTGGATCAGGACAAAGGTAAAGTATAAATTGGATCAGATCAGGACAAACTCCCCTACTTGGAGAGAGGTAAAGTTGTTCTCTTTCTCTAGAAAGTACTAAATTTCGGGTTTGGGGTTTCATTTGTTTGTGTTTTTTTCTACTGGGAACAAAGGAAATTGTGGGATTTAAATAGAAAATCTCTTTTATTTCTTATTTTTTCAGTTTGGGATTTATTTAAGGGTAGTTTGGGAAAATAGAGGGGTTTTCTTAGAAATTGTGAAAATTTAAATTAAAAATGGGGTAAACTTAGAACATAGGGTGAACTAAGACAAGTGTGGGGTTTAAATAGAAAATCTCTATAATTATTGAGCCCAATATTAATCATTGTAAAAATATATCTAATATAACCTATTCAATTAGTCCGATAAAAGATGTATACGAATCAGTACTATTTTGGGAAAAAAAAAAAGAGAGAGTATTAGATATGTTCTTAAGTGCCCATTAATAATGCATACCATAATAATTAAGGGCTTATTTTGTTTGGCTTTATAATGGCACCACCTTCTTTTGAAAAAGTTAAACTTAGGGGTGGGCATTGAGACTGGAAAATTGGAACACCGAGCCGCACCGAACCAAAAAAAAAAAAAAAAAAAACTAGAAACAACCAAGTTGACTAAAAATTCAATAAACCGGCAACGAACCAAACTAGACCGGCTCAAACCAATTCCAGTGCCAATTTCACACCTCAGAAAATCGGGCCAGATTGGCTGGCATTAATTTTTGTTGTAATTTTAAATTTCTTATTATTTAGCCCAACTCTCGTAATACCTCAAAAGCCCAGTCAAGCAACTCTCCTCCTAAACACCTTAGAAGCCCAAGATAAGCCTTCAAGTTTGAAAACGTCCAAATGACCTTTTTCGTGATTTCAGATTCAATATTGAAAATCACATATCCTTTTTCTTTCTTTTTTTTTTCTTTTTTTCCAGAACACATATCCTTACCTTCAATTAAAACCCCAACCACGCCAAATCCTCTACCATCAGACCACAGACGTTGCCATAACCTCTGACCTGGCCAAACCCCATTGTCACCACCACAACCGCTACCCAATTGAACCCCATCGTGACCCCAATCACTCAAACCATAACATCCACCATAGACCAAGTCGAACCCAATCCACATCACCACGATAATATAATCGAACCACCGTCACCACCATCAATGAGTGGAACCAGAATGAAAGATTGAGTATAGTAGGTAAGTGTTTGCAGAAAAGAAAATACAGAGAAGGAAGTTGAAGTACTAGCATATTTCTTTCATAATCATCTCTGTACTAGCTATTAAGTACTTTATACATGATTCTGAATGATGCCACATGGCAAGCATCCCGAGATAAAAGGATAATTGTTTCCTAGCTATTGCAATGAAAATAGAAGGGTGATATGGATAGTGCAGGGTGATGGAGTGTGGGTGACAGTCCTATCAATCCTGCCTCGATGAAAACAGATCTGACCTCAGGTCTGGAATTGAGGAAAGCGACGCTTGATGTCTGTAGCATCCCCCCAAGTGGCATCCTCCTCAGGTAAACCAGACCACTAATCAGCCAACGCACAACAGGCTGGTTGCGGCGTTTGAAAAGCCCGCGATTCATAATTTTTGCAGGTGTCCATTGCACAGAGCTATCCGGGCGCAAGGGAGGAAGTGTTGGGGATGAAGTGAGGTGAGCACCAATTTTCTTCTTGAGCAATGAGACATGAAAGACACTGAATTTTTTAGCCATGTGGTAAGGCAAGCTTGTAAGCCACTGCCCCAATCTTAGCAAGGACTTGTTATGGACCGTAAAACCGTGGAGACAGCTTGGGGCAGTTAGTAGTACCTATGGTGGACTGCCGATAGGGTTGAAAGCGCAAGAAAACCCAATCGCCCACAACAAAATGGCATTCAGAATGTTTGTGATTTGCAAAAAATGTAATGCGCTCCTGAGCAACTTGCATATTCTGTCGGAGTCGTCGCAATAAGGAGTCACGCTCACGCAGGGCTAGATCAACAGCTTGTACATCGGATGAACATGGAGTATAAAATTCGACAGAGGGAGGGGGTTGGCCATAAACCGCTTGGTATGGAGTTATCTTGATGGCAGAGTGGTATGTGGTATTATACCACCACTCGGCCCATGGTAACTAAGAAACCCAGGACTTGGGTGTGTCCCCCACGAAACAACGAAGGTAGTGTTCCAAAGTGCGATTGAGAACTTCAGTCTGACCGTCGAATTGTGGATGGTATGCTGAACTATGGTAGAGTTTAGTGCCCTGGCGTGCAAAGAAAGATGTCCAGAATTGGCTTGCAAATGTTGGGTCCCTGTCACTCACGATGGTCCGTGGCATCCCATGGAGCTTAAAAACTTCGCGGATAAACAAATCTGCAACCTGTGAAGCTGTATAAGGATGTTTGATGGGGATAAAATGCCCAGACTTCGACAAGCGATCAACGACAACAAGGATGGCGTTCTTCCCATTGACTGAGGGTAATCCTTCAATGAAATCCATGGCAATGTCTTGCCAAATGGATTCAGGTATGGGCAAAGGCTGGAGCAACCCGAGTGGATGTAAAGCTTCGTAATTTTGGCGCTGGCAAGTGTCACAAGCTGCTACAAATGCCTGCACATCTTTCTTCAATCCCGGCCAGCGAAAATTACGGAGTATGTGCTTGTAGGTGTGGAGTTGCCCTGAGTGTCCCGCCATTGGAGTGGAGTGAAATTCCTCCAAGATCATGGTACGCCATTTAGAAGAAGCAGGGACAAAGAAGCGCTCCTTGTAGTAAAGGCAATTATTCTGCCATGAATAATGGGTTTGGCATTAGGATCAGCTTGCTGGAGGCTAATAAGTTGCTGAGTTTCATTGTTAGAAGTATAATCTTGTTGAATCTGTGGGATGCAGTAAAAAATGGGAGTGGATAAGCCCATAATAGCCAATAACTCTGACTTCCTGGATAAAGCATTAGGGCTAGCATTTTTACACCCAGCACGATATTCGATTTCATAGTTGTAACCAAGTAATTTGAGCAGCCATTTCTCTTGAGTTGGAGTGGTTATACGTTGTTCCAAAAAATGCTTGATGGTTTGGTGATCTGTGACAATTTTAAATTGTCGACCCAGCAAGTATGGTCATCATTGTTGCACTGCCAGAACCACTGCCAGCATCTCCTTGTCATAAATCGATAAAAAGTGATGCTTCTCGGATAAGGATTTGCTAAGATATGCTATCGGCCGCTGCTCTTGGGACAAAATGGCACCAACCCCATTGTTAGAGGCATCAAATTAAACAACAAATTGTTTGGAGAAGTCTGGTAGACGGAGGACATGAGTGGTTGTCAGGGCAATTTTGAGGGCTTGGAAGGCAAACTCTGTAGCTGGGTTCCAATGGAAGTTGTCTTTGCGCAAAAGATCTGTAAGGGACTTGGAAATTGTACCAAAATGATGAATGAATTTGCGGTAATAACCCGCTAATCCCAAAAAACCATGCAACCCTTTTATTGTCGCAGGCCTTGGCCAATTATCAATGTATTGAATTTTTGTCTTATCCACTGATACTCCTGCTTTAGATATGGTGTGACCCAAGTAATCAACAGTGGACTGAGCAAATGTGCATTTAGAAGCCTTCACTTTGAGTTGAGCAAACCTTAACACCTCAAATACAGTGGTTAAGTGGTGGACGTGTTCATTCAAAGTCCGACTATATACCAGTATATCGTCAAAAAACACAAGGACAAACTTACGCAGATAAGGGCGGAAGATGTCGTTCATGAGTGCCTGGAATGTGGATGGAGCATTGGATAAGCCGAATGGCATCACAAGAAATTCGTAGTGCCCTTCGTGTGTCCTAAATGCTGTCTTATGGATGTCAGCGTCCCACATACAAATTTGATGGTACCCAGAACGCAAATCTAGTTTGGAGAACCAGGCTGCACCATTCAATTCGTCTAGCATTTCGTCAATGATTGGTATTGGAAATTTATCCTTGACTGTCACCTGATTTAAAGCGCAATAATCAACACAGAACCTCTAAGTCCCTTCTTTCTTGCTGACCAGCAGTATTGGGGAGGAGAAAGGACTTGAACTCCTCCTAATTATCCCAGCTTGCAGCATAGCATTCACTTTGTTTGTGCCTGATAAATTACGGCCATAAGTTGGCCGAAGGAGCCCCTTCTCTCGGCTCTGGCACTTGTTCGTAAAAACTGAAACGCAGCGTTTCGCCAGGGTACTTCGCCTTCCTAAAGACAAAAGAAGAAATGCTAAGGCATGATCATCTCGGCCTCAAGCGCAGGCCGAACAAAATCGCGGCCGGAAATATTAAAGTCAGATCATCACGTGATAGCAGGGACCCAGGCTTCATTTAATGAAGTAGTGCCTGTTTAATGCAGCAAACCCACTGGCCACAAAGAAGCATTTAATGCATGAGGGAAGGTGGGAAGTGACTGAAGTCAGGATTTGGTGATGAGGATCAGAGTGATTAGACGTGGACATTATCACAAGAATTTTGACAGCCTAAGATATTGGTTCACCAGCTATCCAGGCCATAAATGCGTCTCCACGGCCAGAAGCTCAGAACCCACGATCAGGAGCGGCGGCCGAGATTCACCGGGATTTCTAGGGTCACACCACCATACTTCACGATCCCAAATGTCGATTGGACACCCACTTGCGCTAATCAGACTCCACTATGCGTAAATTCAGCCTCGATTACTCATCCAGGGACTCTTCCTATAAATACAAGACTCGAGCTACATTCAAAAGGTTCAACACCAAAACAAAGCCTCCCACGGAGCAACTTATTTTTTCCTGTAATGCAATTTCAATATCTTTACTTGCTTTCCTAGGAGTAGTGTTAGATTGTAAGGAAAATCCATTCATCAATATATCATACGACCCTTGATTTTCAAGGCGCCGGAGCACCATCCTTGTTGTTCGTTCACTCACCCCATATATCACACGACCGTCGCTCCCTGAGCAGCACGCCGGAGCACCGCCCAAAACCCACCACCAACACCATCACTCAACAGCCTTGTAGTTCAGGCCGTGAACCTAACAGCCGAGACCAGTTTCTCTCTCGGCTACAATCGTTTGATTAGGAAGACAGTTCAAACAGGCGCACCACTTATCCATCCAACACTCATCAACACATCGACGCACGGTAAACCGTGCTGGCACGCCCGCGCACAAACGCACCGCACCCAAAAGCAGGAAACCGCGTGTTAACGCACATCCCCTCGGCCCGGAACTCCAGGCCGTGAGATCTGCGCGGGAGACACTTTTGGCACTCCCAGTGGGACACTTGTCAAAAATTTATGGTGGAAACTAGGGCACAGGCAAAGCTCAAAAACAAGGCCGTCGAAATGACTGCTGAGACTCCTGAGTCCACTTCACCAATTACCATGACCGAACATACGGTCGGAATCTTGGCCAGCGTTCCAGTAATGACGGATCGTACGGCCGAGTCCATACAGGAACAAGCAGTAATGGAGGATTTGATGTCCAGGCAGGCTTGCAGGATGGAAACATCCTTCATGGCCACGATGGATAGATTCTCTTCGGAGCTACGAACGCTTTTCCAGGAGAGAATGCCGGTGACTTCGCCCGCAACACCCCCTGGAGCCGGACATAGAAGCCAGGAACATGAAAGGATTGAGCCATACGGCGAAAGCAGCAACCTTGGCGTCTTTTCCCGTACCCAAGCGTTAGGCTACGGCCAGCATTCTTTGCCGCCGACCAACAGCTGGGGGCAGTCCCAGCCCACAAGGGCGAGTCCCGGACCAAACCAACCGGCAAAGAAAGCATGTAGCCCGCTCCACGCTCTAGCCAAAGCATTCAGGAGGAGTCCTCCGGTGTCTACGGCCGAGAAATTCGGCCCAACCCATACTTTGGCCGATCAAGCACAGTCAGGCCAAAGCAATATGACCGAAGCGTTACCACAACAATGCGATCAGAAAGGCTTGGCCGCCACGCTGCCAGAACAAATATACGATCCGGCCATTCCGACGACAACGCGGACCTATCTAGGTTCCCAGTATGATGCCATCCAACAGAACCAGGTGGTTATACCTCGATGGCCAGCGGACCGAGCTCATCTCGGCCAAACCCACGGCGTTCCTCTGAAACTACCCGGCTCGGTCGAAATGACCGAGCCCCGTGCTCAGAAGACCCAACAGGAAAGGCCGCGAAACGATGCGCGACAGGGCAAGCCTTTTCAAAGGTCTCAGATCGAAGACATCCGAGCTGTCTTGAAAGACGTTTCAATACAGGGGGAATCGGGGGCACCAGGGTGCACAAAGCCGTGCCTATTAAGCAAGCCCATGGTTTGGCGCAATTTATTTCCCAAAAAACTCGGCCGTGGGTACATCTCCTTATATCTTGGCCGACGGCCACGACATTGATGAACCACTAAAGCGGATGACGCCCGGGAATTTAGAAGATCCGAAAGAGTCGAGACTTGATGTCTACAACTCGGCGCAAGTTCAAAAGTAAATGGCGCCGAGGACCTACGACAAGAAAGTCAAGAAGAAGAAAAAAGGAAGGTAGGCGGAGGGGCTAAAGCGAAAGGCCCGGCCGTCATATAGAAAAGGAAAGTATACATTTCGTTCTTCAGAAAAGAAGGCCCTTGCCTTACATTTAGTTAAAAAGGGGCATTACTTACGAAAAAGAACGGCCAGTCACGGCCGAAATAATATATATATATATATATATATATATATATATGTGTAAATAAAATAATGTATGTGAATTTTTATTACATCCCAGAAAAGAGAAAAAGAAAATAGTTGAAATGGCCGCTCTTCGCCCGCTTAGCCCCCTTCGCTGAACATCCCCCAGATCAGGCAGGTGATCCTTCTCCAAGCAATGTCCCCACCGTTGATGTCCGCCTGCCATCTCGCTCGAATCAGCTTCCGCTCGGCCAGGGCCTTCTTCGTCTCAGTCGCTGCTTTGAGGATTCGCTTGGCCGAGGAGTTCAGCTCGCTCCCGGCTGCGACCGCGCCATCTCGGCGTTGGAGGATGAGATCTCGGCGAGCCTGGAGCTCGGTAATCTGGGCCTCAACCTGGGCAAGCTCTTCATTCTCTCGTTGGACGACGAGGTCATTTTCTTTCAGTCGGGCCATTGCAGGTTGAACTTGTTCTTTAATCACCTCCAGATCCTGCTCGAGCGAGCTCCCCTCGGCCATCCGCGTGGCAGCTTCAGCATACCAGCCGATCATCTCCTCACCTTCGGCCAGACGGGCTTGCAGCTCATCTAGTTGAGCCGAGTCGAGCAGACCGAGCGCCATGGCCGTATCCAAGAAGAACCTAAACTCCGTAATCGCCCCAGCGGCGGTCATTTGCCGAACATCAAGGAGAAGGAACTCCCGGAGCCGTTCAATAACGGTCTTGGAGTCCTCGTCCAAGGGAGCCGAGGCCGAGCTTCCCCCTTCCTCATGGAGGCTGGCGTATAGCTCCTCAAGATCATCGGAGAAGGTGGCCTCCTAAACATAAGAGGGAGAAGGGGTAAGAGATAATTAACTAGGACATAAAGGGATAAACAAAAAGGAGGTCGAATACTCACGAGAGCGAAAGGTCGGTCATCACCGCCGAAGTAGTCCGCAGGAGACTCGGCACACTCACGACCGTGGCTCTAGTCATCACTGGCTCGGCCACGACCGTTGAGTCCTGGAACGACGGCATAGGAGGCATGGTCGCGGCAACCATGGCCAACGGCGGCGACGATTGGGGAGGCTAGAGACAAAAGTTCGGTCAGAAGTGTAGAACAGATCAAAAGAGAACAATAAAGCGAAGTATTTTGAAGGCGGATTCTTACCGAGCGAAAGGAGATGCCGCTTGGGCGATGAGGGGTGGACGGCAAAGGCCCACTTGGCACGTCCACAGCAGGCTCTTCGGCGGCCTCGTCAGTTGCTTCCTCAGCGGCCTCTTCATCGGCCTCCTCGCCGCCCTCATCGACGACCTCTTCGGTAGCTCCCTCGGTGGCCCCTTCGGCGACTTCCTCGGCAATCTCTCCGGTCGCCCCTTCTGCAGTCTCCTCCGCAGTCGGCACGTCTGTGGGCGCAATCTCAGCATCCAGCGCCTCAGCCACTTCTTCGGCGGTGGCCGCCTCCTCAACCATCGCCTCTGCGGCTCCCATCCCCTCGACCACCATGTGGGTAGCGGCCGCTTCCTTTACAAATGGCACCTCGACAGTAGCCTCCTCCACGACTCTTGCCACGTCCTGAGGAAAGAACCAGATTACCAGAATGCACAAAAAGGGAAAAAGGGTGCCAGGGAGTGGTACTTACGGTCGCAGGGGGGGCCTCACTCACGATCCCAGGCGGAGTCTCCTCCTCACCTCTGCCCTCCAATGAGGTAAAAAGGGTCCTCTTCCTCGGCTGCTGCGGGGCCGCCATTTCGGTCGCGGCACTCTGGGCCGGTGCGGCCTCAGTACTCGACGTCTCTCGACTCCTCTTACGACCCGAGGTTGCATATACAAGGAAAAGAGACAAGAGTGAGATGACCAGAGACAGAACTGGTTTAAAAAGGGCGGTGAAGAATAAATGATAAATATAAAAAAAAATTAGGCGAGGCTTACCCGCAGTAGTGGTCGGTCGAGCTGGCAGAGAGGACGGCACGGTCCTGTGCGCCAGCGTCTTTCATGCCCCCACCACAGGCGTCGCCCTGGGAGCTGGGGCCGTGGTCGAAGATGGGGCCGCGGTGGAGGCCACAGCCGCTGATCTAGCCAGGGGAGGGGCCGTCACCCTGGGGGCGGCCACGGCCGGGGCACTTGGTCGAGGCGGCCCAGCTGATACCTTCTTCACTTTTGCTGCCCTTGGGGGTGAGAGGGTCCCAATCTGCATTCGTCAGGGCCGCCCTCACAGCCTCTTCAA
This sequence comes from Prunus avium, assembly GCF_965620075.1. Taxonomy (NCBI): domain Eukaryota; kingdom Viridiplantae; phylum Streptophyta; class Magnoliopsida; order Rosales; family Rosaceae; genus Prunus; species Prunus avium. The sequence goes on along the minus strand of NC_142285.1, from coordinate 32,408,344 downwards.
CAGGCCGAATAAATCTGGCCGAGATACACTCCTCATATCAGACCCTTCCATCCTCGTCATACGCATTACGGCGCGACCAAGGCATCAGAGTCAGGAAGGTCATTCCCTTTTGGAGCTGGAAGGTGATCTCAGCCACACCGTGCTGCTGGGAGATGTCGGCCCTCCAGGACGATAGCCGGTTGGTTGACAGGGGGGGAGTGGGGCAGTTTGGATTAGGCCGAACTACCGTGCCACGAAGTTCGGCAGATACACCTCGGCCCCGGCCTTGGACAGGCCGCAATGGAGGTCGCGCGAAACCAGGAAGGAGCCCCAAATCTCCTTCAGATCGTTCTCCGTCTCAACATCAGGAATGACGGAGAGGTCGTGAGTCAGGAACAGAGGGAACGGCCGAGCAAGGCAGACTCGGAACTGCGTACCAGTTCTCTCGGCCAAGCCGTAGAAGAATTTGTAGCAGAAGGCCGTGGCGTTATGCTTCCTGGGGGCTCGAGCAAATGCGTTGGCCAGCGGCTCGTTGTCTCGGGGAGCGGCCACCCCCCCTCAGCTCTGGGAAGTAGGCCTGCAGCCAGAATTGGAAGGCCCACAGTGGACCACCGTGCTTCGGCTTCATCCCATCAGTAACAATGTCATGAAGCGTGCGATAGATGTGGCCGAGTAAGAACGGGCCGAGTGCTAACCTACCGCCCTGCGCTAGGTAATCGGCCAAGTGGGCGAACTCCAGGGTAACCTTGTTCGCCTGGGTGCAAAACACGAACTTGCACAACCAGTACAGCAAGAACGCGGCGTGTTCAACCTCGCCGAGAGGGGCAATGGCGTCGTCTTCAGCGCTGTCTTCTACGCCGAAGTTGCTGTAGAAACTGGAGTAGTTGAGCATGTTCTTCGCCTTGCTCCTAGCAACTCTCGCAAGAGTAGGCCACGTAGCCTTAAAGCTCCCTTCCACCTCGGGAGCAACAAGGGCGGCGTTTACTTCCACGTCGAGGGGGGACAGGCCGAAAAGGGCGGCCATGTCTAGAACGGTCGGCGTCATCATGCCGAACCGAAAGTTCATGGTGTTGGTGGCCGACGACCAGAAGCACAGGGCTGCGGCCAAGAACGACCGATCCATAACGAGCGGCCGATCGAATAACTTGATCAAGTGGTAGATGCCTTGATCTTTCCATTGCTGACTGAAGAAATGCTCCATCCTCGGCAGCCATTTTTCCCAGTCTGGGGTCACGGTTGGCCACTGTTGCTGCGGCCTGAGGACATTCCAGTCCTGGAAGTCTCCCCCGTCTAAAGCCGAAAGATCCACTAGATTGTTCTTCAGATGGGCCACAAGCCTCTCTAGCATTCCGCCATTAATGGAGGGGCCGAGAACGCAGGAATCAGTGGAGGCACCATCGTCATCAGCCCAGGGCGTGATGATGTCAGGGAGGATCGAGCCCTGAATATCTCGGCAAATAGCATCAAATTCAGTTTGGAAGGTTTGGGACCGAACTTCAACAGATGTGGGGGTATTGGAGGCCATTAGAGCAGGCTTAAGATGAGTGTTTAAAGGGGAAATGTGAAAATAGGGTAATGGACGCAAGGAACACTGGAGGAAAAGCTTAAAAGAAAAGGAATAAGGTCTGTAGGTTCTGGAAAATTGCGAGCTCACGAGGGATTCTCTAGTAACCTTGGAGGTGCGAAAGTTTGATGGGTTTTGAAGGTTGGAGAAATGGGTTTTTGACAAAGCTTGGGCGTCTGAGGATTCTGAAAGCGTAAGGAGAAAGCAACGAAGTTTGGGTTTTTATATTGGCGCTAGAATTCGAAACGAAAGGATGTGTCCCTCTCGAGAGACGTAACGTTCTGTCAGCAGGCTCAACAGGCGCAACGACGTGTCAAAAGCCCAGAGGCCGTCGCTTCCTCTGACAAAGCGAAGCGACGCCTTGGGCAATGATGGCCTACACGACGTGCTTGAGGCATTAAATGCGCCGACTGGCCTGCGCATTTAATGCCCCAGTTGTCAATCACTTCAGAAAGGAATGCAAAGGGTCCATCCCTTGGAATCCATTCGGCCCCTACCCATGCCGAGGCCGAAGAATCCAGGGATGTGGGGGCAATGTTTATGCCTGATAAATCACGGCCATAAGCTGGCCGAAGGTGCCCCTTCTCTCGGCCCTGGCACTTGTTCGTAAAAACTGAAACGCAGCGTTTCGCCAGGGTACTTCACCTTCCTAAAGACAAAAGAAGAAATGCTAAGGCATGATCATCTCGGCCTCAAGCGCAGGCCGAGGCCGAGGCCGAACAAAATCGTGGCCGAAAATATTAAAGTCAGATCATCACGTGATAGCAGGGACCCGGGCTTCATTTAATGAAGTAGTGCCTGTTTAATGCAGCAAACACACTGGCCACAAAGAAGCATTTAATGCATGAGGGAAGGTGGGAAGTGACTGAAGTCAGGATTTGGTGATGAGGATCAGAGTGATTAGACGTGAACATTCTCACAAGAATTCTGACAGCCTGAGATATTGGTTCACCAGCTATCCAGGCCATAAATGCGTCTCTACGGCCAGAAGCTCAGAACCCACGATCAGGAGCGGCGGTCGAGATTCACCGGAATTTCTGGGGTCACACCACCATACTTCACGATCCCAAATGTCGATTGGACACCCACTTGCGCTAATCAAACTCCACTATGCGTAAATTCAGCCTCGATTACTCATCCAGGGACTCTTCCTATAAATACAAGACTCGAGCTACATTCAAAAGGTTCAACACCAAAACAAAGCCTCCCACGGAGCAACTTATTTTTTCCTGTAATGCACTTTCAATATCTTTACTTGCTTTCCTAGGAGTAGTGTTAGATTGTAAGGAAAATACATTCATCAATATATCATACGACCCTTGATTTTCAAGGCGCCGGAGCACCATCCTTGTTGTTCGTTCACTCACCCCATATATCACACGACCGTCGCTCCCTGAGCAGCGCGCCGGAGCACTGCCCAAAACCCACCACCAACACCATCACTCAACGGCCTTGTAGTTCAGGCCGTGAACCTAACAGCCGAGACCAGTTCCTCTCTCGGCTACAATCGTTTGATTAGGAAGACAGTTCAAACAGGCGCACCACTTATCCATCCAACACTCATCAACACATCGACGCACGGTAGACCGTGCTAGCACGCCCGCGCACAACCGCACCGCACCCAAAAGCAGGAAACCGCGTGTTAACGCACATCCCCTCGGCCCGGAACTCCAGGCCGTGAGATCTGCGCGGCAGACACACTTGAGACTCAATTTCGGCCTTTTGCCAATGTGAGTAACAATACAGTGATCAATGGCACGAGAGAGTTGTAACCCCATAGATTCCTCAAACAAATCAGAAAATTGCTTTAATAAGCCTTGAACACATAGTGGAGTGGTACACATGACTCCATGGTTTGCTGGGGTTTCTAGAAATTGCTCATCTTTTGCAAGCACAACCAATACTGCAGATTTTGGTGGGATGACATTGCTCCCATTGCCCTTGTTTCCCAGTAAACGATAATTGTTGCCACCCACTGTAAACTCCATGAACTTATCTCTGAAATGCCAGCCAATGAGTCCCAATGTCTCTAACCATTCGACCCCCAAAACTAAATCACACCCAGATACAGAGAGGAGTCAAAAATCACCTTGGAATTCATAGGCCTGGAGTTTTACTTTCACAACATAAACCATACCTTTCATGCTATAAGACTGACTCGTGGCAACCAGTATTCTTTCTATCTTCTTAGCATCAATGGATGCCTTCAGCTGTGCGGCTATTTTGGGGTTAAGAAAATTACAATCTGCCCCCGAATCGATGAACACCATGATCAGAATGCCCTCAATGGAACCTTGTAAACGCATTGCCCTTCCACGGGTCCGTTTCCGATCTGCTAGTGCATGGAGGTCTATGGTGGTGTCCTCAATGGGAGGTTGGGGTTCTTCATCATAGCTGGGTTCTGGGATTTCGGGTGTGGATTCAGTCACCCCGTCCGACAAGTTCTAGGATTCAATCATCAAGATGTTGGGTTGTTTACAACGATGGCCTGGAGAGTAAGCTTCATCACAGCTAAAGCACATCCCTTTCTGGCGTCGTTCTTGAAGTTCAGCTTGAGTTTGACGAAAAATTGGGCGGTTGGTTGGCGAGTGATCTGTAGCGGCTTTAGAAATTGGACAAAAAGGTGTCGATGAAAAATTGGGTGTGCTTTGAGGTTTGTAACGTGGTGTGGATTGGGAACTAGTAAACCTGGGATTAAAATTCCTTTGGCCTATTTTCTTTTTCAGCTTGTTTTCAAATATTTGGGCTAGTTCCATGGCGCGGGCCAGAGATTGTGGTTCTAAGGCAATGACGTCATCTTGTAGATCCTTCTTAAGCCCACCTACAAAGGTGCCCAGCAATTGCTCATCGGTCCAGCCCACTGCTCTGCAAGAGAGTTTAATGAAAAGGCCCACGTACTCAGCCACTGACCCAGTTTGTTTACTGTGGGACAAGGCCATATTGACATTTAGGGTTTCACCGGGCCCAAAGCGCTGAAGTAACATGTCGAAGAAGACGACCCATGAATCGCGTGGGTAACGCGATTCGAACCACTTCATCCACAGAGCGGTGTCGCCACCCAGACGCATCGCCGCCACCATGACCTTTCGGTGGTCTTCCACTTCATGGTAGTCGAGGAATCGTTCGGCCATTGCTAACCACCCATATGGTCCTCACCGTAGAAACGCGGAAGATCCAACTTAATTGGTTTCATGGAGCTATATGAGTTATTTTGGTTAAACGTGGAATTAGGGCTTGGCATATTGTGGGGAAATTGACCGAGTGGAATAAAGGGGGAAAAGTTTGATGTAGGTACTTAGGTAGTGACTAGAGATGGATGGGATACTTGGTTGGTGACCTGAGATGGATGGGATCTGAGCGATCCTTGTATGAAACTTGGGCCTGCGTTTGTGGAGAGGTTTGGTAAGATCTGGGTTGTTGGTGAACCCGTTGAAGTGGGCATCGATAGCTGAGGCATGGTGGTCATGGGGGCCAAACTGGGTTGGCTGTAGCTGAGAATTGGACCTGTAGGTGGAATCACCCATGCCGATGGCAACTGTGGTGTTGGTACTGGATGGTGGGTGGGAGACACAGGAGGACGAGGAAAAACAGGGCTTCGAGCTCGTAAGGTCCGAAGTTCATCCATCACCGTTTTCTGAAAGTTCAAGTTCTGGGTTCGTTGGTCGCTTAATGCTGTAAGCGTTTTCAAAATCTCTGCGACATCGCCTTGTACCATGTCTTGGTGTTGAGAAACGGTGGTCACTGTATTCTGGAATTCTTGGAACTGAGCTTCAAGACGGTTACACTGAAGGTCCATCTCGACTTCTGCCACAGTGGCGAGCTCCGCCGCCAAGGTAGCCTGGGACTTTTTTCCCATGGAAAGCACCCTGGCTCTAATACCAAATGGTAGGTACGTGTTTGCAGAAAAGGAAATACATAGAAGAAAGTTAAAGGAACAACATATTTCATTCATAATCATCTATGTACCAGCTATTATGTACTTTATACATGATTCTGGATGATGCCACATGGCAAGTATCCCGAGATAAAAGGATAACCGTTTCCTAGCTATTGCAATGAAAATAGAAGGGTGATATGGATAGTGTAGGGTGATGTAGTGTGGGTGACGGTCCTATCAGAGTAGGATAGATAGAAAAAGAAAGAGAGCTAGCGAAATCGTTGAAGAGGAGAGAGAAAATGAAATAGAACCAGAGAATGGAGAGAGAGAAAGAAAGGAAAAAAAGAAAAAGAAAAAGGATTTATATTATTTTATTATTTATTATATATCTTATTCCACTTAAGCACAAAAAAAAAAAATGTTCTTCACATGACACATCATCACTTGTGACAAAAAAAAAACTAAAATAGCCCTATCACATCATCAAAATTGACGGAGTTATTAGTGGAGATAATGGTGGAGGGTAAAGTGGAACATGAAACCACAGTCAAGGAGATTAAATGGGCCATTTTAACTTTGCGGGGAGGGAGGGTAAAGTGAGATTTGACCGAAGTTTCAGGGGATACTACAGTAAATAAGCCTTTTTGAAATTTGGAGCTAGTACCTAACAAAAATAAAAATAAAGAAGAAGTCGAAGTAGAATCATAAACCAAAAAACCGCATCGGATATTGGCAGTCCGGTTGGTGTGGTTTTCCACCCATTTTTAAAAAAAAACTGCATCGAATTGCGTCATTTGAATAGTTTCAATGTGAGGTGGAAACTGGATCGGACTGGACCGCGCCTGCCGTCCATGCCTAGTCATTGTTTCATTCAAAGGGACCAAAGGAGGCGTTTCATAAGGGGGAAAAAAAACAGATGTGTCATTTAGTGCATTTAGTGGAAGAAATTAGGTCAGATCTTTTGAGCTTAATACATCACAAAAAAGCTCGACCCATAGCCTGTGCAAGTTGGGAGATGGCACAAGGCCCCAAAATATTTGGGCCCATAGCTTGTGAAAAATACACATGTACGTGTATAATTAGTGTATTGTATATTTGATGAAAAAAAACATTATTTATTGAGTCTTTCATACCTATAAAAAAAACAAAAGTATTTTTAAAAATATGTACATATGGGTATAATATGAGTATTATACCGAAAAAAAAATACTAACTAGGCTACCCACACAATTGGGGACGTAATACAGTGCACATTGTAAGATATCTAGAAATGAGAAATGCTTTCAAATAGCATTATAAATGTAGCAATTATAACAATATTATCTCGATAAGTAGTTATTGAAATTGGCAGAGGTTTCTTAGTAAAATTTGAAGATGACCTAAACCCTGTTAATTTCAAAGTTGGAAAAAACCACTACAAATATATGCACCACCACCATATAGTTTTATCCCTGATCGTCACCATTAACACTGATAACTCATATGAGTCATAGCCATGACATAGACAAATAAAATGAAACTTGTTACATTGCAAGTGACAGAGCACTAGTAAATGAACCTAATATCATCTGTATATTAATTTGTTGATTGGGGCCGTGTGATTTCCCTTGTTGTAATTAACAAGATCAACCAGTCATGTTGCAACCTTGATTTTGAATCTAAATGATGGTCATTGGGACAGATCAAACACTAGCCATGGAGTTGAAAAGCCTAAGTAAACAGAAGAGAGTTTTTCTCCTAGAGCGGATGCCTTAGTCTCAAGTTTCAGATGGGGGTGAATTACTTTTTGAGTTGTATATCATCGACTGAGGAGGGAGCCCTCTATTTAACAATAATGTTGAAATAATGAAACAATGTTATGCAACTTACTATTCTTAAGTGTCCTATAATTTACTATGAAATAATAGGACAATATTATTTGTGGAGCTTGTAGTCCCAGAGATACTTACCTACTACTACATGTATATTCATTTTTTCATTATCTCTCTCATCACGTGATTATCTTATTACAAAATAATTTTAAACGATTTCTTGAAAATAATAATGAGTTTGCTAAACCTAAACGGACTTATCAAAGGCGTGTCCATAGGCACGTGACTTGCTGCCAATTGTACAATTTCCCTCTACAATTAAGGTGGCTGTTGGGTCCACTTGAACAGAATAAATAAAACCCAAATCTAAAAGTGAATTTCAGGAAGGAGCAAAGCAAACAAAATCTACAAATAATGTCCACAGGCACGTGACTTGCTGGGCTTGAAACCGCTTAGTATGGAAATTTAGGCAGCACATCCGAGCAGCACAAAACCGTGACAGAAGGACATGCCCTCTTTTGACGTTGACCTTAATGGATTTGTCACAAAGATTGTTGATCATGTTTCACTATGTCTTTCAAATAGATGCATTACCAACATAAAAAAAACACACACACAAAATCAATGAAGCACTAAATTACGGTCATTGATGTTTCATTTGATTTATAACAACCCAAACTCTCATGTATAAAATTTTCCTTTATCATTGACATCCTGATCAAAGGAGGAAAGAGCCACTACAAAAATATGGTTAGAGTAGAGACCCCGACACAATTGAGTTTGTTAAAGGATCTTGAAAAATCACTTTTAAAATACAACAAGTCTTGGAATATGTGAATAGCGAAATCAAAATATTATCCTAGAATTCTAGAACGAAATAATTGGGTTTCATAACATATATATGAATCTCATGCTAATAGAGGTAGGACAAAAATGAATATGGATGGACTAATGGTACATATATATATAAAGCAGCAGACTCTTTAAAACACTATATAGTAGGACTACAATACAAGCAATATGCACTAACTTATTCTCTGACTCTTATCTCAACTCTCTCATATCACGTGGGATCAATGAAATTAATTATGAAATCATGTAAGGCCTAATCCAAGCGAGAGAGAATAACACTTGACTAAAGAGTTTGTCTGTGTGATACATTCATTGAGGTCATTGGCAAAAGCGGGCATGGCCTCCGGCTAATGCGATTTTGTGCTGCTCGTAACTCTTGGTGGATGTGCTTAGCCACAGTTTCTGAACCACGCGATCGAAGCCCAGCACCGCCATGGGCAACAACAAGACGCACAAAATTAGGTAGGAGTAGTAGCGTGGAAAAATTAGAACCCACAAGAGTGAAGCAACTGAGAGTGAACCCAAACACAAGCATGGCCATGCGGCTCCATTCATATGCATGAACACCAAAACTAAAGGCGAAGCAATATGCAAGTAAACTAGAGAGCAAAGCTGTGATGGCCGTAGGGTGTGTTTGAAACAGAGCTAAGGCTGGAAATCTCATCTGGACCACGTCAGGAGTGTTGGAATCATGAAGGCAAAAATTTCATGGAGATTGTAACCAATAGAATACGACATTGTCGAATTCGAAGCAGCAGGCACTATTTGCAGTACAACTGAGTAGTTCATGAAGTACTGTGGCTGATTGTTGATGAAGTATGTGACATTGCAACTGTGAACAGGATTGATCATCATCCGAACCCAAACATAAATATGATGAATTGCGTTGTTTCTGAGACGTGTCTTGAGAAATCTAATCATCATTTTTATACAGAAATGGAGGTCCCACTGGACCAAAATGTGTTGGGTTGGTGAATTATTAGGGTTTTATAGTAAATACAAAATGAAAGCAATGTGAAACCCTAACCGGGACCAACACACCAAGAGAGATGGACTCAACGTGAATGTTTGTTGGCGGACATTCACATGGAAACATACATTTCTAACTTCGAAGCATCTCCGTTAATTTGGACCATATTAATTCAAAACATTGGCATATCTGACTTGAACTAGATGCAGCCAGCTGCAGCAGATAGTGTACAAGGTAGAGTGTAGATCAAGACCGTTGGAAAGTAGTTACTTATGCATGGGTCCCACTCACTCCCAAAAATAAATGGTGCAGATCTTCGTATGTAGAGTGATTGGGGAAAATGCGGAGCAGTGAATTAACCCGCGACCTCATATTCTTCAAATAAATCAATCAAGACCGGTGAAAGCGATGAGATTGTAGATCATGTGGCGTTACATTGACCATAAGCACACCAAGCATGAGTCGTGACATTGACGTATACACGGCTATAAATGTACCCAAACACCAATAATCATATCAACTAGAAAAGTTGATCCGATTCTCATTCCTTATTTATCGTATTTCCTTTATTCTTATTCAATGTCTATTATAAGCAGTGGCGGTTCTACAGCCAGGGCAGGGTAGGCAGTTGCCTACCCCAATTTTTTTCACTTGAAAAAAAACCTATATATAAACAAGGTTATTTCTAGCCATCACATGTGATAGTGTAAACCTTTGCCTACCCAGCCCATGTAAAACTACCCACATGTGTTATAGCCCATTCAAACTTTTTTTTTAAAAAAAAGGGAAACAATTTTTACCAGCCCACACTCTTGTGTTATGGGATGGCCCAGTCAAACTTATAAGCAGCCAAATAGCTTTTGACTGTGCAATTCCGGACAGTTTCGTTGAAGTTTTTGATAATTTCCTCTGAAAAGCAATTCACTCGTACCGTCGAGTTTTTAAGGTAAATTTCGCCTACCTGACTTTTGAATCCTGGATCCGCCACTGATTATAAGTAAAACCAAATTTATTATATATACAAACCTAGTGACTATTAAAAAAAGATTCAAAATGATGGTTGCGACATATGACTGGTAGATCTATTTACAACAAGGGAACTCACACGTGCCCACTCAACAAATTAAACTTTTTCCATGAATTGGAATTTACTACGGCTTAATCATATGATGTGAGTGCTTCTTAAGTACAAATGCACACGATCGGGTCTAAATTTATTCTATCACTTGCTATGTAACACGTTTTGTTTTATTTGTCTATGTCATGGTATGAACATCTTGAAGCAAACAAAAGGAAGAGAACATGAGCACACAATAATTTAACTATTCGGTAACTTCTCCAACAAATAATAAATTATGAGACAAAGCAGAAACAAACAAAGTTTTATGTAAATAGAGGGTAAGAGTAAGAGTGATGGAACCAGACCCAATAACTGAGTTAGATTCGTTGTTAGCAATAACCACACTTGTTACATTTTAGTACCAATGCCACATTTAGTAAATTAATTCACCAAATGATGTTACATTTTAAGTACTTAATTAGGAAAAGAAAATTGATGGCTCCAATATAATTGCTTAGTTGTTTGCACCTATTCAGTTTCATGGGAAGGGAGAAAACACATGAGCTTTCCTCGCATCGCATGTTAATATTTTGATCCCCAAGAGAAAATTCCTGGGGAGAGAAGTTCAAACACATCGAGAAGCGAAAGTTGAGTGGACGGAGACGTCCGACTCCGAAGCAGTCTTTGAGAGAACCATATATACGATCGAAGCAAAGATTGTGCACCAAACTATTCCAGGAGTGGGTGGGCCATGCATGAGGCAATTACGTCGAGTGAAGACTTTCTGCACTTCCTGGGGCCGAGTGGAACTGTTTGGGCCATTTTTGGAGTCAACAGGAAGTAAATAAATAATTTGCAATTTATTACAAGTCTGGGGAACGAAGCTTCTTTCTCCTTATATTATGTTGTTGAGTCTCTGACAACACCGAAATATAGCTAAGCTTCTTTCTCCTTATAATATTATGTTGTTAAGTCTCTTATATAGTTTCTCCAATCAAAGGCACACGTTACGAAAATAAAATATGTGTTTTCTTTCTCACAATTCTAATATGGTTCTCCTTAAATTGCGAATCCATAAAAGGAATATCTGTTATTTCTCACGGCTCTTCATGGTTCATTTCCAAATAGCAGCTTCCAGGAAGGCCCCCTTGCGGAATTAAGCCTTTTAGAATAATCACGTGTAGGTCTGGTGTGCTAATTATGTCAATGTTATCGCATGATCTCCAATCTCTTCATCTTGAACTTTTACTTTTATTTATTTATTTGAAGCAGATTATACAGGATTCATTCACTGCTTTTCACCCTCTCCAATCACTCTACATATACCCTGATCTGCACCATCTGTTTTTGGGATCGACGGGGACCCATGCATAAGCAATTACTACCCAACGGTCTTGATCTACACTATCTCCCGCAGCCTGCCACCTTTATTTTAATATGACTTAGTTTGTCGGTTCTTCTTTTCTTTTTGTCAACTTACCTGTCAGTCGGCATGCATTTGGCTAATAAAAGGCTGAGTACCGAACTTCAAGCCAGCAACAACACAATTCATCATTTTTATGTTTGGGTTGGGATGATGATTAATCCTCCTGATCACAGTTGTAATGTCACCTACTTCATCAATAATCAGCCACAGCAGTTCATTAACTATTCAGTTGTGCTACAAATAATGCCCGCTGCTGCATCGAATTGGACGAGGTCGTACTCTAATAATTCCAATCATCACCATGAAATTTTTGCCTTCGTGATTCCAACACTCCTGACGTTGGTCCAGATGAGATATCCAGCCGTAGATCTCTTCCAAACACACCCTACGGCCATCAAAATTTTGCTCTCTAGTTTACTTGCATATTGCTTCGCCTTCAGCCTTGGCAATCATTCATTGGAATATTGGTGCCGCATGGCCATGCTTGTGTTTGGTTCACTCTCGGTTGCTTCACTCTCGTGGCTTCTGTTTCTTCCACACTCCTCCTCCTACCTAATTTTGTGCGTCTTGTTGTTGTTGCTGGTGGTGGTGCTGAGCTTGAAGCCCTTGGTAAATCAGAAACTGTGGCAGCGCATCCGCCAAGAAATACGAGCGGCACAAAATCACATTAGCCGGAGGGCATGCCCACTTTTGCCAATGACCTCAATGAATGTGTCACACTCACACAGACCAACTATTTTCTCAAATGTTATCGTCTCTCACATAGAATAGGCTTTTCTCAAATGCTCACTACGTACTCATAGTTTTATTCTATTCCAATGAAATGAAAAATGGTGCAGGATTGATGAATGGTTTTGTGACCTGTGTGGATGGAATGTTCAAAGCCACTGCGGTCTTACAATAAAATGAGATCACAAAATTTATTCAGTGCCGTAAATGAGTTCAGATTTTGAAGAAAAAAAAGTGGGTTCAAATTTGAACAAGTGTTGTTACATTCTGTGATGAAACAGATTGATAACTATAAATTAATTTCATTTTGTTGTCCCTCCAGTTACATTAATTAATTAATTGGAATGGGGATTATTTTGGGGTTTGAATTGTTTGTTGTGTATTCTTCTCTCCGAGGAGGTGAATATAAAATCTAAAAGTTGACTTACAATACAAGGAGGAAATAAATACATTCTAAATTAGGATTCCCTATTAAACAAGAAATATATCTCATACTCTAATTTAGTCTTGACTAACGCCAACACTTATAATAGTACTACAAAGAAAAATACTTGGAATGAAAGGCAAGGCCTCGAAGTCTATAAAAAAGCATACGAAAGAAGGTAGAGGAGTACTTAGCTTGAGGACTATTTCCAACTCCTTCCCTTTACCAAAGAATGGTTTCGGCTCATGCGGCTTAGGCTTAGGCAAGTTTTTGACAAGAACTTGAAGTTTCCTTCTCTTGTTTTGATCTTCTTGATAAGCTTGATGAAGGTTTCGGTTACTACACTCCATCTTTTCTTCATCATTCCAATCTTGCTGATGATGGACATGCTTGGTGCGCTCCCTATTAGGGTTTTGTTTGATGATGATGATCATGGGTGGAGGACTACTTAGCTTGAGGACTGTCTCCATGTCCTTCCCTTTACCAAAGAATATTGGTTTCGGTTGTGGCTGATCTTCTGGCTTCTTCTTCTTCTTGAGAGTTTCCATGGGTTTGTTCATCAACGTCGATGTCATCGAAGAAGTGGGAGAGATCGAAACTCATGGTTTCAATGATTGTGAGAGCTTCAAGGTCGAGAGGCGGGGGCATGCAAGTCCATTAAAGTCATCTTCAAGAACCTCATATTCATGTTCCTTCAAGTGCGAGTAATCCATCTCGTTGAGAAAGAAAAGTATTGATAGCTGGGGTCACCGGTATACGAATTTGGAAACCACTTAGTTCAATTACAAAGCTAAAGCTACCGTTATACAGTTCACACCATGACATAGACATATAAAACGAAACTTGTGACACAGCAAGTGACAGACAGTCGTAAATGAAACTAAATTTCATCTAGATTCATTTATACCTAATCCCAACAACAATTTATTATGATATTTGGCAAGTCACAAATGTTTTTTTTCCCTTTACCAAGCAGTAGAGTCAAAAAAATGGCGGTGGGTTCTCTGTACTCAAACATAAGGCGGAGAGCAGAGAGAGAGGGAAGAGAGAGAGCAAAGAGAGAGCACAGGCGGAAGGGGCGGAAGGTTGCAAATTTTTTCCTTTTAATTTTTTAATTTCTAAATTTCTAAATTTCTATGAATTTTAAACTATTAAGAAAATTTATTTAGTTAATCCATATGGCATATTGTTATTGGATGTGTGGGCTCCATTTAAATTCCACATCAGCAATCTAACTGAATTTTTGATTGAACCTGACGGGAGGACAATTTTGATGTGTATAAAGGACCAAAGGTAATAATTTGGTAAATCTCAGAGACGGTTTGTAATAAAAACCCAAAATTGAAAGAAAAATGAATGATGCTTCCAACAAGTAGGGCTCGTCAATGGGCCGGGCCGGGCTAGCCCGGCCCAAATTTCATGGGCTTGGGCCGGGCCGGGCCGGGCTTTAAAGAGGAGAGAGAAAATATCGGGCCGGGCCGGGCCGGGCTTTTTTAGAAAATTCAAAGCCCAAGCCCATCTCATGAGTCGGGCTTGAAAAAGCCCATCGGGCCGGGCCGGGCTAAGCCCTACGGGCCGGGCCGAAATGGGCCTAAAAAATAATAAGAAACATATGATTTTTAAATTTATGTATGCATTTTCATGTTTTTGTATGTAATCACATTTTCACGTTGTCTTGAGCATATTTCCTTGATAGATTTACATAAAACAAAAGAAAATACTCTAATAGATTGGAAAAAACAACCACTCATTAAATATAAAAACAAGATTGGAAAAAACCAATATAAATACTCTAATAGATTTACATAAAACAAAAGAAAATACTAACAACTATAAATTTAAGGATAAAACTTGTATTAATTTTGTGCTCATCATTTGGTGATGTGTTAAAGAAAAGTATGATTATATTTGGTGGTATGATTATGTTTGGTGATATGATATGTTGTTTGTCTTATTATATATATATATAATTGTTGTATTAATAAATGACACAAATTAATGTGCTAATCATCCAATTATAAACTAGGAATGAGTAGAATTCAATGGAAACAAACACAATTTTTATAACAAGTAACACACAAAAAAAAATTAAAGAGGGGGATTTGTCATTCAAGTGATGTAATCCTAATCCTAAACCCTTATTTATACATAATTATATATGTATGCGGGCCTAACGGGCCGGGCTTTTGTGGGCGGGCCGGGCCGGGCTTTCATGGGCTTAATCGGGCCGGGCTTATGGGCCGGGCCGGGCTTCAAACACCCAAGCCCAAGCCCGGCCCAAGCCCAAGCGGGCCGGGCCCTCTCAAAGCCCATAACGGGCCGGGCCGGGCTTTTTTCAATGGGCCGGGCGGGCCCCCGTAAGCCCATGAACCCGCGGGCCAAATGATGAGGCCTACCAACAAGTGACAATTGAGTCGTAATGCTGGCCCAAGCAGAAGAGGCCATTAATTAATTAATACTCATTAGTATACATGTTGGGCTAGGTCATCTCATCACATCAAAATATTTATCAATTTTAATTTTAACTCAAAATAAATAAAAATAAAAAGACAAAATGGTTTCTCTTTATCCATTTCAGTTTCCCTCTCACCTCACCTCGCTTTCTAGGCCTCCATCCACACACAACACAATGGACCTACGACCTTCAAGCTGAGCATCATGTAGTTAACTTCTGACAGATTCATAGTATAAGAGCAATGTGGATTTGTTTCCCTCATATGCAACTTTCATGTACGAGGAGCAATGTGGATTTCAGCTGTCTAGCTAGGTCAAATTGGTATAAATAGAATAATATGTTAATACTATAATAATATCTTACGCTCAATTTGAAATTTTATACTCATATAATGTTGTTTTAAAATAATTAGATATTTAAATTTACAGTAATGCTATGCTACTAACATTATCAAGTATGAACCCAACAACAACTACAACGATATAATGCCAGTTTTGTTGTTTAGACAATGTGGTTAAAGGTAGTGCTTAGAACAGTCTACCAGAGAATGTACGTTTTATATATACTTGTTATTGACAACTAGGCAAGTCAATGTGAGATTCCAATTGGCTTATTTTATTATTATTATTTTAATACAAACGATTGGGGGAGGGGGATTTACACAAATATTCACTGGTGCCTGAGAATTTCGAACTTCTACCTATATGAATGGAGGTGGAACCGTGGAAGATACCCAATTGGGACTGGCTTTAATAATCTTAGTTAATATGTAAAATATGACATGGTTCAAAAATTATGTCATTGTATATAAGAATGATAGTGACACGTGCGCGGAACAATTTGCTGGATAGATTGAGTTCTAATTAATGGCAAAATCCTAGGAACCAGACATCAACCAACTAATTCCTTTTAGCTGTGTCTACTTGGCGATGCACCTTATGTTATTATAGTTTATTATAACAAAGGTTTTATCATGCTTAGTATTGCCAAAAAACAAAAGCAAAGGGGTTTAGGCAGCCAAAACCCAAATCTAAAGCAAAACGAAAATGACAAAGGGATTTGAGTAATTAAAGTTGATAAACGTCAAATGATACAAAGAGAATTGGTTTGTCTGGAATCTGCAAGACATATCTTCACCTATTATTTAAAGCTTAGGATTCATTATGCGACGATCAGACCATTGCTGTGACTGTGAGTGAGTGGGACACATGCTTTGTCCAATAGTCTTGATCTAAACACCATAGTTATAGTAAATATAGAACCGAAAATGTACAAATAAAATATGTAGTGGTGGAGTTAGGATTTCACATTAGAGAGGGTTCTTCATAAAATTTGCCTTCTCTTCATAATTATTATGAATTTCACATTTTAAATTGGTTAAATACTAATTTCATCATCTACACTATTAAAGACTTAAAAATTAATAATTTATATTCCAAGAGAGAAAAGAAATGGAAAAAAAGAGAGTTTATAAAGTGCTATATTAAGGTACCCAACTCATACATAAAAAAATGAGGAAAATAAAAAATTTACAAAGCTTTAAACAAAAGAGGAAGAGGAAGAAAAGGAAGAGAAAGAAGGGTTAAAACTATATAGGTGTTTTTAGTGCAAATATCATAAACTAACTTAGAAGATTTAAGGGAAATGAGTAGAAGGGAGATCAAGAAATTTTATGGTTAATTTGTAGACAAAAAGAACCTAATATATATTTATTTTAGGGTAAATATCCTAAAAACTAATCTAATATATTATAATATTATATATCATATGTAACATACAAACAGAAGAGGTAAAAATGGAGTGGGCACACTGGTCCCATGCTGGCTCTTCCCTGAAAATACGTATGTGTTGTATTCGGCAAAATTTGTGAAAAGTACACATGATAAGTTCAGCCACTATATAATATTTTAATATAATTTATTTACAATTTGTAATATATATTATTGAAGAAATAAGTGAATTTTGTTTGTATGATTGAAAAGTTTGTAAAAAAACATGTATATTAAACGTGAAGAATATATATGTACATGTATAATTCTTGTATTGTATATTTGATGTAAAAAGAACATTATTACTGAGTCTTTCATATGTGTACGAAAAATAAAAATATTTTTATAAATACATACATACGGGTATAATATAAGTATTATACGAAAAAATGCTAACTAGGCTACCCACACAATTGAGGACGTAATACAGTGCACATTGTAAGATATATAACAAGGGAGTTTCACTAAAACACCCAAAATGGGGGCTGAAATTATAAAAAAACCCAACACCCAAAACACTTTATAAACACACCCAAAACCCATCATTACACACACTTAAAACCCATTTATAAACACACCCAAAAAATATACAATTGTTGATTTTGGGGTTGATTTTGGGTGTGTATCTATGTTTAAATAGTGCGTGGGTTTTTTTATAAATACATGTCTAGGATTGGGTTTTTTTAATCTAATATAACAATGAGAAATTAAAGCTTTCAAATAACATTATTAATGTAGCAATTATATCAGTATTATCTCGATATGTTATTGAAATTGGCAAAGGTTTCTTAGTAAAATTTGAAGATGACTGCAGTGGTATTTTCAGAGTTGGAAAAAACCACTACAAATATATGACACCACCACCGTATAGTTTTATCCCTGATACTCACCATTAACACTGATAACTCATATGAGTCTTACCCATGTAAAAAAATACTAACTAGGCTACCCACACAATTGGGGACGTAATACAGTGCACATTGTAAGATATCTAGAAATGAGAAATGCTTTCAAATAGCATTATTAATGTAGCAATTATTGTGAAACCCTATATATATATATTTAAATATGTACACTAATATTTCATGGAAATTAAATATTTAAAATTAATAGTTTTAATACTATATATATATATATATATATATATATATATATATATATATATATATAAAAGTTGCATGGCAAGCCACGTGAAAGCTTTTGCTATAACCTATCAAATCTATTATATGGTTTTAACTATGCCAATTCACTTCAATCTTATATAATATTTATACACAAGTGTTTAGCAAAGTTTGACGTGTTGCTTTTTAGAGTCTTCAAAAACCACAATAGCATGAGGTGGTGAATATTAACTTGAGGTGTAAGAATAATAGGAAGCCTTGTATCACTACTACAAAAAACGAAATAGACGACGGGGATCCACCGTCGTTGTAATGCTTTGAAATCCGTCGTTAAATCGACCGCCGTCTATTTGGGTGTCAAACTACGACGGCTTTTCACCGTCGTTGTTTATCTGTAAAGACGACGATTTTTAAAGAAAATCGTCGCTGTTTAAAGGTAAAGATCGTTAATTATAGGATGAAAGACGATGGTTTTAAAAACCGTCGTGTATTGTATGTAAAGATGACGGTTTTGTATGAAAACTGTCATCTTTACATACAATAGACGACCATTTTTATAAAAAAAACAGTTATCTTTACTTCACAATAGACGACCCTTTTTAAAAAAAACCGTCATCTTTACATATAATAGACGACTCTTTTTTTTTAAAAAACGTCATCTTTACCTATAATAGACGACCTTTTTATATATATAAAAACCGTTGTTAATTATCTGTAAAGATCATGATTTATTATAAAAACCGTCGTCTAATAAGTTCCCAAATTGCTACATTTTAGTTCTTTTTGATTTCCTATGATGCTATACAACGATTTTAACTAGAAAACCAACCATAATGCTTTATTAATGAATATATACACTCAAAAATAGTTTCTTTCATAAAACTTGAAGATTCAATAGTTATTACATAGTTAACCAATCTTTATTTTACAACAAACATAATTCCTAACAAGACCTACGTACTCCTAATCCAAGCCTTCCTCATCCAAACATACAAATGATGCACAACTGAAGTCTCCTCCATCATCCCTGTAAATAAATCAAAATGACAAAGAGAGAAAAAAAAAAGCTAAGATTATAAACATAAAAAAAGCACTCTCCGGAGCCAGCACCTAAAGACTAAATGGGGTGGTAGTTTTATCTTCAATCCACCCATGTAATCTATAAACCCTAGGATGCAGTCTAGAAATCCCTAGGTTAGTTATGTGGCACAATGTTAAAGCTTCAACCAAATTTTCTTTACCGACTCTAACTACTATAAATAGTCCTACATAATAGCTTTAGACCATAAGTTCTTCAAGTTATAGTAGTTTCCTTGAAAAAAAAACGTAGACAAAAGAAAATAAGAGAACTAAGTGTTGTGAGGTTTTGAAGAAATTCAAGGTATTTGAGCTTACAATTGGGAGTTATACAATAGCTTTGGATTTGAGGTAGGGGTTCTTTCTTGGGGAGGTTTTGCATAAATTGATTTAATTAAATATTGTAAATCCTATATTATGCTTGGTTATATTATTTGATTGTTATCCTTAATATTGGATGTATACGTGTTGTTAATTATCATTATAATTTGATTAACATTGACATATTCATATGTTGTTGGTGGTGGTTGGAATTTTTGGGTTGATAAAGAAATTATGGAAAAGAGGATAATGGGAAGAATCTTTTGTGTAGTTGAGTCTAACCATTGTAGGGACCAAGTTCAGGCGAGCCCGTGTGCACAGTAGATTAGGAAATCGGCGGTATAATTGTCGATTGGGTGATTTGGGCTTGGAGATCAATGGTATGGACAAGATGACTAGCAAAAGGGGAATTATGGGATGATTGAAATGGGTGTTAGTTTATATAATGGGGCATTCGGAATCACAGTGGTAAAATGCATGGTATGGGACATGCAGATTTGCTTGCCCTATTATATAGATTAACGGGTTTGGTAGAATTGAAGTTCATTCATACATTGCATAAATTGTACATTAAAAATCTCACCAATCATATAGGGCCCCTACTGAGCATGTAATGCTCACCCCTTAATGAATTTATTGCAGGTTTTGAATCTGAAGTTTAGTTGTGACAAGGAAACAAGAAGAATGAGTTGCAGATAGTTTTGGATGTTTTGTTAAGAGTCTGTATTTTACTGAAATTTTGCTTGTAAAATTACAATGTAAATTACTTTGGTTTAAATAGAAGTTTTATGTTTAATTCTCAAGTTTCTTGCTATTTAAATTTTGAAATTTTAGTTTTTCTTTTCTTTTCTTTTACCTCACACTCTCAATAAATAAGTAAATAAATTGGGTGTGACAATTATATCAATATTATCTCGATAAGTTATTGAAATTGGCAGAGGTTTCTTAGTAAAATTTGAAGATGACCTAAACCCTGTTAATTTCAAAGGTGGAAAAAACCACTACAAATATATGCACCACCACCATATAGTTTTATCCCTGATCGTCACCATTAACACTGATAACTCATACGAGTCATACCCATGACATAGACAAATAAATGAAACTTGTTACATTGCAAGTGACAGAGCACTAGTAAATTAACCTAATTTCATCTGTATATTAATTTGTTGATTGGGGCCGTGTGATTTCCCTTGTTGTAATTAACAAGATCAACCAGTTATGTTGCAACCTTGATTTTGAATCAAATTTTTTTAAAAAAAAAATAGTATAACCGACCGGTTATAATTTTTATATATACGGTGGGATCCTTTTTTTCTTTTAAATTTTTTTTCTTGATTTTCGTTTATTGACAAGAGTAGTTTAGAGCATTATCCATTACTATTAGGCCATTATCCGAGTCTCTATTGTCCCCTTTTGATTTTTACTATTCCACAGTTATTACCCATGTAAAGAATTTAGCACTTTCACATTTAGTATAGGCGTGCGGCTATAAGACTGTTTTTATATAAAAAATAGTATAGCCGCGCAGCTATATTGTTTTTGACATTTGGGCGTTGAGCGCTACGCGGGTCCTTTCTTATTATTATTTTTTTAATAAATAGTAAAGTTGTGCGGCTATTCTACAGTTTTATTTAATTTGTTTGAAAAAATAGTATAGCCGCCTGGCTATACCGGTTTTGACACGCAGGCACCTGAGCGCTGGTCGGGGTCCTCTTTCTTTTATTTTTGTTATAAATAGTAAAGCCGCATGGCTATACTCGGTTTTTTCTTATAAAAAAACAAATAGTATAGCCATGCGGCGTTACTGTGCTTTTAAAAATAAATAAATAAATAGTGGCTATATTCTTTATATATATATATGCTGAGATCCTTTTTTTCCCCGATGAGTAGTTTAGAGCATTATCCATTACTATTAGATCATTACCCAAGTCTCTATTGTCCCATTTTGATTTTTTACTTTTCCACAGTTATTACCTATATAAAGAATTTAGTACTTTCACATTTAATATTGTATTATACACGTACGTACATATTTTTTAATAATACATCCGTATTCTGTACACGTCTTAAAGGCTCGGTAAAATTCGCGTTTTTTTAAAAAGTAAACGTACACTACTCGTATTTTTTTAATACACGTATTTTTTATTATAAAATTTTCAATAAGACACACAAAATTCACGTATTATACACATAATTCTCACATATTATTGAATAAAAATAATATATATTAAAAAAATATAAATAAATTATATTAAAATATAATAAAATGGCTGAACTTTTAAGTTGTAATTTGTAAAAACTTTGTTGAATAAAACACGTACGTATTTTATCTATATGTGCCAAGATATAAGTGAGTCGATATCATTGGAGAAGAGAGAAAGTATAAACTAAGGTATAGTGCTAGTGGTGTAAACTTCATAAGCTATAAAAATATCAAACGCTAGCCATGGAGTTGACAAGCCTAAGTAAACAGAAGAGAGTTCTCCTAGAGCCGATGCCTTAGTCTCAAGTTTCAGATGGGGTGAATTACTTTATGAGTTGTATATCATCGACTGAGGAGGGAGCCCTCTATTTATACGCATTCCTCAAAGTGTCTCGCCCGTCAAAATACACTAAGAGGATCCTTAATGCAATAGAATAATGAATCTCAATCCTTATAGAACAATGAATGTCTTTGTCCCTTTATTTTCATTTATTTTTATATTACTCCATTTACTTAAGTTTATAGTGTAAATAAGGAAGTAACCCCCATTTGGATTCAAATAAAAATACTAGAAAATCAAATTCCCACCAAATCAAATTATGAAAAATTGAGTTTAGTGCAAAATACGATTTAGGCTAAAAATGATGGCTCATTAAATCTATATATACTTCATACTAAAATCCTATAAAATCAAGTTTTCTTATTTGAAGTGTAAGGAATAAAAGCTACCCAAAATTATCTCGAGAAAATGATTATTATGAAAAACCATTTTTCATTCTTAGTCAATATTTTTATATAAAACAATTTTTCATGTATGATATGAATCCATGAAGGGACCTAAGGTCAATTTAGGTAAAAAGCCTTAGATGCTCAATCCACAAAGGGATTTTAGCCTTTCAAAATTGCACTTCCGCTAAAAAAATTCCTAGATTCGCCAGTTTATTAGCTTTTACATCCAAACACTTATATAAAAGCTGGTTGAGATATGCTTGAGTTCTTGATTAGCAATGAGTCTTTGGTAATCCCACGTACATATAGTCCCTTGTTGATTTAAGAGCAACATATCATGTCTCGAACTCATTTCATATATAAATCCATGTAGTTCCGAATATATATAAACTGAAATCAACTAAAATATAATTTTAGACTAAAAATCAACAACAGGAATTATACTGCAGAACACCATTTTCTGCACTAGACTCCGTGATCGGTGCATATTTATATATCATTTTGTACCCTACTAACTTATGATTTGATTATGTTTTTGAGTTAAACTTGTGCTTTTAATAAATTTTGTGTTTGTTTCAGTGTAATAAGCTTGAGACTCATTAAATGCATTTATGAGACAAGTTAGCTCAAAACGGTGTCTGCAGATCAGTCAACTTCACGAATTGGACTGTACTTGCTCAAGAAGAACCAGATGATGAGCCATATATCATTGGAAATATGCGTAAGTATAGTTTCTAGAGAATTTTACGGTTCATGATTCTGAGTCTTTTAGAGGAAGTTATGCAAGTTTTGGCAGCTTAAGGTCAAATTCGGCAGCATTTGCATTACTGGGCCAAAAATGACATTTGAAGGTATTTCCGATTTTTTCTTGAGTTGGGCTGCATATGCTTGGAAAGATAATTCAAAGGGTTTGAATATCCAGATTTTTCCAGATTTTGTAGGAGGGAAGATCAAGCCCAAAACAAGCCCACAAGCTGACTGCAATGCATTGTCAATTCCAATCTATTTTCGGCAGTCAACTTGCAAGGCCCAAAACGTATACTTGTACTACTCATATGGGAATACATTCTTGATAAAAGTTGTTCCAATGGGTGTCTATTATGACATATCCAAATTTGAGCCCCATTGGATACATATTGAAACCTTAGGCCTTCCTACACCAAGTCTGGTTCAGAAGAATCATTTCTTTTCAGCAACCAAAAAAAAACCACATGGGTTGGCAGCAAAAGGCAGCCACAATTGAACACCTTTGAAAACCCATGTGAAGAAAGCTTCAAGAGCAGAAAAAGAAGTATGGGATGGAATTGATTGCAACCAAGGATTGAAATATCGGCCGATACACCGATATATATGCCGATATATCGGTATTTTCAACTGTCGACACCGATATTGGGGGGTAAGGCCATATCTTCCCCTGTATCGACGATATATCCCCGATAAGTGCTATATCCCCGATATTTTGCCGATATCCCCGATATTTTGCCGATATCCCCGATATTTCCTGATACCCATAACAGAACCCAAAAAAATTTCAGAAGTTTTGAAGGCAATTGAAGCAAATTGAAACCCAAAAATAGCTAATCCTTGCCCAAAACCCTATAATTTATTAATATGAAGAATCTATGCACAGTCCACTGCCCACATACCTCCAATCCATCTGAAGAGGACATAACGATCAGTTTTGGATCTATGAGCATAGGAACTAGACCTAGTACTAACTCAAATGAATCTTATGATGTCATGTCTGATTATAGTGTAACTAGTTATGGAAGCTCAAGATGATGAAACAAATTATGGACCTACTAGTTGGGTTAATCCTAACTATCCCATATATGGGAGGACAGTAGGGAGCTCAAGAGAGGCCTATGTGCATCATGTTCAAACATGGCTTACAAACAGCTCGGGTTACATGACTTGGTATGACTATTGTATGAATCTAGATAGTTGTTCCTCATTGTTTGAACCTCATAGGAGCTCTTCATTTATGTAGATGGACACTTATCTAAATTGTAATCCAATGTTTAAGCAAACTATGGATTTATGCATAGTTTATTCATTAACGTGCATTACATACCACTTATATTTCATCATATGTATATCTTATTATTAGTAAATTTTGAGTTTTATTTGTTCAATACATTCATTGATAATGTACATAACATCTATGAAAGTTTTACACCAAAATTATGTGTTTCAATGCCTATATCTGTCATTTTTGTTGATTTTTTCCCGATACCTAAAACGATAACGATATATCCCCCGAAATATCCGTAAATTGGAGGCCCGATATTATCTGCACGGCCGATATTTTAATCCTTGATTGCAACCACACTAACATAGACAAGATGAAGTGAGAGTTATGAGTTGTATTAAAAGAGGAATGGTGGTGTTGGAATTCATCATGATGTTCCTCCCTCTTAGCCCTATAAATAGAGAAGTCTTCAAGCTTCAAAACACACCCCAAGGGGGGGAGCTCTCAAACACTTCTCTAGAGCTCCCCTCCCTTCTCTCCCTCAAATTCTCTTAGTTTCTCTTTCTAGTTTTCAATTGTTGTAATGAAATCTTTGTGCTGAAATTCTCCTTAAGTTTTTCTTAGTTCCACTTTACTTTTCATTGTTATGTAAATTCTTTTCTTTAGTTTCAAGTTTGATTAGTTTCCAAGTTTCAATTATGGTTTTTGTTCTTATTCATTATGCTTATAAGTTAATATGCTAGTTTGAATGATTGATCACCATTTAGGCTTGCATGTTAGCTATCTTGGTTTGAATTAAGAGTAGACACCATACTTTAATTCGAATTGAACTATGAATAGGAAGAGTATGTATGGACATTCGACAACAAGGATTAGATACATACTTGGTTGTTTAAAATGTTCTTCTTTGCTTAATGGATTCCTAATGCTTAGTTTAGGTGAGACAACATATGATCAAATTAGGGAATTAGGAATACAAGGTTAGGACCAAACACCATGGCTTAATCATACTTTAGCTAGAATCAATCCGTTAATCTAATTGAACTTGGGAACTTATCTGCTTGAGTTATTTTCTTTTCTTTCTTTCTTGTTTTATTTATTTTCTTTCTTGTTTTTCTGTTTTATGTAGGAAAATTGAATTGGATTTTTCAATCACCAATCCCTGTGGAATCGACCTCGCACTTACATATGTTATACTACTGAACGGCTCGTGCACTTGTGAGTATCACAAGTTGAGGATGCAGCTGAATCCATTTTGGTGCAGCTAAATCGACGCAACACTCCGTCTAGTTCTGAGTGCAAATTCTTGGAAGACACATCAACCAACTAATGCTCTTAGCTAGGTCTTCAAGCCAGAAAACTAGGCAATTCTTGGAGGACACGTCAACCATAGGTCTTGAAGCCACAAAACTATGCGGCGATATATCTTATGTTACCACAAGCAACCGAATATCACAAAGACTTTGTATTGAATTAAGGTCTTACGTTTGTGTTGAATTTGAATTTGCAAAAACTATATGATCAGCAGGCCATGCAAATTGCAATGCAACTGTAAAGCTCAAATCAAAGGTAGGCCAGCACAAGAAAGTCTCATGTTGTTTTCACAACATAGAACGGATATTTATGTTTTGTATTATTACCCAAAAAACACAAAAAGGGCTGTTAGTTGACCGCCAAATCGAAAATGACAAAGGGGGCTGCAAATGCAATGTGCTTGATTTTGTAAAGCAGTGGATTGAATTTGTCTTAATGACAAAGGGGTCGATCGATCTGATACCCTTTAATGACAAACGGGGGCCTGCTGCCTTTGTACTGTTGTAGAATCGGTATCATTTTGCTCCACTTTTCTAATAATAAGGGCAAAAACTAAGATAGCCAAGGATGATCAGTGGACCCACAATTTCTTTATAAATTGGCCATTTCTTCTTGTGATTAACCAAAACGAGAAAATTCGATGGCTGCAGTTAATCATTTTTATGTTTTGAATATTGGGTTGAATATTAACCCTAATTTCAATGTGATTTACTTGTTCAACAATCTCAACCTGCGGTTGAGGAACACACTCTATGATCACGACATTCTTGCATTCATCATTCCAACACTCCTCACGTTGGTGCAGATCAGATATCCAGCTGATCAAGATCTCTTCCAAACACACCCTATGGCCATGAGCGTTGTGCTGTCTAGCTTGCTTGCTTATTGCTTGTCCTTTTGCTTGTGGGTGCTAAGTATAAGACATTATGCTCGTGGACAAAATCATGCATATGCTCATTTCTGGTGCCCTATGGCCATGAGGCTGTTTGGTTCAGTCTCGGTTACTTCACTTCTCTACATTTTATTTCCCCATGACGCCTCCTGGCAGCCTCTCATCTACATTTTGTGGGTGGCTCAGTTGCTGCTGCTGCTGGCCTTGCTCCGGAAACTGATGACCACTACGTGCCCACTTTTGCTGCGACCAGAGAGTATAGTCAATACTTGGCCCCACTATATCATTCGAGTGAATGAATAATTTCATACTATCGTCACAAGGTATTACTAATCAAGCTAGTTGGTATGATAATGGGTTTGCTAAACCTAAACGGATTTTATCAAAAGCGAGTCCACAGGCGCGTGACTTGCTGCCAATTGTACTATTTCCCTCTACAATTAAGGTGGCTGCTGAGTCCACTTGAGCAGAATAAATAAAAACGCAAATCAAAATGCGAATTCCAGGAAGGAGCAAAGCAAACAAAATCTATAAATAAATAATACAAAAATAACTAAACCACCGAGCTAGATGGCCTGCCTGGGCCACCAAGTTAGTGCTTTTTTTTTTTTTTTGGTAACAAGAGGGGCTAAAAGCCCAGAACAAACGGACTACACACGAACAGCACGGGACCTAGACATCCCACTAGCATCCTCAGCCAAACAAGACACCATAAAGGTAGGCACCTCAGTAAAATACTGCACCCCAGG
The DNA here is from genome assembly GCF_965620075.1 of Prunus avium. Lineage (NCBI taxonomy): Eukaryota > Viridiplantae > Streptophyta > Magnoliopsida > Rosales > Rosaceae > Prunus > Prunus avium. Next base: position 32,381,047 of record NC_142285.1, on the reverse strand, counting down.
GCCAAACGCAGAACTCTTAGACGCCACTTTTGCTTTGCTTGTGTCATGGTTTGTAGTTTTCTGAGCTACGTGGTTAGCCTTGGTGTACTACTGTTGCTTTCTGCTTTTTGTTCTTCTCTGTTGTGCCTCCCCAGCTTTTGGCTCTTTTATTGATAGCTGAATTTGACCACACCAAAAAAATAAATAAATAAATAAATAAAATCTTGTGCATTTCGTTGTTCTCGTTGGTGGTGGTGATGGGCTTGAACCGCTTAGTTCGGAAATTGTGGCACAAAACCGTGACAGAAGGACATGTGACTTTAATGGATTTGTCACAAGGATAGTTAATCATGTTGCACTACATTAATTTAATATTTGTGTCATATTAACTGAACATTTCGTGAGTATCTTTCAAATAAATGCATTACCAACATAAAATGGATCCAACATAAATCAATCTTAATTTTATTAGAAAGGTGATATACACAATATGATTGATTGAAATGATACAAATAATTTTATGTTTTTCCAATAAATGACAAATGGTTTTATGGATTGCCAATAGTGAATGACTTTTGTGGCACATGAGATTGTGAATGGCCAATAAGAGACTAAGGTAATATTTAACAATTAGCCCTTGTTTGTTTGGCTTAAATTCTAAATCTTTTAAAAAATAATTCTGGTTAGAACAATTAGCCAATGGTTTTTCGCATGTGAACCACCCACCAACGTTGAAAAGCCAGTTATTTATTACAAGGATCATCATGTCTCTTTCACCACATATAGTTCACCATTATCTTACTTTGTTAGTTTTCTGAGTTTTGTGCAAATGAGTCATTTTGCTTAAGAATTTTCTTTGTTAGTCAGTTAACACACAAACCCATTATTGGCAAAAAAAAAACACACACACACATACACAAAATCAATGAAGCACTAAATCGATGTTTCAATTGCTTTATAACAACCCAAAATCTCATGTATAAAATTTTCCTTTATCGTTTACATCCTGATCAGAGAAAAGAACCACTATAAAAATATGGTTAAAGTAGAAACTTCGACACAATTGAGTTTGCTAAAGGATTCTTAAAAAAAATAATGATGAATTGCGTTGTTGCTAAGACCTGTCTTGAGAAATCTAATGGTGTGGGAGAAATTAATTTATATAGAAATTGAGTTCCCACTGGACCAAAATGCGGCTTCGGCAAAATTTATACAGAAATTGAGGTCCCACTGGACCAAAATGCGGCTTGGGCAAATTAGTCGGTTGTCGCGGCTTGGACTAATAGGTTGCTTTCTTATTTTCTTTCTTTCTTTAAATCAGGGGGACCTTTCCTGGAAGCTACGTACATTTAGAAATGAACCATGAAGAGCAGTGAGAAGTAACATATATTCCTTCATGGAATTTGCAATTTAAGGAGGGTGTATTCAATGAGGATTTTAAAAGATTATTTTGAGATAAATAAGTCTTGTGGTATTCAATTAAGACTTTTAAATAATCTAAACAAGTCTTGTGGTATTCAATCAGGACTATTAGGATTTTTTAAACAGGGCGTCCAAATCTAATGGTATTCAATCAAGACTTTAAACAAGTAACAAAAAGTCTTTTGGTATTCAAAAACTTGCTAATTTCGAAGGATTTTTTTAAAATAGGGAATTGGTGTGACTTTTTAGTGGGAGGTATAAATACCAAACCCTATAAAAAATCTCACCCTAACCCATCAGACTTTTCACGTGAGATTTTTTTTTATCTGCTAGAGAAGACGAACAGCTCTTCATGAACAAGGTATTGCTTCCTTCTCGTACTATGTCTTCTTGCGTTTATATGCCATGTTTGTATATGATCTATGTCTATGGCCCTTCGTGGGTTTGCTGCTACCCTTTACATGCTTCGTGGGTCTGTGTCTATGACCCTTCACAACAATTGCTGCTACCTATTGCATGAATAGAAGAGGTCTGGTCCAACTAATACATATAATAGTGTAGTTTGTATTTCTTCAATGACTTCAATAATAAAATAGACTCAAGAATGGACCAATATATGCTTATTATTGTAGTAGCTAGTTGAAATCCATATGCTTATTATTGTTGTAGTTAAGTTTCTGCTCGTACTGTCTGTACAGGCCCCTGTTTCCCATAGGAAAAAATTGAAAACAACAGTTTTCTTCGTTTAGGAATATAACACCCGACATACACATGGACAATTAGAAAGAAAATAGAAAATAAACATGAGTGAAATTCTTTTCTTTTCTTTTCTTGTTTGGTATGATATGTATTCTTGTGAAATAACTAATAAATTTCTTACATATGTTGTAGTAGTAATTTAATGGGGGATTCACAACAAGGAAATAACAAAGGAAAGGGAAAGAGAAAGAGAACTATGAATCTTGGACCGTGGAGGATACCAATGAGTTGTTGCACCTCTTGGTGGATGCTATCAATAGTGGATTGCGTGATGCTAATGGGTCACTTAGCAAGCAAAATGTAGAAAGAGTGATACTTCCACATCTTAATGCGAAAATTAGGTTCCCAAAAACTTATAATAATTACTTGAGCCGAATGAAGTGGTTTAAGAAGCAATATAACAAGATGTCTACGCTTATGCGTAACAACTCTGGCTTTGAGTGGGACCTAATTGCAAAGACGTTCACTGCTAGTGATGAAGTATGGAAAGGTTACTTGATTGTGAGAAGGATCTACACATGAGTTGTTTAACATGCACCTTGGTTTGCTTGTAAGCGGCACCATGTCTCAATCTATTTATATAATTTTTTTTTTATACTAGCGATATTGGGGTTCAAATCTGAGACCAATGATTTGCAAGTTAAGGCTATTTTCCTCTGAGCTAGACTCCATTGTCACTATTTTCGTGTTGTTTTATGGTGTCTCATGCTACGTCTTCTTTCTTCTTCTTTTTTGTGGAGAAATTCTAGAATTGCATTCATAATTCAGTCAAAAAAACCACTAGCCAATACAAACTAGCCACAAATGGCCATTATACTAGCGGAGCGGTCTAACATCAAAATTAAGACAATCTGGTGCGCCTCCAATAACGGTCACGCAGGATCAAAGAAACTCTGGTATAGGCATCCCAATTAAGAATGCAAACTCAGAATAATAAAAAATAAAAAAAATTAAGTTGAATTTTCAGTATTTTTGTCGTCTAATTTTGTGTACTACTGATAATATATGATCTACTTTAGGAACCGTTAATAGTGTCCCATACCTTAATCTTTAATCAAATACCCAAACACCAAGATTCATATCAACTTGATTCTCGTTCCTTAATTTCTTTTTTTTATCCTATTCCTTTTATTCTTATTCTAATTACTATTAGAGCATTTGTAATGGTGAGGGTCATTTCAATTTTATTTCAATAAATTGAATTTTTGACTTGCAGTAAAGTTCAATTCATTTCAGAGATCAATATTTCATTTCAAGAATGAATAGTTCATTCCAAAGGACAATAAAATGAACTCTGAAATGAAATTCATTTCAATAAACTGGCCTACCATAATAACTCTACAGCCTCTCTCTCTTATTGACACATGGACAACATTACTTTTTAATTTTTAATTTTGCTTATTCATATTCAATTTTGTTATGCAATAACCTGAAAAATATGTGCTTTGTGTTCTTATTTAATCTCAACTTCCAATTTTTCAAAAAAAAGTGTTGGTATTTTGTTAACCAAAGAAATTTTGTTATTATTATTTTATCAAAATTGGTCTATTTTTAAAGATCTCTTTGAAACCATTTTAATTGTATAATTCTTATTGTAATTAACTTTATTCATTTTATTTTATTCAATCATTTAAAATATATTTAAAAAAATACAATTTTTAATTTGTAAGCTATTGAACTGCACCACTGCAAATGAAACTGTAGTTCAGTTCAATAACTGCAAAAAATTCAATAAATTGAACTATTGAATTGAACTGTTGAGCAACCATTGCAGATGCTCTTATAAGTAAAACCAAATTTATTATACTTGAGATTATGCCTATGTGATCTACATGGATTTATGAAATGAGTTAGAAATAAGGCAATCTTGATTTATTATATGTATGTGTGCAAGGCCTGGGAGGGTAATGCTAGGTCCACTTATATCGACTTGTATTGCTTGGCACATACAACATAAAATGCCAAGTTGGGTGCAGTTTGTAGGGGCTTTTTTTCTTACGACAGCTACTACGGGCCTGGGCTGCCGTAAATAGCAAAATGGATGAAATTGCCCCTTGAGTCTGAGTTCAGAGATCATGCCCCAAAATGCTTCGAAAGGGTTGTAAAACCTTAGGAAACACCTTGCCTTCACCAACGAAAAGAATGGCTGCTTACAGATAAATTCTTGGCTTAGCATGAGAAGCTTGTGGCATTGGAGCAAAATCGACATGAGTTTAGCACCGAAGAGAAAATTGAGTGTTCTTGGGAGAAAAAAGGGGTATTAAGGTAGGAGATGGAGAGTTTGCAAAGAGGTTTGGCTGAGAAATGAGGGAAGGAAAGGAAAAGAAAGATGGCTTGGGCGCTATTTCCGGCAGCTCGACAGTGACTCTGTCAAATGTCAAAATAGCATGACAAAGGGGAAAGCTGAGGGAGGAGATGAACTAAGCACGAAAATTGCTGGGTTTTGCATGCAAGAGAGGAAGCTTGCTCTCTGGTTGTGTGTTGTCATGATGGGTAGGAAATGCCCCTTTTTATAGGCGCTGGAAACTACCATTTTTCAAGAAACCCTAATGGCTTCTATCCAATTTGGCCAAGTTTTTCCCTTCCTTTCTCCCCTCATCCCTTCCATCATCCTATTTTGGTGAAATCCACTCTACCCAATCCCACAAAATCAAGGATTTTTGGGAGCTCAAGACCCTTTCCCGCAGCTACCTCAAAACTCTCATTTTCAGCCATCTCCTTCCTTTCCTTTCTTCCTTTTTTTTATGGCCAGGTCTGATGGGGGAAAGAAATGGGTATGTACACTGGTTTGAAGGGTGTTTTGCTCAAGTATCCTTTGGTTTTTGGATGGCTTGTGTTGGGATTTGTCTTTGGCCATGTGCTGGAGGCTCCCAGCAGTCCACTCACATGGGTAGCTTTGGTTTTCTCGTTGTTTTTGTTTCCAGCTAAGTGCTGGAGAGATGGCAGATATTTTCCTTGGTTACTTGGGCCTCTCTAAGGTGATGGGTTAGTTTGTCAAAATAAATGGGCTAACCTCAATAAGTGTTGGCCTATTCTTTGTTGAGGTGTTTGGCTAATTTGGTTAAGCTAATGGGCTATTTCGGTTGGGCTTTTTGGTTGGGATATTTTCTCTTTGTGCTCACCCACATGTTTGGGCCTAAGAAATGGGCCTGAGTTCCGAGGCTCCCAAGCAACCCCGGGACTTCCAGTTCTTGGCCCATCAATGGGCCTCATGTCAACTTATTACCATCCATACCACAACCCACTCAAGCAAGCCCCAGGCATCTTGCGTGGCTTGGGCCCACTTAAGCTTGTAGCATGGCGTGTTGCTTATTTGCTTGGCGTGGCATGTGTGCAAACGCATATGATGAATTTTCGCATGCCCAAATCAGGTTTCCTCTCGATAAGGTATTGCATTGGGCCAAGAATTTATTTGGGCCGAACCGTGGATTTTTTGGGCCTCAACACAGTTAAAGCAGCAAATAGGAAGAAAAATGTGTCCCAATTCATCTGGATTTAAAATCATGGCTGCAACATGACTGGTAGATCTATTTACAACAAGGGGCAATCACATGCGCCAACCCACTCAACATAAACCTGGCCAGTTTAGTTTGACTTATGAAGCAACTGATAGAGAGTCTCATTCAAAGAAAATAATTTCAACTCCAAATGCCACCAACTACAAGAAAATGTAGTCATTGTCTCAAGGCCAGTCAGTTCAAGCACAATCCTTGACACTAAGGTCTCGTTTGATAACTTCTCTGTTTCTAATTTTAATTTTTGTTAGACATAGCGAGCAAATACATTGGGGGAAGAGAAAGATGAAGGAGAATGAATCCTTGATACTAATCTCGTTCGGTAACTTTTCTGTTTTTAATTTTAATTTTTGTCAGACGTAGAGAGAAAATACATGGGGGAAAAGAGAGATGAAGGAGAATGAATGAAACAAAAAACAACTTAAAATTGTTTTTCGTTTTATATATGTTACCTTGAAATTTGAAGTTCACACACATATATGTACTGCCTTTTGGAATACATAAAAACGCACGGGGAAAAGAATTTAAAGTAGAATTGGAGTTTGTACTATAATCTGTATATTCTATATATAATCCCAATATAATGTTTAAACAATATAACAATCAAAATTTGTAAACATAAAACTAAAATTGGCTCATGAGAGAGAGAGAGAGAGAGAGAGAGAGAGAGAGAGAGAGAGAGAGAGAGAGAGAGAGAGAGAGAGAGAGAGAGAGAGAGAGAGCCATGTTCGACTCTCAGTTACAATCCAAATTCTGGAGAGACCTGGCTGCCAAATTAAACACCATCGAGCAGCTCAATTCAGCTGTCTTCTTTGTCTTCATGATCAGCATCAACTCAACCTTTCCCTTCAACTCAGCTGTGCTGGTCAGCAACAGCAAGCCATTGCTGAGCTCATTTCCAAGAGCAGACTTGCTTGGCAACGCATTAGAATTCACATTCACAAGCACAGTGATTTTTTGGTGGATCGCAATCCGACTTTGCCATTTGGAATATAAACTTGCCCAACAACCACACCTTGGTACGTAAGCACGACGTCTGCCCTCGTGCTGGTAAATTACTATATTTGTTCGCTAAATAATACGACATTATAAAAAGAAAAAAAGATTTGGGTAGTTATATAGGTAGGGGGGAGAAAATGGATAGATGGTGTCTAAAATAAAGTTAATGTTAAGAGAAAACAAAAGGAAAAGTGTTGATAGAAAATGCACAAAAAGAAAAAAAAAACCAAATGGGAAGTGAGCTCACTTTTCAGCAAACAAATTTGATGACTTGTACTTAATATCATTTTATTGTAGTTTTGCTCCTGTTTGTATACCCGAGTGAGCAACTTTAGATCTGAATGTATTGCAGAATTTTCATAGAAACATTATCTCTTTTTTTGCATTAAAAAAAGTTTAGACAATGGAAAGAACCATAAATACCGGCCTCCTCTCCTCAGAAAAAGAAAGCAACCGAGCTTTAGAATAATCAAAGCCTATATATGTCAATGTCATAATGATTTTGCATTCGTCATTCCGGTGCTGCTAACGTTGAGCCAGATCACATGTCCAGCTGAAAAACACCTGTTCCAAACACACCCTAATACGGTCATGAAGGTTTTGCTGTCTTGCTTACTTGCATATTGCTCGGCCTTCGGTTTGTCGGAACTAATTATACGGCATAGTCGTCCTCATCCTCGTCCTCGTCGAGAAAAACATGCATGTGCTCGTTTTTGGTGTCGTATGACGATGAGGGTGTTTGGTTCAGTCTCGGTTACAAGAACCCTACTGGCAGCCTCTGCTTTATATTTTGTGGGTGGCTCAATTGCTGTTGCTATTGGGCTTGCTCCGGAAACTGGTGAGAAGGAAATGTCCAATTTTGCCGATGGATATGCGACGGCCCACAAGGATAGTTATCAATATTGGCCCCCATTTCCAATGGTTTTTCGCAGGTGGTGAACCAACCACAAACTTTGAAAAGCAATTAAACCCTTTCAAATTCTTGATTGAATAAATGTGAAAGTTTAAACTCCTTTAAAATCTATTAAAATTGAAAACATGAGCTTAGTTAAATTGGCTAGAACGGATGTATTCCCCACTCTGCATTCGAGTTCGTATCCCCCTTTCTTGTAATTTAAATTAAATTAAAATAGTATGAACATAGCACTAAACATATAACTAATTCGTGTTATTTATTTCAATAAGATCTTTGAACATACTGTTATAAAGTATGAAGTATAAACAAACAATAATAAAAGAGAACGAGTGTCTTAAAAAAGAATATGTAAAATTATTTAAAACCAAGGCCCTCGTCACAACATGTATGACATGTAAAATGGGTGAAGTGGGACCCAATCACTCAACATGAGAAGATCTGGGCCATAATTTGGTGCGGGACCCAATGGATAACCACTAATACCTTCCCCGAACGGTCTTGATTTAAATGTCGGTTACATTAGTTGAATGTCTACTTGTGTTTGACTCATTTGGTCATATACTTTCTTGTAATATAATATATTAAAAAAGCAAGGCATGAATCACAACAAATCGGAGGTTGCATACTTATTATATATGGTTAAAAGTCTCACGGTCACACTAAGATCCTGATCCCACAACACAAACAACCTATCTAGAGACAGACGACATCTATGCATGGAGTCATCAAATTATGGTGAGATCTAGAAAGACTTTGGTGAACTTTGGTGGTCTTTGTCTTAGAAAATTACACTGGTTCACATGTGTCTTTTAGTGTTTTTGATGAATTATTTTTGTATATTTGTCAAACTGTGATTTACAGAAAGTAGGAATGCCTTCTTCATAGAAGAAGGGAAGCAGTGTTCTTATAAAAATGGAAAAGGCTTAGCTCCTTAAGATTGAGGAGAAGCTCCTCTTTACAACCAATGTGGTTTTTACATATTGTAGATAAAAATGTTTCGGATTATATTATTAATGGAACTTGGAACCTTGAAAAGTTATATTTGGCCTTTAGAAATTGTTAAATCAATTAAAGCTATCAATATACCGTGTAGATAAAATTGTTTAGGGATCAACTTGTAATGGAATCGTTTTATATTTCAAAATAAATCACCACAACTATGTTTCACATATCATAAGGCATGCTAACCATATTTCTTTTTTTTTAAAATGGAAGAATAAGAACGCCAAATATTATGGCAGCAGGTTTTGTTATTAGGAATACACAAGCTCATCCAATTATCGCAGGTTTTGTTCTGTGTTACAAGCTGAAGCGTCTGTTTTTAAATAAGCGCTAATTTGGACATCAAGATTTAAAATTTTGCAGGTGGAAATAAAGGGAGATTCTAAGAACTTAAGGTCCATAGTAGAAGAAATTTGGCGACTACTTGTAAATTTCAATTCAGTGTCTATCAAGCATGTTTATAGGGAAGCTAATATAGTTGTTGATCAATTATCAAGCAAATTTCAATTCGTTAACAACTCTTGTATTTGGGTTTGTAATTTTTCTATGAATGAAGTTACTAGATTGTACTTTGATATCTACGGAACTATGATCCCAAGGAAGTCTCATTTTTTAAAACAAATAAAAAATGGCGAGAACTAGAATAAAAAATGGTGCGTATGCTTGGCGTCATCAAATTACGTGCACAATGATGCAATACAAGCTTCTTTCTGCCTATAAACATGCCTGATCAACACCAAAATAGCTAGCATGGCAACTTATAATTTTTATATCATTAATCCTCACGGTTCTAATAATGTTGTCATCATGCAGCCGTACTACTACATCAACAATCAGCAGTTGTTCATAAACTTTGCAGCACAACAACCAACATTGCTCCAAGCCTCAACAACATCTAGCCGTCATCTTGGCAAAAAGAATAATATTCTTGCCTTCACCATTCCTACAATCCTGACTTTGGTCCAGCTGCGATATGCACAAGAGGATCTGTTCAAAACACACCCCATAATCATGATGCTTGTTCTGTCCAGCGTCCTCGCATATTGCTTGGCCTTCAGCTTGCTAGGGATACTCCTACTAGTTATGAAGCTTACTATTATTAGTAGTGATGAATTTGATAGCTATGAATACATATACAAATGGTGCCAAATCATCATGATGCTGTTTGGTTCACTCTCAGTTGCTTCACTCTTGTGGCTTCTGCTTTTTTCACACTCTTCCTGCCAACCTCTGTTCTACCTGACCTTGTGCTTCTTGTTTTTGCTGCTGCTGCTCCTGCTGGGGTTGGCCTCCAAACTGCCGCCGGCCGTTACTAAATTCCTTTCTCCGGCATTCATCCGGGGACAGGACCGTGTCAAGAGGACAAGTCCACTTTTGCCCCTCAGCTCAGCACAGTGGATTTGTCCCTAAGGTAATCAATCATGGGTCCCATCATACTAGTTCCGCCCACAGAATACAATTATGTTCTTGTGTCTCTGTTCTAATTTTCATGTGCAAAAAGGGATCGACATTTAGTCGGCATGCCCGTTGTTTACTCTCACTTTTCTCTCCATTTTAATTATATAAGAATCCGTCTGGTAACGTAGAATTGAATGAATGGGGGCAAATAACTATATTTCAATCTCTACTAGCTCTATACAACACTAAATAGTACCTGCCAAGTTTTATATGAGCGTATGAAATTAACTCTATGTGGTTATTTGTATTGTTCATTATAACTGACGACTTTTAGATCTAATATTTTTTTTCTTTGATGATGACCTTTAGGCCTAAATTATGAAAGCAACTTATCTTTATGAAAAAGAAGTGTAATCGCAATATATAATCTTGTTCGTTAAGGCCTCGGTTTTAGGGAGAACTAGATTGGATTGGACTAGACTAGCAAAATGTCTACATTTCATGTCATCAAGACATGATATGGATATTGTTGTCTAATTTGGAGGTTGAATGAGGACTATTCATAAGAGGTTGATGACTAAAACTTATCCCTCCTAATCTCATCATTTTTTTAGGGGATTAGGGGATTATGGGATATAAGTTTTATTCATCAAACTCTTATAGATAGTCTCCATTCTTTCCTCCAAATTAGGCAACATATATCCATATTATGCCTTCAATGCAAATAAAATGTAGGCATTTTTCTAGTCTAGTCTAGTCCTCCCTATCAAACAAGCCCTAAGGGATTGCACCATGCGGAAGAAACTTGCTACTTAATTCATTCATTAGTTTCAGATATATAAATTAACTTTACGATAAATTTGTACTTTTTTTTTTCTTCTTCTGTATTGTCTTGTAAGACTAATAATGTGATAAAAGAAACAGACTAATAAGGACCCTTAATTATTTTACCAACAGAATAAGGCCATCTCATTTATTATTTTTCCAATCTCCAAAATCTCAGAATATGTACAGATATATAGACCATACTAAATCACAATTAACGCCAAACTGAGATCAAATACTAAATGCATGATGCTAGTGATTACACAAAACTAATTATGTATTAACTGGTATAGGGCAAGTAATTAATCGCAAGGGACAATTACCCTAATAATTATTATTTTTAAAGAAGGAGGACACAACCAGGAGGAAATTAATTATGTATGATGCTAGTGATTAGCCACAACCATTGTATACAAAAGTAATTATGTATTAACTTGAATTGCAAATTCTAGGAAGGAGGATACATCAACCAGGAGGATATTATTGACGAAGTTAAAGGATCTTCTTCTTTCAAGTTGCCAAATTAATAGTGAACTGCTCTGCTCTGACCAAAGAGATTTCATAGAAGCTTAAACCCTAAACCAACAGGCTAAAATCTGTCTTGGCCTGTCTTCGACCATGAAAAAGGGATTTCGGCTGAGCAATTAGCGCCAAATCTAAAGCAAACCAGCAGTTAGATTACACAAAACAGGTTTTCGAGAACAAAACATGTTTAGCAGACAAACATGCAAATTCCACGAAATAGCAAGCAACCCTAATGTAAAAAAGAAGAAAGAAACTAAGCCACCGAGCTTCAGAATAATCAAAGTCTATATATGTCAATGTCACAATGGTTTTGATCTGGTCCTTTCTTTGCTGGGATTCAGTGGGACCCATCCTTTAGGCAACGGTCATGATCTATACACTTCACATTTGAAGGCCAAAAGGTCGGCCACATTTCAGAAACCCACAAGCCGAAATCCTGTCGTAATTTAAGTCAATAGAGAGATTAGGTCACTTGTAGAAGATAAGGGGGCACCGACGTCCTTAACCATTTTTTTGGGAATAATATTAGTCTTACCGCAATTTTAGAACAGGACACTAGGGTTATGTTTTTATTCTGATAAATTAATTGTTCACTTTTCGGTCATTTGGAATTACACTTCTCTGTTTGTATCGAGTATCAAAGGAACTATTCACAGTCTCTCTACAGTTTCCAAGTCTATATGCTTACACACTCCATTGCAAAATACGAGAGGAAGAAAACAAAAATTCAATATATATTAGTCTCCTTCTATTGAGAGATCCCTTAAATAATTTTATTTAAGGGACATCCTTTAGGGTTCCTTACGATTTTTTTTTCTTCAACGATCCAAACCATTTATTTTTTAAGTCTGCATTCATAGATCATCCTTGCAAAAAATTAGAGAAATCGAAAACCGCTTCGACATCCAATTGTATCCTACAAAATCAATGAACACGGTGCTTCAAGAAAGTACTAAAATTTCAATAATTCAATTAAGTGGTCAAATGATATTGGATTCAAGTGATTTTTTGTAGAGATGATCTTTGAATAAATATCTACAAAATAGATGGTTTGGATTAATAAAATACAATACGGAGTGGGCTCTACAAGGGTGTTCTTCAAATAAGCATATTTGAGGGATCCTCAATGGAAGCTCCCTGTATATATATATTATCAATATTCAAGCAATAAACTTCTAGGTTGAATATTGGGTTTCCCACATTCTTTTTACTATTTAGCTTAGCAATGCATTAACTGATGACCACTACTAACCCAAGACAGAGTCCCAACTCTCGAATAAAAATAAATTTCCTACCCAAACCCTAGTTAAGCCCAATGAAGCTTACTCTTATTGGGCTGTGTATTGGGGTTTTTTCTGTTTTTTTGTTTTTTGTTTTTTGAGAACCTTTGGCTTACTTATCTTTCAAAAACAAACAAATAGGCCAAGCATCCAAAAATTCGTCTGGATACGAAATTACAAAAGCCTTTGGAATAGTAACTCTGCAGTTGCCAATCTTAATTTTGTACATATGTGTTCTTGGTTGTATGGTTAATCAAGTATAAAAGCAAGTATGACTACTTCTTCTAGTCAAACAATATGGTAGAATATTTTCAGATATATTTCATTCTCCGAAAGGAGGTATTTATAATACAGGTTACAAACCCTAGTAGGGTTTAATTAGGAAATAAGTGGAATCCTAATTACATAATATCTACACAAAACCAAATAGAATAGGACTAGGACTCGCCAACACTCCCCCTTAAGTTGGAGCAAAGACGTCACGCATGCCCAACTTGTCAAGCGAGTTGAGAAAGATACTTGTAGAAACAGCTTTCGTAAGAACATCAGCTAACTGATACTCTGAACGGATGAAGGGGAAGGACACAATCTCCGCATCCAACTTTTCCTTAATAAAATTTCGATCAACCTCCACATGCTTTGTACGGTCATGTTGTACAGGATTATGAGCAATTGCAATCGCAGCCGTATTGTCACAATATAACCCCATGGGTTTATTAGGCCCAAACCCAAGGTCTTTCAACAATCTTCTCAACCATAGTAACTCAGATACACCATGGGCCATTCCCCGATACTCGGCCTCAGCACTAGATCTAGACACCACCTTTTGTTTCTTGCTCCTCCACGTAACAAGATTGCCACCCACAAACATAAAATACCCAGATGTCGAACGCCTATCTGTGGCTGAACCTGCCCAATCAGCATCTGTATACCCTTCTACATTTGTATGGCCATACTTGGAGAAAATTAACCCCTTGCCAGGAGTTACTTTCAGATACCTTAAAATACGAGTCACAGCCCCCATATGATCTACACTAGGAGAGTGCATAAACTGACTCACTATATTTACAGCATACGCAATATCTGGACGAGTATGAGCCAAATAAATCAACTTCCCCACAAGTCGTTGATAACGTTCTTTGTCAGTTGGAACTTGATCGGGATATATCCCCAACTTATGATTCTGCTCACTAGGGGTATCAATTGGTTTACAATCCAACATTCCAGTTTCTGCAAGTAAATCCAAAACATACTTTCTTTGGGATAGAAAAATACCATGTTTAGATCTGGCAACTTCAATCCCAAGAAAATACTTTAAATCACCCAATGATTTCATATCGAACTCAGAAGCCAGATACTTCTGAAGTCTCTGTATCTCTACATGATCATCTCCAGTCACAATCATATCATCAACATAAATAATTAAAGCAGTCAATTTACCTTTATGACGCTTCAGAAACAAAGTATGATCAGAGTTACTTTGCACATATCCAAACTTCTTCATAGATGCAGCAAATCTTCCAAACCACGCTCTTGGAGACTGCTTTAATCCATACAAAGATTTCCGTAGCTTGCACACCACACCCTCCTTAGAAGTCACAGGGATACCTGGCGGAGGATCCATATATATTTCTTCCTTGAGATCACCATGGAGGAATGCATTTTTGACATCAAATTGTAGCAGCGGCCAGTCACGGTTAGCAGCTAAGGATAAAAGTACGCGTACAGTGTTGAGCTTAGCTACCGGAGCAAAAGTCTCTGTGTAATCCACTCCATATGTCTGAGTATACCCTTTTGCTACCAATCTTGCCTTGTAACGGTCAATGGAACCATCAGCCTTGTGCTTCAAAGTAAACACCCATCTGCACCCAACTGTTTTTTTTCCTTTTGGTAAAGGAACTAACTCCCAAGTAGCATTCTTGTTCAAGGCTTCCATCTCAACATGCATTGCATCTACCCAGTTTTGATCAGATAGAGCATCCTGCAACTTAGTTGGCACACATACACTAGATAATTGACACAAATATGATGCATATGACTTAGATAAACGATGAGTTGACATATAATGGTTAATGGGATATTTAGACTTGGCATGTATATCAGGAGAATATTGTACTTTAGGTTTCCCACGGGTAGTACGTGGGGGCAAAGAATAGGTAGGCATATCACTAGAAAGTACCTCATTATCACAACTTGATTGAGGCAATGGCAGGGCAGAGGGGGGTATATTATCAATTTCATCTGTACGAGAGTCGCCAATATCACTGTTATGTCCTTCTGAGAGAGGCTCGAAAAAACCACAATTTTGGTCTGGCGACCGGTCGTCGCTTTCCTCGCGACCGGTCGCTTCCCTCGTATCGTTACTGTTATCGCTCGTCGATGCGGGCGACCGGTCGCTTCCTATGTGCGACCGGTCGCTTCCAAGCAGATTCATTAGCGACCGGTCGCCCACTTCTACACGACCGGTCGTATCCAGACAGATTCGTTCGCGACCGGTCGTTTCCTCACTGCGACCGGTCGCTTCCCTCGTATCGTTACTGTAGTCCCAGCTCGACGCGAGCGACCGGTCGCTTCCTATGGGCGACCGGTCGTTTTCATCCTGTTCTGGAAAAATTTCCTTATTTTTCACTCCGAAACTCTTCAATTCACTCCCCCTCTCCCCCTGAGTTGAAGAGGAGGGAGACACATAATAGGGTACTTCTTCATGAAATGTGACATCCAAAGTGACATGTACCTTCTGAGTAGGCGGGTGATAACACTTATAACCTTTCTGAGTTGTAGAATAACCAATGAAGACACAGCGGAGAGCACAAGGATCAAGTTTACTCATTTGATGAGAGTAAACATGAACATACGCAACACACCCAAATACCTTCGGAGGTAACTTAGAGACCGAAACCGGAGGGGTAAGAGCACATAACACATCAAGTGGAGTCTTGAAATCAAGAACCCGACTAGGAGTACGATTAATCAAGTAGGCGACAGTTAAGACACCATGTCCCAAAAGGTGATGGGGAACAGACATATCCAACATCAGAGAGCGAGCAACTTCAAGTAACTGGCGATTCTTCCTTTCAGACACACCATTCTGTTGAGGTGTAAAAGGAGTGGTAGTTTGGTGAATGATACCTTGATCACGAAAGAATTGGGCCAAGGTATGATTCACATATTCACCGCCATTATCAGTGCGAAATACTTTAACACGAGCACGGAACTGAGTAGACACCATGGCACAAAAGTCAGGAAGAATAGAGACAACATCATGTTTAGTCTTCATCAAATACACCTATGTTAAACGAGTGCAGTCATCAATAAAAGTCACAAACCAACGGAAACCATGAGAAGTCACACGAGCAGGACCCCAGACATCAGAATGTACTAACTCAAAAGGCAAAGCAGCTTTATTATTACTTAAGGGAAAAACAGTACGGTGGCTCTTGGCCATTACACAAGTCTCACATTTGAAACTAGACTCATCACATGAACTAAATAATGAAGGAAACAAATGTCTAAGATAACCAAAAGACGGATGTCCTAAGCGACGATGCCATAACCAAAGTTGGTGCTTGTCCTTGACACTGCCACTCAGAGCTTTATTAGCGACACAATCACGAACTGCTGCAGCCGGCAACTGTAAGTAATATAACCCCCCTATCCGTTTACCATGCCCAATCTTCTCGTGAGTCCTGAGATCCTGGAAAAAACAATGGGTAGAATAGAAGGTAGCAGAAGCGTTAAGTGTATCAAGTAACCGCCCAACAGATAATAAATTGCAATGAATATTGGGAACCAAGAGTGCATGAGATAGGGGTAAAGAAGGAGTAAGATGGATGGTACCTTCACCGGTAACTGGGGAAGGTAAACCATTAGCACTAGTAATATATGGGTCACGAGGGGTATGCAACAACTCATCAAACATTTTATCATTATAAGTCATATGATCAGAAGCACCAGTGTCAATTATCCAAGTAGTAGAACCCATACCTGGCATAGTATCAGAAGCACACAGATTTGCAGATGGAGTTGGAGGACGGGCCTCATCAGGAGTCACAGTGTAAGTGGCCTTGGGACCATACATACGAGCTTTGTAGTCAGCAAACCAATCGGGGTAACCATGCTCCTTAAAGCACTTTTCAGAGTAATGATCTCCATTACAATGGCGGCACTTAGGCGGACCTTCAAGAGAGGTGGAGGCAGAAGGACGAAACCCAGCAGAAGATCCAAACTTTTTTCGCGGCGGGCGACCGGTCGCTACTTGCGGGGCGACCGGTCGGTGACGTGCTGGATCCACCTTAAGAGCCAGCGATCCTCCTCCAAGCATATCGGAGTGACGGGTATCTTCCTCCATGACCATGGCATAGGCTTCGAGAGGGGGTGGAACAGGGCTAAGAGCAAGAATACGGCTACGAGCACCATCATACGGTGGATCTAGCCCACCAAGAAAATCATAAACTCGATCGGCTTCAATTTCTTTCAGACGACGAGCCCCATCAGTAAAACAAGTAAACTCATGCGGACGCAGACAATCAATCTCTTGCCAGATAGCATGAAGTTTTTCATAGAACACTTTTATAGATTCACCATTCTGACCTATAAGTATAGATTGCCGTTTAACGGTTATTTCAATTTCGATTTTGATGATTTTTTACAGCTACACTCCTTGACCCTATATGAATACAATGAACCAATTTGATCGTCAATTTAAAATATAATACATTTAAAATATTATATTTTTCTAAAAAAATAATTTTTTATTTTTATTTATTTTTATTTTTGTAAAGACTTTGCGAGACGAAGTTTATAAATTCGTCGCGCAAAGTCATGCAAAGATTTTTATAAAAAAAAATTATTTTATTTATTTTTGTAAAGACTTTGCGAGACGAAACACACTTCGTCGCGCAAAACTTTGTGCACCGAATTTTATTGTTTCATCGCGCAAAGTCATGCAAAGATTTTTACAAATAATTTTTTTATTTTCTTTATTTTTGTAAAGACTTTACGAGACGAACCACACTTCGTCGCGCAAGACTTTGTGCACCGAATTTTATTGTTTCGTCGCGCAAAGTCAATCAAATATTTTTACAAATAATTTTTTTATTTTCTTTATTTTTGTAAAGACTTTACGAGACGAACCACACTTCGTCGCGCAAGACTTTGTGCACCGAATTTTATTGTTTCGTCGCGCAAAGTCATCCAAAGATTTTTAAAAATAATTATTTATTTTGTTTATTTTTGTAAAGACTTTACGAGACGAACCACACTTCGTTGCGCAAGACTTTGTGCACCGAATTTTATTGTTTCGTCGCGCAAAGTTACTTTGAGCGACGATGTTTTGTCGTCGCGCAAAGGTTTGTCGCTCAAAGTGACTTTGTGCGACGATTTGTGTTTCGTACGCAAAATTTAGTCGCGTAAGACTTTGAGCGACGAAGTTGAATTTTCGTCGCGCAAAGTCACTTTGAGCGACGAATTGTGTTTCGTCGCACAAAATTTGGT
The DNA here is from genome assembly GCF_965620075.1 of Prunus avium. Classification (NCBI taxonomy): domain Eukaryota; kingdom Viridiplantae; phylum Streptophyta; class Magnoliopsida; order Rosales; family Rosaceae; genus Prunus; species Prunus avium. Next base: position 32,362,934 of record NC_142285.1, on the reverse strand, counting down.
CGCGCAAAGGGTTTTTTTTACTAATGCTACGTCGTATTCTAGTTGTTACAATGACCGTGACATTTTTGCCTTCACCATTCTGACACTCCTGATGTTGGTCCAGATGAGATATCCAGCCGTAGATCTCTTCCAAACACACCCTACGGCTCTCACCATTTTGCTGTCTGGTTTGATTGCATACTGCTTCGCCTTCAGTTTTGGTGATCATGCAAATAAATGGAGCCGCAAGGCCATGCTTGTGTTTGGTTCACTCTCAGTTGCTTCACTCTTGTGGATTCTATTTTTCCCACACTCCTCCTACCTAACTTTGTGCTTCGTGGTGGTGCTGGTGGTGGTGCTGGGCTTTGACCGTTTGATTCAGAAACTATGGCAAAGCATCCACCGAGAATTAGGAGCGGCAGAAAATCGCATTAGCTGGAGGGCATGCCCGCTTTTGCCAATGACCTCAATGAATGTATCACATAGACAAACTCTTTGGCCAAGTGTTATTCTCTCTCGTCTGGATTAGAGCAATTCCACCAGTTGCCCTTAGCCATGGCAGGGGGGGGGGGGGCTAGGGCAGCCACTATTCACGTGAATAGTGGCTGCCCTTGCAAAAAGCAATGTTGGTTTCCAGCAGTTGCCCTAGTTTAGGGCAAATACTATTATTTTTTTGTTTTTTTCACATATTTGTTTACCTAAACAATTAATTTGGAAGTGAAAAATATGACTAAGTATTTATTTATAAAAAATCTGAATTTTTTTGTTTCTTTTTCGATTTTTTTTAAATTTTTTTGTTGCTGACGTCAGCACCCCTTGTTTTGGATCTGGGGCTGAACCTGCCCTCGGGCCAGCCCGACTTCGTGGCCCCCATAGCCAACTCAGGCCAAACCTTGCTGCTGGAGGCCCTTTTTCTCCCAAACCCCCCTAGCCTCAGTCCAAACCCCACTGCTAGACTTGCTCTTAGGCCTTACATGATTTCATAATTAACTTCATTATTCCCACGTCATATGAGAGTCATAAAAAAAGTTAGTGCCTAGTGCTTGTAATGTGGTCCTACTACTAGTGTTTTAAAGAGTCTAGTGCTATATGGCCTCGTTTGTTGGCACAGATTGGACTGGTTGAGACTGGACTAGACCTTGAGTCTATTGTTTGATGTTATACCTACTTTGGACTGGATTGGATAAAATATTTTTAAAAATTTTGGAAAACAAAATAGCAAAACAGAAGGGAAACAAACGTTAAATTGAAACAAAAGAAAACATCGATTGTATGAAGCTATGAAACTTGAAAGATTCACCACAAGAAAATCTGAGCATTTTCGAAAGAAGAAATCAACCCAGATTGTGAATACCCATGGCACAACCACAACATGAATCCCCAAAAAAACAAACAAATCAACCCCAGATCATGCTAAACAAAACCAAAACGACACCCAAATTTCCCAAAACCAAACCCTATTTGCACAACAAACACCGATTTGAGATCGGTAAGAAAAACCCAGATCACACAAATAATGACAAAAAAACAAAAATAGTAAGAGAGAATAGGATGAGAACGGCAAATACCAGGAGATTGCGAGATTGGATTTGATAGAATCAAAGATTTTGAGAAGGCATGAGAAAGGAGAAGAGAGGGAGAGTGAGAGGAGAGAGGAGAAGGCAAAACCATAGAACATACGATGTGAAGGAGGCTGAGGGAGATGATGAGGAGCTTGCGTTCACAAAGAGAAGAGGAGCTCGAATTCGCGGAGATGAAGAGGAGCTCGTGTTGTTGTAAACCCACATCTGAGGTTGGGTTCTAGAGCCGTAGGTATTTGGGACTTGGATCCAAGGTCCAATATCCAGTCTGTGATACAATTAAGCCCATCAAACAACAGACTAGACTCTTATCCATTTTAATTGAATATATCCAATCCAGTCTAACCCACCAAACATGGCCTATATGTACCATTAGTCCATCCATATTCATTTTTGTCCTACCTCTATTAGCATGAGATTCATATATATGTTATGAAACCCAACGTTGCCATACTTGTGTACATTATAAATTGTTCAATTTCTTACTCTCACTTCTCTTCCAATTTCAATCATACAATTTCGTTCTAGAATTCTAAGATAATACTTCGATTTCACTATTCGCACATTCCAAGACTACTTGTATTTTAAAAGTGATTTTTCAAGAATTTTTTAGCAAACTCAATTGAATCGGGCTTTCTTCTCTAACTATATCTTTGTAGTGGCTCTTTCCTCCTCTAATCAGGATGTCGATGATAAAGGAAAATTTTATACATGAGATTTTGAGTCGTTATAAAGCAATTGAAACATCAAGGGTCCGTAATTTAGTGCTTCATTGATTTTGTGTGTGTGTTTGGTTTTTTTTTTTTTTTTTGGTTGCTAATGATGGTTTTGTGTGTTAAATAACTAACAAAGAAAATTCTTAAGCAGAATGACTCATTTGCGCAAACATCAAAAACTAACAAAGTAAGATGATGGTGAACTATTTGGTGAAAGAGACTTGATGATCCTTGTAGTAATAAATAACTGGCTTTTCAACGTTTGTGGGTGGTTCACATGCGAAAAACCATTGACAATTGACTGGAACGATATAGTGAGGGCCCAATATTGACGACTTTCCTTGTGGGCCGTGGAATATCCATTGCTGTCTCCTGCAAAATTGGAGACATCCTTAATTCTCACTAGTTTCCTAAGCAAGCCCAGCATCAGCTGAGCCACCCACAAAATTACTTTGTCAACAAAACTTTTTCCATGTATTTATTTGGTATTTAAACTCAATTAGCCCTTAATTGTAATTTAGTAAGGTAATCACCTTGTGACTTGCCAACTTTTTCTATGATCTATCCTTTTCTTTTTTTTGGTGACAAAGGGCCAGAGGCCAAGCAGCAAAGAGAACTACACAAATAAATCTAGGCCAAGCCAAATGGCTAGTATCAGCAAAGAGGGTATCACAGACACAAGGAGGGGATAATTCAAAACAATGAGGACCAGGGTTCATGACTCATGTTAGCTACAACATCTGCAACGTAGTGCTGCGCACGAAAAACATGCTTAATCCCTAAAGCTTTAGCTTCCAGTAATTACTCAAGATAAAAGAGAGGATGAGTGGAAGCAATAGGACAAGAGAGGAGCTCGACACCTAGTATCCCAGGCCAATTGAAGCACCTAAAGAGAATCATGATCCAATGAAGGAAGTTGAGGTTCCACCTCCAAACCAATTGGCAATGAAGGGAGTAGTCCAACTCCTTATAAGCCCTTGTTAGGTTTCTCAACTTTCCAATGCGGGACTCTTTACCTTCACATTCTCACACACCTCTGCACGTGTGGCGAATTTTCAAGCCTAACACGTGAACAACACATATTGGGTGACGTGGAGCACGTGTGACCGTTGGGCTTTCATACGTGGGCTAACCTGCTCTGATACCATGAAGGAAGTTGAGGTTCCATCCCAAAACCAATTGGCAATGAGGGGAGTAACCCAACTCCTTATAAGCCCTCGCTAGGTTTCTCAACTTTCCAGTGTGGGACTTTTTACCTTCACATTCTCACAAGAGAATCATGATTCTCTTTAGCACCCACCTTTGGTAAATGGAAGGATGTGGAAACAGTCCTCAAGCTAAGTAGTCCTCCAGCTTCTGATCATCATCAACAAAAAGAAACCCTAATAAGGAGCCCACCAAGCGTGACCATAATCAGCAAGATTGGAATGATGAAGAGAAGATAGAGTGTAGTAACCAAAAGCTTCATCAAGCTTACTAAGAAGATCAAAGCAAGAAAAGGAAAACTCAAATAGTTCTTCACATAAAGGATTTGCCGAAACCTAAGCCTAAGCCTCAACGACCAGTTTTCAAGCTGTTGAGATCAAGGAAGTGTGTAGCCTTTTGATTAATTTATTTGAGAGCCATAGCACCATGTTTCTTCTTATACATTAATTTGAAGATTAGTGATGAAGATTAGGCCTAGTATTATTAATCTCTAGAATTGACGAAAACCCCAAACAACTGTGTATTCAGTTACACTACTACATTTTACATTTTGCGCGACGAAGGAAATTTGTTCGCGCAAAGTAAATTTGAGTCGCACAAATAGTCGTGCGACATAAGTTTCGACGTGCAAAATCTGTATCACAAAGATCGTCAAGAATGACGTTGCGCGACAAACTTATTGAATTGGTCGTGCAAAATGGAGCGACGGTTGACCTTCGTTGCACCAAAATTCTTGGGACGACGAGATTTTTCGTCGTGCAAATATTTAAGCGACGAAAGTACAGTCGTTGCACGAACACAGCGAGATGATTTATCTTCGTCGCGCATACATGTAGGGACGAGAGAATATTCATGACGCAAATATTTGCGCAACGAAATCTATTTGTTGCAGATTCTTTAGCGAGACGAAAACTTTGGTCGTGCAAACATAGAATAAATTGTTTAAAATTTATTTTTATGGGTTTGTATTTTCTAAAAAGTAAATTTGCGCGATGAAAAAATGTCGTCACGCAAAACTAAATATATTTTAATTTAATTTAATTTATTTGGTAACAAAAATAAATTTGGTTTTTTTTTTAATAATAAAATGAAATTGCAATAAAAAAATGTAATGAAGAGAAATTTTTTTGTTATAACAGAATATATTTAGTACAATAGAAATATTTAAAATGTAATTAAGAAAGTTAAAATCTAATCAAACAACCCTCCTAAATCTACATTTTCGTCTGGCAAATGCGGCGCGAAGGTTTGGACATTGTCGACATGGGGAGAGGTGTGGTGGCCATGCTCGGGTTGGCGGGGCTCAGAGGTCGACGAGGGAGGAAAAGGCGGGATTGGAATGCCGGACTGAGCAAGGGACTGTAGAAGATGTGACAAATGACCCTTGAGCTCGGCCACCTCTGCTGTCAAAGCAGTCACCTGACTGTTTGACTGCGATGATTCCCGGGGTTTAGGTGGCCGCCGCCGGGCATTCCCCATCCCTCGACAATATGTCCCTGGGCGCCTCCCGAGAGTCTGATCCAAGGTTTCAGTCAGGATTTGAAACCCCGCATCCTGTGGAGGAGCCACGGACTCGAGCGGTGTATCGGGAGGAAGCTGGGAGGCGGACTCCTGAAGAACGAACTGGCTCTTCTCAATTATCGTCGTCTGTTGAACATAACATAAAATATTAATTAAAACATTCATATAATAACCATGAAACTTGAATGCGAAAGATATATTACCCGGTGCCGCGCCGCCATCCTATAGGAGAAGGGCCTGGAACCTGAATGGTGGAGAAGAGTCTTCCTCTCCCTATTGCCCTTATTTTCTTTGGCCTTCTTCTGTTATACAAAAAATAAAATGTATTAGTTGAAATTCAAATGAAATATAAAAAATTAAATACACATTAGTAAGAAACGTGTAATAAGTTTCAACTTAATATAAAAAAATACCACATAATCGGCCTCTTGAAAATGACCGCAGAGCCACTGCCAACTATCCTCCCGGCCCTCAAGCTCCTTCGGGCAACCCTCCTGAAGAGCGACCTGCGGATCATCATATGCCTGAAAAAGGTGGTGCAGGTCGCTCTTCCACTGCTTGTACCTCTCAGCAAAGAGTCTGTTGACGTACGCCAACAACTCGTCGCCGACGTTCTCTAAATTGTAGTTTGTCTGCAATAAATTCATTACATACATTAAGTATTAGAATTAAAATTTGAAGGGAAAACAATTAAAAGGTATAGAATACATACCGACAGCTGTCCGCACACCTCCATCCGCACCTCGTCAGGCATGACCTTCCAAGACTTCCATTTCATCGGGCAATAAGTCCGAATGACGCATCCAATGTCGTGGGCCAAGGAGCTATGCTGGTCCACCGTTGGTGCAGCCCGATGCCCCTTCCGTCGCGCAAAATCCAATTTAACGAAGAGCAAAGACGTGCCGACATCACATCTTTACGCGACGACGAGCTTATATCCGTACCGCAAAGTTTAGTCGTGCAAATGCACTGTGTCGTCGCGCAAAACCCAACTTTGACGACATTCACCTTACGCGACTAATAGGCCCGTCGTCGCGCAAAAATTTGGAGCCAAAAAAGCTGAACCACTGTTTGTTTTCCCGCGGTTTTTTTAGCGCGACATGAACGTTTTTGGTCGCGCTAAATATATTTGCGCGACGAATATTGCGTCGCGCAAGTTTTGCCTCCAAATCTAACTTTCCGGGAGTTTTTTTCCCTATGTTTGCGTGACGGTGGAATGATTTGTCGCTCAAAGTATACTAGCGCGACAAATGTTTTAGTCATGAACGTTAAAAAATATAAAATTATTATCCATGGAAGTTTGTGCGATGCATGCATTTTTTCGTTGCGCAAAACATCATATTGCGACGAATATGTGTTCGTTGCGCAAACTAAAAAATGTAGTAGTGTTATGATTGAACTTGTGAATTATTGTTTGCTATTGCTTCTGTTTTTAGATTTATTTTTTTTTGCTTTTTGCATCTACTCTCCTGTTCTAGATTTAAGATTTACTTTCCTGACTAGAATTTTTATTTTTTTTAGATTTATAATTTAAGTGGAACAAGGACTAATTGTTCTGGCTCTCTTTGAAAGACACTCACGAAATGATCAGTTAATATGACACAAATAACAACACTCTTTAAAATAACATAGTGCAACATGATTAACTATCCTTGTGACAAACCCATTAGCGTGAACTCCAAAAGAGGGCATGTCCTTCTGTCATGGTTTTGTGCAGTTCGAATGTACTACCATAATTTCCAAACTAAGCGCAGTTCAAGCCCAGCACCATCACCAACGAGAACAACAAGATGCACAAGATTAGATTAGAGTAGTTTGAAAAGAAAACAGAAGTCACGACTCACAAGAGTAGTGAAACAAAAAACAAAAACCCTCAATGTTAATGCGGCGCCAAGTAAAAGTATGACTACTACTACGTTGTGATAACAGTATGATGTGCTGACATGTGTCCTTGTTGAGGTGGCAAGTCTGTTAGCTCTTCACGTGCTTATTAGTTTGATTAGTTAGTCTGTTAAGCATGTCAGCTTAGTAAAGAAGTCATCGTTAGACAGCTATATAAGCTTGAGTTTGGTTCATTTCATCAATATGTAAGAAAACACTCCTAAGAAATATACAGAGCTTTATCTTTCATTCTTTTTTCTATCTAAACCTAGATCTGGAATACTCTCTTTCCGCCATGGTTATCATGGTATCAGAGATTCGGCTCGTCGATTCCTGATATCCTACACTTCCGCTCCACAATACCAAGGCCCGCTCCACTGAATCAAAGATAATTCGTTTTCAACCTCTCAAATTGCAACAATGGCGAATTACTGGATGCGTGCGTTTCTTTCTAGTTTGCTGATATTTTTGGCGATTCTGCAAGTGTTCTTCACAAATCTTCTTCATGCACTCTTCTTCTTGACTCAGTGATGAATTCATCTTTGGTATGTCGATTCCTTCTTCAATTATGTTTAAGCCAGCTGTGTTGCGATTAAAGCATGGAGTTCTTTCTATGAGTTCTTGAAGCACAAAGCGTTTTTCTCTAAATTCTTGAAGCACGAAGCACTTTTATGAGATTTCTTTGAAGCACGAAGTTCTTTTGTTTGAAGATCTGAATGATCTGTTCTAACTGTTGAAGCACTATTGCTGATTTCTAATTCTTTGAAGCACAAAGCAATATTTGATTCCTGATTTGTTGAAGCACAATTGTTGAAGCACAACTCTCATCCTTACCTGCACTCTGGTCAATATGACTTTCTCTATTCCAAAAAATTGACAGCCTCTTAGGAGTCCTCACTATTCGACTCAATGATGATGACTTTGTGAAGTGGAATTATCAATTACAATCTGTCCTCCAAGGTTATGACCTATATGGTCACTTTGATGGCACCTCTGTGTGTCCACCTAAGTATGTTGTTACTAAATCTGAGGGGGTAACCACTAATATTACTGAGGCCTATCGTCATTGGCTCCAACTAGATAAGGCTTTGCTTAGTTTACTCATTGCTACGTTATTCGATGATGCCATTGAATATGTAGTTGGGTGTAAATCGGCACGAGAAGCTTGGTTGAGTCTCACTGATCGATATACCTCTGTCTTAAGAGCACGAATCAATCAACTTAAAATAGAGTTCTATACCATTCACAAAGGAGGGGATTCTATAGACAAATTTTTACTTAGGCTGAAGCATATTTGAGACCAACTCTCTGCAGTAGGTATCAAACTCTCAGATGATGATATAATCATTGTAGCCTTAAATGGTCTACCACATGAGTTTGACATCATTAGGACTGTTTTGGTGGCTCGTGACACACCAATATCTCTTAAGGATTTCCGAGCTTATCTTTTGTCTGCCGAGAACAATATTGAGTCACGCATGACTTCTATGCATCATAATATGACTGGTTTGCTCAATGTTGAATATGGATCATCGTCTCATGCTCAAGCTCCTGCTCAGCATTAGCTTACTGCTTCTACTGTTGGGACACTAACTGCTCATCCACGGTCCTCTTATTCTTCTAGTATGGGGCTTAATGGTTTTCAGACTTCTGCATCACCGCCTACTGTGCCATCATCTTCATCTCATCAGTCTTTTCACTCCTATGGCTCCTCTTCTGGCTTCACTCCTATAAGACAGGGTCCTAGTGGTAGGTTCTCTTCTAATAATCAAGGCGGTTTTGCACCGAGGTTTTCTTTACACTCCAGGAATTAGACCATACCAGAATGCCAAATATGTAATAAGAGAGGCCATACAGCTCCAAATTGTTTTTATCGAATTCCAGAGAGTTCCTCTTCTCCTGTGCTTGAATGCCAAATATGTGGGAAGAAAGGCCACACCGCATTAAATTGTTATCACAGGTCCAATTTTGCCTACCAAGGCACTCTTCCTCCACAATCTCTGCAAGCTATGACTGCCAACATCTCTCCCACATTTACTCCAACTGATATGTGGATAGCTGACAGTGGGACATCTCATCATACGACTCCAAATGTTCATAATCTGCAAGCTTCTGCTCCTTATCATTCTGATGACAAGATTACTGTGGGGAGTGGAGAAGGTCTGTGCATCAATCATATTAGTTCTTCTGCTTTAATTGCTTTACCTGGCACCTTACATTTAAATATCATATACCATGTCCTTAAGCTTGCCTCAAATCTACTCTGCATATATCAACTCTGTCGCGATAACCATTGCAAAGTTATTTTTGATGAGCATCACATATTTGTGTAGGACAAATAAACCAACACACTTCTGTATCAGGGTCAGAGTAATAAAGGCCTTTATCCCATTCCTCAGTTTCTTTCACCAGGGTTCAAGGCCTCTCCCACGAACTACTTTAGCTCCATTAGCTTCTTCAGTCGCAAATAAAGAGCATGTCTCTTCCGCATGTTCATCAACCTCATCAGTTTGTTTCAATCCGCAAGTCAAGAATACATATTCTGTGATTTCATTAGGATCCCATGCTTTGCTTGGACAGCAAGTGAAGACTAAACTGTGGCATCTTTGACTGGGACATGTCACCAATGAAGTGCTTCAACACATGCTCAAGGCCTCACATTTCTGTTTCTCCAGATTCCACATCTTCTCTTTGTGAATCATGTTTACAAGGAAAAAGGCATAAATTGCCTTTTCCTTCTTCTTCTACCATATCTTCCAAACCTTTTTCTAAGTTGCACTCCGATGTCTGGGGCCCCTCTGCTTGTTTTGCTTTAGGAGGCTATAGATATTATCTTACTCTCATTTATGATTGTACCCAGTTCATGTGGGGGTTTCCCTCAATAAATAAATCAAATGTTTTCTCAGTCTTTCGCAAGTTTTATGCGTATATTGTTAATCACTGTCAAGCTCATGTTCAATTCTTTCAATCTGATGGTGAAGGAGAGTATACTAGTGAGGTGTTTACTAAATTTTTAGCATCTAAAGGTATCGTTCATCACATATCTTGTCCTTATACCTCTCAGCAAAATGGAGTAGCCGATAGGAAAAATAGGCATATCATTGAAACTGCGCTTGCTCTTCTAACTACAACCAGTCTACCTCTTCAGTTTTGGTATTATGTTGTTACACATGCCACTTTCTTAATCAATAGAATGCCAAGTCGCACTCTGCACATGTAATCTCCATATTCCAAGTTATCTGGTACATTCCCAAATTTGCTTTCTCTTAGAATATTTGGTTCAGCAATTTACCCTTTGCTCAGACCTTACAATTCACATAAGCTTGAACCTCGCTCCCATCAATGTGTTTTTTTGGGGTTCTCAATGGGATATAAAGGAGTTTATTGTTACAATCCTCAAAACCAGAAAGTTCTAATTTTTGGACATGTAATCTACAATGAAGATGTATTCCCCTTCAAGGTTCAACGATATTCTTTGGTTTCCCCATCTATATCACAATCGTCTCCTGCTTCTCCATCTGTTGTGTCACCAGTCCCTGTCATTATGCCATCACCGCCGCACTTTACCTCTGAGTCTCAGCCTTTATCAAGTCTTAGCATGGATTCTACTACCTCACATAGGTTTTCTCCTACCATTTTTGATTCTCCTACAGTTGCTAGTGCTACAACATCTGCTACCTCTATGCTGCCTGTCCTATCAGATGACCAACTGGAGGTCATATTGCCTCGTTTATCTGATTCTTCTAAGCCTCCTGCTCATTCAATATCAGCCAGTACGAATAATTGCCATCCTATGCAGACTCGGTCTAAGTATGTTATTATCCAACATAGGCAATTTCCTGAATACTTGAGCTTTAATACTCAGCTTCATTCGATTCCTGAGCCCGATACACCTTCTTATTTTAAAGCAGCCCTTGGAAAGCCTGAGTGGCAACAAGCCATGTATGAAGAAATTCAAGCCCTTCAACAACAAGGCACTTGGACTCTAGTTCCTTCTCCTTCTAATACAAACATTGTAGGGTGCAAGTGAATTTTTAAGATTAAAAAGAATGCATATGGTACCATTTCTCGATATAAGGCTAAGCTTGTGGCACAAGGGTATAGCCAAGAATATGGTTTGGATTATGACGAAACATTCAGTCTTGTGGTTCAACATACTACAGTTTGGTTGATTTTGAGTATGGTAGTTCAATTTCAATGGAAATTACGTTAACTTGACGTTAAGAACGCCTTTCTTCACGAAGAGCTCCAAGAGGAAGTGTTTATGAAGCAGCCTCAAGGCTTTGTTGATCCTACATATCCTAATTTTGTCTGCAAACTTTGGAAGTCCCTATATGCCTTAAAACAAGCCCTTCATGCGTGGAATGCCAAATTTACAAGATATTTACCTACTCTGGGATTCACAATGTCTCCTTCTGATCCGAGCCTCTTTGTCAAGAAAACTTCATATGATATTATTATTCTTCTATTATACGTTGACGACATCATCCTCACATGCTCTAATCCTGAGCTTGTCAACTCTGTTATTCGTGATCTTGGGGAAGTATTCAAACTCAAGGATATGGGACAACTCAAATATTTTCTGGTCTTGAGATTCACTATCAAGTTGATGGCAAGATGTTTGTCAATCAGGCTAAGTATGCTAAGGATTTAATCAGGAAGGTTGCCATAGATACGGGTAAACCTTGTAGTACATCCTCCAAACCTCATCAGCAAGCTTTGACAGATGATGGTCTTGCTCTCAGTGATCCTACATTGTATCGCAGTACTGTCGGGGCACTGCAATATTTAACCTTTACTCGTCTAGACATAGCCTTCGCAGTTAATACAATCTGTCAATTCATGCATAATCCCATTGATATTCATTTTGGTTTTGTCAAACGAATTCTCAGGTATCTGCAAGACACTTTGCAGTATGGGATCACTTTCTCTCCTAGCACTATGCTTCTCTCCGGCTATTGTGATGTCGACTGGGCAGGCGATCCAAATACTCGTCGATCCACCACTGGCTATGCAATTTTTCTTGGTCATAATCCAATCTCTTGGGCTTCTAAGAAGCAAGCTTCATTTTCACGCAGCTCCACAGAGGCAGAATATCGTGCTCTTTGTCACGCCCCAACCCACGGATTTAAGTAATTTTGGGTTAAGACGTGATTCACACCTTAATTATAGAATTTTAATAAAAACTATAACTAAAATGTGAAGAAACATTTAAATAAATAAAGTAAATATTTCACATAGAATATTCGAAACAACAACATCTGAAAGCTTGAAATAGTTATATTATTTTACAAGCCAGAACTACTAAAGAGTTTACTAAAAGAGTAACTCATTATTTATCCTCAAGCTATGTACACAGTACACCCTTATAAATATGCCAAAATCATCACAAGCTTTAGATTTCAGGTTCAGTACCTGCAAAATCTATTAGGGGGTGAGCGAAACCACAGCTCAGTAGGGACATAAACCTTTTTACATGAAATTGATATAATTAAATTAAATGACGAACAATTACACCGCCAAATATCACATTATTAATAATAATGCATGAATGAGCTTCAATTCTAATCCCGTTAATTCATATAACTGGACAAGCAGACCTGCACGTCCCATACCATGCTTATACCACTTGGTCCCGGATGCCCATTTATATGAACTAACACCCATTTCAACTGTCCCATAATTCCCCCTTTTGTTAGTCATCTTGCCTAACTCCCTTTCGCCAGTCCCGAATCACCCAATAAAAACCATGTGCACTGTGGGATCCCTGAGACCTGGTACCTGCCAAGAGTTAGACTCAACTACACAAAAGACTATATCCATTACCCTCTTTTCCATTATTAATATCTCCAACCAACATCTCCAACTAATTTCCATGACATGATATAATTATGCATTTCACATATCCATATATCCAACAATGTAGCTATTCAGAATATCACCAATGTACCAACATTGTTCTACCAATCAAGAACACATAAATATTCCAAGAATAACATTCAATTATAACAAGAATATTAATCAAATAATCATACCACGCATAATATATTGCTCACGAAATTTAATTAAATCAATCTCTGCAAAAGGTCCCCAAGAAACCCCTACCTCGTTTCCAAGTTAAGAAAACACACAAGCTACGACCTCTAACTTCTCCTGAGAATTTGATCACCACTTGCTCTCTCTTCTTTTCTATCTCTCTTTCTCACTTTAATTTTTCTCTCTTCTCTTTTGCAATCGTCCTATGTTTTTTTAAAACCAAAGGCAATGATCTCTATTTATAGTAACCATTATGGCGGCATGCCAACAGATAACTTCAATGCTTGTAGATCACCTCCTTAAGTAACTTTTCCTTCACTCCAAATCAATAGAAAGATAGGAAGATAATAGAGTGAAGACACGTAGTGATGATTCAACTACCTAAATCATTGACACATAACTAGTTTGTAAGTGAATAAGCAAGTGAATCATCAAATGCATAATTGTTTGACACATTTTTGACTACGTGGAGTTTAAAGAGAATTCTCATGCATGAATGTTTAATGGCTATACATGAGATGCTATTAACTAATATTAATATTAAAGCCAATTTTGAGAAAATCACCAAAATCTTTAAAAATAATGAATTGGCACTTAGGTGACGCATTAAAATAAAACATAGTTTTTCATAAAATGACTATAACACTATATATATATATATATATATATATATTTTAAATACAGGCTTCACACTCTTGCTCATTGTGCAGCAGAGATTTCATGGATTAGACAGCTGTTACGCGATTTACATATGGTTATTCTTGAAGCTCCAGTTTTACACAGTGATAACTTGTCTGCCTTAGCACTGAGTGCTAATCCGGCGCTTCATTCTCATATCAAGCATATGGAGATAGATTTCCACTTCATTATAGAGAAAGTTCAAAACAAAGACCTTATTGTTCAATACGTTTCGACTGATGAGCAAGTGGCTGATATTCTTACAAAGGGTCTTCATAGTCCCTTGTTTGTCAAACACTGTGCCAATCTCAATTGGGGATCTCAGTCTTGGCTCACCCAGCTGAGATTGAGGGGGGCTGATAATAGTATGATGTGCTGACACGTGTCCTTGCTGAGGTGGCAAGTCTGTTAGCTCTTCACGTGCTTATTAGTTTGATTAGTTAGTCTATTAAGAATGTTAGCTTAGTAAAGAAGTCATCGTTAGACAGCTATATAAGCTTGGGTTTGGTTCATTTCATCATTATGTAAGAAAACACTCCTGAGAAATATACAAAGCTTTATCTTGTTGTGAAAATGGACAAACACTTTCACTCACTCCCCTAATGATCTTGTTGTTGATGGACTTTGTGACACACACAAGGATGGATGAATCACACACACACACACTTGAGAAACCAACCAAGCACAAAGTGACACAAGATTTTATAGAGGTTCAGCAATTGCCTACATCCTCTTGGTGATCCCCTTGAGAAATTCACTAATGAAAGAATAAGTTACAACTTTGGTTTACAAAGAAACCCCCTTAGAACTCTATTATCTCCCAAGCTCTCTTTTCTCTCTCACCCCTTGCTCAACACTTTGATACACTTGTGAACACTCTCACAACCCTTGGTGTTTCCCCCCTTTGGTGTCTTAACTACTCAAGACTCAACTTAGCTCTCTCTTGAACTGATTGCACTCTCTCTCTTCCTCCCTTGGTGAGATAACCTCCCTTTGAACACAATAGCTCCCAGCTACTGGACAACTTTGAGATTAACCACACTTATGTTGTCTTGTATCTTCTTTTCCTTTTGTAGGCAGACCTTTGGACTTAGTAGAGGGCTGCAATTACTCCTTCACGTTTTTGCTTTCAGCTTCCAAACTAAACACAAGGTTAGGCAAACCAGAAAACAAGCCATAAAGCATGCACCCTTTGTCCCCTTGTCTCCCACCTAGAAAACCCTTTGGTACAAGACAACAAACAACATTTAAATGGTGTTCCAGCTTCTAAGGCACGTTGCCAAACTTCCTAGAACCCATAAAACACTTTGGAGGCTCGAGGAAATAGGTAGGAAAACGACACATGTGAAAGCACCTCGAAACAGCCCGGAAAAAACAGCACAGCACGCCTGGCGACCGGTCGCACGATCCCAGTGACCGGTCGCTAGCTGCAATATTTCCAGACTTCGAATCTGCTTCTAAACGACCGGTCGCTTTCACCTTGCGACCGGTCGCTGGTCACGATTTTCAGCTTCTCCTCCAGACTTCGAATCTGCTTCAAAACGACCGGTCGCTTTTCCCTTGTGACCGGTCGCTTCCTCCTTCACTTGCATACTAAATGTGAGCCAATTTTACAACATATCTTTCATTCTTTTCTCTATCTCCGCCATGGTTATCACGTTGGTGACTAGAACTGGATTAGATTAGGAGGTAAGATTGGACATTGGATTGGAAAGTATAAGTATCTTTTATTGGCACAAGTGTCCTGGGTTTGTGTCACGGCTCCTGGATCTTGAGTCCAAGGTCAAGGAGTTGTAGTAGTGGGATTATGTATCCCACTTTCTTTGTAGTATATGTTATCATGAAAAATGTACATAATGGGATTATGGTGGGATCATCTTTTATCCCATCCGCGTTCATTTTTTAACACCAAATATATATTGAATTAAGCTAATTCAATCTTACTACTTATCCCAGCCACCAAACAAGGAGCAAGCTAGACAGCATAAGTATTATGGTCAATTGGTGTGTTTGGAATAGATCTCTCATTCTGAGGTTGGTTACAATGATTTGAAAGTTGAGCCAAAAATATATATATATATATATAGAAAAAAAAGAAAGAGGTATGAATGGAGGTCTGTCATCCGTAATCTTCCACAAATGACGTAAGATAAGATATTGAAAATTTTAAAGCTTCTGCAATGAACAATGTTTAGAGCTAGAAAATATGGCTTTGGTGTTAGATAGACTTTGATTATCCTAAAGCTCGGTGGTTTAGTTATTTTCTTTTATTTATTTATAGATTTTGTTTGCTTTGCTCCTTCCTGGAATTCGCATTTAGATCGTTTTTATTTATTCTGTTCAAGTGGACCCAGCAGCCACCTTAATTGTAGAGGGAAATTGAACAATTGGCAGCAAGTCACGTGCCTGTGGACTCGCTTTTGATCAAGTCCGTTTAGGTTTAGCAAACCCATTATTATTTTCGAGAAACTGCTTAAAATTATTTCGTAATCAGATAATTATAATTATGTGGTGAGAGAGAATGAAAAAAATGAATATACATGTAGTAGGTAAGTATCTCTTGGACTACAAGCTCCATAAATAATATTGTCGTATTATTTCATAGTAAATTATAGGACACTTAAGAATAGTAAGTTTCATAATATTGTTGCATTATTTCAACATTGTTACATTGGTCCTCCGATGAATAGAGAAAATTTTGAGTTACAATAACACCTGACATTGACATGGGGTTATCAATTTACCTTTGTAACATGTATATATTTATTAGTATTATATTTTAAACTATGAACCTTTCATACCAACTAGCTTGGTTTAGAGGCCGCAAGTTTATTCTTCTACAAATTGCTCAAAAAAAAAAAAAAAAGTACAGGTGAGTTAGTATGAACTTATCAACTTTTCAAACATTAAGAAAAAAATCACAGCTATAATAATATGGTTAATATTTAATGAGCTATTTCAAATTCAAACAGTTCTTTATTATGAAGACACATTTTACCATGGTTAACATTTAAATGGCATATAAGTTTATTCATTCACTCGAATGATATAGTGGGGCCAAGTATTGACTATCCTCTCTGGTCGCAGCAAAAGTGGGCATGTAGTGGTCATCAGTTTCCGGAGCAAGGCCAGCAGCAGCAGCAACTGAGCCACCCACAAAATGTAGATGAGAGGCTGCCAGGAGGCGTCATGGGGAAATAAAATGTAGAGAAGTGAAGTAACCGAGACTGAACCAAACAGCCTGATGGCCATAGGGCACCAGAAATGAGCATATGCATGACTTTGTCCACGAGCATAATGTCTTATACTTAGCACCCACAAGCAGGACAAGCAATAAGCGAGCAAGCTAGACAGCACAACGCTCATGTCCATGGAGTGTGTTTGGAAGAGATCTTGATCAGCTGGATATCTGATCTGCACCAACGTGAGGAGTGTTGGAATGATGAATGCAAGAATGTCGTGATGATAGAGTGTGTTCCTCAACTGCAGGGTTGAGATTGTTGAACAAGTAAATGACATTGAAATTAGGGTTAATATTCATCCCAATATTCAAAACATAAAAACGATTAACTGCAGCCATCGAATTTTCTCGTTTGGGTTAATCACAAGAAGAAATGGCCAATTTATAAAAAAATTGTGGGTCCACTAATCATCCTAAGCTAGTAACGTCTCCAATTAAAAATGAAATATAGGCACCTAATGGTCAATGTACTTGACATTTAGTCATTTTATTATATGAATTATACCAAAACAGAGAAGTGCATAAGTGGTGAGATATAATCATAAGCCTGCAACAGATAAGTGATTAAATAAAAGGAAATTCCTCCAATTTTCAGTGAACTGCGCATGACTATAAGTGTACTGTGGGAGCAAATTTCCTCCCACAAGAATATTCGATTGAGATTCCACTTCCTTCGTTGCCGTCTCCTTCTCCTTGCAAAATAGATCGGAGTAAAAAGACCACACCCGGGGGGTGTTGGCCAAAGGCTCTCCGATGCCTAAGTTAGGTTGGGTGTTTCAAGGAAAACCGGGTGGCTGGAGCCGTGTGTGGTGGCCGGAGCCTTGTGTGAGAGAGAGAAAGAATATGGTGGCTAGGGTTTGTGAGGGATAATTTCGGCAGAGTTTCAATAGGAATTTAGACGTACCTGAACCTTTGTGTGTACCTAAGTATTTATAGGAGCCTCGAAGGCTAAGGTTTCAGAGGAATAATTCCGTAGATGGAAAGGAATTATTCCTCCCTGATTATGCGAGATTTGATTAATTAGGGATTTTATTTATTTGATTTAAATCAAATCCCTAATTGTGGTAGGAATCAAATCAATCCCAATTTAATTAGGTAACTCTCCATTTAATTGGGTAACTCCCAATTAGGTCAAATAATCCCCAAATGGAATGAATTATTTGACCTAGGGTGATTTAATACGGTTCCCACATGTACCAAGTCATTTAACAGTGCCCCCAACTTAGTATACCAACATAACAAGCAGACTTTTGGAAACAGAAATACAGAACTGGAGTAGTTTTTTCACAGAAATCTTCTAAAATTGGTTTCTTTTTAGTTGGAAGCTTCTAGACATTAAAACCTACCTGTTCCATCACTAGCTTGACATACTCACTTATGTGATATTCATCAGTCTGTCATCTTCAACTCCACAATCTCAAATTTCTTGGACAGGAACATCACCAACATCCGTTAGCACCCATGGCCCGTGGCGGAGCCAGGAATCGAAACACAAGGGGGTCTTAGTGTAAAAGTCCAAAAAAAAAATATTAGGATAGCATCAACATATATATTCTACATATGCAAAATAATGAAAATAAAAACTCACATTGTTACTGGAAATTAGTGCAATAAACATCTCTAAGAATCTCATACTTCACTTACGCACTAAACACATAAACTTGAGACATAATTTTATTTGAGATCACATAGAAAAGGGAAACATATAACTAGAATTTATTAGTACAGACTTTCAGTGGGTAGACATTTTCACTAAACCTCTTCTAGCGCTCATGAAACACGAAAACATGTTAGATATCTTTTCCGCAAATTGGACATCTTTTCCACCGAATTAATTATAAAATAAGGAAAAGAGGGAGGAGGGAGGAGAGAGGAGAGAGGAGATTATGTAGTTACCCTAAATTCCTTAATTAAACTGCTGCCTAAGTTTTAAATTTTAAAAAAAAAAATTTGAATGGCATGCATAGGCTGAGGCGCAAGAGTGGCAGAAGTTGCAGCTTCAGATGGATATTAAAAATATAAACTTTGTTATTACTGGGGGCAAGAATGCTTTGTGATGGTCCATAGGCCAATAGATAGCAATTTGCCATTTTGCTTTGACTTCAATTATAGTGTCTCACAGGCTTTAGGAGCAAAATCTTCTGTGTGGCCAAGAATATGTAAAATACATTTGAACTTTGGCTTGGGACAAATTCCATCAAGTTGTGTTGTGGAGAAGCAGTGGCTGGAGAGGATACGCTGGTCTTTTCCAATTTTTAAAAACTTGGCCCAAAACGACGTCGTTTTGGCCAGGTCGTTTTAAGAAAAAAAACTGGCGCACGCCAGCCCCTTCTTCTTCAGCCTGCAACCCATCGTTCTTTTAGACATTTTGTCGACCATATGGTGTGCAGCTCCAAGAGGTCGCACCAGCAGCTCCAATGGACCTCTAAGCCTATTTCCATGGCTTCCAAGAGGTCGTGCAACCCCAATGACCCCACTGTGGCTCCGCCTCTGCCCACGGGTCATTTAGTTCTTTCGCCAGAATCATGGTCAAATGACTTCAATTCACGCACCATCACATGAAATATTCTGGAAAAAAAAAATTCATCATCGTCAACAACAAGCATGATATTTCTCCAATTCACTAGATTCCAGATATATATATCATGAATGTAAAAGGTGGCCATTAAACAACTTGACCACACACATATGCAGATGATAACTCTGAGCCTGGTTTGGTTTCACTAGTAACATAAACTGCTAATAAAGAAATTGAGAAGATGAGGAACTGAATTGACCACCAATGTTATATTTCATGTGACAACACTTGTTGGGTTGGGGGATACTTTAGAGAAAATCAGCAATGATACATATAGATAGCCAGGTTAAGTGAAACTAAAACAGATATAATTTCCTTTCATGAATTTGGACTAATGTTCATTTCCTAACTAGGTGGAAACTGTATTTACAGATAAGAATTTACCTGCATGTCATTATTACTTACCTTTCAAAGGCGTTATAGACATCCACAGGTCCGCCCCCCCTCCCCCCAAACTTGTCGTAGACAACTCTTAGAACAGGATAAGAAAGCGGTCTTCACCTAAGGCCCAGTTTGGGATTGCTGTCACTTTTAAAAAAAATTGCTTCTATTGTGCTTTAAAAATAATTAGCTGTAAAGTAAAGCAGCTCCATGTTTGGTAAACAGTATTTTTAAAGTGTTGTTAGTACAAAAAGCAGTGTCAAAATCGTTTGGTAAATTTTAATATAAAATTATTGTAACTGTGAATAATGACTAAAATAGACAGAATGGAGTGGAGGTGGTGGTGGTGATGATGGAGTTGGTTGTTGTGGTAGTGGTGGTGGTGGAGATGGTGGTTGTGGAGGTGGTGGTGGTGGTGGTGGTGGTGGTAGTGGCAGCATGGTGGTGGTGGTGTTGGTTGTGGAGGGGGTGGTGGATGTGGAGGTTTTGTTGGAGGTGGTGGCTGTGGTGGTGGTGGTGGTGGAGGTGGAGGTGGAGGTGGTGGTGGTGGAGGATGTGGTGGTGGTGGAGTTGGATGTGGAAGTGGAGGTGGTGTCATTTTTTAAAATGAATGATGGTATTTTGGGAATTAAAAAAATTCATTAAATGTTCATCTCAGCTTCTTTTGAAAGCAGCTTTGAAAAGCAACCCAGAGCCTGCTTTTAAAAGCTGCTGTCAAAAGGCCATTGCTTTTAAAATAATCGGGATATTTTATTTTTACCAAACACCTTAAACTGCTTAACTTTAAAGTGAAACAGGTTTTTGACGAAAAAAAAGCAATCCCAAACGGGGCCTAACACTAATGGTTGCAGTAGATCCTAAAAGGGCATGGACACATTTACTCTCAGTAATATATCAGTGAAGACTTCCATGGGTCTCTTCTTGGAATAATTTAAATATGAGTTCAATGACATTCTTTCGAATGCTGTTTACTAATATGGAGGATTGAGAAATTGTGATTGGTAAACACAGGTCATGACCTGACTGCAATAGTGGGCATGGGCAGGTAAACTCCACCCCTCCACGTTTCCATCTCTATTCCCTACATGAAGTTGAAAGCCTCATACTTTGCAAGGGATTTTCTATGCACTGTCCATGAAAACCATAATCTTGAACAAATATGGTACTGTACACTATTTCCTTAACTGTGCTGATTCATTTACATACTCATTTATTTTTGCTTTAATGCCAGTTTGTTTTTTTGGTCGGACACTTTAACATCAGTTGAAGGTGGTTGAAATAATAGTCTCTTTTTATTTATCAGATTGCTGCTGCACTGGGAAAGAAGAAGACAAAGGAGGTTGGTGCAACCATGAAGTTTAAGTCAACTGGAAAAAAAGATGCTTCTAAAGATGGGAAGAAAGAGAAAATTCAGTCTATGCCATGTTGGCGAGCATGGACTAGAAACCCAAATAAGCCCAAGAAACGATCTCCCTCTAGTGGAATGGCCAAAGGTGCTCCAAAACTTTCACCCTATCGCCATAGTACGATATTGTCCGCTTTGGACCCCCCTCTCTGCCCTCGCGGTTTTGTTTCTGGGAACTCACAAGCAACTTCTCAGTGGGTCACTCATCCTGGAATTGCTCTAGCCCCAACTCGCTTAACTTCGTAGTTCCCATGACTCCGAAGTCAGTGAGCTCCCAAAAGGCCTTGTGCTAGATGGAGGTGGGCATGTACATATAAGGCACATCACCCCCTCTCGCTTAACTTCGTAGTTCCCATGACTCTGAAGCCAGTGAGCTCCCAAAAGGTCTCGTACTAGATGGATGTGGGCATGTACATATAAGGCACATCACCCCCTCTCCGTTGGTCGATGTGGGGATCCTACAATCCATCCCCCTTAGGGGCCCGACGTCTTCGTCGGCACACTCGCACCACACGGCAGAGTGGCTCTAATACCAAATCGTCACATCCAGGATCGTTCCGCCGTACGTAACATGATATTGTACACTTTGAGCCCCCCTCTCTGCCCTCACGCTTTTGTTTCTGGGAACTCATAAGCAACTTCCTAGTGGGTCACCACTCCTGGGATTGCTCTAGCCCTAACCCGCTTAACTTCGAAGTTCCCATAACTCTGAAGCCAGTGAGCTCCCAAAACACCTCATGCTAAATGGAGGTGGGCATATACATATAAGGCACATTACCCCCTCTCCGTTGATCGATGTGGGATCTTACAGATAACTTAATTGCTTTTTAACGTTTGTGGTTGGTAATCATTGAAAATGGGGCCCCAATATTGACGACTATCTTTGTGGCATATCCATCGTGGTCTGCAGCAAAATTGGACATGTCCTTCTCACTAGTTTCCGGGGCAATCCCAGCAGCAGCAGCAACTGAGCCACCCACAAAATGTAAAGCAGAGGCTGTCAGTAGGGTTCTTGTGGAAGCAAAATCGACACCAGCGAAGTAACTGAGACTGAATCAAACACCTTCATGGCCATACGATACCAAAAATGTGCATATGCATGACTTTGTGGACGAGGAAGACCGTGCCGTATAATTAGTACCCACAAACCGAAGGCCAAGCAATATGCAAGTGAGCTGGACACCACAAGTATTGTTGTGATAGGACCAACGTTAGCAGCAGCGGAATGATGAATGCAAAAATGACATGATGGTCAGATGTCGTAGGAGCAGCGGGCATCACTTGTACTGCGACAAAAACATTGACAAAACCTGCAGATTGTTGACGACGTCCATGACTGAAAGAATTGATCATCCCGGCCTAGATAAATTACTGGTAAACTGAAATCCCAATCCTTAAAAAGAATGTTTTGGTTTTAGTCAGACGAGACGAAGGAATATTGCAAGAAGTGTTGGCGAGTCCTAGTCCTATTCTATTTGGTTTTTATTTATTTTACCTTTTGTGTAGATATTATGTAATTAGGATTCCACTTATTTCCTAATTAAACCCTACTAGGGTTTGTAACCTGTATTATAAATACCTCCTTTCGGAGAATGAAATATATCTGAAAATATTCTATCGTGATTTTTCGTTTATAACCGTCGAAAAGTTTTGTCCTATTACTTGATCTCTGAATGTTTATTTTTTCCGATTTTTGGCGTATATGATCTCGAAGTATAAAAAAACAAGTTTGACGGTTGGATCTTTGAAACTAGTTTTGTAGAATGCGTATGCCATCAAAACAATATATTCACTAACAATTAAGAGTTTATTTATACTTTCATTAAATACAACATAAGATTTTGTGGTATCCACTAGTGTAAATATTTTAAATTGACGATCAAATTGAGTCATTGTATTCATATAGGTTCAAGGAGGGTAGCTGTAAAAAATCATCAAAATCGGAGTTAAAATAACCATTGAATCGTGATTTTTGTTTATAACCATCGAAAAGTTTTGTCCCATTACGTGATCTCTGAATGTTTATTTTTTCCGATTTTTAGGATATACGATCTCGAAGTATAAACAAACAAATTTGATGGTTGGATCGTTGAAACTAGTTTCATAGAATACATATGCCATCAAAACAATATATTCACTAACAATTAAGAGTTTATTTATACTTTCATTAAATATAACATAAGATTTTGTGGTATCCACCAGTGTAAATATTTTAAATTGACGATCGAATGCAGTCATTGTATTCATATAGGGTCAAGGAGTGTAGCTGTAAAAAATCATCAAAATCAGAGTTGAAATAACAGTTAAATCTTTATTTTTCGTTTATAACCGTCAAAATGTTTTGTCCCGTTACTTGATCTCTGAAAAAAAAAAAAAATTCCCGATTTTTGGCGTATATGATCTCGATGTGTAAACAAACAAGTTTGATGGTTGGATCGTTGAAACTAGTTTCATATAATGTGTATGCCATCAAAACAATATATTCACTAACAATTAAGAGTTTATTTACACTTTCATTAAATATAACATAAGATTTTGTGGTATCCACTAGTGTAAATATTTTAAATTGATGATCGAATGCAGTCATTGTATTCATATAGGGTCAAGGAGTGTAGCTGTAAAAAATCATCAAAATCAGAGTTGAAATAACCGTTAAATCTTGATTTTTCTTTTATAACCGTCGAAATGTTTTGTCCCATTACTTGATCTCTTAATGTTTATTTTTTCCGAATTTTGGCGTATATGATCTCGAAGTACAAACAAACAAGTTTGACGGTTGGATCGTTGAGTAGCTTTAAATTTGTTTATTTTGTACGTATAACACTTAAGAAATTGAATAGTATATATATTTATTAGTAGGTTTAAATTTTTTTTAAGACTTTGCGCGACCAATATAATAATTCGTCGCGCAAAGTATACTCTAAAAATTTGGGCTGGTACCAAAAATGCAAATTTTTTTTTAAATTTTTTTTACGACTTTGCGCGACTAATACATAGTAGTTCGTCACACAAAGTATATTCTAAAAATTTGACGAGTACCAAAAATGGGAATTTAAAAAAAAAAAAATTACGACTTTGAGGGACAAATATATAATTCGTCGCGCAAAGTTTTGGGGGACGAATAAATAATTCGTCGCGTAAATTTTTGCGGGACCAATATATAGTCGTTCGTCGCGCAAAGTACACCCGAAAAATTAGGGCGAGTACCAAAAATGTGAATTTTTTTTTAATTTTTTTTTTTCCAACTTTGCGCGACCAATATATAGTAGTTCGGCGCGCAAAGTATACTCTAAAAATTTGGCGGGTGCAAAAATGGGAATTTTAAAAAAAAAAATTACGACTTTGTGGGACCAATATATAGTCGTTCGTCGCGCAAAGTATACCCGAAAAATTTGGGCGGGTACCAAAAATGGGAAGCGGGAATATTGTGGTCGCGCAAAACTTTGAGCGACCAAAATTTCGTTGCGCAAAACCCTAAAAATGTGGGCGCGCACCAAAAATGGGAATTTTTTTTTAAAAAAAATTTCGAGACTTTGCGCGACCAATATATTGTTTCGTCGCGCAAAGTGATACGGTTTTTAAAACCAAAATAACACCTCCACCATTTTCTCAATGTCTTCTACTCTTACCTCTCCTCTCTCTTTCCTTCTCCCCAAATCTTACCCTTTCTCTCACACTCACTCCTCTCACTTAATCTCTCATCTCTCTCTTCACTATCTCTCACTCTCACTCACTCTCTTATCTCTCTTTTCATCATCTCTCACTCACTCTTTCATCTCTCTCTCACTATCTTCTCTATTCTCTCACACTCACTTCTCCCTCTCATTCTCACTCACTCAAAATCTTGCCAAAAGGTATATTCTCTCCAAACATTAATTTTTTTTTTTCCTTAATATGTGTTTTATGTGTTTTTGGAGTTAGTTTTGAGTTTATGCCAATTTTTTGTTATTTTGTTGTTATTTGACAATATTTGTTTTTTTTGTAGGGAATCGTCGAGACTTTGACAGCTAAAGTTGAGGATTTGGACGCCCTCCGCCACTACCACCACAATAGGCTTGTAGATTTTATTATTGTACTTTGTTAATTTATGTGTACATTTTGAATATTATATATATTGGATAATTTGACCACTATTTTTCATATGTAATTTTATTTTGAATATGTCAATTTAAATTAAAGTAATTAAAAAAAAATCATACAATTAAATTAAATTTAAAAAGTAAAAATTTGAAAAATTAATATAATGAAATTGATATAAGAGAAATAATAAAACAAAATGTCAAAAACCTTGGGCGACAAAATATTTCGTCGTGCAAACTATTAAACTAGTTTATTTTAATTAAAAATTTTTAAAAAACAAAAATAAAAAAAAATTGAATATTTCATCGCGCAAAGATTTGCGCGACATTAGGATTCGTCGCGCAAAGTGTATTTGCGCGACGTTAACTTTCGTCGCGCAAAATAATATTATTCGTCGCGCAAAGTAATTAATATTCATCGCGCAAAGTTGATAGTATTCGTCGCGCAAAGTAGTTATAATTCGTCGCGCAAAGTTGTTATAGTTCGTCGCGCAAAACCTTTCTTTACGATCTTTGCGCGACAGAACTTGTGCGATCAAAATTTCGTCGCGCAAACTCTGCGCGACGAAATTGTACTTTGCGCAACAAAATTATTTCATCGCGCAAAGTGTTTTTTGTAGTAGTGTAGTCGAATTGGAAGCAGCAGGCATTATTTGTAGTACAACTGAATAGTTTATGAAGTACTGCAGCTGATTGTTAAGACCTGTCTTGATCATCATCTCCGAACCCAAACATTAAAAAAAAATGATGAATTGCGTTGTTGCTAAGACCTGTCTTGAGAAATCTAATGGTGTGGGCGAAATAAATTTATACAGAAATTGAGTTCCCACTGGACCAAAATGCGGCTTAGGCAAATTAGTCGGTTGTCGCGGCTTGGACTAATTGTAAAATTGACGTATTGTCACGCCCCAACCCACGGATTTAAGTAATTTTGGGTTAAGACGTGATTCACACCTTAATTATA
The DNA here is from genome assembly GCF_965620075.1 of Prunus avium. Lineage (NCBI taxonomy): Eukaryota > Viridiplantae > Streptophyta > Magnoliopsida > Rosales > Rosaceae > Prunus > Prunus avium. The sequence continues at coordinate 32,336,689 of NC_142285.1, read as the reverse complement.
GAATTTTAATAAAAACTATAACTAAAATGTGAAGAAACATTTAAATAAATAAAGTAAATATTTCACATAGAATATTCGAAACAACAACATCTGAAAGCTTGAAATAGTTATATTATTTTACAAGCCAGAACTACTAAAGAGTTTACTAAAAGAGTAACTCATTATTTATCCACAAGCTATGTATACAGTACACCCTTATAAATATGCCAAAATCATCACAAGCTTTAGATTTCAGGTTCAGTACCTGCAAAATCTATTAGGGGGTGAGCGAAACCACAGCTCAGTAGGGACATAAACCTTTTTACATGAAATTGATATAATTAAATTAAATGACGAACAATTAAACCGCCAAATATCACATTATTAATAATAATGCATGAATGAGCTTCAATTCTAATCCCGTTAATTCATATAACTGGACAAGCAGACCTGCACGTCCCATACCATGCTTATACCACTTGGTCCCGGATGCCCATTTATATGAACTAACACCCATTTCAACTGTCCAATAATTCCCCCTTTTGTTAGTCATCTTGCCTAACTCCCTTTCGCTAGTCCCGAATCACCCAATAAAAACCATGTGCACTGTGGGATCCCTGAGACCTGGTACCTGCCAAGAGTTAGACTCAACTACACAAAAGATTATATCCATTACCCTCTTTCCCATCATTATTATCTCCAATCAACATCTCCAACTAATTTCCATGACATGATATAATTATGCATTTCACATATCTATATATCCCACAACAATGTAGCTATTCAAAATATCACCAATGTACCAACATTATACAACCAATCAAGAACACATAGACATTCCAAGAATAACATTCAATTGTAACAAGAATATTAATCAAATAATCATATCACGCATAATATATTGTTCACAAAATTTAATTAAAACAATCTCTGTAAAAGGCCCCCAAGAAACCCATACCTTGTTTCCAAAGCTAGCTCCAAGTTTAGGAAAACACAAGCTAAGCCCTTATGTCTCTTCCAAGAATTCCTCACTATTCTCTCTCTCTCTCTACGTTTTTCTCTCCTTGCTGGAATTTTTATGCAAGCTTCAGTTCTCTCAAAACAATGTCCTATTTATAGAACAACCAAGGAGGAATCAAACACGTTTTCATTGGTGGGAAGGTGATGACTATGTATGAACTTGGGCTCCAAGACTAGAATAGCGGCTATCACTTAATTTGCCAACACCTCATGCTAAACAAGGCTTACTCACCTAGGTAGAAAGACACTTGGAATCTTTAAAATGTGTTTAGAATGACACTTGGAGTCTTCAAGTGTGTTTGTAAAAAAAATATCTAAGCTGTTGAACTTGGTCAGCACGAAATGTTGAGATAGTTGTCAAAAGCTATATGTTTATTTAATATTACTACTAATTCTAATAACTAATATGAAAATCTAAAAAAAAAAAATATTTTAAAAAAAAAATTAACTCATATAAATATATATGTACTTATATAAATTTAAATATCTATGTTAAGAACTACATATTTACCAATATATGTAAAAACAAATATGTGGTTTCACACGTATATTCGGCTATATAGGTTGCTTTCTTATTTTCCTTCTTTCTTTAAATCAGGGGGGACCTTTCCTGTAAGCTACGTGCATTTGGAAATGAACCATGAAGAGCAGTGAGAAGTAACATATATTACTTCATGGAATTTGCAATTTAAGGCGAATCATATGAGAATTGTGAGAAGGATCTACACATGAGTTGTTCATGCACCTTGGTTTGCTTGTAAGCGGCATTGTGTCTCAATTTATTTATTTAAATTTTTTTTTATACTAGCGATATTGGAGAAGGGGGGTTTTTTGTCATTAGGGTTCGAATCTGAGACCAATGATTTTCAAGTTAAGGCTATTTTCCTCCGAGTTAGACTCCATTGGCTCATTTTACGTGTTGTTTTAGGCCATCTCCAATGCAAGGACCCAAACCCAAAATATTGCCAAAAATCTCCTTCAATCCAACAAAATGAAGGACCCAAAATTTGGGAAAACCCAAATTTGGACCCAACTATGGGTCCAAGTATTGCCTGGACCCAAATGCTTTCGTGGAGCCCACTTGCAACTCAAACAGCCCCCATGTGCAAAGATGCTGACTTGGGCCCCACCTCCTTTTTTGCAGTTGCCTTTTCCCTTCTCTTTCCGCCACTTGTCAGCGCCCCATGAAGTTGCCATTGGAATCCAACGGCAACATTTGAATAATTGATGCTTGTTGTTTTTTTTGTAAAAAAAAAAAATATACATATAACTTAAATCAACGATGGGGATTAAATCTAAGTTATTTTAACGGTAAAAAAAAAGATCCAACGGCTGAAATTTAAATCCAACGGTCAAAATAATATTTTAAATTAATCCAAATCAGATCCAACCCCAAAACTCACTCCAAACTCTATAAATACTCACCCATTTCTTTATGTTGTGTGTTTACTTTTTGAATAAAATTAAATTTATGGAATTTCATTTTTTTTTAGGTTAAATTTTTCAAAAAATTAAATTATGATGTTATTTAAAAAAATTGAATGAAGAAAAGTTATCCAAAAAAAAATAATTAGACTTAAACCATTCTTAAACAATTTAATAAAGTTGCGGACTTAAAATTTGGGTCCGGAGGGTTGGGAGAAAAAACGATTTCAGTCCGGGCAAAACCCAAATAATCACTTTTTGGAGGGGGAAAATTTGGGTTTAGCCCCTCATGGGTTGGAGATGGTCTTATGGTGTCTCATGCAACGTCTTCTTTCTTTTTTTGTGTGGAGAAATTCTAGAATTGCATTCATAATTCAGTCGAAAAAACCACTAGCCACAAATGGCCAATACAAACTAGACACAAATGACCATTACAATAACGGAGCGGTCTAACATCAAAATTACGACAATCTGGTGTGCCTCCACTAACAATTACGCATGATCGAAGAAACTCTATTATAGTGATCCCAATTAAGAATGCAAACTCAGACTAATAAAAAATAAATAAAATAAATAAATAAAATAAAAAAGATAAGTTGAATTTTCAGTATTTTTGTCGTCTAAAATTTGTGTACTACTGATAATATATGATCTACTTTAGGAACCGTTAATAGTGTCCCATACCTTAATCTTTAATCAAATGCCCAAACACCAAGATTCATATCAACTTGATTCTCGTTCCTTTTTCTTTTTTTTTATCCTATTCCTTTTATTCTTATTCTAATTACTATTAGAGCATTTGTAATGGTGAGGGTCATTTCAATTTTATTTCAATAAATTGAATTTTTGACTTGCAGTAAAGTTCAGTTCATTTCAAAGATCAATATTTCATTTCAGGAATCAATAGTTCTTTTCAAAGGACAATAAAATGAACTCTGAAATGAAATTCATTCCAATAAGCTGGCCTACCATAATAACTCTATAGCCTCTCTCTTATTGACACATGGACAACATTACTTTTTAATTTTTAATTTTGCTTATTCATTTTCAATTTTTTATGCAATAACCTGAAAATATGTGCTTTGTGTTCTCATTTAATCTCAACTTCCAATTTTTCAGAAAAAAGTGTTAATATAATGTTCTTAACCAAAGAAATTTTGTTATTATTATTTTTATCAAAATTGGTCTATTTTAAAGATCTCTTTGAAACCATTTTAATTGTATAATTCTTATCGTAATTAACTTTATTCATTTTATTTTATTCAATCATTTAAAAGATATTTAAAAAATATAATTTTTAATTTGTAAGTTATTGAATTTTCTTTTATTCATGTCTTGTGCCTTCATTTCGATTATGTGGGTACATCCTTTTGCTTTGATTGTGAGAAGAATAAAGTGGATAATCTTTATAGAGAAAAAGAAGAGATAACGAAAAGAAAAAGAAGAAAGAGAGAGATGGATAAGGTTGGTTGCTTGTGTTTGTGGAGGCATCGACGTGGCCTCTCCTACTTTTATACATTCAAATTCAATATTGGAACCATGAGATGTGGTGTGGTGGTAGCTCACCTCATTCCTTAACCATGAAGTTGGAGGTTCGATCCCCGCCCATGGGAATGGAGCGCATTTTGTGGCCAGCCGTTTACCTCCATTGGGAGAGCTCCAGCGGCGAAAGGGATTAGTCACTACTGTCGGCGGTGGATACCCTTGGATCTCACCTAAAAAAAATATTCAATATTGGATAAAGCCATAGTGCGCGCGCCGCGTGGGTTCCTACCACAGAAAGATAAGGCAATCTTGATTTATTATATGTCCCAATGACCATCATCTAGATCACATAGGCATAATCTCAAGTATAATAAATTTGGTTTTACTTATAAGAGCATTCGTAATGGTTTCTCAATAGTTCAATTTATTGAATTTTTTTGTAGCTATTGAACTGAACTGCAACATGACTGGTAAATCTATTTACAACAAGGGGCAATCACACGCGCCAACCTACTCAACAAATTAAACTTTTTCCATGAATTGGAATTGTCTATGTCATGGTATGACCCATATAAGTTATCTATGTTAATAATGACGATTAGGGATAAAAACCCATAAATTAACTTTATGATAAATTTTTTTTTTTTTCAGAATTTTCTTGTAAACTGACCCATATAAGTTATCCCAGTCTCAGCCCAGGCATTTTATGGTTTTTGAATGTTTCACCATTCTCTGCCTTTTGCTCTATATATATAGATAATAAAAAAGCATAACAACATAGTACTTGTTTTTAAAATACAATGTGCTTTCATAAACGCTGGAATTGAATTCTTGCTTCAATCCCCGTGGGAACGTAAAATACAGCAAAAATTGAATTCTTGCTTTCATAAGCGCTGGGATTGAAAAGTACAATGTCACTCTCAATCTGCAATTAATGAGCAAATATATTCTATCGCCATAGGAAATAAAGGAAAAGAAATCTAATTCTAATAAGAAGAGACAAAAAAAAAAGCAAGGCATGAATCACAACAAATCGGAAGTTACATACATATGTTTTCACTTTTGGGATACAAATGGGGCATGAAAGGGAAGAAATTCTTAATGTTAAAAGTCACACTAAGATCCTGATCATTGTTAGAAGTCAAGTGGGGCCCATCTATGCATGGGTCATCAAATTATGGTGAGATCTAGAAAGGTGGACTTTGGTGGTCTTTGTCTTAGAAAATTACACAGGTTAACATGTGTTTTTAGTGTTTTTATGAATTATTGTTTGCATATGTGTCAAACTTTGATTTACAGGAAGTAGGAATGCCGGAATGCCTCCTTCATGGAAGGAGGGAAGCAGTGTCTTTATAAAAATGGAAAAAGCTTAGCTCCTTAAGATTGAGGAGAAGCTCCTCTTTACAACCAATGTGGTTTTAAATGTAGATAAAAATGTTTCGGATTATATTATTAATGGAACTTGGAACCTTGAAAAATTATATTTGGCCTTTAGAAATTGTTATTATGAAAGCAACTTATGTTTATGAAAAAGAAGTGTAATCGCAATATATAATCTTGTACGTTAAGGCCTCGGTTTTAGGGAGGATTAGATTGGACTGGACTAAACTAGCAAAAATGTCTACATTTCATGTAATCAAGACATGATATGGATATTGTTGTCTAACTTGGAGAATGAATGCGGAATATTCATAAGAGGTTGATGACTAAAACTTATCCCTCCTAATCTCACCATTTTCGAGGGAATTAGGGGGATATAAATTTTGTTCATCAACCTCTTATAGACAGTCTCCATTCTTTCCTCCAAGTTAGGCAACATATATCCATATTATGCCTTCAATGCAAATAAAATGTAGGTATTTTTCTAGTCTAGTCTAGTCTAGTCCTCCCTATCAAACAAGCCCTAAGGGATTGCACCATGCGGAAGAAACTTGCTGCTTAATTCATCATTAGTTTCAGATATATAAATTAACTTTACGATAAATTTGTACTTTTTTCTTCTTCTTCTGTATTGTCTTGTAAGACTAATAATGTGATAAAAGAAACAGGTATATATGCTAATAAGGACCCTTAATTATTTTACCAACAGAATAAGGCCATCTCATTTATTATTTTTCCAATCTCCGAAATCTCAGAATATGTACACCATTTTTATCTTTATTGACAGATATATAGACCATACTAAATCACAATTAACGCCAAACTGAGATCAAATACTAAATGCATGAAGCTAGTGATTACACAAAACTAATTATGTATTAACTGGTATCGCAAGGGACAATTATATATTATACAAGATTTTTAGTTTCAATTACCCTAATAATTATTATTTTTAAAGAAGGACACAACCAGGAGGAAATTAATTATGTATGATGCTAGTGATTACCCACAACCATTGTATACAAAAGTAATTATGTATTAACTTGAATTGCAAATTCCAGGAAGGAGGACACATCAACCAGGAGGAAATTATTGACGAAGTTAAAGGATCTTCTTCTTTCAAGTTGCCAAATTAATAGTGAACTGCTCTGCTCTGACCAAAGAGATTTCAAAGAAGCTTAAACCCTAAACCAACAGGCTAAAATCTATCTTGGCCTGTCTTCGATCATGACAAAGGGATTTCGGCTGAGCAATTAGCGCCAAATCTAAAGCAAACCAGCAGTTAGATTACACAAAACAGGTTTTCGAGAACAAAACATGTTTAGCAGACAAACATGCAAATTCCACGAAATAGCAGAGCAACCCTAATGTAAAAAAGAAGAAAGAAACTAAGCCACCGAGCTTCAGAATAATCAAAGTCTATATATGTCAATGTCACAATGGTTTTGATCTGGTCCGTTCTTTGCTGGGATTCAGTGGGACCCATCCTTTAGGCAACGGTCATGATCTATACACTTCACATTTGAAGGCCAAAAGGTCGGCCACATTTGAGAACCCCACAAGCCGTAATCCTGTCGTAATTTAAGTCAATCGATAGATTAGGTCACTTGTACTGGAAGATAAGGGGGCACCGACGTCTTTAACCATTTTTTTGGGAATAATATTAGTCTTACCACAATTTTAGACCAGGACACAAGGGTTATTTTTTATTCTGATAAATTAATTGCTCACTTTTCGGTCATTTGGAATTACACCTGTTCGTATCAAGTATCAAAGGAACTATTCAGTCTATCTACAGTTTCCAAGACTATATGCTGACACACTCCATTGCAAAATATGAGAGGAAGAAAACAAAGTTCAATATATATATATATAGAGGGAGAGTTGTTCTCTACTACGGACGTCTGTATTTTTTCTAACGTCCGGACTACTTGTTTTTTTGCCTTCTTTGTGCTAATAAATCAACCCAAACACATTTATCATTTTTCTTGGTAAAGGTAGAATAGAAACCCTGCTCTGCCAATGCTTAAAAGTCAAACATTACCTCTTGATTGGGCTTTTCCTTCATTAGTGGAATGCAGAGAGAATTTGGAGGCTGTTATGTGTGCTTTAGTGCCTTTTTTTTTTTTTTAATGATAAAGAAGAGAGATGCAGAAAGCAAAATGGAAATGGTTTCCTTTCCATTGAATGAATGAATTCATTCTGATCATGTGAAAAAATAAAACGAGTCCGGACATTAAGTAGTTCCGGACGTCCGCACTAGAGAATACCTGTATATATATATATATATATATATCAGTCCCTTTCTTGAAGGGACTTCTCAAATAATTTTATTTGAGGGATATCCTTTAGGGTTCCCTACGATATTTTTTTAACGATCCAAACCATCTATTTTTTAAGTTTGCATTCATAGATCATCCTTGCAAAAAATTAGAGAAATCGAAAACTGTTTCGATATCCAATTGTGTCCTACAAAATCAATAAACACGGTGCTTCAAGAAAGTACTAAAATTTCAATAATTCAATTGAGTGATCAAATGATATTGGATTGAAGTGATTTTTTGTAGAGATGATATTTGAATTAATATATACAAAATAGACGGTTTGGATTAATAAAATATAATACGGAGTGGGCTCTACAATGATGTCCTTCAAAAACAACAACAATAAAAACATACAGCCCATAACAAGTAAGGGAGAACAAAACAACAACAACAAAAAGGGGGCAAATAAGGGAGAATAAGTTACACATTCACATTACAACAATTCTGACATTTTAAAACCATGAAACTATCAGCTACCTCATTTTGTTTCTTCTCTATACATTGTTATAATCACAGAGCTCATGCACCAAACGTTGACTACTATTAGTCCGGTTCTCAAAAGTTCAAAACTACGACCGAATTAAACTATTATGACTCAGCTCGGTTTAACACTGTTTGATTTTATCTATGATCAAAACTAAACCAGTCACTATTATTCGGATTGATGCCCACCTCTAACTCTCAAGTGGGATTTTCAATTCATTTACTTCTTGGAAATAATAGGAATGAGCCATTGACATCAACGTGAACAAGAGCAAATTAGTATGTGAAACAGTCTTAGGTTTGTACCCCCATTCATCAGATTCAAACGATTGACCTGGTCAACCAAATCAATAAAATAAGATATAGTCATTATTGGTGACATATATCAGTTTATATATTACGTGCGTCAAGTGATGATCTTTTCTCAAAACTTAAATTTATAAATTATTTGGGTAGGCACTCGACAAGGGTCCAAATTATGCACCCGCAGAGTAGTGTTGACATAGTTGTGTGTGTTATGGGCTGTTTGTTTTCTTTTGGGCTATTGACCTTAGGCTTTTGATGTTAGGCTCTAATGCTCTTTTCCACACCTGTAGGTGATTCCACAAATTGACTGAAGAAAGACAAAAAAATCAAAGGAAATGATTGAGCCGAAAAGCTATTGAGAAAAATGCACGCATATTGCATAATATGAACAACTATTGAAAAAGCAACATATCTGAATCTAGACAGCTCTTATTGTTTAGATATCTTAAGTTTTTTAATACCATCGTACTTTTTATTATCTTTTAAAAGTCCTAATTGAACACCAGTAGACTTGGATTGATGATTTAAAAATCCTAATTGAATACCACCGTATTTTTATTAATTACTTAAAAGTACTAATTGGATATCATTGGATTTTTAAGCTTCAAAATAATCTATTAAAATCTTAATTGAATACACAAGATTGACCGCATTAACTGATCATCTTATGTGGTAGCTGATGTCAGCGGCGGACCCAGGAATTTTTTAGTGGAGGTGCAAATTTTAAAAGCTAAGAAATCCCAAAAAAAAAAAAAAAAAAAAAGAAGACTACTAAAAATCTTTATAATTTAAACAATACTAATGTTATTCATAATTAATTGAAAAAAAAAATAACATTACAATTAACCTACAATTGTTCCTCGAGTTTGCTATTGATCTTAATAATATATGGAGAGCTAAATAAGCAAAAAAAAATTATTAAAAAAAGAATAAACAAAATCGGCGTTTGCTCAAGAAAATATATATATGCATCTGACTTACTTTGGATTGGCGTACTCAAGAAGGAAAAGAAAAACGTAGGATTCTTGTGATGCATACACACTTTGATGAAATTGGGTGATGTTAAATTGATCCTTTATAAAGAGAATTCTCAATCCCACTTAAATAATGAATTCCCAAAACCCAATTAAATAAAGAAAACTTAATTGGGTTTTAATTGGAATACAAAAACTCAATTAAGTGAGGAATTACAAAAACCCAATCAAAACCCAATTTTTCTGCTAGATCAGTAAATACACACTTTGATGAAATTGGGTGATGTTAAATTGGTCTTTTATAGAGAGAATTGCTAATCCTACTTAATTAAGAAATTCTCAAAACCTAATTGAATAAAGAAAATACCCAATTAAAACCCAAAGAAGCCCTTTGAAAGGCCCTTTGAAAAACCCAAAAAAAAGCCCGAAAGCCCACAGCCCAAAATCGTCCTTGCTTCTTCACATGCTGAAAGGCGTTTTTTCAAATCCACCTACTTTAGTAAATTCGAATGTTTACAGCGTATAGCCGCTTGGCTAAACTCTTGCTTTTGGTATATAAAAAAAAGGAGCGTGCGCGAGCTGTACGCGCTGAACGTTTACAACGTATAGCCGCTCGGCTACACTCTTGCTTTTAGTAAAAAAAAAAACAGGAGCACGCGTGCGCTGCGCGCAGCGCGCACAGCAGCAACGCAAGTTCTCTTGGGCATTTCGTCGAACAGCTTCTATGCATCAATGGTCTGGAGCAGAGGTGCAACTCCAGCTGCTCTAATGGACTTTTCCGGCAACCGGAGGTGCAGGTGCACCTCCTTGCGCCTGCACAGGTCCGCCACTGGCTGATGTGGTAATGCCATGTCAATTAATGAATATTATTATGTTGGATTCTATTTTTATTTATTTCCATTTTTCAATAATCCTTCAAACCAAAAAATGAAAAATCAAAAGTAACCCTAGCAGCGTCATCTGTAGACTCACGTTCACTACTAGAAAAAGGGGCCGTGATTACTGTGCATCTGTGGCTTGGAATATATAAGCCAGGGCACTCTATTGCTAATAGTTGGTTGGCCACTCAGTCCGTGGCCAATTTTATGTTTGTCAAATAAATAAAAATTTCCTTACCTTGAGAGAATGTGCAAAAAAAAATTAAAATGAAATATTCGTGGCCAAATTTTACACTGGCAGAATCAGACCACACAAAAAGGAAAAAAAAAATCGAAGGTTTAACGTCTCCCCACCACCAACAAATGATCGATCCAACTAATTACACTAATCAATTTTTACGAAGAATTGCAGATTCAAGTAACAAAACTAAGAGCTGGCCTCAATCTTCATCTTCTTTGCTTTTGGAGAAGAGTAGACAATTAAACCTCTGAATTCTTCAACCCAATTTCAATTTTATTAAGAAAACTCCAGGCCTCAGCAACAACATGGAGGATGGGAATGGGTAGATTTGATGGAGGATGGGAGGGTGAAGACGTTAGGAAGAGAATAGAACCAACGTCAGGCTACAGACCGGGACACTAGGGTTATTTTTTCTTCTGATAAATTAATTGCTCACTTTTTCGGTCATTTGGAATTACACTTCTCTGTTAGTATCAAGTATCAAAGGAATTATTCAGTCTCTCTACAGTTTCCAAGACTATATGCAAACACACTCCATTGCAAAATACGAGAGGAAGAAAACAAAGTTCAATATATATATCAGTCCCCTTCTATTGTGTGATTTCTCAAATAATTTTTTTTGAAGGGACACTCTTTAGGGTTTCCTAAGATTTTTTTTTCAACGATCTAAACCATCTATTTTTTAAGTCTGCATTCATAGATCATCCTTGCAAAAAATTAGAGAAATCAAAAACCGTTTCGACATCCAATTGTGTCCTACAAAATCAATGAACACAGTTATTCAAGAAAGTAATAAAATTTTAATAACTCAATTGAGTGGTCAAATGATATTGGATTCCAATGTTTTTTTGTAAAGATTATCTTTGAATGAATATCTACAAAATAGACGGTTTGGATTAGTAAAATACAATACGGAGTGGGCTCTACAAGGGTGTCCCTCAAATAAGCATATTTGAGAGATCCCTCAATAGAAGCTCCCTATATATATATATTATCAATATTCAAGCAATAAACTTCTAGGTTGAATATTGGGTTTCCCACATTCTTCTTACTATTTAGCTTAGCTATGCATTAACTGATGACCACTAGACCTGGCAATATTGCACACGACCCGTTAACACGACACGAATTCGCACGAAATTATCAGTATTTGGGTTGAGCTTAATGGGTCGGGTTGAAAACGGGTGAACCCGTTAGCCACCCGTTAAGCTAACGGGTCGTGTTGGGTCGAAAACGGGTGAACCCGTTACACCCGTTAGGGAGGTTAATTTTGTAATTTTGCAAAATTTCTTTTCTTTTCTTCTTCACCTTTTCCTCTTTTTTTTGGGTGAGTTGTTCACCTTTTCCGCTTTAGCTTTCTCTTTCCGTGTCCTTTTCTTCTTTCCTTTTTTTCCTTTTCTTCTTCCTCTCCTTTTTTTCTTCTCTTCTTCTTTCCACTCAACAGACTCCTCCAGCTCTTCCTCTCCTTTTTTTCTTCTTCTCTTCTTCTCTGCTTCTCTCCACTCAACAGACTCCGTCAGCCCAGCCACTAGAGTCCACCAACGAGCCCAGCCACCAGAGTCAGCCAGGGAATAAGGAGGAGGTATCTGGGTCGAGTTCCACAGATTGAATTTTCTTTTTTCCTCAGTTTCTGTTGTTGTTGGGTTTTAATATATTTGTGAGAGAGATATATACTATTTTGGGGTGAGAAGATTGAAATGTAAAGGGAAAGAGGGAAGAAAGGTTAGGGTTGGGGTTTGGGGGAAAAAGGACAGAGAAGGTGTTGGCTAGCTGGGTAGAGAAGCTGTGCTTTGATTTTTTTTTTTTTTTTTTCTCGTTTATTCTTAACGGGTTAACGGGTCGTGTCGGATATTCGCGAATTGTAACGGGTCGTGTTTGGGTCTAGTATTTGTCACCCGTTAACTTAACGGGTCGTGTTCGTGTCAACCCGTTAAGAAAACGGGTTGACCCGTTAACGACCCGGAACCCGCTAAAACGACCCGTTTGCCAACTCTAATGACCACTACTAACCCAAGACAGAGTCCCAACTCTCAGATAAAATAAATTTCCTAATTTAAAATTTGCTACCCAAACCTTAGTTAAGCCCAATGAAGCCTACTCTTATTGGGCTGTGTACTGGGGGTTTTTTCTGTTTTTCTGTTTTTGTTTTTTGAGAACCTTTGGCTTACTTATCTTTAAAAACAAACAAGGGTGGTGCTAGAGACACCAACTTTGGGCACCAACTCTCTAATAGAGGTGGAGCCCGCCAATAAAACGGGTCCCACGCTCTATTAGAGAGTTGGTGTCCAAGGTGGTGCCCAAAGTTGGTGCCTCTAGCATTTTCCAACAAACAAATAGGCCGAGCATCCCGAAGACAAGCATCCAAAAATTCGTCTGGATACGAAATTACAAAAGCCTTTGGAATAAGTAACTCTGCAGTTGCCAATCTTAATTTTGTACAAATGTGTTCTTGGCTGTATGGTCAATCAAGTATAAAAGCAAGTATGACTACTTCTTGCAATATTCCCTCGTCTCGTCCGACTAAAACCAAAACATTCTTTTTAAGGATTGGGATTTCAGTTTACCAGTAATTTATCTTGACCGGGATGATCAATTCTTTCAGTCATGGACGTCGTCAACAATCTGCAGTTTTTGTCAATGTTTTTGTTGCAGTACAAGTGATGCCCGCTGCTCCTACGACATCTGACCATCATGTCCTTTTTGCATTCATCATTCCGCTGCTGCTAACGTTGGTCCAGATCAGATATCCAGCTGAAGATCTGTTCCAAACACACCCTATCACAACCATACTTGTGGTGTCTAGCTCACTTGCATATTGCTTGGCCTTCGGTTTGTGGGTACTAATTATACGGCACAGTCTTCCTCGTCCACAAAGTCATGCATATGCACATTTTTGGTGTCGTATGGCCATGAAGGTGTTTGGTTCGGTCTCGGTTACTTCGCTGGTGTCGATTTTGCTTCCGCAAGAACCCTACTGGCAGCCTCTGCTTTACATTTTGTGGGTGGCTCAGTTGGTGCTGCTGCTGGGATTGCCCCGGAAACTGGTCAGAAGGACATGTCCAATTTTGCCGGGGACCACGATGGATATGCCACAAGGATAGTCCTTGGGGCCCCATTTTCAATGGTTTTTCGCATGTGAATGAACCAACCACAAACGTTAAAAAGCAATTAAGTTATTTATTACCAGGATCATCAAGTCTCTTTCCCCAAATATATTGCAATACCACCTTACTTGATAAAATTTGATGAAGCTCATAATTTGTCAAAACTTTCAAGAGAAAAAGAAAACCTAAATCTTCAACATGTACAGTATTACCACATTATTCGATAGCGATTTGTTTTCGGAATGGTTATGTAGGAAACCATTTTTTGCTCAGTAGCAGTTTAACTAGTAGCAATACGACTAAAGCACATAACATTTTGGGGTAACATCATAATCATACTTCAACAATTTAAAAAATTACTGGTATTTTAAAATTCAAAACACGAGTATTAACTAATACATGGTATAATATGTTATACGGGGGAATCGGTTATAATATGATTACAGATATGTCATTTCTGAAGAGGTGACCTATCACGCAATCTTTCAAATGAACTGAGACTACTTGAGCTAAATGAGCATACAGAAACGCGTTTAAATGGACCAAGACGAAGAACGAATCTATATACAGGTCTATTAGAAGGTTGTCATACAGAAAAAGTAGACAACCGTGGACGTGCTGCTAACAAAAAGTTGGGGTTGACGTACGGCTCATAAACTGCAGTCAAACCAACATAAAGCTTCTCTTGGGATTTGCAGTACAAAATGAACAAACAAGAAGAAACCGAAAATGTAATCAAAGAATCAATTTGAGTTACCCACGTACAAATCAATCACAAAAAGGAAAAAGAATCAATGTACTTGAGCTCTACCACAAAAGGAGGGTGAAGAGGTCGGGGAGGGGCTGGTGGCTAGGGTTGTTGAACAATTGAATAAAACAGTAAATAAAATCACAAATTAAACATTAAATAAAATCACAATTTTAAATAAAATTGTAAAATAAGACCTGACTAGTTTTTCAGATAGAGGCTTGCAGATTGCAATGTCCTTGAAACAGAATTTCGCCCCTACTCAGTGCTTGTAGTTTTGCAGGCGTCTACTCCACCATGATACAACTATCTCAAAACAAAGTCCTAGCACTAGGGCTTTGATTTCTGGCGAATTCTGTATGTTTATCTCTCAGGCTACAGGAATATGACTTAGAATGAAATCTGCAGTTTGATGATGCCTTTACAGAATCAGGGCTTTAGTTTAAATAAAGGGCTGATACCTGTTGGAACAGTTATCATATAACTGTCAAACCCAATCAGACAAAACTTATATGATATTTGAAATAATTCAAATAATTAATTAAATAATTAACTCGGAATTAATTTAATTGAATGAGTTTAATATTAAATCATAGAGCCCAAGAGGCCCAACTTTTGACTAATTAAGTATAAATTAATTAATCATTAACCAAACTAATTAGGCATTGACCCAAAGGCCAAACTTGTTTCCAATGTGGGACTAATTTCAACTCAAACATGTTTGCAATATCTTGCAAGAACCCACAATACCCCACATTTGAGTTGAAATTTGTATTCAAACACCTAACATACCCCACATTTGAATGGAAATTTAAATGCAAATGATGCCTGAATCACCTGAGAGATAGGAGAAATGATATGCATCAGGAGAAGTGTCTTTTGGACTTGAACTTACCCTAGTGAAAATATATCGGGTCTACCAGGTGACGCAGTGGATATAATGAACTTGAACTGTTCACCTTTTTTAGTAAACCGAGACAATATATCTCACACATATCAAATCTGACACACGTCAATTCATACGTTTGTGTTCATTTTGGTCCTGAACAAATCCCGGGTTTTCCTAGGAGCTCTAGAGAATTTTAGCCATATCAACTCTCAAAAATGCGACCCCACATTTACTCCTATATAGGTGACATTAATAAAGAATAATCTGTCATATTCCTCTTGATAACAAGATATTAATGTCATTAAATGCATAAGCATACCCTCAATCATCAACAGACAACACACACATATCATAGAAATGGGCATTTTGTGTGTTCAATACTTTGAATCATCCCCAACTAGTTTGCCTATTGAACCTAGACCATGGGATCTCCAATCAACTAGGTTAGGTTTCCACCCGGTTTGATTCATTGAATTGGCTTTAGACCCATTCCCCTCGATGCATATAGAGTTTGCTCTCTTGGTAGGCCTTTGGTCAAATGATCTGCTATATTTTCCTTTGACTTTACATAATCAATGGAAATGACTCCATTTGAGAGCAACTGTCTAATCGTATTGTGTCTTCGCCTTATATGTCTAGATTTGCCATTATAGACACTGTTTTTGGCTCTTGCTTGGGCAGCCATACTATCACAGTGTATGCAAATGGCAGTCACAGGTTTGGACCATAATGGAATATCCTCAAGGAAGTTTCGAAGCCATTCAGCTTCTTCAGCTGCTTTGTCCAATGCTACAAATTCTGATTCCATTGTTGAACGTGCTATACACGTTTGTTTAGAGGATTTCCAAGATACTGCTGCACTCCCTAATGTGAAAACATATCCACTAGTTGACTTGGTTTCTGTATTGTCAGAAATCCAATTTACATCACTGTATCCTTCTAAGACAGGTGGATATCTTGTATAATGCAATCCATAACTCATGGTGTTTTTTAAGTATCGTAACACCCTTATTAAAGCATCCTAATGCTCATGTCCTGGATTGCTTGTATATCTACTAAGCCTACTTATCGAGTAAGCTAAGTCAGGCCTAGTAGAGTTCATCACATACATCAGACTGCCAATCACTTGGGAATATTCCAATTGTGAGATGGCATCACCAACATGTTTTTTTAATTTACAGTTGGCATCAAAAGGAGTTGCAGCAGGTTTACTGTCGAAATGTCCAAATTTTCGTAGGATTTGTTCGACATAATGAGATTGTGTAAGGATATAACCATCCTTGGTCCTTTTAATTTGGATTCCAAGTATGACATCTGCTTGACCTAAGTCCTTCATGTCAAAACTTGTGTTCAACATTGCCTTAGTATTATTGATTACATCCTTACTTGTTCCCATTATCAACATGTCATCAACATACAAGCACACAATGACACAAGTATTACTTTTGCTTTTAATGTAGACACATTTATCACACTCATTGATTTTGAAACCATGTGTCAACATTGTATGATCAAACTTTTCATGCCATTGTTTTGGTGCTTGTTTAAGTCCATATAATGACTTCCCAAGTTTACACACCTTCTTTTCTTGTCCTTGAATCACAAACCCCTCAGGTTGTTCCATGTATATTTCTTCTTCTAATTCTCCATTCAGAAAAGCAGTTTTTACATCCATTTGGTGTATATCCAAATTGTAAACAGCTGCAATTGCTATTAACATCCTAATAGATGTATACGCGAAACTGGAGAATAAGTCACTACTACAAAAAAGGCAAAAGACGACGGGAATTCACCGTCATGAATTCGGTTTTCAAACCGTCGTAAAATCGATCGACGTCTTTTGCAAAGTAAAACCACGACGCGAAATCACCGTCGTTGTTATAACAAACAACGTCATTAACAAAAAAACCAACCGACGTCTGTATACTGAAAAATGAACCAAAAAATTGTCCTGGAGAAGAATAGACGACCTATTTTATACAACCTCCGTCGTGTAAAAGAATACAATACGTCTTTAAATAAATAAAATATGACGTTATTAAATCATACGACGTCTAATATATTTATATAACCGTCGTGCAATAGTAATGCCACTTCGTTTTTTCCATTAATATTGACGTGGAAATAGCGGTTAGGGTAAATCACCGTCGTTGTTGTAACAAACAACGTCAATTACAAAACAAAACCGACGTCTGTACACTGAAAAATGAACCAAAAAATTGTCCTGGAGAAGAATAGACAACCTATTTTATACAACATACGTCGTGTAAAAGAATACAATACGTCTTTAAATAAATAAAATATGACGTTATTAAATCATACGACGTCTAATATATTTATATAACTGTCATGCAATAGTAATGCCACTTCGTTTTTTCCATTAATATTGACGTGGAAATAGCGGTTAGGGTAAATCACCGTCGTTGTTGTAACAAACAACGTCATTTACAAAACAAAACCGACGTCTGTACACTGAAAATGAACCAAAAAATTGTCCTGGAGAAGAATAGACGACCTATTTTATACAACATACGTCGTGTAAAATAATACAATACGTCTTTAAATAAATAAAATATGACGTTATTAAATCATACGACGTCCAATATATTTATATAACCGTCGTGCAATAGTAATGCCACTTCGTTTTTTCCATTAATATTGACGTGGAAATAGCAGTTAGGGTAAATCACCGTCGTTGTTGTAACAAATAACGTCATTTACAAAAAAAACCGACGTCTGTACACTGAAAAATGAACCAAAAAATTGTCATGGAGAAGAATAGACGACCTATTTTATACAACATTCGTCGTGTAAAAGAAAACACTACGTCTTTAAATAAATAAAATATGACGTTATTAAATCATATGACGTCGAATATATTTATATAACCGTCGTGAAATAGTATTGTTACTTCAGTTTTTCCATTAATATTGACGTGGAAATAGTGGTTAAGGTAAATCACCATCGTTGTTGTAATAAACAACGTCATTTACAAAAACAACCGACGTCTGTATACTGAAAAATGAACCAAAAAATTTTCATTTAGAAGAATAGACGACCTATTTTATACAAACACAGTCGTGTGTATATATATACTACGTCTTTAAATAAATAAAATACGACGTTATTAATTAATATTTACTAC
This sequence comes from Prunus avium, assembly GCF_965620075.1. NCBI lineage: Eukaryota > Viridiplantae > Streptophyta > Magnoliopsida > Rosales > Rosaceae > Prunus > Prunus avium. The sequence goes on along the minus strand of NC_142285.1, from coordinate 32,318,308 downwards.
GTCTTATATATTTACATAACCGACGTGGAAAATATGTTAGGCTCATGACTTACGACATATTTATTTCTATAAACGACGTAGTATGTGATATACAACGTCGTGATCATGTAAAAGACAGCCGTGTTTCTCTATTTATACGTCGTCTTTAGTAAAATAATAGTCGTCTAATCCATCCAAGACGTCGTCTTTTGCAACGTTCAGGTTCGATATCTGTCCTTTTAGACGTCGGTATTATTGTACTGAAGTCGTGTTATTTGTAATTACATGTCGGCTCTTTATCCTTCTCCGACGTGATATTGTTAATAACTGTTTCACAATAACGTCGTCTTTTTTCACTTTTAGTTCGCTTTTAGACGTCGGTAAATTCAATGTCGTCATTGAATGCTCCAAAACGTCGTTTTTTATTGACAATTTTATGACAACAGACGTCTGTTTTTCACAGTTTTACAAGGACCGTCGTTTTATAATACTGAACCAGTATTTTATGTACTGATTGTTTTGTGTCCAAAACCTGCATAATGAAAGTGAAGAAAACACATTACAATTTATTACAAAATTAATGTCATACAGTAGTGCTGTTTAGGGCATAAATAATTTCATAAATTACAAGAGCATCATTCAATCCATATATCTTCACACCCATCTCGAATATTTTGACTCCCAAACTCACCCACTAGTTCATCAAATGTGTCAACATTTGACATCCCTCTAGTAAATGGCTCACACTCAATTCTCACATCACCTAAGACGTCATCACCAATAACATCATCATTATATTCTCTATTAGGCGTTGATAACACTACCGACCAACCATAATGCATCGGGTCGTCAACAAAAAATACTTGTTTGACTTGAGAAGCCAAAACAAATTGGTCATTCCTATGTCCAATTTTACTCAAATCTACAAGGGTAAATCCAAGTTCGTCGACTACAAGGCCGGAAGTACTATCTATCCAATCACACCTAAAGACTGGGATTGTAAACTTTTGGTAGTCAAGGTCCCAAATTTCTTGAATGACACCATAAAAACCCATATTTGAGAGAATTGGGTTTTTATCCTTGGCACTAACAACTTGCATGGTATGTGCAAGTAAATAAACTCCACTATTTTGAACTGTCCGCACATCATCTTGTGTCTTGATGTTAAATTTAACACCTTTAATAAGATAACTCCTATATAATGGCACTGCCATGTTTGGACCAGCTGCTAGCCACCTTAAATTTTCTGATACCCCATGATTGCCTCCCTCATCAAGTTCACTTTGAACCTGCAAATTAATCATATCTTAATTCAATCTAACATAGAAAGAAGAAAATTAAAAGTCCAATATGTTATTGAATAACATATACCTTGAAGTGTAGCCATTGAATGAAAGTGCTATTGTGCTTATCTTGCAGCCACTTTGTTCTCTTTCTAAATTTTGGATAAGCGGCCTTGATGTGGATCATATGTTCCCTATATGACACGAAAAATTCAAGCATTACGGTCCCAAACATATAAGATAAACATAAGGAATAATTTAAAATGGAAACTTAAGGAATAAAACTCATACTCGATATAAGGTAGAACTTCCTCCGTATTCTCCAAGACATATAGATAAGCTTGAAAGTTTGAAACAGTTCTTGGAGAATGAAAAATGAGAAAAGCTTGAAAGTTTTTCTCGGGTTTGAAAACAGTATGGGTCAGGAAGGCGACAAGTTTAAAATAATAAAAAACCGTTTCATAAAAACGACGCTATTAATAGTATGCGCCCTAGTATGATACATTATACGGCGCTATTGTTAACACTGCCCTATAATATTACTTTAAACGACGGTATGTTTTAATGAAACGACGTTTTTAAATCGAATTACACGACGCATGTTTCTTCAAAAAAGATGAATCGTCATTTTCCAATTTACCCAACGACCTTATATTCAATAATAACGACGTGAAAAATTAATACCACGTCGTTTTAATTACTCATACCGACATGTAAGTTTTTTAATTACACAATAAATTAATTTTCCAAAAAATTACAACGTCGTTTTTATATAGCGTCGTTGTTAAATAATTTATACGACCTTATTTTAAATTTAAACGACGTGTATGTTATATATAAACGTCGATAATTTAAAAAACCGACGTGGTATATAAGATTTGTTTATAAATAATGGGTTTTCTGTCTTTCTGTCGTCTTCATTTTTCAATTAGGGTTTCAACTTTTTCTCAATTCTCTGGAGGCACATCACCTCTCTGTCTCATCTCGCTTTCATTTTTCAGTTTGGATGTTGATGTGTGTGCGCGTTTGTGTATCTGAAAGACACAAACACGCACACATCATCTAAAAAATTGTCTTTCTGCACAGAAGGAGAACAAGGTCTGCATCAGCCCTCTTTCT